>NC_141316.1:10577272-11177272 GCF_037954325.1 Fistularia commersonii
ACCCTTTGCAGCGAGAACAGCTTCAGCTCTTCTGAGAAGGCTGTCCACAAGCTTCAGGAGTGTGTTCATGGACATTTCTGAGCGTTCTTCCAGAGGTCACACACCGATGTTGGCCAAGAAGGCCTGGCTCTGGGACAGTCGAGTTCTCCGTCCTCCATGTCTTCATGGAGCTTGGTGTCAAATTGGCTTTTCCCTTCAGGGGTCTCCACCTTCTCCATCTCACCCTCTTCTCCTCATCCTCCTCTCTCACACCAACTACCTTCATATCCTCTCTCACTACGTCCATAAATCTACACCCATCAATCTCCTCTTTGGTCTTCCATTAGACCTGAATTCCAGCATCCGTCTACCAGTATATTTACTCTCCCTCCTCTGTCCTCTTCATCTTCCTTGTCACCAGAGTCATCCTACAAACCACCATCCTATGCTGTCTGGCTACACTCTCACCTCCAACTACTTTGCAGTCACTGATCTCTTTCAGGTTACCTCGTCTATACAAGATGTAGTCTACCTGCGTGCTCCTACCTCCGCTCTTATAAGTTACCCTATGTTCCTGTTTTCTCTGGAAAAAGGTGTTCACTACAGCCATTTCTATCCTTTTTGCAAAATCTACCACCACCTGTCCCTCTGCATTCCTATCCTGGATACCAAATCTGCCCATCACTTCTTCATCCCCTCTATTGCCTTCACCAACATGTCCATTGAAGTCTGCACCAATGACCACTCTCTCATTTCTGGGAATATTCTGCATCACTTCATCTAACTCATTCCAGAACTTCTCCTTCTCTTCAGATTCACATCCCACCTGCGGGGCATAGCCCCTAACAACACTGAGCATCACACCTTCGATTTCCAGTTTCAGACTCATAAGTCTATCTGACATTCTTTTCACCTCTAGGACGTTCCTAACAAACTCCTCCTTCAAGATAACTCCTACTCCATGTCTCTTCTTGTCAGTACCATAATAGTACAACTTAAAGCTGCTCCTAAGCTTCTAGCCTTACTACCTTTTCACCTGGTCTCCTGGACACACAGTATATCCACCTTCCTTCTCTGCATCATGTCCACCAACTCTCTACCTTCTCCTGTCATCGTCCCAACATTCAAAGTCCCTCCTCTCAGTCCCAGACTCTTTGCTTTCCACTTCCGTCTCTTCTTCTTTGACCTCCAGTGGCTTGGTTTCCATCGGCTCCCTGTAGGTCATCAGAACCAATGGGGTCCTTGTTAACCCGTTCCTTGACCGATCCGGTATGATCTGGTTATTATGATCAATTCGCATGTTTGGTTTTTGGCAAATTTTTACACCGAATGCCCTTCCTGACGCAAACCTCTGCATTGATCCAGGCTTGGGACGACTCAGGGAGACACCCAGGTTCCACCACTCTCAATGTACCCGATACCATTAGTGATTTCCCAAAGAGTTTGTGTGTGTGTGTGTGTGTGTGTGTGTGTGTGTGTTCAAATCCTTCAAAGCCCCCCCCCAGCCTACCTCTCCTGGAAGTGTGTGGACGGGATGAGCGCGGCGCGCAGGTTGCAGTCTCCCAGCCTCTTGGCCTGCCACCAGGTGGCGTCCTCCTGGCTCACCACCTGCAGGATGTCCCGCCTCCTGAACGCCAGCCCCGCCTCCTGGCACGGCGCCGCTTTGTCCTCCGACGGCTCGTAGTCGAAGAGCGCCCGCAGGTACACCTGAGCGGGACGGGCGGGTCAGAGCGCCTGGGATACCGTGAGGGGGGCGGAGGAGGTCCTGGAGGATCTTCTCACCCGGCTCTCCTTCAGCTTGTCCTCGTCCACCGGCGCCGGGATGATCTTCAGAGTGATGGATCCCTGGGACTGAGACTGGCGCCGCACGGAGCCGCCGTCAGCCGGAGGGTCGACCCGCCGGCCGGCGGCGCTCCGTACGAGCCGGGGCTTCCTACCAGAATCTGGCTGATCTCCTCGGGCCTCCTGCCGCCCACCGGGTTCCCGTTGACCTCGCGGAGCTCGTCGCCCACGTGCACCAGGCCTGGCCGGCGGAGAAACCCACGGCGACAACGCCGGGAAATCGATCACGGTGGAAACGGCCCGGGGTCCGTAATCTCAAAATACGCAATCTCTAATCCGAGGGGTTTAATCCGTGTTGACAGTTTGCAGGGTTACACAACGTAATCTCCCGCCCGCCGGACGGGGAAGGAAACCCCGGCGCCGGACGGATCGCGTTGTTTACGCCGGAGACGGAAAACTCGAACCCGGAGCGTCTCCTTCTCGGGGAGCGTGAAGGACGAAGCGGGAGCTTTCCTGGACCATCCGCTTGCTTCCTGCCTATTTTTGTTATTGTTTTGTATTTCATTCTTTTCATTGCTATTGTCACTGTATTTATGTTTTGTTTTGGTTGTCTATTTTCACCCGCACTGTTTTTCTCTTCCCGTTCTGGTATCCGTTCTTATCCTCGATGTTGTTCAGAATCAGAATTTCCTCACCGAGTAATTTTGCAACTACAAGCAATTTGCTGCTAAACAGACAACATTAAATGAAATAAGTGAAATTTAAAAGTGAGATCGGTGCGATGGAGGTTGGTCGTGCATTAGAGTTGTTGTCGTCGTTCTCTCTGCCGTCTATTTATTTGCGGATGTCTTTTGGTCTCTGTTTACATCCACATTTATTTGACACTTAAAACTGTTAAAATGCTGTGACACAAGAACTTCCTCCGTGAGGATCAACACAGCTTCTCGTGCTACAAGCCTCGGCGGTCCTTCACGCGCATCCCATAATAACCGTGCGTGTTCTCACCGCTGCGGTCGGCGGCTCCGCCCCTCATGATCCTGGCCACGATCACCGCGCCCGTGGACTCGTCCCTCCGGATGGTGGCTCCCTGGTGGGACAAACCAGGAGAGACCGCTGAGGACGGACCTCCTCCGAGCCCAGGAGCTTCTAGAAGCTCGACACGCACAGCTACACTTTGGAGAGGAGATCACCAGAGGAGCGAGAGGGCGAAGGGTGGCGGAGGCTTCCGCTGCGGGATAAGCGTGAAGGTGAATGAAGGCTGGACGTGAGGTCCTCCGGTGCAAAGCTCTCACCAGGGGCTCCTTGTTCTTCACCAGGCGGACGATCTTCACCGACTCCTCCTCCAGCTCGTCCTCCAGGTCGTCGGGCAGCGGCGGCAGCACCGGGTCAAAGTTCTTCTGGGCCACCGTGTCGTGGGCGGAGAGGACGGCCTGGAGGTCAGGAGGACAGGAGTCACCCAGCCGCCTCGTTGGTGAAGCGTTCCCAAACATCTCCAGAGGAACGTCACAGCGGCCCGGCGTGAAAGCATGAGGAGAAGATGGAGCGGAATGGAGATGCCGACGTGCATTTATCGGTGTGTGTGTGTGTGTGTGTGTGCATACTTTGAGGTGAGGGGTGCTCAGCAACAGAAGCAGTTCCCTCTCATCCTCCTCCAGAGGTCCGTCCTGGAGCTCCTCCCTCAGCTGACGTGGGGAAGAACATCATGTCTCATGGGTTTTCCCACCAAGGCTTCCCACCCCCGTCACGGCGAGCAGAGCTGCACCTACGTCCTCCAGCAGCCGGGAGGCGCCGTGGAGCTCCGGGGTCGGGTTCTGCTTCTCGTACCGCTCCAGCTTCTCGTGAATCTGCTTCGTCGTGGTGGAAACGCACGGTGAAGATAAACGGGACGGTTTCCCGAAGCCGCGTTTAGGTGGGACGCACCTTCACGAGGAAGCCCAGGCTCCTCTCGCTGAGGACCTCCTGGAGGAAGGCCAGGTCCTCCTTCTGCTGGACGTCGGGGCGCAGCTGCGAGGTGAGCAGGGCCAGGGTCTCGTGGAGCCCCGGAGGAGGTCCTCCACGCTCCATGACCTTCTGCGGGGGCCACGGGGCCTCCTCCGAGACGCGGAGCTGGGGTTGCTATGGCGACGGGCCGGCCGTACCTGCGTCGGCGGACACGATGGGCATGACTCGGACCGAGACGGGAGGGATCTTCTCTGGATCCTCCTGACTTTCACATGGAGGCTGATGGGGTGAAAACACACACTCAATGAATATATTTGGAGAGAACCTTCCACTGAGACCAGAAGGAGGCCGACGTTCGTTCATGGAGAAGGAGCTCCAGGCCTCTGCTGAACCTTCTTCATGCCTCTGGACTGTGGGAGGAACCCTGGAGGAACCCAATGCCGACACATGCAGAGCATGGAGGCTCCACACAGAAAGGTCTCCTGTGGGAATCCAAGCATGGACCTTCTGGAAGAGAGGAGGAGGCTCAAAAGTTTGCATCACCGTGACGCCAACTCCCAGATGAAGATGCTGAGGTTCTCCTTGGGAGTGAGGAGGATGGAGAGGACCAGGAGTGACATCATCAGAGGGATGGAGATGCTCTGGAGTAAAGAGATGGTTTGGATGTGGACAGAGGAGCAGCAGAGAAGATCTGGGCAGAGGGATATTCATGATGTTGGTCTGTGGACAGAGATGTTTCAGAGAGCTCCTCTACATTTGCTGCTGAGAAGGATGAAGATGTTCCACCTCCAACAGAGACTAGCAAGTATCTGGAGAAGGTTCTTCACTGGTCAGTGAGCCAGCTTCTCTTTGGAGAGACCTTCTGTGGATCACCAGGGCTCCTCTCGCTCCAGGTTTGGATGGATCTCCCAGCAGGTTTCAATGAAGCCTCCACTGGAGAACAAGCTGGAGTTTGGGTGGATGGTGGAGAAGACACCTGGTGGCTCAGGTGGTTCCAGAAGTGCCTGACTCCCAGACATCTGAGCAGCTTGTCCTCAAAGATGATGAGATGAAGCAGGAAAGCTGGGCAGATCATGGAGGTGAGGACAAACTGTGTAGGGTCGTAACATCTACACACCTGCAGGACCTGTAAAGACGTGGTCAAAGCCTATGCGGAGGTCCTAGCAGGAGGAACATACACACCATCTCAGCTGGCCGCCCTCCCCTTGGCCTCGGCTGATGTTCCTCCTGACCTCCATCCCACCCTGGATTACAGCGAGGAGCTTAGCGCATCTCCGTTCTCCATGAGTCCATCATCTCAATGGTGGAGGTTCCCGCCGGCCATATGGTGGAAACATCTGCCTCCTTGATCGGCGGCTGCAGGCTCCTCCCTGGATTAGAAGGTCGGGGCTTCGCTTCCGGCCGACGCACAACTGTGTGCGTTTCTCAACACGGAAACACAAAAGAGCAGCCGGTCTGAAGGTTCTTCAGGTCGGGATCCCGGTCTTCCAGAAGATTCCGTTCATCCGCATCCATTGTTCCTCATCCGGAGGCCTTCTGGAACCCGGCCTTCACCGCATCTTCTCACCCTGACCTTCAGAACCCGGCCCGCTCCCGAAAACATGGATGCAGCCTGTTGCCACGGCGACACGTGGAGCTCACAAACGTGCCACCTGTCTGCTGGCGGACAGATCTCCAGGGAGCAGCAGAGCACGGATCACACCATCTGCCCAACGCTCTGCTCTGCATGTGTGTGTGTGTGTGTGTGTGTGTGTGTGTGTGTGTGTACCAGATATTGGCGATCTCTTGGGAACATCTAACCGTTCACGCGACGGGATCTCGTCCTCCACCCTTGTCAAGGCCCAGCATGACAAGCTTCTGGTTCAGAGTGGAGATCCAGCTCTCGGAGAAGGTCAGGGACGAGTCCATCGGATGGTCTGGAGATCGAGTCGCTCTGAGATGGATGGGACGTGGACGCGGTGAAGAAACCAGAGGAGGTTTATGGATGGAGGAGAAGAGGAAGGAAGGCGGTCGGCGTGAGAGGAGAGGGTCGGACGGAGGCAGCCGATTGGCTGAGAGCGCTGCTGATGTTTATCATAATAAAACAAACAAAACATGAACCGTCTCTTTCTTCAGGTCGACATCCATTGAGCTCGAACACGGTGGAGAAGCCAACCTTCTTGCTGTCCACGCTACAAATCATGTTTTGTTTTAGGTTTTGTTGTTGTTTAGGTGAAACCGAAGGCATTTTCATCCTGACATTAAATGGAGCTCCTGGCCGGCGGCTCCACACCTGCTGAAAGGAGGTCGAGATAAAAATGGACCAATATTAAACATAAGCAGAGATTAAACACTGAATATTTTCTTCGTACATCATCTTCAATGCATGTCACATCTCTGGGAGATCTTTTAAAGTAGCAGAAGAAAACACCAACAAGGCTCTCGTCCCTCCATCTTCACATTCATCTCTGCAGAGCTGATTCCTGCTGGAGGAGGAAGCTCCACACCTGGCCTGTGTGTGTGTGTGTGTGTGTGAGTGTGTGTGACAAGGTGTGTGACCAGATGGCGGTCCGCTTGGTCCGTGAAGTGCACGGGGGGAGACACACGCACGGGGGACGCCGCCTGGAAGCTCTCTTGGAAATCAATGCAGCTCTTTGACTCCAGGAGAAATAATAATAATAATAAAGCAGCAGCAGCTCTGGAGCAAAGTCACCTCAGCATCATTTCTCCCGTGGAACGGCGTGACACTCGTGGATCGTGCACGGGACTATTCCTGGACAGCGCTGCCAAACGCGGACCTTCTGGAACCCAGCGAGACCAGTTCTGCGTTTCCCGCACTATCGATCCCCGAAAGTGATCCGGATGAGAATGAATGAGAGAATCCCACACACACACACACACACACACACACACACACACACCGGTAGGACGACAGAACCCCCATTCACGCACAGAGGAGCGGACGTGCGTGTCGTGGAGGATGTGCGCATCACGCAATTGCGTGGATGTTTGCGTTCACGTCACAATGGATCTTCACCTTGTTGCGTCTCCTCTCCTCCGGCACGACCCCGGCTCCCGTGCACGATCCCTCCCGTGCACGCTCCCTCCGGCTCCCGTGCACGATCCCTCCCGTGCACGATCCCTCCGGCTGCGTCTGGAGCTGCAAGGCTTCTTCTTCCTCCTCTTCCTCTGTCTGTCAGCCCTCAGTCTCACCCTGCGTTGCATTCAGGTTCAAATCGGAAAAAACATTCTCCTCCCATCCTGCGCGCCGATGCGTGCAGTCGTTGTTTAAAAAGAAAACAAAAACAACAACAAAAAAAAAATAGAAATAAAAATGAAAACAAAAAAACTCCATCATCGGTGTTCCGTAATCATAACAATGATTTGAAATGTTTGTCAGAGTTTAATAAAAAGCCAGCAGCCATTCAAGGACAGATATGATGATTTAGGAAGAATCAGATTTATAATCAATAGTTTCCAGACAATTCTAGAAGTAGGATCATGAATGTTTCAGGAACTGCGTCCAAAAGGAAAATGTCTTTTTTTTTTTCCTTTTTTCGAGCAAATCCTCGTTCTGTTCTCAAACAGGAACCGCATACAATTACTACAAATAATCATTTAAACATTCAAAACTGGCCGATGACGTGATTTCCCTTCATGTTTACCGTCTGAAAGCTCGGTTCGTCCTCGCCGGGCTTCCGGTGCTCGCCTTCCCGACGGACCGTGAAGGCAGCACGGCGTGCACATGCACGGCGTGCACACGCACGGCCCACTCCCAGTGTTTTGGCCGAGCAGAGCATTCAGAAGGAAAGGTCGACAAGAACACCTCCCATCTCTGGATCTCCAGACCAAAACCCGGGCTCACCCTCGCACCCGGTCTCGGTCCCGGTTCTGGTGCCGGTCCAGGACTCGGTGGTCCAGCCAGTGAGAGGGGCAGGAGATGCAGCCGGAGAAGGTCACTTGATGTGTGTGTGTGTGTGTGTGTGTGTGTGAGGGGTTTGGGTGACAGAGGACTGAAAACACACTTTGAAAGGACGTTTGTTTAATCACGCCAGTGGTCGGTCTGTATTTCTGTGGAACCTTACGCACACACACGCACACGCACACGCACACGTTCAGATTATAAATGTGTTGATGTGAAATCCAGGGCCGCCATAATCAATTCATGTTCCCGACTGATCAGATTACAATATTTAACACCTGCGCGAGCCGACCCCACCAAGATGGCCGACTCTAATGGCCACGTCGGCCTTCGGACGGGACGCCGCAGCGACAGGAAGCGTTCGTCTCGCGCCGCAGCGACAGGAAGTGAGGTTTCCTTTCGCCAAAGCGCTTCCGGCTTTAAACGCCACGCCGACGCCAAGCGGACGCCGGTCTGGGATTCGCGACTGTGAACGTCTAATCATATCTATATCTAAATATACTGTATATCTATAACCTTAAGTCCTGCGTGTTTTCGCCCACTAAATGAAACACAATTGAAAACCAACGGGTATCAAATGAATCCAGATTAATCGAAGTTAATCCGCAGGGCCACGCGATTAATCTGATTAAACCTTTAAACCGCACAACAGTACTAGTATATACACAGCACTTGGTTAATCTTATCCTTTCTTAATCACATGTAATCGAAGATTTGTACACAAAAGGCCGGCCTTAAATTACGGCGCCGTCCTTTGACACACATTCTGACTCATTTACATAAATACACTCTTCCTGTTCAGTGTGAGAAGAGGACAAGACGTCCACCACGCTTCTCCGGAGGCATCTTCTGGAGGCATCTTCTGGAGGCATCCGGTCTCCTCAGATGTCCGAGCTCGTGGACGCCTGCGGGACCTCCTGGGGAAACATCGCCGCGATCACACAATGTCCAGACAAAACACTGACATGGACCAAAAGACAGGAAGCAGAGCTGGAGGTGGCGGAGATGAAGATGCTGAGGTTCACTTTGGGAGCGACCAGGATGGAGAGGATCAGGAAGGAGTCCATCAGTTAGATGTTTTGGAGAAGGTCAGACTGAGATGGTTGGGTCATGGATAGAGGAGGGAGAGTGAATATATCGGTAGAATTGGAGGTCCAGAGGAAGACCAAGAGAAGATGGATGGATGTGAGAGAGGAGGATCAAGAGAATAGGGTTGCTGGAGAAGGTGGATGGGCTGTGGAGAACCCTGAAGGGAAAAGCCCAAAGGAAAAGAACAAGAAGAAGACATTGTCCAGATGAAACCGGAAACGCATTGAAGGCTTGCAAGTTAATGGTTTATATCATCAACCAACACCAAATTGTGATTTAGCACAAGAGATCCATGACAGTGACGAACTGGACAGGACGTTCTCTGCAGGTCCAAGACACTCACCGTGTACGTGGGGTTTTTGAAGGACACCAAACTGTCCCCGCTGATGGGAGAAACCTTCCACAGAAGAAAAGAAAAGACGGTAAACACACGGAAGGTTGAAGAGAAAAGTAAAAGCAAACAAAGAGCGTCTCCTGGCTACCTGTGTGCTCGAGGTTACGTTGCTGTCAGCATCTTTTATCTCCAAGCTGTACGCCGGGTTCTCGAAGGTCTTCTGAAACACAGGGAAGAGGACTTGACTGAAGGTTCTCAGTCCTCCGGGTCAGAGGCTGTCCGACGGAAACCGGACTTAGTTTCCGTCCTAGAAGACGTCGAACATCTCATCCCAGAGGTCCCTCAGCAGACCGAGGAGACTTTCTGGAACGCAACCGTTGGTCTTTGTCCGACTCAAAGGGTTCCTTCCTTGTAAATGAATGAGTTGTTGCGCAGCAGCTGGGAAGAAGAGGTTGCTGCGTCAGACCCGTCCAGACAACATTTGCCTTCCTCTTCGGCCGCCATTTTGGAACAGCTCCATCTACAGGCAATCTCCCTGCACGCCAGGAATGTGGTAGCGCGCATGGCAGGTCGGTGGGTGGTGCTGGGATTTGCCATGCGATAACAAACTGGAGCGCGACAGCAAGTGAAAGCATCAAGAGTGAAGAGCAGTGGGGTTTTCACATGGACCCATGGTGGAGTGGAGTTTCTGCTCGGAGACCCTGAACTACCAGGAAGGTCACTTCCACAGGGATGGGAACTGGGACGGTGTGTGTTGTTAAGTGTGTGTGTGTCGTTTGGGGTACTCGCCCGAGTTGGTATCTGAACTTGTACAGATTTGACAAAGAAAGGTTTGCTGAGTGAGAATTGTCCATTTCGCTGCTCTGACATGTACTTCTCAGAGATGTAGGACATACAAGTAGTTTGTTTCTTCACCGTGGTTCTGTTGCAGAATAGGATTTGGATTTAGCGACTCACCTGGTCTGCAGGTCTGCTCGCTTTCCCTGCAGGCTCGCCCACAACTTGAACCTCTTCGTAGAAAGGGTTATTAATGCTCTCCTGTGAACCACATGCAACACAATGAGGCCCCGAAGTGCAGAGAAACATCCGTCAGAAACACTGGAGACACCTGATGTCAGGCGGAGTCGGACAAAGCGGCCGCTCAGAAGAAGTCGACCGTGCAACTCGTCATGAGCGCCACATCTGCAGACACGGAACCAGGTAGCGCTTGTTCAAGAAGCGAGCTTTGCTGACCTTGTATGCTCCTGAGCGAACGGAAGGAACCGTCACCCTGCTCCTGGGGACAGGCTGGTCTCCGCTTTCATATGATGGATTCTCGAAACTCTTGTCCTCGGACTCGTCCATGGACAGGGGCACACAGGGGACCTGACCAAGACAGGCGAGGCAGTGTTGAGTGGTCGGCTGCTCGGAGGTAGATGTTTGCTGAAATGGTGGTCTAGTATTTCTACCGACCGCCTCTGAGTCGCGGGCTGCAGGGCTGATGGTTTTGGCTGCGTTTGAAGATGAACCAATCCTGGAAAAGACACCAGGAGGGAAGTATGAAAATGCACAGCAGGTTTATGCAGATTGGACTTTCTGGGTCCTGTCACAGGTCGTCACAGCCAATCACCTGCCTCCATCTAACCTTCTCTGCTTCATCCTCTGCTTTCACAACAACTAACTTCCTGTCCTCTTCCCCTCCCCATCCAAATGCCTCCTCTCTGGGCATCTTCTACACCTCCTGCCTGGCACCTCCAACCTCAGCATCCTTCTACTCAGATATTAACTGTCCCTGCTCTGTCCTTGTCCAAACCATCTCGGTGTGACTTCATCTCCAAAACATCTAACATGTGCTGTCCCTCTGAGGGACTCCTTCTTGATCCTCCTCACTCCCAAAGAGGAACCTCCACATCTCCATCTCTGCTTCCTCCAGCTCTGTCTCCACGGCTACTCTTCACCTCCGTCTTCTCCACCTTTCCTGACCTTCTGGCTGAAACCTTGCTGACACCTTTCTCCACCTGTTTCAAGCCTGTTTGCACACGTTTCTTCACTTCGCTCAACTTCATTGAGTTGTTAATTTTATTCAAAGCGAGTGAAAATAAAACGAAAACAAAGTCAATTTGTGGTTTCCATCTAACCTGAAGCTTGGTAGGTTGGGCATGGAGGGCATGGAGGGCATGGAGGGCATGGAAGGCATGGAGGGCATGGAGGGCATGGAGGGCATGGAGGGCATGGAGGGCATGGAGGGCATGGAGGGCATGGAGGGCATGGAGGGCATGGAGGGCAGGTTATTTCTCAGCTTCTCCATCAGGTGTGATTTCCTCCGAGCAGCATAAACCAGAGCCACCAGCAGGACCAAGATCCCCACCGTCACCCCGACGGCGATGGCAGCTGAGGGGAGGAGCAGGGATACGGGGGTGGAAGGAGAGACAGCTTGCACCGTCACATATTTGCCTGGAAGACACCAGGCTCACCAAGAGTTTTGTTTTTAATAAATACCCGATGACGCGACGACGTCGTATATGTTGGTCTGGCAGAATTCACCCTCCCACTCCGGAGGACACCTGGGACAGGAAGTACAGAGTACATTTCAAACATTTGCCGTCGTTACATGACGAGTCCATCAAATCAAGTGCTTTTTGCAATATGCTAGAGGTGCTGGCATGTAAAAGTGGAGCTACTAGAATTAGCTAAGCGGCGCTAAGTCGGAAGTGCGGGAGGTTTTGCCGACTCGTCCACTTTGTACCTGCAAAGAGCCTTGTTGTCGTCAAAGTAGCAGGTTCCGCCATTCTGACACTGGCAGGGCGGCGGCATGGTGGGCGGCGGGTCGAACCCTGACATGATGAGGACACAGTTCACCCACGGTCAATCGCCCCAACTTACATCTTCCTTCACACATTAGCTGATAGAGGTCGGAGGTTTTCCTACCGGCGTCGCATTGGGTGCTGCTGCCGGGTGTGAAGCCGGTGCCCTCCGGGCAGGCGCAGGTGTAGCCCTCCGGGCGCAGCAGGCACAGGTGACTGCAGGTTCCCTTGCAAGGATTCTTCACTGCAGAAAGAAACGGATGGTTTCATCCATGGAGGCTTCTGTTTGCCCAAACCCGACCCCGTCTAATGCTTGTATGTCTGCTCTGTCAATGGCTGAATCCGGTCACTTCTTCAAGTCCAGTTAACACCCTGCTTTAGCATTTGGGGATAGCGTGTCTTCACATTGAATCACGTCCCTGGCCTCGGTTACGTAACAGCAGTTCAAAACCTTGTGAGGAAATGTTAACGTTTGCGGACGAGTGCTGTTATACAACTGGGAACACCTCCAGCACTTTAATTTTCCTTTTTTTGGATTGTGTAAGCAAACAACTAAGTCATTGAAGGACGACCTCTTGGGACACGCCGGGAGGGACTGAGATGAATCAGATTTGAGAATCGCTGAAAAATCCTGCGATGGTGTAACAACAACGCTCACCAGAGTATATAACATACTGGAGTGGAACTTGGTTAGACGACGGCACAATCCATGGAACTTACTGGCGATGGAGTTGTATCTCTGCCGCTGGTACACGGAGACCTGGGTCAGCCACGGTCCTACCGTCAGCAGCTTGGTCTTTGGGCGGCGGCCGAACTTGTCCTGTCGGAACACCTCGCCCTTCTCCAGAGTGCTCCAGTAGACATGGTCCTCAAAGACACTCACGCTGAACGGGTTCCTCACATCTGAGTAAACCACAAGTGAACACTTGAATTCAATCACTTCCTGGACCTTTCTGTTTGGTTCAGTGTCTGAAACTTTTTTGTCTGCTAGGAACAAGAGGTGAAAACTAATCTCAGATCTAATTTCTACACGGATGTCTCTCATTCCCACCTATGTACACGGCGGTTCTTCGGTCCTCTCCTGACGGCAAAATGGACTCGATGCGGCTTTCCTTGGAGTCGGACCAATAGATTCTGTCCCCGTTTGTGAAGTCAACGGACAAGCCGGTGGGCCAACCCAGGTTGGCGTCGACCAGGACCTTCCTCTCTTGTCCGTCCAGCCAGGAACACTCGATCTTGGCTGCTTCCCCGCGATCGGCCCAGTACAACATACTGCGGAATCATGAGTCAGGATTAGACGGGGGAAACGTCGGTGGATATCGATTGCACGATGCGGACAAACCCGACTTTGCAAACAGCAAATTGAATTTGATGTGCACTCGCCCGACAGATAAGGGATTACACAGCGTGTAAAGAAATCCAATTGTACAAAGGGGGTAATCATTCATTCTTTCATTCATTCAAGAAGCGGATCTATACTGCTTATCCTGTCAGAGTCCGGGAGGGTGGGGGGGCGCTGGAACCGATCCCAGCTGTCATTGGCCGAGAGGCGGGTTCACCCTGGTAAATCACATAGCTACAGACATGCAACCAGACATACAACTTTGGACCCTCTTATTCACGCACCTGGACGATTTAGTGAACCCTAGTGAACCTCTTGTTTTTGGGCAGTGGGAGGAACCCGCAAAACCTGGGGGAACCCCATGCAGACACGGGGACAACATGGAGACTCCACAGAGAAAGGCCTCATGTGGGAATCCAACCAGGAGCCTTCTTGCTGTGAGGGTGACGCGCTAAGCATCGCGCCACCCCAAAATAATCTAGAAATCTGGGTGCAGTGGGAGCGTCGGTGTTACCCAAGTCGTGGGTTTACTGCCACAGCAGACGGATGGCCCAACTCAGTCTTGACCAAGTGCTTCCTGTAACGTCCATCCAACATGGCCACCTCTAATCTCTTCACCCTGGAGTCTGCCCAGTACAGGTTTCTGCAAGGACAATGGGAGCACAACTAATCAATAAAGGCCAAAAAAAAGGGCGCTAATTCAGTTCAGCACACCGGATGAAACAAAGGAAAACGGAGATGTTGATGTTACCGGCTGTGTGATCTCACCTGCCCACCCAGTCCACTGCAATGCCATCTGGTTTTGTGATGTATTTGATGCCGAGGTCCACGGCGGCGCCGATGTTGTTACTACCATCGTCCACCGAGGGTATGTATGCTCTCTTAATCGCCCCGGGCAAAGAGTCCCTACTGGCCACAGTGAAGTACACCATACCTGTCACGACACGGGCACATGGTCAAATATCTCTTTTTGTTTGTCCGCCTCTCAGGACGTATCAAAGTAAGTCCTACTGAGTCCCGTGTTGTTGTGGTCCCAGTCGTAGTCCAACGCCATGATGCGATCGTCTTCCTCGATGAAGTCGTGGTACCCCTCCGTCTGCAGGTTGAACCGACGGATGCGAATGTTCTCCGGGAGAAGCAGAAGGGGAGTCGGCCCTGACGGACACATCACGGACAAATCGTCAGCGACCTTGGAAGTACAAACGGTGTACAACCTCGGCGTGGTTATCGGGAGCGGCTGTAGCTCAGATGGTGAAGCATCCGTCCAACTGGAAGGTCGGTGGATCAACACCGCTGATGCTATGAGTCGCGCCATTCTGCCGCCATTGGCGTGTGAGTGTGTAAATGGGTGAATGTAATCCAGAGCAGCGCTCCCATACCTTTTTTGGACGAGGGACCAGTTTTGTGCATGAAAATGTTTCCGAGCGTTGGGGTTCAAATAATAAAAACTTTGTTAGTTCCAAGTACTTTATCTGAATAAAACCATTCCACTTTATTTTAGGACTAGCCAGCTGCAAATAATGCATAGCGACACAGAGTTTGCGAGTCACCTGCTGCAATGAACCCCTAACTTGGGTCAAATCTTGATATTGTCTTTCAAATGCAGCTTTGTTTTCACCGCCAGCCTGCGCTCTCACCGTTTGCTGGTTCCCGGAAACCAAGAACCTTCCAGCAAGTCCTACTCAACCTAATCAATAATAATAATAATAATAATAATGATGATAACCTTTATTTATACTTGTAAGACCACTGAGGTCTCCCTCATTTTCAGGGTCGACAAGTTTACAAGCAAAGCAGAGCACAGCGCAACAATAAAATGAGATCAAATTAAAAAAAAACAGGAGATAAACTAAAAACTGGTGAAAATGAGATTAAATTAAAGACAGTACGGAAGCAGTAGATAAAACTCCAAACAAAAAAAATGAGATCAGATTAAAAAGTACAAGGGGGTGGATAGAACTAAAAACAAGTACAATTGGCAGTACAAATTAAGAAAACAGTAGATAAACTAAAAACAGGTGCAAATGTGATTAAATTAAAGACAGTACGGAAGCAGTAGATAAAACTCGAAACAAGTAAGAATGAGATCAAATTAAAAACTACAAGTGGGAGTGGATAAAGCTAAAAACAAGTACAATCGGCAGTACAAATAAAAAAAATAAAAAATAAAAAAAGCTGCCGACAGAGAGAAATGCTGAATAATGAGGCTTTGGACCCGCTGATACAAATAAAAGCACCCACCTTCAGCCTGGCACATGCTGCCGTCACCGGCCCTGCGGTATCCGGGCGCACACTCGCAGTCGTAGCCACCTTTGGTGTTTTTGCAGATCTGAGGGCAGGTGCCGTAGACCTCACACTCATCCACGTCTGAGGAGACACCAGCGCCATTCTAACATTGTCTTCACCGTGTCGGGAACGTGACTTAGACATTCCTGAACTCATTCTTCTAGTGCTGCATCCGTGTGTGTGTGTGTGTGTGTGTGTGTGTGTGTGTGTGTGTGTGTGTGTGTGTACCAAGACAGGTGTAGGTGCTCTCCGGGTCCACCATGTATCCAGGTCTGCAGGAGCAGATGAAGCCGGTGCCGTTGAGGTTGGTGCATTCATGCTGGCACAGCTTCTCCTCACAGTTGCGATCGTGACCGAAATCTGGAGACAGACAGCGCAGGTTAGGACCTCGCCGGGGCTTTCGGATCGAAGGAAACGTGCACGTGATCCTTCATCCATCCTTTCTGCAGGAAAGATGAGGAACAAGCAGATCCGCCCACACTGGCCTTTCCTTCAAAGGTAAAATGACAGTGACAGAAAGATTGAAGGTGTTGCGGGAGGAACGATGTAAAACTGTCCCTCAAGATACCAATTTAATTTCTTCCAGACGTGGGTTCGTAAGTTGATTTTTTTGTATCATAAATGAATTTTCCCTATTTAAAATAACAGAAAACAAATGTATTCATTCCAACCCCCCCAAAACTCACAAACAAAGCACATCAATATAGAAAAATCCTGAAAAAGAAGAATATTAATACTGTTAGGGACACCAAAAAGTAAAATCATGGTTATCATAAACTTGCTTTCTTGGGGCACAATAATAAGCACAAAAAATCAATAATAAATAAAGCACTACAATATAAAATGATGCCACACAAGAGAAAGGAACACCACCCAGATATGTGCACCCAACAAACTACCCGGAGCAAGTGGTCGAAAGATGCCGGAAGCTGCGAGGCGGCCTTCAGGTCGGGAGCGGCGAGCAGCGCCGATTCAGAAGATGCAGTGGCCTCATCACGATCACAATCACAATCACAATCACAATCTGAATTGCTTAATTTGCCAAGTAATTTTGCAATGACAAGGAATTTGCTTATGTTGACGATGCCAAACAGACAACTTGTAAAAGGCATTAGATTAGAGTGAAAACTAAAAGTGAGATCAGGGCGATCGAAGTTGATTGTGCAAAACGGCAAGTTGTGCAAAGCAGTGCAAGGCAGTGCATCGTAGGAGGGTACGGTGTCGGCGGGGGGCGTTATTGACCAGGACGGCCGCCGTCATGAAGAGTATTTGACTTGTGGGAGCTCAAATTTGAATTTTCTCGCTCTCGTGAAGGCCGACATTTGCTCGAATCGCGCTTTGGTTGGTCGGTATGTTCCGGGCCGGCTGTCCTGTCTGCACACTGAAGCGAGTCGCGGTGAAATAAGTGAGAACGGGTGAAAGGCGGGGGTCGGTGGAGCCACTCACTGCAGCCCAGCTCGTCGGTTCGGTCCCCGCAGTTGTCGTTGTGGTCGCAGACGTAGGCCAGAGCCACGCAGCGTCCGTTGGTGCATTTGAACTGCTGCGGCGTGCAGGGGGGCAGCGTGGGGGGGCGGCCTGGGACCGGAAACACCACGAAACAGACCTTCGTTAATCCTTCGTTAAGCCGCTGACTGGCCCCGCATCCCATCTCAACCTCCACGCTCAGTAACCCAACCTCCAAGCGAATTCGGAGGGTTTCTGCAGATACGGGGCCTTCTGAAGCCTCACTGAAGGCCTCGTGTGGTAAAGACCAGCGGTGGACATTCATGAATACATGGTTCCCTTCACTGACGTGACGTTACTTGTGTAAGGCTGCTGATAATTCCTCTTCCAGCCGTGATGTGTGTGTGTGTGAGAGGGTGTATTTGTACACTCTCATCGTTTCCAGCTGAAAATGCAGTAATATTTCAAAAGCACACGACGGTATAATAAGCCATGAATCACAGAGTCAGGGCTTCTCCTCAATCTAAAGGAGTGGATTTGGTGGAGCCGACCCATGTCTGGCTTGGACCTGAACGGAGATATTTAATCCCCCCTCGGAACAATTTGCTCCGATTGACATTTAAGCCGATGGGCGCGGCGGTTCCACCAAAAGGTTTCCTTATCCCGCATTGAATGTCATTTCAGGCTCAGTTCCTCCGTTCCGCCGCCTCGTTATTCGCTTCTGTTTGCGTTAATCCACTGCCTGACGGGGCGTCGAACCATCTGAGCGTGAACTCGCTCGACCACCCGGGAGGTCAGTGTGTAACGTACATCCACACACACACGCCTGAAATGAATCTACAGTGAACGTGGTCAGTACATGACGAGTGGGGCGCGCACACACACACACACACACGCACACACACACACACCGTCTACCTCCAGAGTAACTCGAAGTGACACTGAGGATGAAGAAGTCAATGGATTTAGTGATTTGGACTGAAATGGAGGGTTTGCTCATCTTGTTATGTGATGTCGTTTATGCTGAAGTTGTCTGACTCTTATTAAGCCTGTTGTTCTCTATTCTGTTGTTACTGGAACCGGCCTTTCAAAGTAAAATGTCTATAAAATAAATTTCCCCACAAAAATGCGACTTATATATGTTTTTTCTTCTTCATTAGGCATTTTTGGATGGTGCTACTTTTAGTCCGGAAAATACGGTACACACACACAAATATATATATATATATATATATATATATATATATATATATATATATATCTTCGTCTTCTTTTCCTTTGTTTTCCTTTCAGGGTCTCCACAGCAAACCCACCTTCTCCATCTAACCCTCTTCTCTGGATCCTCCTCTCTCACACCAACTACCTTCATATCCTCTCTCACGACATCCATCCATCTTCTCTCTGGTCTTCCTCTAGACCTCCAATTCCAGCTTCCGTCTACCAATATATTCCCTTTCCCTCCTCTGTCCACGACCCAACCATCTCTGACCTTCTCTCCCAAACATCTACCATGTGTCGTCCCTCTGATGGACTCATTCCTGATCCTCTCCATCCTGGTCGCTCCCAAAGAGAACCTCAGCATCTTCATCTGTGTGACCTCCAGCTCTGCCTCCTGTCTTTTGGTCATTGTCAGTGTTTGGAGATCATCTCACCACCGTCTCCTCCACTTTTAGTTCTGGCTGATGTTCTTCTATCTCTTCGTACTCCTGACATTTTTCTACAACCATTCCAGCCTGCTTGAACCCGTTTCTTCACCTCTTCTCCACACTTTCCTGAGCTCTGGACTGTGGACCCCAAGTACCTGAACTCCTCCAACTTCTTGATCTCCACTCCCAGTAGCCTCACCGTTCCACCCGAGTTCCTCTCTTACTGCGACTAACCTTCATTCCTCTCCTTTCCAGAGCATACCTCCACCTCTCTAGATGTTCCTCAACCTGTTCCCTGCTCTCACTCCAGATCACAATGTCGTCTGCAAACACCATGGTCTGTGGAGAAACTGGTGAATGGTTGTGAGACTCCACATGACCAGTGAATGGCTGTGAATGAGAGGTTGACAGCTGATCGATTTCCAGTTCTACTGATAATCGATCAGTGTTTCCATATTCAATGAGCCCCTTGAATTCCATGAGAATCTGAAATGTGTGATGCCTACAGGTGTCTTCCTTCTCATCGCTGCCGTCGCCACAGTCGTCCTTCTGGTTGCACAGCAGGCCGGAGTAGATGCAGTAGCCGTTTGCGCAGCGGAACCTGGACGGCATCTCGCAGGTGATGTTCACTGTTCCAACACAGACGCACCGACGTGAGCTTCCCTTCTGCTTCTGCAGAGGCGGAACACGACTTTGTCACCAAATAATACAAAAAAGAAAGACTGACGGCATAAAGTGAGCTGTTCGTCGGAGCGATCTCCGCAGTCGTCGCTGCCGTCGCACACCCAGCTCTTGCTGACGCACAGATGGTTGTCACACTGGAACTGGCTCTGAGGGCACCAGCGGCCTCCCGGGTAGCGAGTGGCTGAGAAAACACCGCCGTTATTTCTACCGCTTCGCTTCGGAAAGAGGGTTCGAGCCGGCAGAAACGTCTCCGGCGCGCCGATGAAGACGCTTGTGTTCGCGTCGACTCACGGCAGCCGGTCTCGTCGGACAGGTCGCGGCAGTCGGCTCGCCCGTCGCACTGCAGCGCGGCGGGGACGCAGTGACCCGAGTCGCACTGGAAGGAGCCTGGACGGCACGTGAACAGGTCTGGAGAGGAGATTCCATCAGGGTGCAGGTTTACATCACTTCTGAACCCTGAAGGCGGGATCGGAGAGCCCCTCTTACCGCAATCTCGCTCGTCCGAATTGTCGCCGCAGTCGTTTTCGTGGTCGCACACCCATTTCCCGGGGACGCACTGCTCGTTGTCGCATCGAAACTCGCTCTCGGAGCAAGGCCTTGGCTCTGCGGACCACAAGCGTCGTTCACGGCGGCGCACGTTATGAATCTCCGAAGGCGGATTATCACGATATAATGCACGCGCAACTGTTCGGATCAGACGGAGTTATTACTCGTTTACCGATCCGACTCAGGACGGAGTTTGATACGCACGGCAGTTCTTTTCATCCGAGCCGTCGCCGCAGTCGTCGTTGCCGTCGCACTGCCAACGGATGGGAACGCAGCGATGGTTGGCGCAACGGAAATCTCCCAGGGGATCGCAGGTGACCTCCTCTGTCAACCAGAGCAAGGAAAAGTCCAGTCCAAAAAAGAAATCATTGGAGCATCGCCTTAAAATGGCATGAAACAGCTAAAACCCACGATAAGATTATTAGCAAAAAGAGACCTGCTAACAAATGACAGAAGAGAAAAGTGCACGTGACCGGATTTCTTCATATGTATTGCAAAGATCTGGAGGACCTTTGGAGGCGGCTGGAGACCGGAGCCTCCGGCCCACCGGTTATTTTCTTGCACAGGAAAAATACCTGTCATGAGAGTTCAGATCCAAAGAGGATCGTCATAAATCCCAAGAGACTACAAACAAACTACAGATCCATCCATTCCTAGAAGGACTCGAAACGACTCGTCCCGATGGAGGCTTTTTCGCTGCCTCGCCCTCTCGACACTGACCGCAGCCCTGCTCGTCGCTGTCGTCGATGCAGTCGTTGGTGCCGTCACATCGAGCCCACTGGGGGATGCAGCGGTAGTTCGTCTTGCAGGAGAACTCGGTGTCCTCGTCGCACTTGTACTCCGGACCCACTGTGAGGAGGCGCGAGAAGATCGAGACATTGAAAAAGGCGACGGGGCCGATTGAAGACGTAGATGTTCGCCGGCCCGGGACGGCGAGGGGTTGAAGGATCTTGGGAACGAGAGGGTGTAACTCACTGCAGGTGTCATAGGGCTCATCGGACCCGTCCCCGCAGTCGTCTTGGGCATCGCAAACATAAATAGAGGGCAGACAACGCCCGTTGGCGCACTGGAACTGCCCCGGCCTGCAGGTCTTCTGTGCACACGAATCGATGTCCTCGTCGCTGCCGTCGGTGCAGTCCTTGACCCCGTCACAGTGCCACGACACCGGGATGCAGTGCTTGTTCTCACACTGGAACTGGTTGTCCAGGCACCGATGGTCACCTGCAGGGATGCACGGCACTCCGTTACAAGGTAACTACCCTGAACACAACGCTGGAAGACTTCCTCCAGGTCTCCATATCTTCTGACAGCTGCTTTAAACCCCGGTGTTTTCCCCCCTGACGTTTCCCAAAACCACGTCGTACTGCAGAGGGCGGCGTCCTCGTCCGAACTGTCAGGACAGTCCGAGTGGCCGTCGCAGATGAAGCCCGGATAGGTGCAGTTGCCATCTTGACACTGGAACCGTCCGATGGGACAGTAGCGGGGCGGGCAGGTCTGAGGTTCGTCGGAGCCGTCGCCGCAATCCGATTGGCCATCGCACTTCCACCAGATAGGAATACATCTGAGGGGACAACGGGGGGGGGGTGGATCACATCAAATGTGATCTGTGGCCAGTAGACCTACAGGTGCAACCACTGCCAAAGGGAGGACGGCAGGATATTGGCAGGTGCAACGGCGAAATGGTGGAAGAAACTTCCGCCTGCAAATCATTCATTCTCTGTATCTTTGTCCTGGTCTCAGGGTTGCAGGGGGGCTGGACTCTGTTCTAGCTGTCATTGGGTGGGAGGTGGGTTCAACCTGGATCCATCACAGGACCACATATAGAGACACACAACCATTCACTTCCCATCCAGACACGTGTTGTTGTAAAAAGATCTAGACCAGGGGTGTCAAACTCATTTCTCATGGCGGCCACATACGGCCAAGGTAGATGTCAAGAGGGCCGGACCGTTAAGATAATGGCATACTCAGCAATAAATAACCAAAATATCATGTCTTTCCTCTGTTTTGGTGTAAAGAAGTACAAGAACATGAGGAAAATCTTGGAATTTCATGAACAATCCCTTTACAAAACATTTCATGAAACACCTCATATTTCCTTCGACAAAAGTGAAATTTACTTCTATCATTCACATGTTTGCATCGCAATCATGTGATCATGTGATCCCACTGATCGTACAAAGGCACAAAACTTTAACAAGTAACTGGTATTGAAAAATATAGTAATGCACTTTAAGATTAAATGAGACTTATAAAGAAAGGGATTTTTAAACCATTTACACATGTACATATAAAATCTAAATTGAATCCCTGCCTACACCTTACAAACTAAAAAGAGTGCTATTAAATGTGTAAGGATTGAAGTATTCACCTGTCCTGTAAATGTGTAAACTTCATCCATGAAACATGCAAACACATACAATACACACTGAAAATGTATGGAGTTGCATGAAAATAGAATCCCACCATACTCTTAAGTAGTGAAGCTGGTGACTAACATTAAATTGCACATTTTCGCTAGCAATTAGCTCGCTGGCTTTTACCGCTGCTTCGCTGATTTCTCAGCTCTGGGTGAAAGTGGACTTCTGTTTCTTCAGACCCGCCAGCAATTCGTTGATCTCATCTCTTCTCAGTTTCTTTGCAAGCTGTCATATTTTTTGCTGTGATGAGTCTCGTAGTGGGGCCGAATATTATATTCTTTAAATACCGAAACTTGTTGCAAACACGCTAAGCACGAAGGTTTCCCGTGCGTCTCCGTAAATAAATAGGAAGTAGTCCGTTTTTCTTTGAAAATTCTACACTCTTTAACTACTTTTCACTATTTTGATAACGACATTTTGGCTAATGAGGGCGTAGCGGGAAGGTGGAGAACAGGGTAGAAAAAACGTCATAACAAGCAGCAGGTGGTGCATTGATAACGTCTGCTGATTGGTCCGTCTCAGTGACGCAGATTGCCGTCTACTCTGACCAAAATAATGCGCCCCCTAGCGGAATATTCTTGTATTGCATTTAATTAAAAAAAATAAATCCTTGTCTTTTATGCATTTTTTCACTTTCAAAATTATCCTGCGGGCCTGGTCGAACCCCTTTGCGGGCCGTATGTTTGACACCCCTGATCTAGACCTTTCCTTGCGGAATAACGGCGGACCGGACGGTTACTGACTTCTCGTTGTCCCCACAGCGGAACTGAATGCTGGAACAGTCAGCGACACACTGGATCTTGAAGCCCACGGCGAGGGCGATGAAGTGATCCGGACACTCGCAGGTGGCCTGTTCGCCACCCGGTGCGATCAGACAGAGGTGACTGCAGGTGAGGCTGTGGGAAGAGCAGGGGTTCTCACCTGCAAACAAACCACAACTTCTGAGCTGCAGCTTGGCAACAAGTTACAAGACGTTGAAATGTTGATTCGGCGTCATACTTCTGGGCTGTCTGTAGGGGTGGTAGACGTGGATGTCATAGGGCCGGTGTGTGTTGTTGCCCATGACCATGCGCTCTTCACCGGTGTACTTATGGGCCTTTTCCACAGTGTGCGTGTTCCAGTCCGTCCAGTAGACAAAATCCTCGAACAGGGAAACGGCAAAGACATGAGGTAGCGTGCCGGCTATCGCCCTGTGACGGTTCTGGCCGTCCATGTCTGCAAAGCTTGAGTCATACGGAGACAAAACAGCACAGATGAGCCGACTTCACTACCATCGGGAGAATAAAAAACAAACAAAATATACAGTTCATCCGCAACTCACTCCAGGAAGTTGAGGTGGGAATCAGCGAAGAATATCTTGTTGGTGGCGTAGTCTATGGTCAGAGCATTAGGCCACTCCAGCTTGGTCGTTATAATGGCGCTGAGGTTGCGGCCGTCCATGCCGACCCTGCCAATATATGCATCGTCTCCCCAGTCAGTCCAGTACAGCCACCTGAAAACGTGGTAAACATTGCAGGAGAGATGAAAAATATTCCCCAAAACAAATATTGATTAAAAAGACAAGAATCACAAGAACCCTTGGAGTGCAGTGCAGGTTCCAGACATGTATGACTTCCCCAATTCAGATAAGATGGAGCAAAGCCATTGACTATATTGTAGGTGAGGAACGGCACCTTGAGGTCTGCTCTGGCCCAACAGGAGGCCAGAGCATCTTGGCCCTGTGGTGGAGTTCACATTGACCTGCTCCTGTCAGAACATAGGCTGCTGCAGTCTGAACCATCTATCTTCTATGGGCAACTTGGATAAAGAGGACATTGCAATATTCCCACCGGGATGTCACAAATGAGTGGATGGAGATCCTTTTCGGACAATGTGAGTGTGATCTTAGAGATGCCTCTGGGATGGAAGGAGGTGGCTCTGGTGAGCTCTTGGATATGAAGGTCCAAAGAGAGCATCTTGTCACTCCAAGGACAGAGTGAATGTGTCACTCAGGTCTGGTTCCTCATCACTCCGGCACTAAGAGGTTCTGAGGGTACTTCAGTCCGTGAACATACCCGTATTTGGGGTTGACGGCCACAGCACGAGGCCGGCTGATACTGTAGGTGTTGTTTTTGTCTGTGAACTCTCCAGACAGCAGCCTCTTCTGGTAGCGTCCGTCCAGTTCCATCACATGGACCGAGCCGTAGTAGTCATTCACCCAGTACAGCTTCCTGTGGCAAAAGTAGAACCGCTTTCATTAGCATCTCTGTGGACTCCAACAATTTATCATGTGGTCTTCACCGGGCTCACGTAGCTCTTCTCCGTGTTTGGTCAACCACTTCCATCATTATAATGAATTTGACTTTCGTTGTCCTTGACCGGGGGTCGGCATCCCGTGTCAGCCAAAGAGCCATTTGGACCCGGTTTCCTCGGAAATGAAAACACTGGGAGCCGCTATTACTTTTTGGTGTCTAAAATAAAGGCACCACTGTGTATATTGCTTTTTATTACCTTTACACTTTGTATAAACAAGTGTGTAGTGTGTTGCTTCTGAAATTCATAAAGTATTACAGAGAAAATTAAATTTTATCTATGTAATGAACTCATTTTGAGCTTTGAGCTTTCAGAGCGTGTAGCGGAGCCTTGACCTGAATTTTAAAAATAAATCGGGGAAAAAAAACACTGTGTCAGTAAACAACAAAAAATAAATATTTGCAAAATATCTTCATAAATATTTATTACACCTAGTTTATGGGACTTCTGCTCCTGAACTTCTGCGCACAGCATCTGCAAATCGGGACTTTACCGGCTTCCGCCAATGTGACGTTATTTTGAGCGGCGAAAAATAATAAATATAATTTTATTCAATATTTCAAGATCACAATAATCTTCCAACTTAGAACTAAAAGTTAAAAAAAGGAATTAACACAAATGAAATACACTTAAATTAAATATGTCTAATTTATTTTCCCAAGCCACTCGGAGCCGCAGTGTAAAGATGAAGGACCCCTGGCCTTGAATATCAAACACCTCAACAGATTTTCGACCAATTAAAAAATGCTGCAAAGTGAAACTCGTCCGACCGAACCCACCTGCCCACCCAGTCCAGCGCCAGGCCTTGTGCTCCCACCACGTCATGATCTGCCAGCGTCTCCCTGTCGCCGCCATCCAAACGCATCCTCTCGATCCTCCCGGTTCCCACGTCCAGCCAATACAGTCTTTCCTCACTGTGGTCGAAATCTAAAGCCACCACCCTGGACAGCCCCTGCAGGACTACCCTCAACTGGGACCCGTCGGTTGTCAAACTGCGGATGTAGTAACGATTGGTGTACAGCAGGTACGGGTCGACGCCGCTGTTCTGGCGACAGGTGCGTCCATCTGGTTCCCGGAGGTAGCCCGGGGCGCATTTGCAGTGATACGAGCCGAAAGTGTTGTCGCAGATCTGGCTGCAGACCGCAGGTGTGTTGAGGCACTCGTCGAGATCCTCGCAGGCTTTGCCGTCCGGCATGAGCCGGTAACCCGGGTTACAAGAGCAGAAGTAACCCGTGAGGGTGTCGGTGCACAGCTGGGCACACTTGTGGACGGCGGGGTTTCGGCACTCGTTAATCCCTGAACAAAGAAAGAGGAAGGGAAATTTGGCCAAAGTTAGGAGGACGCTGAGATACATGTGCCCTTGGGATGCGGACGTAAGACGGCAATACCATGCGACAGAAGCTGCCCTTTGTGGACACCTACAAGTACCTGGGTGTCCACTTGGACAATAAACTGGACTGGACCTTGAACACCAACGCCATCTTTAAGAAGGGTCAGAGCCGCCTGTTCTTCCTCAGGAGGCTCAGATCTTTCAACGTCTGCAGGACCATGCTGCAGATGTTTTACCACTCGCTGGTGTCCAGCGTCATCTTCTACGCTGTTGTGTGCTGGGCAGCAGGTTCAAGACAGCTGATGCTAACAGACTCAACAAGCTCATCAGGAGAGCTGGATCTGTCCTGGGAGTCTGGAGTCTCCTGGAGACTCCTGGAGTCTGTGGTGCAGGTGTCAGAGAAGCTCCTCAGCATCATGGACGACGTCCATCACCCCCTGCATGCCACGTTGACGTCCTGTCGGAGCTCTTTCAGTCGTAGACTGATACCACCAAGGAGCTCCACTGAACGCCACAGGAGGTCTTTCCTACCTGAGGCTATCAGACTTTTTAATTCCTCTTCCCTCAGCCGCAGGGAATCTTCAATCTTTGTAGTTACAGTTAACAGTTAGGACAATTCACATTTCATTGTATTTCTTATTCTTCCTCCTTTCTACTATTATCTATTACTGTTATGTTTTTACGTGAAACTCTGGCACAACAATTTCCTTGAGGATAAATACAGTTGTTCTCATCTCATCATCTCATCTGTTCTCAGTTCTCAGTTCATTCATCACAACATCAGTCTCAAGATGGACTCCACCACAGTGGCCCCTAACAAAGTTACAAAAAACCTCGGCGTCATGATCGACGATCAGCTGTCGTTCTCCAACCATATTACTTCAACTGCCCGGACCTGAAGATTTGTGCTGTACAACATTCAGAAAATCAGACCCTACCTGACCCAACAGTCGGCACAGCTATTGGTTCAGGTCATGTTCATCTCCCGCCTGGACGACTGCAACTCCCTCCTCGCTGGACGACCTGCTCGTGCAATAAAACCACTGCAGATGGTCCAGAATGCTGCAGCACGGTTGGTTTTCACTCAACCCAAAAGGGCTCATGTTACACCTCTGTTCATCCAGTAGCTGCCGGGATCAAGCACAAGGTCCTGACCCTGGCCTTCAAAACCACCTCAGGAACAGGTCCAGCATATCTGAACCAAATGATAAGACCTTATGTTCCCGGCAGAGAGCTGCGTTCCTCCGATACAAACCTACTAGCAGTACCTTCTGCTCGCTCTAAGCAATCTCAGGCAAAACTGTTCTCAGTTCTACTACCTCAGTGGTGGAACAAACTTCCAGAAGCAACAAGACGAGCATCATCTCTCTCAACCTTCAAGAAACAGGTAAAAACTTTTCTCTTTCAGGACTTTTTACTGCGCTGATGCCCCAGATCAGGTTAGGCAGCAAGTTAGGCTATGCAGTGTGTGTGTGTGTGTGTGTACGTTTGTGTATGTCTTTGTCAAGAAAAAAAAACAACTCACCAACCCAAGCTTACTGTTCTGTATATTTCCTGTGCATCTTGTATTTGCAACTGTTATTTGCAGTCCTTCTGTCCTCTATTGTAAGTCGCTTTGGATAAAAGCGTCTGCTAAATGTAATGTAATATAATGTCACCTCATCTCAGTCGACACTCACCGCAGCCCTTCTCGTCACTGCTGTCCTGGCAGTCCTTCTGTCCGTCGCACACCTTGTGGACGTCGATGCAATCTCCTGACTCGCACATGTACTGCTGGGGGGCGCAGGTGGGCCGGGGCGTGAGACACAAGCCGTCCAGTTCGTCCGAGCCGTCCGCGCAATCGTTCGCCCCGTCGCAGATAAAGCCGGCGGAGATGCAGGCTCCGTTGCCGCAAGTGAACTGGGCGCCGCTGCACGTGTCATACGTGCACCCCAACTCGTCGCTGCCGTCCCCGCAGTCGTTCACGCGGTCGCAGCTGGGAAGGAAATGGAGATTCGCGGGGTTTTGTTCCACGGAGGACGTCTGCTCGGACGACGCTTCCTACTCACTGATAGGGGAGGAAGATGCATCGACCGTTGGAGCAGGTGAACTCGTTCATGTGACAGGTCCTTTGGGGGCAGTTCTGGAGCTCGTCGGCGGCGTCGGCGCAGTCTTTGTCCCCGTCGCACACGAAGGATAAGGGCAGGCAGCGCGGGTGGCCGGGATGCCACGTCGGGCAGGTGAACTGGGTGGAACTGCAGGTGCGTTCGCCTGCAGATGAAGGGTCAACAAATCACTAAAGGGTGCTTTGGGATCACAAAAGGCAGCTCACTGTATCAACCCAACTGATGATGAAGTGTCACATGGTCATATTTCATCACAATAGTCAGTGAGCAGTGTGTCTTTATAACATAATTAGAACAGACGGCGCACAAGATCAAGATCAAGAAGAAGAAGAAGATCAAGAAGCTGGAGGATTTCAGGTACTTAGGGTCAACAGTCCAGAGCGTAGGAGAGTGTGGAAAAGAGGTGGAGAGACGGATCCAAGCAGGTTGGAATGGGTGGAGAAAAGTGTCGGGGGTTCTATGTGATAGAAGACTTTCAGCCAGAATAGAAGGAAAAGTGTACAAGACAGTGGTGAGACCAGCGATGATGTTTGGACTAGAAACTGTTCCAATGACCAAAAGACAGCAGGCAGAACTAGAGGTTGCAGAGATGAAGATGTTGAGGTTCTCTTTGGGAGTGACCAGGATGGAGAGGATCAGGAATGAGTCCATCAGAGGAACAGCACATGTTAGATGTTTTGGAGAGAAGGTCAGAGAAGCCAGACGGAGATGGTTGGGTCATGGACAGAGGAGGGATAGAGAATATATTGGTAGACGGATGCTGGAATTGGAGCTGCCAGGCAAGAGGTCTGGAGGAAGACCAAAGAGAAGATTGATGGACGTTGTGAGAGAAGATATGAAGGTAGCTGGTGTGAGAGAGGAGGATCCAGAGAATAGGGTGAGATGGAGAAAGTTGACTCGCTGTGGCGACACCTGAAGGGAAAAGCCGAAAGAAGAAGAAGAAGAAGAAGAAGAAGAAGAAGAAGAACAGACGGCGCACAGCGAAGCCCATTCTCGCAAAGAGAAGACACATTGAATTACAGGCGACTACCATTAGCTGTTTAGCCGAAGCTAACTCGTCGATGAATTCTGTTTCCGTGGTGATGAAATGCCTAAAGTCCCGCCCCTTGCTGCTGAAATACCCGTCGCTAAACTGGGCAACCAGGAGGTGCTCGCTCAACATGCTTCAGTTTAACCCAGACATGCTAAATTACGCTGTAAGAAAAAGGGCAAAGATACTTTACCTGATATTTTATTTCATAACCAGTAGACCAGACAGTCTACGGCCGCTGATAACATAAAAAACAATCCGAATACTTAACCAAGTATCCAACCGATAAAGATGCATGAAATGGAATATGAAACATACGCCGGCAAACAAAGAGACAGGCGGTAAGCCCTGCGGTCTGCTCTCACCGCAGCTCAGCTCGGCAGCTTCGTCGCTGTCGTCTCCGCAGTCGTTGTTGCCGTCGCAGACCAGCGAGCGCGGGATGCAGTTCCCGTTGGTGCAGGTGAACTGGTCGGGACCGCATGTCTTGATTTCATTCTCTTCACGCAAACGAGAAGGAGAGGATTTTCAAGGACTGGTAGATTTGCATTCGTGGCCGGATAATTGAGTTTTGTTAAGACGGAAAATATCACAATGTGGATCGACGGATGAGGTGATCGGTTGCCAAGCTTTCGTTCACCCTTTCAGAAGGGACTCTTTCTCATGACCCAAGCGAATGAATAAAAAACCTAACATCTAATCACTATTCTTGAACAGCAAAATGGATGATTTGGATTTTGAATTCCAGGAACGGCGCTGGTCATTCATTCGTCCGTTGTTTGCACCGCTCCTCCTGTAGTTGCGAGGATGGAGGCCATCTTGGAGCTCTCATTGAGGGACGGTGGAGTTCACCCTGGATCCATCACAACCTCTCAGACGTTATAAAGACACAAAAACATTCACTCTGTCACTCACCGCAGGATGGAGGTTCGTCGGTGTTGTCATTGCAGTCCCTGAAACCGTCGCACACCCACGACTCGGGGATACATTTTCCTCCGTCGCATCGGAAGGTGTCCGGAGAACACGTCCGACCGGCTGCGCAACGGCAACACAAGTCCGGGTTCAGTCCTTCACGCGAGTCCCTCCGTTTGCCTGAGCCAAAGGATGGATTCTCATCTCCGCTTACCACAGAACAGAGGTTTCTCGTCGCTGTTGTCTCCGCAGTTGTTGAAACCATCACACAGGCTTTCAGGGAAGATGCAGATGTTGGTGCTGTCACATTTGATCTGGCCCGCCGGACACGTCCTGTCAGCTGGAGAACGTCAAAACCAATCAAAACATGAGCCGTCGTCGACCATTTCGGTTCTGGCGGTCCCGGGATACGGAAGTGATTCACCCGCCCATTTTAACGGAACAGTTCCGCTGCCCGCTGACTACTCCGGGTCAGATCGGCGGACGCCGTTCGTAATTCGTCACTCACGGCAGCCGGTTTCATCCGAAGTGGCGTTGTCTCGGCAGTCGTTGTGCCCGTCGCAGACGAACGCGGCGTTGATGCAACGGCCGCTGTCGCAGGTGAACTCGGTCGTGGGGTTACAGGTGGGGAACGGGCAACCCCGTTCATCGCTGTTGTCGCCGCAGTCGTCCGTGTAGTCGCAGGCGTAGCTGATCGGCACGCAGCGCCCGTTGTCGCAGGTGAAGTCCATGGCCGAGCACGTATGGAAGGCTGTCGGGCGTCACAGAGAGTCGGCGTCTGCTCGCCATGCAGTTCCAAAGAGGCGGCTAACGACAAGCAAAGTCCTCACCACAAACCCTCTCCAGCTCGTCGGAGTTATCCGGACAATCTTTGTGGCCGTCACACTTCCAGCGCGCAGAGATGCATTCCCCGTCGAGGCAGGTGAACTGCTCCGGCTGGCAGCGCTCCCCGTTGTCTCGGATGCAGTCTTTGCCATTGTTGGCCAGATACCATTTCCCCTGATGAGGACATTGGCATTCCGGGCCCGATGGACCTGCGGGAGAAGTTGCAGGAGGCGGGTCTGGGTTAGAGTCACGGACAAACGGAGAAGCGATCGCGTAAAGACGTCTCCCATTACCAGAAACACAGATATGACTGCAGCCTCCGTTAAGCTTCTGGCAGGAGCTGGAGCAGGCCTCCTGCTTAGAACCGGCGTACACGTGAATGTCATTGGGTCGGTGCTGCAGGTCCTGGGCCAGCACGACCAGCCCGGAACCGTCATCCTTTGACACCCTGAAGACCGCTCTCTCCGTCCAGTCGGTCCAGAAAACATCCTGCTTGAAGACGGTCATGGCGAAAGGGTACTGGACGCCGCTCACGATGACTTGTCTCTTCTCGCCGGTTAAAGTGGCACGCTCAATTTTGTCTCTGCGGGAGGCATTCGGCGAGGGACGCACCCGAGGGAATATTCCGTTCGTGAAAAATGTGCATAAAAATGGGATTTACCGTGTTGTAAGCAGCAGACTCACAGTGACGCGTCAGCCCAGTACAGCATTCGCTCCTCGTAGTCCAGGGACAGGCCGTTCGGTGTCACCAAGCTGCTATTAACGATCGATCTTCTGAATTTCCCAGAAAGCGTGGCCCTTTCGATTTTCGCCGGGCTCCCCCAGTCAGTCCAGTACAGGTATCTGTCTCGGAGAGAACAGGGAGTAACACCGTCGACAGATGCACTTTGTCGACAAGTACGAGTGAAACACGAGCGAGGAGTTTTTACCCGTAGCAGGGGTCGACCACGATGCCTCTGGGTCGGTTAGCGTGGGCGACCATCGACCGGTTCTTCCCATCCAACCCCAACGACTGTACCTTGCGACTGTGGTAGTCGGTGAAGTAGACCCGCTTGTTGACCCAATCGTACGCCAAACCTTCTGGGTCATCCAAGTCTGAACAACAAGACACAGATACACTTGGACGTTGAATAAAGATGAGAACATAATGGGATAACGCACAGGAAAAGGGTAGCATGCTACGATGGGACACCGCCGTCGGGTGTCGCTCACCTGTTGCCACGATGACAGGCGGGCTGGTGGCGGACGTCGTCGTGACGTAACCGATCCTGCTACGGCCGATCCCGATGAATTGGGAAAAGAAAATTCTTTTTTCCTTGAAGTCAAAATCCAAGCCCATCAGGTTGTAGCCGAGGTTGACCGTGGGAATGGGGCTGCTGTGATCCTCGGGATCCAACCTCAGGCTATTCAGCGTGTAGTCCGTGGTGAAGAGCAGGAACTCGTCCAGCCCGTAACCACATGTCACGCCGTTGCTAAGCAGCGACCCGTGTGCGCAACCGCATTTGGGTTTCTCCTGGCTCGGGATGGCGAAGCAGAGCTGCTGGCAGCGCCCGTTGTCCTCCTGGCACGGGTTAAAGCCCACCTGGTGGGCCGACGTAGGCTGGACGTGAGCGTCAAAGACGGCCACGTCGCTCAGGTTGTCCAGATTGTCTCGTATCACCTGGTCACATCGGAGAAAAAGAACATTCGGACGAGTGGTCTTACACTTCGGAGGAAGTATCGCATTAATCCGAGCCGGGGAAGTGGGAACGTGAACGTCGGTGTATTGGTCACAAGGCGCTGGAGATGCGTCCAGCCATGAAATGCTTCAGTTTTCAGCATCGCGTTACTGTTTGCCAAGACCGAAACCGACGTTTACCTCCAAAATTGATGCGACAAAGCGAAGCCGAAGGATCACTGTCACTGCCTTTGTTTCAGGAAAAGAGTTCCCATGACAGCGAGGAACAATGTTTTGAACGACCATCATAGGTATCTGGCTTACCTCGGGCTGATCGGCGTTCGCTGGGTCCTTGCTGGCCTGGAAGAGCTTCCCGAGCCTTTTATCCACCCACAGAAGGTAGTTTCCAAGAATACCAAGTCCTGTTGGAGATGGATATCGACTCCCGAAACGAACGATCTCCCTCTGCGAGCCATCCACGGCCATGCGGGAGATCATATCAAACGCATCGTCCGTCCAGTACAGGAAGTCGTTGGAGTAATCGACCGTTAAGCCGCGAGGCGACCCCAAGGTCGCTGACGCCAACACGGTGCGGTTGGTTCCGTCCAGAAAAGCCCGCTCTATTTTTGGCGCCTGGCCTCCGTCGGTCCAGAAGAGGTAGCGAAGCTTGGGGCTGACGGCCAGGTCCCGCGGCTGATCGGAAGACGATTTGAGGAGGATCATTCGGTAGGTGGTGTTGAGGGCCAGCACCTCCAGGAAGGTCTCACTCTCAAAGGCATTGGTGAAGTACAAGTTGCCTAAATGGAGACGCGTGAGAGACACGGCTATCATGCTCCGAGGGGTACAGTTGTGGGTTTTAAATGAAATTCACAGCCTGAGCTGGCAAATAATTGATTCATACCTTTAAGCTAGCTTCCCTGTATCTTATCGTAGTAACGTCAGACTTCAAATCTATGAACCGCTTTCATATAATCAACAAGAGACGGGCAGGGAAACAGAATTCATACCAGAGACCCAGTCCATCGCAAGCCCCTGGATGCCTCTTCTCCCGACCCCCGAGTTAATGACAGCGCTGTAATGGCCCCCGTCGGTTTTGGCCCTGAAGATTCCCCTGTACATGGATGAGCTGCTGTTGCCGGTCCAGTAAACGAACCCGGAAGCCACGTGGAGGTCCAGTTTGTCCTTAATGGAGGACGAGTCTGTAAAAAGGATCACTGCTGTCAGAGGGGAGCTACTCGGTCATGGCAAAGAATTCACAGATATGGGTTTTTGGTACGTCTCAAATAAAGTTAAACTAACGCATAAAACCAACATACATCCACCAACGGGGACCATGGCCTCAGAGTGGTCAGAGCTGTTAATATGGAAGCCACGTATATGCCTGGCGGTGGAGATGACCGCGAAGGACTCGTACTGCTCGCAGCGGGATCCGTCCGGAGAAGGGTTGAACCCCGTGGTGCACGAGCACGTTTTTTGATTGTCCGGCTTGGGCAGACACAGCTGAGGGCAGCCTCCGTTGTTGGAGCTGCAGGCGTTTGTCGACCCTGCGGAGTCTGAGTCGGGAGAAGGCGAGGAGGTGAATCAGAAGATCCACTTTAGGTCCACTTTAAAAAACAACTGAAAACCAAAGAAAACACAAAGCGGCGACTCTACATACTGTTTCTGGCATGCACTTTCAGGGCGCGCAGACCGGACATGCCACTTCTCATCACCACCGCCTTGCCTCCCGTGTCCTTGTCCACTCGCTCGATGACCTCGTAGTCCAGGTCGGTGTAGTAGAGATGGTCCTGATAAACCGTCAGCCCCCAGGGGTGAGACAGGCTTCTGACCAGCGTGGACCGGGTTCCCCCATCCATGCTGCCGCACTCAATCTGAGACCAAGAAGAACCAGAATGGGCCAGATGTAGTCTCCCATGCACTTGATGGGTGACGAATCCCAAAAAAGGCTGCTGCGAATAGCGTACGTACCAACCCTCTGCTCGTCACGCCCCAGTACAGTTTCCTGGTGGAAATGTCAGCGGTGATGAACCCGATGTTGGCGAGTTTATCGGTGTAGAGGATTCGAAGGTTGCCGCCGTCCATATCGGCGCTGGCCACCTTTGCAGGAACGCCGTTGTCCGACCCCTTGTCTGTCCAGAACAACTTCCTTGGAAGGCAAAGAAACAAGGAAATGTAGTCTTGATTTAAGACTTCTACTGCTCTCAACCGAGGCGGACGCTTTTTTCTCCTGCTCAACTGCCCTTATCTTCCCTGCTTGCTTCACTTTGTCTTGTGCTGCCTGAACTATCGGAGCCTCTCTTCGCACTCTGTCCGAAACCTAAGATTATGGAATTGATCAACCGGTCTCACGATGAATCCGACCGAATTTTCTTGAGGAGAGGACAGGGTAAAGGAGAGCCCTCCTGCCTAGACGGAAACATGAAGGACTCCTGGGAGGAGTGGAGGATCGTGTGCCTGTCGATCCTTTCCGTGGAGGATGCTGAAACATCTACAGAATTTGAATGATGATAACAGGCTGCTGTTTAGAGCCAGCAGTTTCCTGGTCTATGACAAAGTCGGGAAGGCGTCGGCAGCACTTTTGGCTCTGGAGAAGCTGCCCGTCGTGAACGATGGAATGTGCAGGGCTGCCAACACTCAGACTCAAATGCGAAGCGAGCGCTGTCGTAGACAGGATCGGACGAGGTCTTTGCAAGAATGAACGTCAACTTGGAGAGGTAGTCTACTCGGCTTGGTGGGAATTGGCCCCCGAAATCGACCAATCGAATCAACGGCACCGAGAGAACCAGAAAGACTCGAGTGTTAGCTGGGAAATCACAGAGGCCGCCTGATCCCTCTCCGCCTGCGAACTTTGTTTCTGTGTCAGAACCCTCCAAGGTCGTCTCCATAGCAACGGCCGTGTCGTCGTCATCAGTTACCAGGCGGCAGAGACAAACGGGTGGGACTGAGTGGAGATGAAGCCCTTGTCGCAGAGCAGCAAGCAGAGGGTCATGTTTCTTATGGGTTTTTTCACTAATCCCACATTGTGCCCCCACACAGGAACCCTGTTTGGGTTTGAGATTTTTTTTGCTCTCCTCCCCCATCGTGTTCTCCTTTTTCACCTTCGTTTTTATCCAATGCTCCCGTTCTCTGTTACGTCACTGTTATTTATGTTTCTTGGACGGGCTGAAAGCTGAAATCTACTTGGTTGCTCTGTACCTGCGACATGCGCAATCACCATGAAGTTCTACCACGACTACTACAAAAGTGCTGTGCCTCCAGTTTGTCTGGTCTTTCAGGAGACGGTGTTTTACCCTCTCGCCGGATCCAGCGTGATGCCAACGGGCTCCCCGGCTCCTTCGGGTTTACCCGTGGACGTGATCAGGGTCTTCCTGTAGTTTGTATCTCCATCAACACGGATGACCTGAAGTGAAGCGACATTAACTTTAGCTTTCGCGATAAGCTTGCGGCGAAAGGATCCGGGAAGGTTTTTCCCCAGATGTTTACCTCAATGGCTTTAGCCGAGGGATTGGTGTAATACATACTCCGGCCCATCCAATCGAAGGCCAGGCCAGAAGGGGATCCCATGAGACCGGCCGGAGCAAACTCAGACCTGTTGGTGCCGCTGGTCTTCACTCGCCATATGGAACCCTGGCAGGCGAAGGGAAAACTAGTGCCAGCGAGGCAAAACGAATCCAAAAAAAATCCTGTTGGGCTGATGTGAACTCAATTGACCAAGGGGAATTTATTAAGGTTTAAGGAAGTCCACTCAGGGGCGGCATGGCGGCCCAGTGGTTGGAGCTTCTGCCTCACAGCAAGAAAGTCCTTGATTCGACTCTGACAGGGAACCTATCTTTGTGGAGATGGATCCCCTCTCCTCGCCACAAACATCACTCTCTCATCCACATGTTTGTACAATGCAGGGGCTCCAGTGAACCTCCCGGACTGCACATATATATATATACATATATGAGGGTGTATACAACAAGGTTTGTGTTGTGAAACATTTCTTCTCATGGTATCATCATATTCACTGCACCTTAACTAAGGGATCAAGGTGAAAGAAGACGTAAATAAGGCCTGTTCTCACCCCGCTCTGCACCCAGTAGATAAACTCCTCTTTGTCGTCAAAGTCGATGTCCCGTCCCTGAGAGATGCCCGACACCGGCGCCATGGCGTTGTTGGAGGGGTCAGTAGGATCCAGAGGGATGCCCAGAATCACCGAGTCTTGCACCGCCATCAAGAAGGGAGTCTTTTCTGAGGTACGACCGCAGCGTCGAACAGACGGAGTCATGAGAAAATATCAGATTACCAAAGAGCGAAGCCTCCGAGGGCCGTCGTGGACGTTTCTTTTTCTCAAGCACTAATTGTAAGCCTCAGGAGTCGGTATGCTTTCCGCTCTCGTCACTGCAGTCTAAAAATGAATCTGCTGAATTTGGACTCTACAAGCCGCCGGTCAATCAGGAGACCAACTCCGTGATGAAGCTGGAGGATGTGCTCCGCACAAACCTTTCGAGCAAGATATCCGGACTATACCTTGGACACACTTGCGCCCGTCCTTGTCGAGCTTCCAGCCCGACTGGCAGTGGCAGGTGTAGTAACGGGGCCTCAGAGCGGACAGCAGGCACAGCTGGCTGCACAGGTGTTCACTGCATGGGTTCACCGCTAAATGCAAGACCACATGGTCACCTTCAAAACCTTCCACCGGAGCTACCGCACATCAGCAGACTCTGGACCGCGTCGGATCGGAAAACCACAGCAGATTGGATGAAGTCACCTGTTGGCTGTTTGATGGGATGGTCCATGACGATTCCCGTGGGCTGATATACGCTGGTCATCAGGGTGGTGATGTTCTCGCCGTGGAACTTGTTTGTCCTCATGACTTTGCTGGTGTAGCGGTCTGACCAGTAGACATAGTCCTCAAAGATTGTCATACCGTGTGGATGCTGCAAAGCCTGGCACAGGGATGAAAATGGCCGGACGATACCGAAGATGATTAGAATCTGCCTGAGACTGATGTATATTCTTCTCTAGTGCGCTCTGCTAAGATGCAAAATTATCCTGGATCGCATCTTGTCCCTCTGGACATTTTGGACTCGATCCTTTTTTCCATTTACTCAGTGGAAGAAGTGCCATATCCAGATTTCCGTATGTCTAGAAATGTAACTTGATGACCCTTCATGCTTGTCCTCAATACTGGATTCTCCATGTGCCGGCGCCAAGGCCGGGTGGTTGTGCTTGGAAGAGCATCTGCACTGCGTCAGACTGAATATGACTTCCACCCCTGCTGGGGCTTAACAATTACCACCACCGGTGGAAATTGGTAGAAGAAGCAGAAGAAGAAGGATGCGGTGAAAGAAGACATGAAGTTAGTTGGTTTGTGAGAAGAGGGTCAAGAGGACAGGGTGGGATGACGGCAGTTGCCCCCTGAGTGGACAACACTCAGGTGTCCACACTGACATTGGGGTAGGGTTATCCTTCCACAGGTCAACTGCTAAATGAGGACCAATGTGAGCGCCTTTGAATGACACGGAAGGTATCTTACCATGTCACTGGCGAGAACCTGATGCCGGTTGTTCCCATCGTAGTCGCAATAGTCGATATATTTGAGGTAGGCATCAGCGAAGTACACCCTGCGGGTGGTGTAGTCCAGGGCCAGGCCGTTGGGCCAGTAAAGCTTTGTGCTTACGATGACTTGCCTCCTGGCTCCATCCATGTCGGCCCGCTCGACCCTGGGGTTCTGACCCCAGTCGGACCAGAACATCAGGTTGGTGCTATGGGGGAGGGATAAAGTGACCCTCTGCTCAGTATCTCCACAAAACACCATCTGATCAAACATCACACACACTGAACCTCTCCCAGATAAAGACGCTCCTGCTTGTGCTCATATCGTTTCATAGGAAATATTCTCCACTTACTGGTCACGCGGGTCTAAAACCAATCCACGAGGGCTGGTGACATTTTTGGTGAGCAGGACCTTCCGAAAACGCCCGTCCAGAGTGGACACCTCGATGCTTTCCGTGGAGGAGTCTGTCCAGTAGATGTTCCGGGCCACCCAGTCCACGGCTATGCTCTCCGGCACCAGAAGACCGGTGGAGAAAATCTAGATCGGCAACAGATATCGGCAACACTTGTAGCAGCCACCTGATACGAGTACGTTGAAATTGAGTTTACTTCTTGGAGGGGAAATATTACCCATCATACTTACTTCTTTTTTATCTGTACCATTTTGGAAGGCGCTCCATATCTTCTTCTGGAAGGCGTCAGCCCAGTACATTCTGGAAGACACGCGGTCGAAATCTACGGCCACGATGTTCGAACCACCGATCACTGGACGTATCTGGGGGGGCTTGGCGTTGATGCGGTTGGCAATAATCTGGCTACGTTTGGCAGCCAGAAGCACAGCCGCAAGGGGGTCTGTCGGCAGGAGGAAGGTGGGATGTATTCAAGGAAGGATGAAAATCATTCCATTATATCATTCCTAGGTAAGATGTGCATTGGACAAACAGAAAACAATCCAACCGAAAAGATAAACATCTGTTTGTGCGAGTGTCTGGCAGGCTGGGGATCCGGCTTGCGCATGTTATTGTTCTTGTTCATTGACATGGTTATTAACGTGGACGTCGAGGCGGCCATACTTGGTTTTAAATGGACGACACGTAGTCTTTCCCCCCATTACCATCATATAAGATAGAAACATTAAGAGGATTTTTTGGTTTGGAAAGCGAGAGATTGTCTGCGGTATCTCTGTATCTCTTCATTCATTCGGAGGTGGGAGCAGTGTCTGCTTTGGAGACACTGTGGACAAGACAGGAGGCAACATTGGAGGTAGCAGAGATGAAGATGTAGAGGTTCTCTTTGGGAGTGAGGAGGATGACAGCACATGCTGGATGTACTGGAGATAAAGTCATACTGAAGTGGTTTGGACATGGATAGAGGAAAAGGAGTGAAGATCTGGGTAGAAGGATGCTGAGGTTGGATGGCGGGTTAGAGAACAGGAAGTTAGTTGGCGTGAGAGAAGAAGATGTAGAGAAGATGTAGGGTCGGATGGTGGCAGGAGGTTGTGGTGACCCTTGAAGGGAGCCGGCCAATGGAAAAGAGGTTCAGTGTATCTACTCCTTGCCTCCGCTAACCTCAGAGAAATTCTGCAGTTTTTCCAGATGTGACAAAAGATAACATTTACGTCACAGATAGTCAAAAAAATCATTTCTCGGTTTTGTCTTGATTCGTGATACCGAACTCGCGGCTCACCTTCAGCTTTGCAGGTGCGTCCATCTGGCTCCAGCTGGTAACCACTTGAGCAGTAGCACCTGAAGCTTCCCCGCTCATTGAAGCACTGCTGGCTGCAGAACCCTGGAATCAGACACTCGTCGATGTCCTCGCAGGTCTTCGAGTCTTCCAGCAGCTTGAACCCTGGCGGACAGGTGCACTCGGCTCCAAACGGTCCCTGGACACATCCGTCGCTGCAGCCCCCGTTGTTCAGCGCGCAGTCATCTCGGTCTTAAGCAGAATGCATGAAAGGGGATTAATATCGCCGTCGTCCCTTGAGGTTTGTCAGTTTGTTAGGTTCACCGTTCCACCGGGAGACTCACTGCAGATGGGGGACTCGTCCGCCCCGTCGGGACAGTCCTTCTGTCCGTTGCACACCTTGTCGAGGTCAATGCACACCTGATCGGTGGGACATTGCCACTGAGCGGACGGGCAGCTGAACGGCGGGGTCGGGCAGTTCCGCTCGTCACTCATGTCTCTGCAGTCATTGTCTCCGTCGCACAACCACCTTTCTGGTACGCAAACTTTGTTGTCACACTGGAAGTAGTGGGCTGCGCATGTGATGGGCGGACAGGAGTTGTCTTCATCGGATCCGTCCTCACAGTCTGGATGACCGTCGCACTCCCAAGCATCTGGGATGCAGAATCCGTCCGTCTGGCACTGGAATTCATCGTCGTGGCACAAGCCAGGGGTGCGGGTAGCTGCGGGAACGAAGACGTTGTAAATGCCAGAGGACGTTGCCAATACATAGAGTATTCGTATGGACCGACGATGAGGTGGAATTGCAGCTTGGAGGGACCTTGAACTACAAGGCTGGAAAATTCCAAGAGGATTTAGACGAGGGGTCGTCCAAGTCAAAGATCTGTGGAGAACTTTGACCGGTACCTTTGAGTCGACCGTTGTTGTTATGGTGTACCCACCACCATACGGTATTTATCTATACAGTATGCCACTTGTCCAAGTGTTCTGTTTTCCCCATGGCGTTTTCATATCTGTCCATTCTGGGGCTCGATTCCGAATCGTTACGCTTTGCCTCTCCTTGAGTATGTTCCTCCTCTCACCCCAGAGGCTCTTCAGCTCTCAGAGACGGTGTGGAGTCTCTGTCAGATATCTGTTGGGATTGAGGTGTGGCGTACCCGACCCAACCGACCCGACCGACCCAACCGCTGCTCAACTCAACTGCCGCCCTCTCCACGACCACCCCCGACCCCTGTGGCTTTTTATCCACAATCTCCCCACAGTTTGCTAGAAAGGAACCAAGCCCCGTTGTCAACATAAGAGTTGACAACAATACAGTGGCTGTTGCAAAAGTGTAATTATACGCTTGGATGCGTTTCTTCTCTGATGGAGACATCGGTCCAACAGGATTCCCTCGCAAATGGGTTCGCAACATCGGGAACGAGTTTGTTGTTTGACAACTTCAATGAGGAAAAGTTATTTTGTAAGACTAGTTGAGAAAAACTCCCGCATTTCAAAGGGCTTCGCAGAGAATCCTTGTTTGGAGTGAATCTACCAGAGTGGGCGACTTACGACAGCCTCGTTCGTCAGAATGGTCCCTGCAGTCAAACACGCCGTCGCAGCGGTATCTAGAGTTTACGCACTGATCCCCGCTGGCACAAGCAAACTCATAGGATGGACAGGAGAACTCTGGGTGGAGAAGACCAAGAAAACAAGACCAGCCATTAGAACCGTAAGAAAATATACACAATCTCCGCTGTGAAAAGATACGGCAGCGACAGCAAAGGCCGATGGTTCGTTCTACCGCAGTTCTTCTCGTCGGAGCCGTCCAAGCAGTCCTGGTCTCCGTCGCACACAAAGAAGATGTTTATGCAGCGGTGATCAGGACACAGGAAGAAGGACGGGGGGCACGTGGTGATGGTGGAGTCTGACGGGCAAAGAGACGGTCGATTGGTTTTGTTTCGGGAAGTTTCCAAGACAACAAGGAGGCGCAGCTATTTCAGGCGCGGATCCACGGATCGCTACTCACTGCAGTTGTGCTCGTCCGAGCCGTCGCCACAGTCGTTGTCGCCGTCGCACACCCAGTTCTTCGAGATGCATCTCTTGTTGTCACAGACGAAGGATTCAGCGGCGCAGGTGGACGGGACGTCGGTGGGACAGTCGGCTTCGTCAGAGCCGTCGCCGCAGTCGTCGGTGCCGTCGCAGCGCCAGCGGGAAAGGATGCAGCGCTTGTTGGCGCAGGTGAAGGCGCTCGGAGAACAGGTCGCGCCTGGCAGAGATAGACGAGTCGGACGAGGGGTTTTTGAAACGGCCCTAAAGAACTCACCGGTGCTTCCCCGCACGTTAACCTGGGTCCGTGCAATTGGCCTCGTCGGTCTTATCAACGCAGTCAAGGTAGCCATCGCAGCGGTAGGAGTTGGGCCTGCAGCGTCCCTCGTCGCACTCGAAGGCAAAATCGCCGCAGGTGCTGGGCGGGGGAACCGAGCCGTCCTTGACACAGTCCCTCTGGTTGTCCTGCAGCTTCATGCCGTAAGGGCAGCGGCATACTCGGTTGAAAGACGGCGTCGGGAAGCAGAAGTGACTGCAGCGCCCGTTGGGCACCGAACTGCAGCGGCTGGTGAGCGCTGGTGGTTCGAGGATAAACAAACGGTCACTTTCTCTCGGCAGCTGCGAGAACACGCCGGTCACGGAGCAGTGACACGGACAGAATCTGTTTTGCACCTTTACACGATTGAGTTCAGAATCAAAAGCCTCACTTACAGCTCTGAAAGCTGGATACGTAGGCCTTGACATTTATAATTCCGGTTATTCCCTTTCTGATCATCGTGTTTCCTCCGCCGTCCCTCTTCCTCATTTCAAAAATGGCTTCCGTCCTCGTATCGGACACGTACAGGTAGTCTGGAACGCGACGTCATTCGGGGTTAAAATGCACTACATTGACCACAGGGACCTGTAGGAAAGGACAGCGCTAACACATTACTTTTGCGCACGGCGGAAATAAGTAACATCGAGCCCACAGCCAATCACCTGCCTCCTCACGGTTGGTCCTCGCTTTTAGAAACCTCGAATCGACCACCGCCTGCGTGCACGACAAATGACGAGGAATCCAAAACACGTACCCGAGTATAGGGTCAAAGAGTAGGGCTGAGTGATCTGGCCAAGATTGCCGAACGTCCTCCTGTCCTTTCCGTCTATTCCGACGTGGCCGACGTGGTTGAAGAGAGAGTCCACCCAGTACAGCCTGTTCATCCTGTCAAAGAGGCGGAGCAGGAGTGAGCGCGCCGCCAGTCGCCGCGTGGTCACGCACTCGGGACTCGGCTATGCTCACAGGTAGTCCACCGACAGTCCGTGCGGCCATCCCAGGGTGGTGTTGACCAGCGGCACTGCGCTGCTGCCGTCGGTGAAGCCTCTCGTAATGACTGCCGGGCGAAACCAGTCAGACCAGAACAAGTAGCTGCGTATTTGAAAGGACAAAACAAGGGACGGGTCAAACGTAATGCCCGTATATGCCGATGACGTCTAGGTGTTAACGCGCCGTTCCTTGTAGTGTTTCATCCGGCAGCTTCCTTCCGTGGGAATGTGCTTGGGCTCTCTTTGCAAACATCAATCACAAGCGGGTTTATTCAGAACCTCATCGCGTCCGGTGACTCTTAACCCTCACCCCGCACTGGGATGCACCGCCACTCCCTTCGGGTTCCTCAGTCCGGTCACGATGTCTCGCCTGGACTTGTCCGTGACCCTGAGGGCCGACACCGACCGGTAGGTCGCGGACATCAAATACAAGACTTTGGATGTCCAGTCGTAGGCCATGGATTCCACCGCTCCCACCCGGTAGCCGGTTAAAATCTGTTGGACTGAGGACGGATGAAACAGAAGGGAGTTTGTACAAGATAAGACGGCAAAGCCGCGCGAGGAGACGACGTTCCTGTGATTCACACACCTGTACCGTCGAGGCTCGACTTATAGACGAGACCTTTGATAGCGTCGTTGTAGAAAAGAAGCTTCTCGTCGCTGTCGAACTCCACGGCCGAGCCCGAGAAGGACGTCCCGAGCCCTGTGAGGGGCAAGATGACGTCCTCCTGGAGGGATATGTTCAGGGGGATACCTCGCACCGCGACAGACGAGGCTAACAACAGAAAGTCCTTCACCTCTGTTCAAAAAGCGGAAGACAGCGTCCGATAAATTGCAATGAGCTTTTCTGGGGCGTTTAAAACGGAGTGTAAAGCATACCGAGGCGTAGCCCTCGCGCTACGACTTACCGAAGCACGTTCGCTGGTCGGCGTGCAGGTCGTAACCATGGCGACACTTGCAGCGGAAGCCCAGACCGTCGTTGTCGGTGCGGTGGCTCAGGACGCAGATTTGCTGGCAGCCGCCGTTGTGTCGGCCGCAGGGGTTCATCACTGCGGGACGAGACGGGACCTTCTCGTCAGCTCAGCTAGCATACGCGATTTCTGGGCGCCGAAAGCGATTCGGCTTCGACTTCGGAGGGAAAACAAAAACACCACGTTGGAGGTTAAAAACGCATCTTGTTACCGACGGGCTGCAGGATCGGGTGCGAGACCACAACGTGGCCCGGCTGCTTCGCCGTGCGGTAGAGGAGCGCCGGCTCGCTGCCGTTGAAGCGGTTGGCCCTGATGACGCCCATCTTGCTCCAGTCCGTGAAGAACACGTGGTTCTCAAAGACAGCGATTCCAAAGGGGTGAGGGGACTGAGCGACGCCGCTGAGGACGGTTTTCCTTCGGTGGAGAAGAAGCCTGGGGTCGGTCACCGGCTATCACCGACCATCTGACCTCCTTCCAGCGTCTCCAGCGTACTCCTACCTGTCCACGCCGCCGTAGGTGACGGTTTCCACCGTGTCAAAGTGGCTGTCGGACCAGTAGACCCTCTTGGTGACGATGTCCACGGTGATCCCCGTCGGCGTGCCGAGCCGGCTCTTCACCAGGTCCACGCGGTTGCTGCCGTCCATGAAGGCGCGTTCCAGCTTCATTTGCTCCTGGCTCCTGCCCATGTCTGTAAAGAACATGTACCTGCAGGGGGGAAACACAAAGGGCTGAAATGTAGTTTCACTCACACGTCGGGCGAGAGGATCGGACCGGCGCCGCCTCCGCCGCCATCATCGTGCAGGCGCTGATCACGCGACGTGAAGATGATAAGCGGCGCGATGGCCGACACGACCGAGATCGTGTTTTCACGCCGGAATGTGCGGACGGTTCCGAACACACCCCACTGTGGGGTCCAAGGCCAGGCCGTGGGGCGTCTGCAGGTTTTCAGCCACCAGCGTGACCCGGTTGCTTCCGTCGAAGTCGCACAGGTCGACGCGCTCCGCCGTGGCCTCCAAGACGTAGAGCTTGAAGTTGATCCAGTCCACCGCCAGGTTGCGGACGTCGTGGGCGGCGGCGGTCAGAACCTCCTTCACGTCGCCGCCGTTGTAGTTTGCGGAAAACACCTGGGAGGAGCGTACAAGGGAAGCGTGAAGGCGGGACGTCCGGCGCCGCTTACAAACCAGAGCGGCGGCACACCGACCTTCTGGGCGTGCGTGTCACTCCAGAAGACAGTGTGACTGTGCCGGTGATAAGCCACGCCCACCGCCTCGCCCTTCCCCTGGGACGCCACCAGGGTTTGCACGAAGCGTCCGTGTATGTCGGCCATCATCACGTCCCCCCCGCTGGTGAAGATGAGCTGAGGCATCCCGCCTGGGGTGAACACCAAGTCAGATGAATCCATGAACCGGACCAATTTCAGAAGATGTGAGATGCACCCGATGTCCATAACTGCAGGAGAAGCGTGGACTTTGCGCTTCTCCAGCAGAGTTGGACCGTTTATAACCGTATCAGAAGCTTGGCCTCACATGGAAACAACCTTTGGAGAACCTCATCGGTCAAACTGTCCTCCTCTCCTTCACCCATCAGTGTGTTCTGACTTTCAGAGGAGGCTTCACAACACCAGCGCTGCTCTGGTGGTCACACCAGACATCTGAATCCTCCAGAGCACGAAATGAACCTTGCAGTGATTTAGGACCTGCACTTCAGCTTGTGTGTGTGTGTGTGTGTGTGTGAGCTGCATACCTGACACGTTGGCCTTGCAGACGTGACCCTGCTCCAGGAAGTATCCATCAGTGCAGCTGCAGCGGTGAGTCCCTGGTCGGTTCTCACACAGCTGGTCACAGACGCCCCAGATCTGACAGTCATCGAAGTCTAGGAGGAAGAGAAGCGAAAAGAATGTTCAAGATCTTCTTTAGGAGGAGCCGCCATGGTTTGGAGAAGCTGAGGAGGCAGAGCTGAAGATGTGGAGGTTCCTCTTTGGGAGCGAGGAGGATCAGGAAGGAGTCCATCAGAAGGACAGCACGTGTTGGATGTTCTTGGGATAAAGTCACACCGAGACGGTTTGGACACGGACAAGAGGGATGGGGAAGATCTGGGTAGAAGGACGCTGAGGTCGGAGATCTAGAGGATGTTAGTTGGGGTTAACTGAGGAGGAGATGGAAGTAGATGACGGGCTGAGGCTCAGGAAAAGAATCCGAAAACGTTAGACCCTAAAACCGAGACGTGCATTCGAGGACTTTTCAGGTGTTGTGGATTTGAGTGTGGTGTATTTGCAGTCCCTATGTCCTCTATTGTAAGTCGCTTTGGATAAAAGCGTCTGCCAAATGCAATGTAATGTAATATAATGTAATGTAATGTGGTGGACAGAGCAGAAGCAGAAGGTCCTCCTCTGGAGCCCCATCTACTGCGTTCAGCACCTGAGGCAGCAAAGCAAACATCAGATCCTCCGTCCCTCACCGACACAGGAGCGGCTGTCGTTGGCCACGGTGAATCCGTCCGGACAGTAGCAGACGCCTCCCTGTGGCGACGGGTGGCACAGGAACTGGCAGCTGAGGGCCGAGCATCTCTCCAGGCCTGCCAGGAACATCGAAGGAGCTCGGATCAGCGCCCGGGTCCCTGGCCTCGGGAGCCTCGGGTGCCTCGGGAGCCTCGGGAGCCTCGGGAGCCTCGGGAGCCTCGCCCGTTAGCACCGTCGTCACCGCCGTGAGTCGCTTCCCCGAAACGGTTAAACTTTTCTAGAGCGGGGGATAAAATCTGAGAAAACTTTAACCGCGTCACAGGACCGACATCTGCTCGCCAATAAAGATAAGAACCCTCGTTTACACGGGAATTAACGGTCGTGATCGGAGTTGTTTCCGAGTCGCTACCGCTCGTAAATCCGGGGCGTCCGCAGGTTACCGCAAGTCATCTGGGCGGTGGCGTTGGTCTCGTCGGTGCCTCCGGGACAGTCGGGCTTGTCGTCGCACACTTTCCCGAGGGGAACGCACACCGTGGAGCCGGGGCAGCCCCACTCGCCGGGGTAGCACGCTCGGGAGTCGCTGTCTGGAAGAGCACCGACACGCGGGTTCGAGGTCGACCGAAGCCATCGGTTCGGATGGAATCTCCCGTCCCCCGGGAATCTTACCGCATCCTCTCTCGTCGCTGTAGTCGCCGCAGTCGTTGAAGCGGTCGCAGACCCAGCTCTGAGGGATGCAGCGCCCGCCGGAGCACGTGAACTGGTTCCCGGCGCAGCTCCGGTACTCTGAGCAGAAAGCGGGGAGGAGGTCGGGGATCGTCTCCACGCTCGGGGGGAACTCGGAATATCGGAATATCGCCGAAAGGGAGCGGCGTTACCGCAGCCGTGCTCGTCGCTGTCGTCCCCGCAGTCGTTCCAGTGGTCGCACACGAAGGACAGGGGAATGCAGTGGCCGTTGGCGCACTGGTACTGGTGGATGGGGCAGTGCACGTTTGCTGCGAATACAAACAGAGGGAACGTGTCGGAACGAGCCGCGAAAGTCTTCTCGGAGCTTTCGGTCAGCGCCGGGCAAAGGTCGCTGTTGTATTATCTTTATCTGCTGCCGGATGATCTTCTAAAAGCTCCATTTTGCAAAGGTAGTTTTGTATAAACGGCCCACGACCTGGTTCCAGGTTGCTTCTGGGAAAAGGGAGGTCCACGTCCGGGGACGCTCGGTCCAAAGAACACTAAGGCGACCCAGGTGAGCTCAAAGAGGTTGGATCCATGTTTTAGAGAACATCTTTTCAGGCTCTTCGACCTGAAGAAATCTGGCAAGATGGCCGCCAAAGTTGGTAAAAACCAAAAGGCTCAACCTGATAAACCCCATTTAGGGTTGTCAGCGAGGACCCTGTTAGCAGGTGATGGAATGTTCTGGTCTCTTGGACCTTCTGAGAGACTTTCACGTGATCTTTCAGGACCCGAGTCCAATCACGAGGGCGGGTTGTTTACTCACTGCAGTTGAACTCATCAGAGCCGTCCCTGCAGTCCCGGAGGCCGTTGCAGCGCTGGGAGTTCTTATAGCAGGCCCCGTTGGTGCACGTCTGCTCGGTGCACTGTGGGTAGCCTAACACACACACACACACACACACACAGGGTGTGTCAAGACAGGAGAGCAGGTTTGGTTTGAAGTGAAGGAGGAGGCCAGGTCTTACTGCAGCCGCTCTCGTCGGAGTCGTCCACGCAGTCCTTCACGCGGTCGCACCTGTACTCGCCGGGGACGCACTGGCCCTCCCGGCAGGTGAACTGGTTCGGGCCGCAGGTCCGCTGGCCTGCACGCCGGACACACACCGTCTTTAGGGGCAAACTGGTGACAAGGACTCCCTGCACGTTATTCAACCTGCACTTCCTGTGAATGGAACCGTTTCAATGTGCACACCAACACTGTCCTACGCTGCTTCTTCTTCTTCATCTTTTTCATTTTCTTTTTCTCCTTTTTTCTCTCCTTTTTTGTCTTCATCTTCTTCTTCGTTGTCTTTATCGTGTTCTCCTTTTTTGTCTTCTCCTTCTTCTTCTTCTCTCCCTCAGGGGTCTCCACAGTAAATCAACCTCCTCCATCTAACCCTGTGCTCTGAATCCAACTGACTTCATGTCCTCTTTCTCTGCATCCATAAATCTCCTCTTTGGTTTTCCCCCGGACCTCCTGCCGACCTCAGCATCCTACCGCTATATTCACCATCCCTCCTCTAAGCAACGCCGACCAAACCATCTCAGCGTGGCGTCTCTGACCCTCCAAAACATCTGACACGCCCTGTCTGGAGATGGTTATCATCTCTTGCTTTTGTCCTCCAAACCATCTGGCTTCCTTGTGGACGGCAAACGTTTCCCGCTGCACGCATGCGATGAACACTTTGAATCTCAAAAGCCTGCTGAAGAAGTTATTACAGATAAATGTGATTCAATTTGCTTTTTCTTCTTCATCCTCGATGAAACCTCTTCCTGTGTTTGTCCTCAACCTCCCGAACGGCGGCGTCCGGCGTCGGCCTACCGCAGGTCCGGTCTTCGTCCGAGCCGTCTTCGCAGTCGTCCTCGCCGTCGCAGACGAATCCGGCCGCGATGCACTCGCCGCTCGTCACGCACTTGAACTCCTGCGAGGTGCAGGACGGGGGCGCTGCCGTGGGGAACCGGACGGGTCAGGGGCCGGAAAAAAAACCCTCGTCTCCGGCGCCCGTTGACGCGATTCGCGGCGACACTCACGGCAGCTCAGCTCGTCGGAGTCGTCGGTGCAGTCCTTGGTGCCGTCACATCGCCACGTGGCGTCGATGCACTGCCCGTTGGCGCACTGGAATTCCCCGCTGCCACATCGCCCTGCGGCGGGGAAGAAAATACGGGTTTCCGAGCCGATGGCCGTAGGAATCGACATCCGGCGGGCGCCGTGCACGCGCCGAGCGCTTTACCTCGTGGTCCTAATCGCCCCGAGAGGTCAAATAAACCGATCGCGCTGGAAATCGAATTCCCCGTTTTGATGAATAATCCGTCTTTTACGGGTCTTTATGGCAGCGGCGTGTTAATGAGAAGCGTTTACGACCCAGATAAGGCACACGGTTTCCTCCAAACCTGCAAACATGTGATTGGCTCTTAAAACGGGGAGTTAATTTGTCACCACGGGCGTAGAGGTCGTCCCGTGACTGTCCTGCGCCGGAGGTCGCGGCCCGGGAATGAACTTTGCATCTCCGGTGTGATATCGAACCCGATGTCACGGGACGCTCGAGGGCCAACGCCTCATTCAGGAGGTTTAAACACAGAATACGCAGGAAAGCAAAAATGCGATTCCAGAATAAACGTGCACAACGTGAAGTTTGGAGATGAATGTTGCGGTGAAAAGCAAACTTCTCAGATGTTCAAACAGCAGCGACGGGAAAAGAGGATTGAAGAAACAGGAGAAACGAAGCTGGCGGAGACGCGACGGAGTGTCCAGGATCTGCCGCAGCCTTCACAGGTTCAAACCAGAGCGTTCTTTGGTCAGGAACTATCTTGTGGATGAGCGGTGGTCCTCACCACCACCACCGCCACCACCGCCGCTGCACTTGGGACCTCTGGAGGCTCCAGAAGGTCTTCTTCACTGCCTGATCCTAGGACGTTGAATTTTCTGACCGAATGCGTTTCTATGGCGTAAAGAGTCCAAACTCACCTTGTATGGGTTGAATTCCGTGGGACAGCGAGAGGAAAAATAGAAGCTGAAGACCACGAAGGTCCATCCTGGGGTCCTCGGAGGTCCACAACCCAGATGCTGTCGGAAAGAGCCCGGGTGTTACTGAAGAAACCAGGAGACCACTGTGGAGCGTGAAGGAAGGATGCGGCCTTTTATGGTGCACACCTCCACATAAAGTTCATCTGGGATGAACTTTCACCTGGCGGGAGTTGTGTGCATCAGCAAGAAGAAGAGACACTCATTTGTGTGTAAAACTCCACAGGACCTTCACACCGCCAGGAGTGCACTTTGAGACGTCTGCTGAGACCTTCAAGCGCCAGCAGGAGGTCACATGATGTTTTGAAAAGCGCCTTCTCTTTGTGTCACCAGATCACGCCTCGACCTGGAGTTGGACGCGGCCGCTCGCCGAGCGAGAAGATGCTCTGAAGAGCACCGTCACTGCGTCGATGGAGAAGACAGAAGAATCCAGCAGGCCGAAGGAAGAGCTTACACATCTGACAACCTCAGACTTCTAAACAGATTTGTCTTTCATTGATCAACATCTGGGCAACTTGGAGTCCTCAAAGAACCTGTGCATTGCAGGAGGACACACACACACACACACACACACACACACACACACACACACACACACAGAAGATGCAGGTCTGGTCCTGGACAGGCTTTCCAGTATCACTGCTTGTGTTTATGTTGGCAGTTCTACTTTGAAGCTCTAGGTTTTCTAGATGGACCTTCTCTTCTGCATCAGTTCCCGCTGTGAATGAAACCACTGGTGGTTAAACTGGGAGCAGGTCAGGAGACACTGCATCCACCAGGACGTCCGTTACCAATAAACACATGGCTGAGCGGAAGGTGTGTGTGTGTGTGTGTGTGTGTGTGTGTGTGTGTGTGTGTGCAGCTAGCTCTCCAGACCCCATGACCTGCGCACGTCTTCTGCCTCTCCTTTGACTACTTCCTCCTGACCTTTGCTAAAAGAAGATAAATAAAAGGTGGGGTGTAAAAATGTTTATTGGTTTTATAAAAGGGTGTCGATGGACAGGAGGGTTTGAAATGTTCCTTTCAACCAATCAGGATTAAATGTTATTTTCTGGAAAAACATCTGACCTCTAGCTGGCAAAGGTTATGTGTTTAGATCTTTCAGGTTCCGGCTCTACTTCTTCTTGGGCTTCTCTGGTTTAGCGAGCAGCTTGGGGTCCATCTGCTCGGGCTTCAGGTCCCTGATGGCGAGGAGCCGTGCGGCTCGTTGCTCCAGCGTCCCGCCGCACTTCACGCCTCGTGACATCAGCTCCCGCTTCAGGACCTCCAGGCCCAGAGACTCCAGCTGCTGCAACGAGGCCTCGGCCACCGTGAAATCGGCCGGGGGGGCGACGGCGGCGTCGGGCTTCTTCTGCTCCAGACATGGAGCCGCCGGATCGTCGGGCTTCTTCTGCTCCAGAGACGGAGCTGCTGGATCGTCGGGCTTCTTCTGCTCCAGAGACGGAGCCGCCGGATCGTCATCCTCACCCTCAGCTTCCGTCGATGCTGCTGCAAGGTGGCCGGGAACACATCCATCTTCTCCGGGCTGCTGGGCCGGAGGTTCTGCCAGGAGGCCACACCGACCTTCACCATCGTCGGGCTGCCGCCGACCTTCTGGTTGATCATCTTCACGCTGAAAACATGGAAACCAAACACACATTCAGTGCTGCCACACGGTTGAGGAACAATTATTCACGGGTAACTATAATTCACCTGACACGGATCTAAAACTAATCTTAACCGGTTAAAGGACCGCTGGGTCAATAATGGCTCTGGATGATCTGAGCAGGATTTCGACTCCTTGCTGCACAAACCCTGAACCTGAGATTAACCTTCTAGAACATCCTTTGACACCGACGCGTCCACACGAAGGGGAATGAATCCCCGGGATCTCGTAAATAACGGCAGAAGCATCGAGAACATCGCAGAGTAACTTGTTTAGATTGTAAAATGATGATTTGAGTCCACGTTTTCCATGATCCAGGTGAACGGGATCTTCTGCGTTTCCAGACTGACCTGGTGAGATGAGCTGCAAGACGACTGGGGCTCTTCAGCGTCTCTGGGAGATCCAGAGGAGCTGCAAACACAAACCATTGATTTAAAAATCAAGAGGACTGTACTTAGCAGACTTAAAGCTGCTACTTTCTTCCCACGCGTTGAACCCTGCAGTTCATATAACGGCCATCGGGGGGCGCTCTAACAGACACTGCCAACACAAGACGCAAGAGGTCAACGCGAGGAAGAACACGCTGGTTTTTCAGCGCAAAACACAGCAAGACACGCATCTCTGATGGCGCTCTGATGGCGTTTCTCCTCTGGGTTTAAGAACCCCATCATCCCAGTTCCTTGGAGCTTAAAGAGGCTCCTGGGCGGGAGGTGAAGGTTCATCAGCGGAGGTCAGAACTTAAACCACGAGAACCTTTGCGGGAAAAACATGCCAAGTAGTGAGAAGAAGGTGGAGCGAGTCCAAACACCGCTCTCCTTCCCACGATTACCTGCTGCTCTGCGTCTGCATCTTCACGGTCATGGAGGAGGTGGACGGAGACGGGTCCTCCTCGTCCGAACTCAGGAGATCCGCCTCCCCGATGCCTGTCCTGTAACCACGGCAACAGTGTAAGTCAGCCCCGTGTTGAAGCATCCTCCATCCCGGTGTTCGCTCAACGCTCACCAGAAATATTTCCCCGCCTTCTTCTTCTTCTTGTCCGGTTCCTCACTCTGATCTGGACTTGCTCTTTTCATGCCTCCAACATGTATGCCTGGAAAACACACAACTACTTCAGTATTCCTGGACGTTTCCAGGTCCTCCAGCCTGCAGTTGTGACGGTCACTGTTTTTCTAACGGCAGGTTGTGTTTGAGTTGTGAGTGCGTTTGTTGCCACCGACCCGAGCGCACGGATTCCTCCAGGCGCTCCGACAGGTCGTGACACTGCTGCTTGAAGTCGGTGTAGTCGAAGTGGTGCTGAGGATCGGCCAGTTTCTTCTGCAGGCGCTCCAGACGCCGCTGCTCCTTCTCCGCCTCGCGCTCGGGCTGCTTCTTCAGCCACTCTGCCATTCTACACGGACACACACGCCTGGCTTAGATGGCGTGCTTTCAATTCAACGCCGCATAAAAAAACAGTTGCAGGAATTGCCTGAACCAACACTCTTTGCATTGCAAAGTCAGTTTTAAACAACTTCTTTATTTGAAACTCTACATCTAGCTCTATCTTATCAGTGAAAAAGATGAACTTATTTTATTGAAATTCAACTAGTATAGGATTTTAAGTCCTATATAAAATGCTTGCTGGTTAAAAACGGCACGAGGCGACCCACTCTTTCTCATGGTTGACGTCTCGGAGCCTCCGGCCACTCAGGTCTCTGCAGGCTTCCCGGTTGGTTGTCTTCTCGATCTGAGCGCCGAGGGCTCGCAGCATGGAACCGAACCCTGGACGCAAACAAGCAACAGGCAGGGTGAGGAGACACGAGCGGACACCTGATCTGTTTTGGCTGGATTTCATTGAGCAGGAGCAAATCTGGAGTGCAGCTCTGTTTCCTTTTTTGACAGCCAGCTAGATCACCTTTATCCTAAAAGCTGCATCTTATCCATTTCATGGTGTGTTTTCCATGATGGAGGTGTGTGAATTAAGCGCAATTTCATCGGGCCATTGGTGTGACGAGGCTAACTGTTATAGCGACATGAAGCTTGTCAGCCCCCCAAATATCCAAATTAGCTGCATCATTGTTTAAACAGCAGCATTCAAAGAATGTGAAAAAAATAGCGGTTTAAAGTCTGGAAAATACAGTATTGTTATTCTGCTTAAATCGGTGCCTCTTGTTTCCCCTAATGGTCAACATGTAGGACCAATGGACTTGAGGGACTTTGACAGCAAGATCTGAGTGTAGAGATGAAGATGATGTAACGGTCTGTTCTCACCTCCCTTCCCTCCTCTGAGGCGGAGCTCCAGTCGGTAGAGGGCGCCATGCTGCAGAGGGTCATCCAGGGCCACCAGGTGACCATCTCTGACCACGTAGAAATCCTGAGTCAAATCCTTGAACACGCAGACAGATTCTGTTGCTGCTCAGCTGCCATGTTCAGTGCTTTTATCAAGACTGTACCGGAAACTTCCGGTCACATCGCGATTGCAACACTTAATGGACATTATGTAAAGCAGTGTATCCTGACCTTTTTTGAGCCTCGGCACGTTTTACATTAGAAAAATCGCACGGCACACCACCAAATAAAAATGTCAAAAACAGTTTTTAACGAGTTAGAATGAAACCGTAGTCTCAATTTACTTCGTGTGAAATCTAATATATCTAATATCTGTAGATTCGTCAAGTTGCAGAGCAAATTTCCCACTGATGTGCAACTTTTCCTGAACACTTATTTCAATGTCTGAAGACATGTCATCAATATGTCTGAAAATGGTATTATTTGAGAGAACTGGCTATTTCTTTATCAACGCCAGAGCCGAGCATTTATTCTATAATGATTTTACCGGCAGGTAGTATTCATGTTTTGCTGTTTGGATTTAGAGACGAGTTCAGCAACTTTATAGCAGCTTTCACTGCTTTCTCACTCGTCTTGGTAGTTTTCAACAACGCTGCCTGTTTGTTTACGCAGATACATGTACTTTTTATTTTAAAAATGTATCACGCAAAGCGTCACTAATTACTCTGATACACAGACGCACAGGTTAATTCACCACCCGTTGCCATGGAATGGACACGCTGCCCACATAGACATAGGAAGACACATTATTTGCGTTGGATAAATAATTTTCAGACCAATCAGGTGAAAGTGGGCATTTTTCCACGGCACACCTGATGATCTCTCACGGCACAGTGGTTGGGAAACACTGATGTAAAGTGAAGCGTAAAGTGAAGCAATTTTTATAACTTTCATAAACCAGATGACATCCAACTTGGAAAGCTATTACATTTAACGACATAATTTCATCGTTTTGTTCCAGAAAGTACAGGACAGGCTATGAATCTGAACAATTGAGTGTAAAGCATTAATATGTGCAGCATCTTTGACTTAGAAATCCCCCATCACAATTCTATATCCATGATATCGATCAATCTATTGTGATGGCCTGTCAGAACACTGACACCTTCAGAAAACACTCAAATGTTTCTGTGTGTGTGATGAAAGTGGTGTGTGATTGGAGACCTTGAGCCAGCATTTACTAGCATTTAGTATGTAGTTGTATCAACAACAATAGGAAGTTCAAACCATGATCTACGAGTCTGGTAGCAGTAACATCTGAGAGAGCATGGAGGTGAAGGACATCAGCAGGAGAAAAGGTCTTCTCGATGGACCAACAGCGATACTGAACTTTCTGACCACAGGCTTCCGGTAGTTTCATAGCATAAACTTATTTTGAGGCTTTAATCTCAGAAATGCATGACTTGGTCTATAACTTTATGTAATTATTATAAAAAATACAGTTGTTGCTTCTGCTATGAATGAAAATGAACAATCAGTGATTATAATTCTAGTGAACAAGCTAACGCTTGAGCTAATGTTAGCATGTACGTCACTGGGTCGGCAAAGGAGCGGACACACCAACAGTCGGACTCGTATGGTGGCTCTGCGTCTGTGCCGGGCAAAAAACACTCACCTGATGACGGGAGAACCGGGCCAGGACGTCTCGGACCACCGAACCGCCCGGGAAAGTCGAGCAGAAGAAGCTTTTGTGGCCCGGAACGCTAGTAAACACTTCCATGTTGCGTGTGCTAATGCGCAAGCGCAGACAATGCGGAAGTGTTCGAGGGCTCTTTAATGGCCGAAGGGGGCTTATGTGGCGAACTAATTTGGCAAAAAAACGATGTCCCTAAAGTCAGAATTAATTATGATAATAATGATAATAACAACAACAATAATAAGAAATAATAGTACTATTACTGACAATAGTAATAATAATAATACTATTTCGAGTATATGAAAACTTGGTATCGCCCCCCCCCGCCCAAAACTAATGGTATCTCCTGAAAGGAATGACCAATCACGTACGAGTTGATCAGAAATAAACTAAATCAATAAATAAGATGGGTCAACTATGTGATGCGTAGTGACACCTGAGTGAGACAGAAACCAAGGATGAGAGACAACAACTTCTCTCCTTTCCTTTGTCATCAACATACGGTACTTCTTCATTGATCCTGATAGTTTGTGTCCCTGAGAGGAAATCACCCGATCGCAGTGTTTAATAATACCTCTAAATACACACTGGAGGGACTATTTCTCTAGGCTGGCCCAGAAACACCACGGAATTCCCCAAGAAGAGCTGGACTAGGCAGGACGGTCTGGGCTGCTGCCCCTGAAACCCCGTTCCCGTTCTTATTACAATGAGACAAATGGGCATTTGTTTTTAAGACTGAAAAATGTAAAATTTGAAGCAATCCCTTCCATGTTGAATGAACCATTACAATGATAAACATAGATATTTATACACTATTTATGTGTCACACATTAGTGATTCACTTTACATTATTATCAGAAAACACTACTTTGAGCAACAAAAAATGCGAGGGGCCACTTGAGAGCCGAAAGAGGTGTCTGGTGTCCTGAGAGCGACGTTTCTGGTCTCTCCGATGGTCCCGTTCAGCTGACATGCACACAGGCTGCATGAAGGTCAATAGAACTGACTTCAGCTGTCTGGTTTAATGTTTACTGATCACTTTAGCCTTCTGGCTCAAAACTAGAAGTTCAATGTTCACGAGGAGAACCGGTGGCTCGATCCAGTGCAGCACATTTCAGACCATGTCCACGAGTTTGAACTTGCCCTCTTGTTTGACCGGCATGACATTGATGAAGGTCTTGTAGAGCAAACTTCCCTTGGGCAGCTTGGTAATGATCTCTGTGGCGGCTGGGTCGCGTGGTGCTGGGATGAAGACCTCCTTGGTGAATCTGACATAGCCGTCCTCTAGAGCAAAGAGCGTCTTATTGGTTCCCATGCCAACCTTCAGGATGGGAGGACATGAAATGTGCCTTACGGTCAGATATGGCACTAAATTGAATGTTTCAATGAATGAAGTAACGGATTACTTACATGCGCTCCTGGGTGATACCTCATCTTCCTCTGTGTTGCAAGAATATTGCCTGCATGGACAAAGTTTCCTAAGAAACAGGGGAACAAGACGGTACAATCACTTTTATTCCTGTCCCCATGGCCGTGGTCCGCCATGACAATAAGACCGGTCGCAGAAAGACTGTTACAGATAATTATTACTCATTCATGCATTGACAGAAAACAGCAATGACAACGGCAGGAATACCATTCATGATGATTACACTGATTCATTTGCTGATAGCAAATATCATTTCCTCCCCTTTGTCTTCAAAACCAATGGGATCATTATGAAAACACATTTTCTTTATTGGCGCTCCATTTTGAACCCTGTTTAGTCTTTATCTTTTCTTCATATACTACCAAAGCTTGTTTGATGGGCATGATATGAGCTAAAACAGTTTCTGAATAACTTGGGGAAATAAATAAATCACTCAACCTAAACACAGCAGCATGAACTCATCTAAGTTATACACATGGGAGGAAACGTGATCACATAATTTAAGGGTTCGGAAATGTATGAGAATCTTTTGGCCCTTTTTTGAATTTACCGGAACAATGTAGTACAGGAGTGAACTTTAATCTATGTAGAGATAAATATAGTACATGCACGGGTGTTTGTTAGTACATATTTATTTCTTCATTTTTTTTTTTTACATTCAATTACTTTATGACAGGTGTAGAACTCTTTATAGGCTTTTATAAACCTAGCCAGGATTCATTATTTTTACATTGCAACATTTTGTAATTACTCCCTTTAGGTGCCTTTTTGTGTTTGTGTCCTCGTGTTTAAATTGAGGACATAGGAATTACCTCTCACTCGGGATATTTAAAACAAAAGTTAATAATAAGCTACAGAGGACAGCAAACACATCCTACTTCTCTAGTACTTACCATCTTGCTTTTTGAAACCGTATCTCTTGCCAGGGCTCTTTCCTCCCAGGTTCTTGCTGCTTCCCCCTGCTTTCTTGGACGCAAACCTCACAGATCCCAGGAGAGAGGGCTGTCCGGGTCCCAGCAGTCCTAAAATCAGTGGAAATAAGCTCATACCGACATCTTGATAGATAGATAGATACTGATTTCTTGACCATGGTTACATGGTTATCTCATGAAACTGCCACATTGACAATATCTTGGCGTGGACAGTGGGCCAAGAGGGACGTTCCTCCGTGGAGTAAATATGACAGCATTGTATAACTTCGTAGTTGCAGGGATCACAGTATAGTTGTACTAAAACAGTGTGAAACAACCATTTCCGCCGGTAAAAACTATGCTTTAAACAGTTATCCAATCTGTCAGTGTTCAACCGCCCAGGTTCTGTGGTTCCTTGTCAGCTACCGGTGCTCCCAGTGCAGCTGGACACCCCGGAGCGGCTGCTGGCCTGCCGGTAACGGTGTTAGCGGACGTACCAAGGTTTGTCTTTTCATACGCAGCGGTACATCCGCGAATATTTATAATAACATTATGTTCGATTTTTGTACCTGCTCTGCATGCAGACGCCAAGGACGTGAGCGACGCCATCTTGGAAATTGCGTCACATCCGGATACTTCACGAACATCCAGTGAAAGACACTATCACAATCACTGGAGGTTCAGACACGGCAAGATGTTTTTTTCCAACGTAACCGACGATTCACAGTCTAAATTAGTCTGAGACAGTCTGCTTGGCTAATTAGCACAGAAAACGTTCAGTTTGTGCTTCTTTGTTTGTGGTTAGGGTTAGAATTAGGCTTTTTTCGCCGACCCAATCGTGTAGTTTACTGATTAACGACCCATTCGCAAACATATCACCGACAGCCAATCACAATGAGCTGACGGGATACCGGAAGTAGACGGGGACGACGGATATTAGCGGGTATTTCAAAACAACGACTCGGTGGGTTTACGAACCGTTTGCAAAGATTTGCTACGAATTACGTGTTTATGCGCAACTTTTAGGTTTATTGTTGTTTTAGTTTAAGAAGATCGTGTTTTACTTGTCGCAACGGATACACAGAGACCCTTTTAATGTGCTTCAAACCTTTGCGTCGGATCTTCTCGCAGAATACAACCAACAACCTCCAGCCTGCCTCTTTTAAAAAAAACGTTTTATTACATATCAATTCATTTCAATTTGCGATTTCAAGTGGAATTATCAAGGTAAATCATGGTCAGTGACACCGGCAGCACCAGTGACCTGGAAGAGGAGTTACCCGTCTTTGACTTCCTGCAGCCTGCAGGATTGATCATTGCCCAAAGAAGTGCCTCGGTCAACCTGGATAAAGGAGTGTCCACCTCACGGTTTCCACGTAAAGATAATGTAGGAACTGATGTCATGATGATCAGCAGCGATTCAGATGAGGAACCCTATGTCCCTCTGGCAAAGAGATTGAACCAGAGACGAGCCTGTGTGTCCCCCGTCCCCTGTCCTCTATCGAATGGCAAAGCCGCTGTGCAGCCTCAACCGCCGGGCCACGACGGCTTCCCAGAGACAGAAACGGCTTTAAAACTCCACGAGGTGCCTTCTGAGAACCGGAGGGATGAATTCCTCCAGCGCCGTCCGCCTGAGAGGCCTCTCTCCAGCGACACATGTCCCGGCAGGAAGAAGTGGGGCGGGAGGCCGGAGGGTGAGTGGAGGAAAGCCAAGGAGAAAGACGCGGCAGAGGCCGTGAAGAACCTGAGGCCGGAGGAGGTCGTGAAGAACCTGAGGCCGGCAGAGGTCGTGAAGAACCTGAGGCCGGAGGAGGTCGTGAAGAACCTGAGGCCAGCAGAGGCTGTGAAGAACCTGAGGCCGGAGGAGTGCATCGCTCACACGGTGGTGGTCGTGGATCCCGGTAGGGACAACCCACCTGCATCTTGTACAAAACAAAATACTGTGACCAAACGCAGCCATCCTACTAAACGTTATCTTCTCGTCAGTGGACGATTTAGCTGTTTGGTTGCTCATCTAAAGTAAATAAAGCGTCATGTTGCTCAGACCGCGGTGATAGATCTGTTGCAGGAGGAGGGAGGTGGACCTCTGCTGCCCTCGCTGGAGGCCCTGGGTTGTAGCTGCGTTATCCAGAAGCAGCTCATTCCTCGCAGCGTCAGTTGGATGAGGAGGGAAGCAAGTGCAGAGGTGATAGCTCTGTCACACACACACACACACACACACACACACACACACACACACACTCATCTGCTCATTTTATTCTGACCGCGCTCTCAGCGTGCCCTCGATGAATGAGTTGTCCTCTCTGGCTCTCAGGGCGAGCATGCACGGTGCACACCGGAGGCCAACGTTGTGATGCAGATGATTGTTGAAGACTTCATCTCGCTGGTCAACAGCTACGTTCAAGTAGGTCCTACAGCATCTTTGCTAGATGTAGATCAAATACCTTTTTTATATTAAATACCGGCTCTTCAAACGTTCTGCCGCAACAAAACTGAACGTTCATTATGGCTGAATCCCAGAAGAAAGCGAAGGAAACGCTGCCATCTGCAGGAAGACACGTTTCTCCTCAGGAGCTCTTGGTCCTTCCCCTTGCAGCCTCCTGGCTCTGGTCTCCAGTGTGTTCTGCGTGTCATTCAAGATCTTCCGATTTATTTAAGGCTCTTCATGGTTCCTCCTCCCACTCCATGTGGTCTCTTAGGGCCATGTCCTTTGTCTTCTTCTGAAGACACACTGGAGTAGCGGTCAGAGTGAAAGGTCCTGTAAGGATCTCCTCAGGAAAATTCGGATTGACTGAATTGTTGACCTCCTTTCAGGGCCTTTTCACACTTTCAACAGCTTCATTTCTCTTTGAAGCCGTCCCTTTTCCCTGTCTGGTTTTTATACTTTTCGATTCCTCCCCTTCTTAATCGATTTAAATTCCCGTCTTTGTCTGTGTGTTTTATGACCTACTTGATGATGGACGCCATTCATGACGATTCCTCAAACCGTCAATCGTGAACGTTCCCGTTGTGTCTCCCGTCCTTCTCCCAGGAGGAGAGGCTCGGCAGGTCCGAGTGTGGCCACACACTCACATCCTGGGTGCAGGCGCAGCAGAGGCAGCACCCCTCCAAGACCCTGGGCCTGGTGGTGGTCGGCCTGGAGAAGCACTTCAGGTGGGCAAAGACGGCACCGCTCTGCCGGTATGGCTTCGCGGGTGGAGACGTGTATCGTAAGTACGAAGACGAGCCGTTGCCTCGGCCACGATAGGCTGACCTGGAGGTCGTCGGTTCGATTCCCAACCTCTCCTGCACGGCAACGTGACCTCGGGTGGGACACCTGACACCGGCTGCAGCCGGTTAGTTAGATGGTGGGAGAGGAGAGGGTTAGACGGAGGCAGGTGATTGGCCGTGGAGACCCTGAAGGAAACCAAAGGAAAAGATGAGGTGTGTGTGTGTGTGTGTGTGTGTATATATATATATATAAAGCGCTTTGAAACTGCAGAGGTGATAAAAGCTCGGTATGATTAGAGGATGTTTTGAAATGACTCTCCATGGGTGTGACCGTGTTGTCCTGGACCTTCTCAGAGGCGGCTTCTGGAAAACATCTTATATCACCTGCAGGTTCCCTTAAAGGGACCGACTTTAAGGGAGTCTTTTAAGTATTTCTCACATGGTCACGGAGAGGCAGTTTGCAAAGAACGGACAGGATCTTCCATATATGAACTGCTTTCCGCAGAGGGCGGCTCCACGTCAGGAGCTCACATCTGATCTAGACGGATAAAAGGGCTCACCAACAAGAGGAGAAACCTTTGGGGGTGTAAACATGTCACCCAAAATCTGACACACCGTTCTTCTCAGGAGCCAGAAGTCTCGCAGCCAGAAGACGTTTCACGCCGCTGTCGCCGCTGAGAAGCCGGGGGCGGGAGCGCAAGCCAAGAAAAGGAGGAAATACGGCGGCGTGGAGGCGTCACGGGTGGACGTGGAGGAGGTAGGCTGGTTTATTTGCGCTGGAAGAGAAGTTCAGAGAAGCTCAGAGAAGCTCAGAGAAGCTGCCCTCCATCCGGCCCGCTTTACCCGCTTTACTCTTTGCGATGGATTCTCAAAAACCCTTGTTTAAACTTCAACCTTCAGGCCTAAAGTCTGCTCTTGAAGGTCCACAAGCATCCATGAGATGGACATGAAGTAATCTATGTCCTCCGATGTCCCGCCAGGCCGCGGTGCATCTTCACCTGCACACCGGCGTCGGGGTCCACTTCCTGTCCACCTGGAAGGACTTTGCAGAGTACGTCGCCATGACAACCAAGGCCGTCGCAGAAGCACCTTGGAAGTGAGTCCGCCGGTTGCTCCTACCAGATACGTCGGACGGCTGGCGGAGTGTGGACAAACAAGACGTCCCTGCTCGTGTGTGTGTGTGTGTGTGTGTGTGTGTGTGTGTGTGTGTGCAGGCGGGAGCGGGAGAAGACGGGCTTCTCTTTCTGCCTGGAGAGCGAGTGGGCGGGCGGGCAGCGGGTGGACCGAGCGGGCCGAGGCCTGCTGCAGGTGTGGAAGAGACAGATCCAGCAGCTGAACAGGGTCAGTCCGGACGTGGCCTCGGCCGTCCTGGCAGCCTATCCCTCCCCGCAGCTCCTCAAGAAGGTACGTGGATCTCAGCTTCTTCTGGGGAGCGGAGTCCGGAGTTCATGTGAACCCTGACAAGATATGAAACCCCCCACGCTGGTGTTTGATCGGCCTCATCCGGGATTTACCTCGAACCTCGAACACGGCGTCCTCACAACTACCTCGTGCTTCTCCGTTGCACCGCACCTCCATAACCACCTCCTGAAAGTCCATCATCAATCGATCAAGCATTGTTGTAAGGCGTCTGCATGGTCCTTGTGAGCGTTATGATCTGCTCGGCCCCGTGCCTAAAGTGAAATATCTAATCCGTGAGTGGAACGTGGTGGGCGGTGTCTCTCACACACACACACACACACACACACACACACACTGCTGGAGGTTTGGACCACCGATTGGATGCTGCGATGCAACGCCTGTCGAAAGGCCGGCAGCAGAGAGTGGAGGAGTCGCGGCAGGTCAATGGAAGATCTGGAGCTGATTCATTTCTTCCAGAAGAAACATGGCATTTGGCCGTGGACTTCAAGAAGCTTCGGCGGTGAAGACCACGTCGCTCCCGTAACCTCGGTTCATACGGATCCAGGCCCGCCGGCATCCCTGGATGTATAAGTGACTCTGTAGAGCACGGGGTGAACCTTCTAGAACAACTACCTCTGTAAAACCTGCATCGATCGGCACAATGGATAATTCTTAGCGACAGTTGCCGTACGATAACGTACGCAGAGTCTATGTGAATGTTGAAGCCTATTTCCTTCTTGCTGAAGGACGCTCATACGTTCTCCGCAGGCTTACCGGCTCTGCCAGACCCCGAGGGAGAAGCTGGGCCTGCTGTCGGACCTGATGGTTCGCAGAGGGGCGGGCGTCACCGGGACCAGCAGGCGGGTGGGACCAGAACTCTCCAGAAGGTTGGCCCTCCTGATGACCTCCTCCGAGGCCAGCCTGACCCTCTGAACCCCCTTGGGCTGCTCCAAACCGCATTTTAACCTTCCAGTTTTTAGTCCGCACGCAGTGAAGAATCCTATGGCGCCGAAGGTCCTCGCTCCAGCCCTCGGGGGGGGTGGGGACCTCCATCAAGTTCACCTGCTTCTGGAACCACAGCCTGAAAACGGCTTTTATTGTGAAAGTCCTTCACACGTTATCATTTTCTCTGCAGGTAGCAGAGTGTAATTTAGCTCGGTGCAGTTAGCGTAGCATGACGATCCACTTCAAGTAATGCATCTCCAGCCCCTCCCCAGGGAGGTTGCTTCAGGTGGAGGAAGCTCCCGGCCTCCACAGCAGGACGTCAGCGGGTGCAGGTCTGGTGGCCAAGTGCTCGCCATCGGATCCCACCCCTGCTCCTGACTCCAGAGGGGGTCCTCACAGCGAGGGCCGGTCTGCATGGGGTGACCCCACCGTCAACATCTACCCTCGCCATCATCCACCTCCAGAAAGTCAACATTTTACAGAAGTAAATGCTGTTTTTCAGCCACAGCGTCCAAGAGGTCGACACGCCTGCAAGAAGATGGTGGAGGTCACGTCGTCCACCTCCCGCGCCCAGAGGGAACGGAGAATCAAAACTCCACGCAGGTCGCATGAACTTCCAGGGACGTTTCCTTCTCAGTCGAAACCACGCGGTCCAAGAAACATCTGCCGTCCGCGTCGGGCAGCACGACCCTCGGTGGCCGGCAGGGGGCAGACTTTACCAGGACAACCCACCGCCTCTGCTGGGATTTCATCCTTCTGCTGAGGAGGAGAACTTCCCTCATATGAGGAGACTCCAGCTGTCTCCGGATCCACCTAAATACATGGACGAGCGCTCGTTCAGCAAGTCCAGATGCACATCCCCTGCTCTCCACAGACCTTCAACCTTCGTCCATTTGTTCAACTCTGGACCGTAGAAGCACAGAAGGTCCTGCGTGAGATGGTTTAAGTAGCGCTATTGTTGTAATTATTAGGATTACCATCATTATTCTCATTAAAGTAGACCTTTATGCTCCACAAAGCAGGCCTATTGGTTGTTCCCGGGCGCTCCACATCCAGAGGCCGAGCCTTCTGCCTCAGGCTCCTCCACTCAGGAACCATCTTCTGATGCCCTCTTCACCTTTAAGAGCGGGCTTAAAACCCTCTGATAGTTTATTATCAGGGACGTCTCAGAGTTGGGGTTGCTATGGTTTTGAAGAGTTCGGCAGCTACGCCGAGGCAGCGGGCGATCCTGGGCTGAAGATAGAACGGTCGGGAAAAACAGAAAAGAAACATGTTGAGAAGCAGAGCGGCAGGCAGAGGAGACATCCTTGAAAAGGAGACCAGGATTTAGGGATGACATTTTAATGATGTTAAATCCAGGCGGCGCCCATAAAACACTGTTCTGGCAAGCGGGGTCCGTGTCTAGTTCTTTTCATACTACAGAGGTTTAGATTATCTGCTGCGTCCGTGCATCCGAGGGTTCCATCCTACATAACGCGGTCCAGACCTCCAACGTCCGTCCAGATCAGCCCGCTCGGCCTCCCCGTCCACCTTCTCTGCAGCCACGGCACCTTCTGGTCGATACACCCCCAGCCGCTCAGTCTTACTTAAACAGGCAGTGGCTATTGACACGATTGTAAGCGATCCGGTTTCCTGCTGGCTATCAATACACTGTGTTTACGTGTTTGTCGGGGGGATAATAATACTAATAATACTTGGGATGATAATAGAAACAGCCATGACTGTCGCTGGACTTGTTACGTGCAAACATTTTCTTCTGCGCAATAATCTTGAGTTTTCAAGATATATAGCTGGATATACCTGCAGCTTTATTCTTATATTAACTTTTCTTTTGTTTTCTTTTCATATTGATGCTTTTTTTTTTTTGTAATCTGTGTACTCTGTGAGTAGGAGCCGCTGCAATGAGCAGAAATGCTCCCCGCCGGGATTAATAAAGTATTCTGAACGGTGATAATAACAAAATAATTAATACGTTCTGCGTTGGTCACGTCTAATCCCAACAAAAAAAAAAAAAGCATTTTTTTCCGTACAATTATTTTGTCTCCTTTTATGTGCAAATTGACTAAAACAAATATGATAATACAAAAACAATGATAGCTGTAACAATAATAACAACATGATACTACTACTAATACTGCTAATAATAATAATAGCAGTCAGGAAATTTGCACGCCGGGCGTTTTGCTCCTAGCGTGAGTTTTCCCTGCAGACGGCTGTGCGTGTTTGAGGGCGCCGCTGCTTCCTCACCGCGCTGCATCACATTCACCCGTTCATTCACACACTCACACTCACGGCATCAGAGCTGCCATGCGAGGCGCCGAGCGGAACCATCTGGAGCATCGGGGGGTTCAGTGTCTCACCTCCACTCTGAGAAAGACGTCAGCAGATATCCACCCTCCATCCAAGTAGCACAGGACGTATGATGTCAGCACCTTAGATGGTTGAAAGAGCCATTCTCTGTGGTGAGTATTGCCCTTCTCTTCTGAGCGCACCAAGCAAACATCTGGCTCCGTCCAGCCCTGGACGGAGGGAGGTGATTCTCTGGTGGCCCATGAAGGTGGCGGCTGAAAGGACAGAGGAACAATGAGATGCACCATATGGTCAAAAGTATCGTCTCAGACGTCCAAATAATGGGAATCGGGTGTTCCGGTCGCTTCCACGGCCACGGGTGTATCACATCAAGCACCTCGGCATGTTTTTACAAACATTTGTGACAGAACGGGTGGCTCTCAGGAGCTCCAGAATCCAGCGTGGAGCTTTGACAGGATGCAGCTGTGGGACAAATCCAGTCATTTCTAAATATTCCACCGTCAGCTGGATTAGAAGAACACGGAGGTGTTTGGAAACAGCCAAAAAGTTGTAAACAGACGGAGGGGTCAGCGGGTGCTGAGGCGCATCGTGCCAAGAGGCGGCCGACTTTCTGCAGAGTCCGTGGCTACAGACCTCCAAACCTCACGTGGCCTTCAGATGAGCTGAAGAACTGAGCAGAGAGGCAGAGAGCTTCAGAGAATGCAAAGCGTGGGATGCAGCGGTGAAAAGCACGCCGACACCGGACTCTAGAGCGGCGGAGACGCCTTCTCTGGAGTGACCGATCGAGCTTCTCCATCTGGCAATCCGATGGAGGAGTCCAGGTTGAGAGGTCTCCAGGAGAACGCTACCTGTCTGACCGCATTGTTCCAAGTGTGAGGTCGGCTGGAGGGGGATCATGGTGTTGGTTTGTTTTTGGCCCCTTCGTTCCAGTGAAAGGAACCCTGAAAGCTTCAGCAAACCAACACATGTTGGGCAATTCCACGCTCCCAAGAGTTTGGAGCCGGACCCTTCCTTTTCCAACATGACACCAAGCTCCATGAAGACATGGAGGACGGAGAACTCGACTGTCCCAGAACCAGGCCTTCTCGGCCAACATCGGCGCGTGACCTCTGGAAGAACGCTCAGAAATGTCCACGAACACACTCCGGAAGCTTGTGGACAGCCTTCCCAGAAGAGCTGAAGCTGTTCTCGCTGCAAAGGTCGGAGAACCACCTCCTATTGAACCCTATGGATTAGGAACGAGACGTCACTGAAGTTCATATCCAGGCAGGTGAGCCGATACTTCGGGCCAGATAGTGTATCTTCATGAGATCCGGTGCAGCGGTTCGCTCCGCCTGCTCACAGCAGAAGGTCCCTGCTTGGATTTCCACAAGGTTCCTCCCTGTGTGGAGTCTCCATGTTCTCCTGGTATCCGCGTGGGGTTCCTCAGGGCGAGAGGGTGAGCGGTCGCATGTCTTCATGTGACGTACGAACGAGTGGATATGAGATCTCGGCACGTGCTCGAGATGCAGATTTGTGTTTGTATTTCGAAACTCATTGCCGATTACCTGTGCAGGAGAGACGGGAGCGAGGCGGCTCAGAGCCGGCCTCCGTCACATCCTCTGTATTCTCCTCCTGCCTCCATCTGTCCATCCGGAGACCCGAACCCTCCCTCTCCTCCTCCCTCTCTTTCCTGTTGTCGTCTCTGGGGGACGGCAGAACGGCAGGCAGGAAATCAGAGCGGGTTTAATGCGCCTGCATGTTTTCGCCCGTCCTGCTAATTCTACCGGCCTCTCGGATCCGTTCACGTTTTAAATCTGCGGCGAGACCTCAAAGGGCCCGTCCACGAACCGTCATCACCTCGCCTTTGCAGGCGCTTCACCTCTCATATCACCGTTTTCCTCTGGAAACAAAAGCCCGGTGCATTTCATTTAGCCATACGTGTGTTTTAGCATTAGCATGTAGCTGCGCTCCTCACACACAGCGGGTCGGCTTGCATATTAATACCAGATGAGAGAGTGTGTCTTCACACCACAACCTGGGAGAGGAACGTACACTGGGAGTATGTGTGGAAATAGCTTTTCTGCTACTACTACACACACACACACACACACACACACACACACACACACACTCACTCACACTCACACACACACACACACATTCTTTGCTTTCAGTCTCTTTGACTCTTTGCTGGGAGAATACCTTTGCCTAAATAATTCCCTTTGTGTAGCAGAAGCTTCTCCGTTCTCAGAAAGGTCAAAGAAACGAAGGCTTTTCCCTGGAGCCCACACACACACACACACACACGCACACACACACACACACACACACACACACACACACACACACGTCTTCACCTGCATAAAACCATTAAGCTTGTGGACCAGCTCGACCGGAGCGGGATATAATAAAAGTGAAAATACTGTCAGATGCTGCATCAGAAATGCACGGGATAAAACAAGGTGTGTGTGACGGGTGTTTCCTCCTGCGGCCCCAGAGAAGGTGACCACCTTCAGGCGGGGCTTTGCTCACGTTCGCTCTGAACGGCGAGGTCCTTTCGCTCACTCCGGGGCGGCCGAGTCCTTGAACAAGACCACTTTGTTTTTCTCGGAGACTTTAATTGAACTTCGGGGTCACCGCTGTGAACCATCTGACCGATCTCAGGCTGACTTCATCTCCAGAACATCTACCGTTCGCCGTCCCTCTGACGGACTCCTTCCCGATCTTCTCCGTCCTCCTCCCTCCCAAAGAGGAACCTCCACATCTTCACCTTCCCGTCTTCCGCCGCCTGTCTTCTCCTCCTCCACCTTTCCTTTCCCTCTGGCCGATACCCTTTTCTCCCCCCTGCTCTCGCAGGTTCCTCCAGGTCTTCTCCGCTGCTCTGGCCTGGTGACCCCCAGAACTTCACCTTCTTCATCTGCACCCCCTCGCCGCTCCACACGGGTTCCCGTCCTCCACATCCATGTCTCCTGCGTGGCTGCAGCTCACCTCCAGTCCTCCCCGTCCCCGGGCACACCTTCATCTCTCTGGATGTTCCTCCACAGATCGCAGTGTCATCTGCAAACATCATCACCCACGGAGATGGGATGCCATCAGATGACCAAAGCAATATCACAACAATAGCACTTTCAACTTGCAAAATACATATTTTATTGCCTGTCTGTATATTTTATATATATTGTCTATTTTATACAGTTTTATAATTGTATTGTCCGGGACTACAGATGGAAATTAGCTATGAGCTATAACAGGGGCGGGCAAAGTACGGCCCGCGGGCCACATTCGGCCCGTTGGTCTAAAAATCCGGCCCGCCAAAGATTGGTATCAATGAATGTGGCAGCTCAAACAGGAGTTTATTTCATTTTTGGAGCTACTTGAGAATTTTCCTGAGCTGAATGACAGATTGGCTTTATGATTTAGCCTTTACCGTGGACATACTGACACGTGAATGAGCTGGACGTGAAGCTACGAGGGAAAAAACGGTTTGTACATGAAATGCAAGCAAACGTCAGAGCCTTCAAAACCCAGCTGGTTTTATTTTCAAAGCAAATGTCAGATGAGTCTGATATGTACTGTTAACAAATACTGTTTTTTTTTCTTTTATTATCATTTTTTTTTATATACATGTATTGTATCTTGCGGTGACCCGGCCCGTCTGTCAAGTTTTAAAAGTCAATGCAGCTCCTGAGCCAAAAAGTTTGCCCACCCCTGATACAAACATCTCTGCCTGTGTGCTTAATGTATTTGTACACTGTCCTAATAAACTTCTAAACAAACAAACAAACTGATTCTCGTCCAACCATATTTGTCAACCGGAGCAACAAACGCTCAGATGACCTGGTCTTCTTGTAGGCATTGGAGGGGAGGTCGTTCTGGGCGACTCCAGAGTCCCGCTACGAGATATCTTCACTCACATGGGCGACGGCAGAGAAAGCTGGAGGAGGGCGAGTGGGAAGAAATCCTGAATTTTTTTTGTTATTGGACTCGGGCTTTTGAACAGAGGACGTTGAAAAGTGAACTGAACCGGATCTGTTGGTGTGAAAAGCAAGGCTCAGCTCTGAGTTGCATCATCACCTCTACAGGTGAATGTTTCGGATGAGCCCGGATTAATGTATTCAGGATGTGTCACGTTATGTACTTTCATCGTCTCCAGTGCTGCCACGGGCTAGTTTTTAATTGCCTTCCTTGAGACATGCAAACATCACATATACAGTGAGCAAACATTGTACGGAAAACCCGGGGGATGAGGAGAGTGGAGAGGCGTTCACACAAATATGAAGTGAACGCATGCATTTTCTGCACCGATAGTTTCTTTGGCGAAACCAAAGCACGTCTATAATTAGCAGTGTACCATTATCCCCCCACTGTTTATTCCCAAATAACATAACTCCTCTGTTTGCGGTCCACATATCAGCCGTGCTAACGCTTCAAATCTTCCTCACCTGCCGCTCGCGTACAGATAGATACGGAGCGCTTGCTGTGCGACAATAACCGCCGGAACGCAAAAAGGAACATTTCTGAATCGCGAGTGTTGCGACGCGTGAGCTGTGGATGCAAAACATTGTCGTGCTTTTTTTAAAGAGACGCCGTCTTTGTGCGATCGGTCATTCACAAAGTCGCCACAGTCGTGCTAAAACCCCATGCTATGTTTATGTTTGCGGTATATATTTATACCCGGCGCAATACGGGTGACCGTTCGCCCGCAGCACTCCGGGTAAACACTAGCCAGAGAAAAAGGAGTGTGATAGATGGATACGCTGGTGCGAATCCCGGGCTCTCGAAAGCGCCGTCCGATCGCGGCGATCCTGCTTACGACTACGTTTCACTCCAAGGACGCCTGACTTGTATCTTTTCCATCCCGTCTCTGTAAGTTAGCACTGAAAGAATGAATCCACCTCCAAATGCCTCCCTTTCAGAGCCGGCCAGAATGAATCAAGGGGATGCGGTGTGTTCAGGCCGGGCCCTGGTTGTACCGCCTTAGGCTTAGCTCGCCGTGGGATACCCCATGACACACCCCTCTTCTTGCTCCTATCACCGTCGGTGCGCGTCAGTCGCCTCCTATCTTCTGTGGCGGGGCCTTCTCGGGTCTCCTGGGACGTAGCTGGAGACGCTGCGGCGCTCAGATCTGCCGCAGCGTCTCAACAGGTGTCCACCTCTGCAAGCTTCATTAGGAATATTAAGGTTATTCAGCTTTCATCCATATCACTGTTGCCCGTATTGGCAGGAGAAGTAATAGATGCTTGTAGATCCAAACCAGGATCACCTCTTACCTCAGATTCAGGGAGGGTCCACATGCCGAGTCCACGGGGTTGCGGACCGTACGTCCCGTCATGAGGGCCACCAGGGGGACCTCTGGACCGCTGTGGTGCAGGTCCCGGTCCCGGTCTTTCTATTTCCGGGATCGCAAGCGGGGTGGCGGAGTTACGGTTGAGATCGTCGCTCTCGGGATGTTACGACGCCGTCCGGCTTTTCTTGACGCTCGCCTTCCGACAACCCCGGCCTCCAAAAAGCGTCCCCGACCACCGTGCGGCTCCATTGGTGCGGTGGTGATGGCGTACGCTTCAGGCACCTTGGTGAAGAATGCCGCAGGAGGCCTCGGCGTCCTCGTCCAGCACTCCGTCAGACTCGGATTTGTCCAATTTCAACCTGGTTCCAGCGTACGTCTCCCCTTACGGCATCCCGATCAATCCATTAAAGCGATATCAGAAATTGACCCTTTGAAGACGTGAGCCAGCAGGACCGGATAGAAACTGGTAGTTCAGATGTTCGGCATCAGCTCGTGATGATCCAGGGTGTTATTGTCTTCCAGGCTTGGTTGGATTCTCATGTTCTCCCCTCGTAGCATCATTAGATGGCCTCTCGTGCAGCAACGTCATCACGTCCCGCCGGATTCCATCCCCCCTTTCACAAAGCCCAGGAGGCCCGGCTGCCGACCTTCAGACCGGAGGGCCGCATAGACCCGAGCCAAACGCGTGTGAAAATATCATCCGAAAGCGAGCCCGGGCTTCTGGAAGCGTCCGATTCCACAGCGGGGCCACCGGAGGAGGAAGCTCACGGAGGGTGAGGGAGATAATGAAGTGAAGCTGGGAGAGACGGATCGATGCGGCAGGACCCCGGGAGCAGAAGGCGGCGGCCCCGGGGGGCCGGGAGGCCGGGAAAATAGAAGGAGAATAAAAACAGTGTCTGCGTTCACTCTCTTGTTTTTCACGGCTGTTAAATTTCATGGATTCATCTGGAAAGTTAATTGCCTGATGCGTTTGATAAATTAAAAAGGGATATAAACCGACCTGAATATAGAGTATGCAGACGCGGGAGGCTGGCCGCAACAGTGGGGATTCTCTGAAAATAATATTCCTGCAACGATAGAATGAACAACCACAGAACAAGACAATAAAAGTATGACACATGCAAGACGTTTAAAGGAGGAAAAACGCATGACTGACGCCGCGCAGTGACGCCGTCGATCGTATTCACGGACCGAGCGCGGAACCCGCCGAGAGCTGCGGAAAACCTGTCGGAACGCCGCTTTTAAATGGATTTCACCGAAAGAACGGGGGCGTCTTTAGCCGGTCACTTCATGGCCGACCACGCAGGCATCAGCGCGGGGAAAGAGCGCCGATCCAGCGCCGAGCCGAAGGCTGCGTGACGGTGAGCTGCAGATTCACCGGCTTTGGAAGCGGCAGCGACTCGCATTCGCTAAATACAGCGAGTTGATACCGTGTCGTGAGAACGGAGAAGATGGACCAGAAGATGCGGGAGAAGATGCAGATTCGTCACCGCCTTCAGGCGGCCTTCACCGCCTTTGAAAATAACATTATTGAGTCGAACTCGTGCACGAGCTGGAGGAGGCATCTGAAGGAACCCTCACGGTGGACCGAGGAGATGAAGAAGTGAAGCCGGGAGTTTTGAGGGATCTCGCTCTACCAGCTGAGCCACAAGCACCTCCGGCAAACAGCGTCTTCAACTTCACCTCCATGTTCTCCCCGGCTCAAGAAGGAGCAGGAGACTTCATCCATGGCCACCTACAAGGCTTCGCATGTGTGTGTGTGTGTGTGTGTGTGTGTGTGTGTGTGTGTGAGAGGTTTTGAGATGCACTTTCTTCTCCGGCATCTCTGGCCCTCTCGACTTCACCGAACCAAACAAGAGTCAAACACGAGCACTTTGTTGAAAGGCTGAGACATTTAAGGCTTTCAGAAGTTGAATCCTCAAATGATCTCTTGGTCTCCCGAAAGGGCAGATGCAGCCGTCTGAACCGAACTGGCACCAGCTAGTAGGACTCCCTAATTTAGAAATTGGCTGCAAATTCAATACATTCAGGCGGTTCTGACCTGAATAGTTCTTGTATTGTATGTTTGCCACAGGATTTCCCAGTTGGCTTTAGCCCCTCAATTATTTTCCCAAATTCTCCAACATTAATTCCGGAGAAGCGTTGGAACGGTGCCGTTGGAGAGACCGCCCAGGAGAACGTCTCCGATTTCCATCTCGATATCTCATGAGGTTCTCTAGAAAAAGTGATTTTGAGGATGTTCACTCAGGTGATGGCGGTTTTAACCCTCCGGATTAGTCAGTCTTCGAGCAAAGGGAGCGCGAACTCGAAACCGGTACCGGTGGAGAGCCCACATTGACCGGATCCCCGACCCGAACCTTCATCCTACGTCCAGCCTCGAGCTCACCCCAAACCCAACTCTGCCACCAATTTGAGAGCGGCGCCACCGGAAAGCCACCTGAGACAATGGGGACGGTCCGATTACCATCTCCATCTCAAAAGGCTCTTCAGATAAAGGATTTTGAGGACGGCTCCTTCGGTGACGGCGGTTTCGACCCCCCTCGCCCGACCTCAACCCTAAAGACCACGCCATCGTTGTTGGCTCGACCGTCGGCTCCCAGCGCTCCCAGATACCAAGGTGAACTAAGCGAAAACGCTGTCTCTGGAGCTTCTCCGTCATCCAGGTCATGGTGACTTCTTGTCGTGACAACCGGCGCCTTCAGAAGCGAAGGAGCCTCCGGGAGGAGGCGTGAAACGTCGCCAAGCCGAGAAATTCGAGATTTCGAGAAGAGTTCATGGCGGTGCACGGCGAGGTCCTCGCCCTCGCTGTGTTCGGCCACGACGGGGTCATTGAGCGTCCGAGGGTTTGCACTGACATAGCAACACATTTAATATGGTGGAGTGCAAAACAGGTACAGGTACAATGCATCAGATCCTCATATAGTGAAGCCTTTTTCCAATGTGAGCTTTCCGGACACATTTATTTGGGCTGATAACGTTACTCAAACACCATTGTAAACAAGAAAAACAGAAAGAAAAAAAAGGCATGGGCTCTGAAGGAGAGCTGCTCCAGAGACTCGCCAAGCTTTTGAAAATTCTCAACATTTCATCTTTAAACACTCTTAGAGATAGAAAAAGAAAATCTCGATATATCTTTTCAATGAATATTCATTACTTTTCTTTACATATTAATTCTTCTTTTTTTTTTCTCTCCAAGTATTGATCATTATAATATGTACAAATGAGGCCAAGACACTCCCATGACATGACTCTGGTTTTGGAAAATGACAAAGTAAGGCTGTATTCCCTGCTGATTGCATGCCTTCTTGGTGACTCGTATGCTCGTCTGTTCGGCGGGGTGAGGAGTTGGAGGCAGTGACTTGTTTTTTTTTTTTTTTCCTCTTCTCATTGCAATATCTTTATGTACAAAGGCTTTCCCGTCCCAAGTCGTCCCATTAGGAGGCCATCGGATAAATGCTTTCACATTTAGATTTTCAGTTTGTTTCCCAGTCTCTCGGCCGCGCTCTCTCGTTTTGTTTTTTTTTTTGCTGTTTTGTTTGTTTGTTTTCTCCCAAAAAAAATGTACTGGTATCAAAATGTCTGTATAGATAGTTGTACAGCGGGAAAAGTGCTTCCAATGTGTACGATCGAGGGCTTCTGTCAGTCCTCGATGTATGAAAAGAAGATTTTCTTTGCCGACGACGCAAAGTCTCTGTTCGTCTTTGTACAATGCCATGAGATAGTCTTCGATGAGATGCAGCTTGGAGGCCGGTTTCACAGCTTTCCCTTTTCTTTGACTCGCTCTGTCCAACGACAGTGTCTCTCCACGCTCATCCGGGCGTCTACTTTAGCAACCACTCGTTCACTGCAAGACAGGAGAAGAACACCTGTGAGAATGTAGATCCGTGTGCGCCGCCGCCGCAAGATAAGACGAGACAAGACGAGATAAGATAGTCCTTCATTAGCCCGACGGTGGGGAAGATCACGGTCTTAACAGCGGCAAGGACGGTCAGGACTGAACTAACTCGGTTTTCACACGCATGAACATACAAAACCAGTCACCGTGCTGGACTCTAAACACCTTTGCTAACGATACGGTCACTCTGGACGCTGCCTCACTGGCCTCCAGCACCACCGCAGGGGAACTCCAACCAGGACGAGTCCCATTTAGCTCCCACGTACAAAGAATGTCAAGGGCTACCTTCTCTTCCCCATGTAAGGTTGCAAAAAGTAGCAACATCCTGTTTCAAAAATTTGCATGAAAATTGGCAAAAAGGCCCCTCCTAGCCCCAGTGAGAAGGTCAAGAGTAGACTAAGCATGCAAAGGTATCAACGGGCGGCGTCGCGCTGCTAGCCTACACAGAAGGTCAAGGACGAGACGAGGAGAGCATGCCCATGGATAGAGAGAAGAGGAAAGCCAAGAGTCTTGGACTGAGTAGGGATTTGAATGTTGGGACTATGGATGAAGTGAAAGAGGACATGAAGATAGGTGGCGTGACAGAGAAGGATGCAGAGGAGAGGGTTAGATGGAAGCGGGTGATTGGCTGAGGCAACCCGAGACAGGAGAAGAAGAAGAAGACTTCAATTCACCGGCTAGAACGAAGTAAGCTAATCGAATCGTCCGAGTCCGCAGTTTCTGGCGAGTCCACTGAGGTGAGGCGATGTGCTGATCTTTTAATTCGTGGAAAAAACAAGCCTCGATAGCATCGGGCGCTATCCTCGGTGTTGTTAGGATGCTAAACCCTTTGTTTCGATGGGGCTGATCTTTGAGAACCCAAGGTTTGGCACACATTTCAGCCCGGCGTAAAGTCGCTAGCTTATGGCGAACGGATGCAAAACCTTATCTCTGTTAGGACAGAGGTAAGCGATAGTGTGGGCACTCTTGCCTTGCGGAACTAGACAGTGAATTCAATATGGCGTCCCTTTACTTCCCTTTCCTTCTCGTAACTGCACGGGCTCTCTTTGGATTCTCCATCGGCCGACTTCCAAAAACTTCCAAAAAATCGCCCGGGTTAAAGGGCGCGGTGACAGTGTGTGCAGTGCTGTAGGTAATGAATACACTCTTATAGCCAGTTTACATGGATTCCTTCCGCTGCGTTTCTTAAACCAGGTAGAGTTTGAAAAAGTGAGTTTTGTCACTCTGGCAAAGAAAAAAAAACCCAATGTACTATGTGGGAGATATAACTCCATATTACCATTTGCAAAGTAACACTTTTTGTTTTCTGGGTCTGCACAGGAGCACAAACCATCCCTGGATATCCAGTCACATCCCTTTCACTGTGTTTGTCTCAATACTGGAAGTTTTGGCAGAAGCAACAAACGCACCAAAAAAAAACAAAAACCAACAAGGAACAAATTAACGTGGCATTCCTGTCACGCCGTCCGGACAGGCTCCGCCTCCCCACGGTTGCCTTGTCCAGTATTCTAAAGCCTTTCATAGGTCTACGCTTGTCAGAGAAGGACAGAATAAACGTGGGTTCGACCTCGGTATTGGAGCTTCTGAGCCTTGTTGTTGGGACAGTCCTTCCCCTGCATGCTGAAGTTGATATTGGTGCGAATGCAGCGATTGTTGAGCGGCTGGATGGGACGAACGTTATCACTCATGCTCAGGAAGATCTGAGACGGCTGGTTCTGGCTCAGCAGCCGTAACGAGTGCATCTGAAAATGGGAGAAAGTCGGTGGAGGAACATCAGGCGGAGACGGTCTCGCGTGACTCGTGAGAATCGCCGGCGACGCTCACCTGCATGCGAGTAAGGTACACCGGTTTGTTCATCAGGATCCACGTGGCGGTCTCGAAGCACGGAGGGATTGTCATTGATCCGTCGTATGTGATAAAACTACTCGTCTCTGGATAAATCTCCTCTATGTTCAGCCCTGTCAGAAGATAAGCGTCGTCTGCAGGGAAAGAAGAAGTCACACAAGAAACAGCACTTTTAAAGTTTCACCAAAGAAAACGTTGCGCTTTTGTAAAACAGCCGTACATTAATTGCGGGCGCCGTGGAATCCCGTTCATCTAGACAACCCCAAATGTCCGTGGGGTCTCGGACAGAGCGGGGACACCCGGACCCATCTGAGCGCGACCGGACGCCATTTGCCGAAACTGAAACTCGCCCTCCTCTTGATCCGATGTCCCTTAATCCTCAGAGCCGCCCCTTCAGCTAATTTCATTTTATTTCCTAGTGTTTTTCTTAACTCTCTTGACATTTTCGGCGGGTAAGCAGCATGTAATCCCTCTTCAATACCCAGCGCTCTCATGTCTCCCGGCAAATCTGCTGTTTTTTTTTTTTTTTTTTGCTCTCAAATAGTGTGTATTGTTTATTGCATTAATGTGTAGCATAGCTGTCATACGTGTCAGCGTGTGTGTGTGTGTGTGTGTGTGTGTGTGCCCGAGTTGTATTTATAACCGGGTGAGTCAGAGCGTGCATGAACAATCTATTTGAGATATTTGTCGACGACCGTCATAAGCTCTGCCCTCCCTCCACGCCGCGCACGAGCTATCGCTAGCTAGCCTCCCATGGCCGCGAGGGGTCAGTGTGTTTATACAGCCACTCACTGCTCCTCCCATTAATCCAATTATTTGTCTCTTTTTTCAAGCCGGCCCCAGGCAGTATCTGTGCCGATTCTGCCTCCTCAATACAGCGGGCTGGCAGAGGGAAACCTCGGGAGAGCAGCTGTCGACTGCTAAATAACACACCGCTCCACCAACGGCCCCTCAGGCTACAAAGAGTTCCTGTGCAGAATTCGTTCCAACTCCACCCTGCAGCATCCCATCGCCTACCGCTTTGAAATGAAATGATAATTTTTAAGAGCGTAAAGACCGATTTTTACGAGACACCTAGCGAAAAAAAAAAAGGAGAAATACCAAAGATGTCGAGAGATACCCACTTACTTTTATACGTTATTCTTGTAATGGTGTCCCTGTTCAGCATTCGGTTCAGAAAGGAGTTTGATGTCTCAGCGATCTGGATGAGAAGACGGTAAAAACGGCGATAAGCGCTAAGAGATGAAAATGAATAATCATGAGGTGAATTGGAAGCTCATCTGACATGAACATTTCATCTACTTTACGCAGGTCTTCGGGGAATAATACTGGTTTTAATCCGTCACATTTCCATGTCCTTGAAATGCTCGACTAGAAAGCACCTGCACGTTCCTGTGGCTTCGCGCAAAAACAAAACCGCCACCCTGAGACAACGGCGCTTTTTTTCTTATCCAAACAAGGGCGTCGGTTTGTACGTTGAATTTTCGAAGTCCTAAAAAGTCACAAAGGAGACCGGAAAGGCCCGGCGTCTGGGAGGAACGCGTCCGACATCACCCCGAGATTTAGGCGCCCCCTCATTTATTTCTGTTTATCCACACATTTATTCGGCGGGGACGGAGTTAACAAACGCTCTCGGGTTCGTTCTTCTGCGTTTCGCTGCTCCTCAGGTCCCAAAATTCCACCGCTTTGTCTGTTTGCAGATGACGCTGTGATCTGCAGCCACAAAGGTGCAGGTCTGACCTGGGAAGGAACGGAGGTGGCCTTCAGGAAGATCCAATCCATGGGGGACAAGGAGAGGAGATGGAGGAGGTGGAAGAGTTCAAGAGCAGAGCGTCATCAATCCAGAGCCGGACGAATGTGTGACGGCAGGTTGGAACCGGTGGAGAAAAGAGTCTTGAAAGGAAAGGTGGAAAAGGTGGACGGAGGTGGAGAGCGGCCGTGGTGTTTGGACGCCGAGGAGAAGACAGGAGGCGGAGGTGAAGATGTGGAGCTACCTCTTTGGGAGTGAGGAGGATGGAGAAGATCAGGAAGGCACGTGCTAGATGTTCTGGAGACAAAGGAGGGATGGGGGTTGGAGGAGGTCTAGGGGAAGACCAGAGAGGAGAAGAAGTGAGCTGCTGCGGAGGTGGTTGGATGGAAGCAAGTGATTGGCTGAGGCTCCTGAAGCGGCAGCCCAAAGTCCTCCAGGCATCATGTCAGAACCACGTCCTGATGAAGACACCTGCAGGAAGCCCATCCTGTCAGGCATCTCCAGGAGAAGCCAGATGAACATCTCCACATGCGCGCGCCTCAAACGTTGTTGACAGCACATTTAAGGAGGTTTGTGGTTTTATCCATCCATCTTCTCCAGGGTCGGGTTGCTTCCTGCTCCCCGGCCACCTGCTCCGGCTCTTCTGGGATCCCCTCCTTGTTTTACGTTCACATAAATCCATCGTTTAAAGAGCTCTCATGCGTGTTGGCGCCGCCTCCCCTGGAAAGCCTTCTCCATCAGCACTACTCCTACGATTCATCCGGCCTTCGCCCGCACGTTTAAATATCTGCCAGATGTGTTTATAGCGGCGCGACGTCCATGATGGAAGAGGAACACCTCGTCCATGGAGCGGTCCCGCGCTGAGGACGACTCACCTTCATGAATATGGAGACGATCACCAGTCCGTTTGGGCTTTTGGCAGCTTCTGTGTAGTTTGTGTACAACTCGTGGTTGTAGTGGATGAGCTGCACCTGGATGGAGACGGAGAGAACTGCTTTAAAAAACATGGTCCGACATGTTTTTTTGACAGGTTAGAAACCAGGTGGCACGGCGGTGCAGCGGTTAGCCCCGCCTCCTGCCAGCGGGGGGTCTCTGATTGGATCCCCACGGGAGGCCTTCCTGTGTGGAGTGTCCATGTTCTCCCCGTGTCTGCGTGGGTTCCTCAGGGTTCCCCGGGTTCCTCCCGCAGTCCAAACACTTGCGGGAGCTTCACTGGAGACCCTGAACGGTCCGGATGTACGAATGGCCGCATGTCTCCGCACGAGGCCCGGAGGTGGACCTGCCTCTCAAGCAAGTGGTCTGGGACAGAGTCCAGCACCGCGGAGGGCGGGGTAACCATCGTGGAGAAGGAGTGAAGAATATCATCATGTACAGATTTATCACTATCATTTACTAGATATGGTAACGTCTTCTTCTTCTCCTTTGGGCTTTTGCCTTCTCCACAGGAAATCCAGCTTCTCCATCTAACCCTATTCTCTGGATCCTCCTCTCTCACACCGACTACCTTCATATCCTCCCTCATGACGTCCACCAACCTTCTCTTTGGTCTTCCTCTAGACCTCCTGCCGGGCAGCTCCACCTTCAGCAACCTTCTACCCAGATCTTCACCACGGTTTGGACATGAACAGAAGCGTGTTTGTGTCCAAACCGTCTCAGTCGTCACTTTGTCACGGTCATACATGTCCTGCACCCGCTCTTTCACACCAACTAACTTCATACCCTCTCTCACTAAGTCCATACATCTTCTCCATGACTTCCCCTGCATTTCATCAACTTCCTGCTCCTTGTAGCTCCTGTATCCCTGCCTTCTGTTCCACGCAGGCTTGTGTCGCAACCCCGTGAGTTCAACCCACGGTGGAGACTGTGGGAACAGACGCCGCTTCACCTCCATCTCGGGTTCTTGCCGCCGTCACGTTACCGCCGACTCCGTTCCTTCCTACGCTCAGAGGCGCTAATGCTAATGCTAACTCTCCTCCAGCGGCTCCACATTCCCCTCAGCTCCGCTCCAGCGCTGAGAAACCGCCAGGAGACGAGCTCCGGGCTCTCCGGCCCGCCCCGTCTGCTCCACGCCTCAGTCATGGCTTCAAGGTCTAATGAGAGATTTCCTAATCAGAATGCAGAGAGATCTTTTCTGCGTCTGCCGCTTCCCGGATGTCTTTCAGAGCTGCCGGAGTTTGTCCTTGAAACTTAAACAAAAGGAAAAAAATATGTTACAACTTTTCTCTTCAAGCAAAAGGATGGAGGGTATTGGTTAGCGTGTGCATGTGTGTATGTGTGTGTGTGTGTGTGTGTGTGTGTGTGTGTGTGTGTAATGGTATAATGGCTCCACACACATAGTGCTTTCATCACTTTGCGGTTTCAAAGAGATTTGCACTGGATGTTGCATTCACCCATTCACACACACACACACACACACACACACACACACACCAAGTTGCCTCCATCATCCTCTTCTCTCACTTACTCCCCCCCCCCATCCCTGGTCTTCCTCCCCCAACCTCAGTATCCTTCTCCCCAGATCTTCTCCATCTGTCCACATCCAAACCATCTCCAGAACATCTACCATGTGCTGTCCCTCGCTCCTGAGCCTCCCCCTCCTCCTCACTCCCAAAGAGAACCTCCACATCTTCATCTTTGCTGCCCCCTTTTCTGAAGGAACTCCTAAGAACGCTGAGATCGGCAGCCTTGAGCTTCTTCCAAGCTCCTCCAGGAGCTTCACTCACTTCACCTCAGAAGAACTCAAGCGATGGGGTTTGGACTTCTTGATTTTTTTTTTTTACTTATTTCCAAAATCGTCCAAACCACATACCCTGTGCGCGCACACACACACACACACACACACACACACACACACACACGAACGGAGCGCACACACCTCCCCGGAGAAGGCTTGTCCGTTCAGCAGATGTTCGGAGCCCTGGCCGTCCTCGCTGCCGAAGTGTAGTCGTATCTCCTCCAGACGATGGCTGTATGTCATGGGCCCGCCGGAGATGTTCACCAGATGCTCCTTGTCCAGCCGCAGGGAGACGTGGCGGCCCGTGTTGTACATCGTCCCCCCGACCTGGAGGACAGCGAATGACAGCCGACGCGGCGGCGTCGTGACGCAGATCCAGATAACGGATGTGAGATAACGGAGGGCTCGTGAAGGTCGGCCTCCACCGACCCGGGTTAGACCTTCTTTAATCGACCGATGAGGAAACAACTCCAGAACCGACGGCCATCTTTCTCTCGGACCCCTTTGGGTTTGTTTCACCGCGATCCAGCCAGAAGGTCCTTGGTTAGACCTTCCCGTGTGGAACCTCCACGGTCCAGATACATGCAGGAGGTTCACGGCTGAACCCTCACTGCCCTGTGAAGGAGAGGCTGGACGGATGCGTGTCTACATCTGCCAACATCTCGCCCATCACAGCTGGAGGCAGCGGCTCGTGATGGAACTGCAAATTTGGCTTTTTCACTCATTCATTTATTCATTTATTCATTCATTCATTCATTCATTCATTCATTCGTTCAATCATATATATGTATATATATATATATACATATTATGTACAGGACTCTATTGTGATAGAGTCCTTTATCTTCTGTAATGCAATTAAAAAAAACAAAAATTACTTTTTCATGATATTCTAATATTTTGAGATAGTATTTTTGAGGTTTCTTAAGATGTAAGCCATAATCAGCAATATTGAAATAATAAAAGGCTTGCAATATTTCAGTTGATTTGTAATGAATCCAGAATGTATGACATCTTTGTTTTTGTAATTGCATTACAGAAGATAAAGAACTTTATCACAATATTCTAATTTTCTGAGACAGTCCAGTACATACATATATACATATACATATATCTATATATATATATATGTATATGTATATGTATATATAAACTATTCTTTTAAAGGTTTCCAACTCCCTGCCTCTTGATAATCTGAAGACGGACTGTATTTTATTTCATTTATTCTATTTTATTGTATTTTATTTTATTTTGTTTTATTGTATTTTATTTTATTTTGTTTTATTGTATTTTATTTTATTTTGTTTTATTTCATTTTGTTTTGTTTTATTTTATTTTATCTTATTTTGTTTTATTTTATTTTGTTTTATTTCATTTCATTTTATTTTATTTAATTTCATTTCATTTCATTTTTATTTTATTTTATTTTATTTTATCTTATTTCATTTCATTTCATTTCATTTCATTTCATTTCATTTCATTTTATTTTATTTTATTTTATTTTATTTTATTTTATTTTATCTTATTTTATCTGTCTTGCAGGTTTGGGAGTTGAGTTTTGAGCAGCTCTGCATTTTCAGCCGATGTCTTCCACTTATTCTGACCCTCTTCATCAAGCATTTCGTCAGGCTTACGAGTCGGATCAGAGATCAGCCGCTTCTCTGGGTTTCGGGTGAAGATGAAGGGCGGGTGAAGCTTGAATCAGAAAGAACTGAGCCTCTACGTCGGGAATCACCGCGATGGTCAGGAACGACCGGGGGTTCGGTTTGGGAACCGGAACGTCCGAAGGCCTCGCGAGAAACGCTGCGGCACGGAGGGGCGGATAAGGATCCGCACGGGTTTATTTTGTTTATTTAAATGTGGATCGGCGCCGAGAGGAAGCGAGATATCAGCGTTCACCTCACGTTGCGGATCATCGCCCTCATCAGCCCCGTCTCCTCCCTGCTCCTCTCTCCGTTCACGTTCAAAATGATCGCACCCCCTTCCTCTAAATTCCCAGGGAAAGACGTCTGCCCGCACGCTGTGAATATTTCATGGCGCCCCTTGAAAATCAAAAGATTTGAAAGGGAAAGCGATGGAGGGTGAGCGCGGCGCCGAGAGGACACGAGTAACGGGGGTGGAGGAGAGACCACGCCTGATGAAAGAACATTTTCAGGCTGGTGGCAGACAAACCTCACGCTTATTAAAACCTCCTTCGGTTCTAATTCATGAGGCCGTTACGTCGCCGCCGACTCCCGGATGCGTGTCCTCCGGCCGCTCTGAAACACACCCGGCTGGGGAGGCGAGAGAATCCAGCAAGAAGAAGCAGGACAAGATCAACCTTCTTCTTCTGAACGGTATGTCTGATGCGCTACAATCTCCTCAAACATGCATTTTCTTCCACGGCTTCCTTCCTTCTCCCCGGTCAGCTCTGCTCCCGCAGGCAGTCGGCCCACAGACGGGTCTTCTTAGGAACCTCCTGCTTGTATCTCCAGGGAACATCTCGGCAGGGAGGCGTCCAGGAGGCGTCCCGGCCAGAAGCCGGAGCGGCAGGGCCGCTATCATTCTTCCGGCCGCCGCCCGCATTTCCGGATCCTTCATGAGAGCGAAGAGCAAGATCCTCGTTCACCTCGCTGAAGAATCCGCGTTACGTCCGATGTCCCGTCGATCCGCCTGTCGAACTTCCAGAGCTTCGCCGATGTTTCCGGCCGCAATCGATCGCCGAACGGAAATTCGAGCCGCTTCAACGCCGGGCCGAGGATTTGAACCCGAAAACCAGGAGGACACGCCGAGATCCTCAAAGGAATCCCGTACCTCAGCTCAACGCGTCGATATCTGGTGTATCAGTGACAATCAAACGTTTAATAAAAGGTTAATAAAAGCCAGGGAAGTTCTGTCGTCTCCCGCCGATCAATAACTGCTGGCTTTAGCATTTGGAGGAAATACGATTCCTCCACGATCAATGATCCCTCTCTGTGGCCTCACTGGCGGCCCGCCGCTCGCCGGGGATCCACAGTTTCCCCCAAATCCCAAAAAACACCGATCTTTTTCAAGGATTCGTCTGGTTTCGGGCCAGCAGAGCCTCCGCTACCTGCGCTAGCGTAAATATTCACGAGGTGACACGCTGCCGGACACGCCGGGGGCGACTTCCACTGCACGGAAAGCGCACGGAGGAGGCGGCTTCAGACGCCGCCGGAGCTCGAGGGACTCCAGAATAAATGTCCGGCTTGACGAAAGACAGCATTTGACTTGAGATGTGGTTTGGGCGGCGGGGCTGCAGAGCAGGAGGACGTAATCACACCATTCACATGTGCATTCACGTGCGTCGTCTTTCTGAAAAGACCATTTATCCCCGGCGAGGTAATTTCGCAGAATGCTCGGGTTGCGACGCAGAGCTGAAAGAGAGCGGCGCTCCCGGGAACCTCGATAAAAGGATGGTGACAACCGAAAACGTACCGGCGAATTAGAGATAATAGCTGGGGAAATGTAAACAAGACATAAAAAAAGATGGTCCGGCCCGGTGTTCCACGGGGACGGCGGCTCCGGGGGGAGGAAACATCTGCCGGTAACGAGGAAGCGCCAGGAACTTTGACATCGCATTAGCGCGTTGATCAATGGGGTCAATTAAACCCGACCCGTTCGTCGAGCGCCGCCTCCCGCCGGAGCGCGACGAGGCCGGGAGGAGAGTCTCGGGACGAAAAGTGGCCTTTCCGGGTCGGGGGATGAGATCCTGCCCCAGCCGGAGGAGCTCCGGTAGATCTGGCTCTCGTTCAGAAGCGAGGGCGGGAAGGAGCCGGAGATGTTCCGGTGCAGGATCTGCACCGCATGAAGACTCTGCACGGGCCTGTGGTGGTGAAGAAGGAGCCGAGCTGCGGGGCAAAGCTCCGGAGCTACGGTGCCAACCTCTGGCTGAGGCAAGTGGAGAACCCAAGTGCAGAGGAGACAAGCCCTCAGAGATGTTTATGCACGAATGGAAAGAAGACAGGAAGTTAGTTGGTCGCCGAGGAAAGGGTCGCATGGAGGCAGATGATTGGCTGAGGCAACCCCAGAAAGGAGAAAAAGAAGAAGACTTCAATTCACCGGCTTGAGCGGAGTCGGGGTTGGATAGAGGAAGGCGAGCGGCTGAGGAGGCTCTGAAGAACAAGACGTCTGTTTGATTCGCCGAATTTGGAAGTTGTGTCGAAAAGAAGCCGGAGGTGCCGAGTTTGGCAGCCGCCGCTCCTTGGACCGTCCGCCAGCTTGTTGCCTGGAGTCCAACATGGCGGCGGCATAAAAGGTCCGCGGGTTTGGACGCCTCTCTCGCTGACGGGACAACAAAAATGTGGACGCACAGAGCGATTTAAGTTACCGGTGTATAAAGTTTTAAAGCCTCGGCCGAGGCTCGGAATCGCATCTGCTGGGTTACGCGTCGTAAGCGGGACATCTGTTTCGACGGGCGTCTCAACAAAAAGAAAAACAAATAAAAGCCGGACACAGCCGGAGACAAAAATATCAAAAATTCCGTCTTCCTGCTCTCTCGAGTCATCGTCTTTCAATCCCTCTTGAGCCCGTCTCCGGCGTTCCCTGATTATCGCCGTCCGCCGCGGCCGCCGTCTCCGAGCCCGTCGCTCCATGTAATCCCCGACGGCGAACCGACGTCCAAAACGTCCTCGACGTCCAGGAACGACAGCTGCCGCCGAGCTTCCCCGGACGGCGGGAAACACGTTCCGGCAAACAAAAGAATTAGACGCCGCGGCGTTCGAGTCACGCCGTTGCGTGCCGGGGAGGAGAAGTTCCGCACGAGTCCAGGTGGGGCTCGCCGAGCGCGCAAACACGGGAGCGTCCGCCGCGCCCCGGCTTCCTCGACACGGCGGCGCTTTCTGCAGGGCGGAGCCGCGCCGAGTCAGCCGACAGCTCTGATGAAAGGGAGGCAAAGCGTAAATAATTGATGGTATTGATGAATTGTCGTGCTCAGAATGAGAGGCAGGGAAGTCGTATCGCCGACGGAAACGTAGCGAACGCTTCGCCTGCAATCTGACTTTGCATTTTTGCACGGAGGTCCTTCTCCGATTGTTCCGCCGAGCCGCTTCTCCGCTCCAAATGCAAAGCCGTCTGCAGAATAACAACATCGCGATCACTTAGATCTCCGCTCACAACTCATTTGTTTGGTTTTAACGATTTCACCCTTCCGGCCCCCCGGTTTTTGCTTTACTCTTTTACATTTCTGACACATTTGTTTATCGATCGGATGGATTTAAGATGCGGCGCACGGATTTATCTGGAAATAAATGAATTGATGAAATAAAATAAAAAATATCAAATCAATAGAGTTGGCCTGAAAACGTTAGCGGTCCGGAGACCCTGAACCGTCTGGACGAGTCACCGAGAGGCTTCGCGGTGAGCGTGCGATGGACGAATGAATTCATGAATGAGTGAAAATAAACAAACGCGCTTCAGACTGCGCTCGCTGCTCTTTGCGCCCCTAATTGCGATTTTCCGGAGAAAATCTAACCTCTCCCGCGGCCTCGCCGACTCTCCCGCCGGAGAACGCTGCCGTCTCTCTCCGACCGCGACGGGATGTGGCGGAGAACAAAATGCAACCTGCGGCATGAAATGGTATATTCCTGCTGACGCTCAGGTTGTTCTGCGGCGAAGTGTTTTCATTTCTATAGGAGGCGGTAGCGCGGCGTGTTGAGAGAGCTGTTCGTCCTGTTTACACAGATATGGATTTGGTGTCTCTGCCTCTTCGTCTCCCCTTCCATTTCCACGCATTGTAGTACAGATGGCGAGGCGCTACTGTTGCGCCGAGCGGTCTAACATGAACAGACTGTGTGTATGTGAGTCAACACACACACACACACACACACACACTTGAAAAATAAAATGTGCACTGCCTTTCCAGTCCCATATTAATAAGCTCAGCCGGTCCATTCTCACGGTGCGGTGACGGCTGACGGCTGACGCTCAGGAAGTGTTTTAAGGGGTTTTATTTACGAAGGGGAGGAACATGGAGGTGTTGAACCTCTGGAGAAGTTCTGACCCAGAACAGCCTCAGGGGAGTCCAGCCCGTCTTAAAGCCTGGAGGGATCTTTCTTGTAAAAATCATATATTATATCAAATAGTAACAATAATTATAATAACAATAATGATGCGTTTATTACTACCACCACTAATCATAATAACTAGTATTATTGTTAATACATTTTAGTATTATGAAAACTTGTTTTGTAGAATAATCACAACAACAATAACAATAATAATAATGATGCATTTATTACTACCACTACTATAATAATAACAACTATTATTATTGTTAATATATTTAAGTACTTTGATTACTGGTTTTGTATTGTAATAATAATAATAATAATGATAACAGGAATTATGCATTTTTATTACCACCACTACTTATAATAACTAGTATTATTGTTAATACAGTTTAGTATTATGAAAACTTGTTTTGTAAAATAATCACAACAATAACACTAATAATAATGATAACAGGAATTCTGCATTTTTATTACCACCACCGCCACTACTTATAACGACTAGTATTATTGTTTATACATTTTAGTATTGTGAAAACTTGTTTTGTAGAATAATCACAACAAAAATAATAATAATGACGATGCATTTATTACTACCACTACTATAATAATAACTATTATTATTGTTAATATATTTAAGTATTTTGATTACTGGTTTTGTATAGTAATAATAATAATAATGATAACAGGAATTATCCATTTTAATTACCACCACTTATCATTATAACTAGTATTATTGTTAATACATTTTCAGTATTATGAAAACTTGTTTTGTAGAATAATCACAACAACAATAAAAATAATAATAATGATGATGCATTTATCACTACTATAATAATAACTATTATTATTGTTATTCTTTTTAAGTATTTTGATACTGGTTTTGTATAATAATAATAATGATAACAGGAATTCTGCATTTTTATTACCACCACCACTACAAACAACTGTTATTATTGTTAATAAATTGTAGTATGATGAAGACTTGTTTTGTATAATAATAATAATGATGATGCTGATAATACTGATATTTTTCATTGTTGTTATTATTACTATTGACTTCGGTCGGATCCCCTGAGGATCCTTCATCTGCCGGTGTGATGATGACAGAACGAGTGTTTTGAAATATTTCTGCCTTCCCTCTCCGGCTTTTGGATTCACGTCTGCTGACTTCTGGCAGAAATAGCAACAATCCAGATTTTATTTTTCCCTATTCTCTTTTCGACCGCCCACTTTGTGACTAATCCACGGTGATTCCGCGTAAAATGCACGGGATCTTCAACTTCATAAAGTGCATTAAGGAATTATCTCATCGAGCCTGGGGTCGGCGTGCCGCACAGGTATTGTGCCGTGAGCTCACGCCGGTTTTAACCCGGACGGCGGGAGCCGCGGTTCCGGACCGCACGTACGTCAAGAAAGCGCCGCGAAGCTCGGAGACGCCGGGCGATGAGCAAAGAAAGAAAGAAGGTCATCGTTAAATTAAATTAGAATCCAAATCCACTCATTGCGGCAGCTCTGGAAGCTGCGGCTCAGATTGTAGCAGCGTCCTCATTAGCATTCAGACAGAGTGCGGGACTGCAAAGCTGCTGTCGGCCTACTTATCATTGTGCGCTGGTTAGAGAGCAGAACCATATGTATGCGTCAAACTGCTTGAAGTGCTGTATCCTATCTTTCCACAGAAAAATCTGGATTCACGCCACGTCTCCAGATGCTCCGAACGGAAACTGGAAAACAGACCGCGCGCCACCTTTGAGGTCTGACGCTTGTGTGTGTGTGTGTTCGATACTCCGAGATGTTTGCAGAGCACTAAGAAATAAGACAGACTTAGTGTAAGTATTGTGATTGAACTGTCACCTGAACAAACACATTTGAAGATGGGAGATGTTAATGCTAAGGGATTATGCCACCGGCGGAGCGCCGAGCCGTGCTGTCTGGACTTTAACAAGAAACCTAGACGCGCTTCGGCTCCCGACGCGCCGGGAATCCGACCGACGACCCTCCGATTTCGCTCTCGACCGAATTCAAACGGCGCAGGTATGAGCCCGGTGGCTCTGATCAGGCGGGGGTGAGCGCTTTTATGCAGGTTGCGTTTTCAGCCGTTCACGTCTTCCGCGCAAGTTCATCGGAAATTTAAATCCAGAAGACGAGCTTCGGTATTTTGAAAGATGTTACGGTCGCCAGGGAAAGCGGGGAAGCTCTTCGAATTTTAAGCCTAATTACCGTCCCACGGCCGCCTTCAGATACATCAATATTTATGATATTTGGAATCTTTTTCTTTATTAAATAGTATAAAATGAAGCGTTGTGCCTCATAAAATATATTTTTGGGCAATCGCTTTGTTTATTGTAATAATGTGTGTTGACGTGGGCTGGTGGAAACGGCCTCCGCGCTCTGAGAAGGTATATCACGTTTGTACGGGATGCACTTTAACCTGAACTGACCAGAGGAGCGTCTGGAGATGCCGTCGGTCGAGGGGTTACCAAGAGGGGGGTCAAATGTGCTTTGTTACCGCGGTAACGAAGACCTCTACATCCCCCGCTAGAAGAGAGGCCCTCTGGAGGAGGAGGAGCGGGAGTGTTGTCCTTCCTGCTTTTCATTGAGGGATACATTTCAGGATGAACGTGTGGAACTCCATCTGGTCAGGAGTAGAAGGACGAGCAGAAGGACGGTCATCCTCCGAAAGGGAGGAGAGCGTCTGGGCGAGACCTTCTAGACAAATTGGCAAAGGCCAAACGGCGTGGAAGATGGAAGCGATGTCACGGTTGTCGTGGTTTCCGTCAAACCCCCGCGGCGCTCGGCCCTCTTGGGCGGAGCCTACGGGCGCGTCCCCAGAGCTCTGCGCCCCAGCTTCTCCTGAAGTATCTAACGTCACGCCTAGAAAGAACTTGGCTCTTGGTCTGGCTTCTCATGGAGGAGGTGGAGACGTCGGACCTTCATAGCGCCTCCCTTGGAGCGTCGCGCCGTGAATCGTATCGTTATGACGCTATTTCACCAGCCTCTCTTGGTAAGAACACCGAACCGCAGCGCTGTCAAACCCCTTCTGATGTGGCATTTTAGTTCAGAAGCCAACTGTTCCAAACCAGGAGAGCTAAAACGCTCATCTCTAATGGATATCTGTTTATTGCGAGGAGTGAACATCCTGTGAAGAGGCACGCCGAGAGACGCTCGGATGTGTCGATGATCAGACGTCGATAGAGAGGCTCCAATTTACCGTTCAAACGCCGCCCGGCTCGGTTTCCGGTCCCCGATCAGTAATTCCTTTTCAACATTCTCTCGTTCGGCGACGTCCCCAGGTACCTGAGCCAACGGCGGCGTGAGTAATATGGTGCCAGAATTATCGCTGCACAAAAACCTGCAAAATAATGCAGGAATAATCTCCGAGATGATTTTCTCAATTCCCAAACAAAAAGACCAAAGGCCCGAGGCCTTCACATCCTCCGCCAGAACGAGAACAAAGTTCTCTCTGCCCGTGAATATTTCATATTTCAGGAGAAGCTCAGGTGCAGAGCTGAGCCACGCCCGCACTTCACCCACGCCGAGCGCCGCGGGACCCGACGGGATCAACAACCGCCGGGATCCACTTCCTCCACGTGAACGTCTTCGTCTGCACGCGCCGTTCGGCCTCTGACAATTTGTCTACAAGGTCTCTCCATCTTCTGCGACGGGCGCACAACCTTCGTCTTTAGACACCTTACTAGATGGGACGCATCGATCCTTCCGTCCTCCCAAACTATCCATCACCGTGAAAACCTTCAGTGCCGGCAGAGCGGCGGGAAGAACAGCCGCCGCTTTTCTGGATTTCCACGTCCACTTAAAATTTCTGACAAATCAATGGGTCACTGACACCCGGCCAGAAGGAACAGGGTTCTTTCTTCTCGTGAAGCTAGCAGAGCTCACTTATCCATCCATCCATCCATCCTTCTGTCCTTCTGCCCATCCATCCATCCATCCATCCATCCATCCATCCATCCATCCATCCATCCATCCATCCATCCATCCATCCATCCATCCATCCGTCCTTCTGTCCTTCTGTCCATCCATCCATCCATCCATCCATGCATCCATCCATGATTCCATCCGTCCGTCCGTCCGTCCGTCCATCCATCCATCCATCCATCCATCCATCCATCCATCCATCCATCCATCCATGATTCCATCCGTCCGTCCGTCCGTCCATCCATCCATCCATCCATCCATCCATCATCCATCCATCCATCCATCCATCCATCCATCCATCCATCCATCCATCCATCCATCCATCCATCCATCCATCCATCCATCCATCCATCCATCCATTTACTGACAAAAACATGCTGGAAGAAGTTTGTCCACACACGTTACTTCTACATTCATGGTGACGTCCCGTTAGCAGGAGCTGTTGCTAGGAGATGGTGACATAGTTAACAGTCATAAATGGTTTCCTGCACCCTAAGGCTGCTTCCTGTGGATCCACGGGATATGTAGAGAAGCACCGGGTCAATATCTCTTACAGTCTTTTTAATGGCGGATCGATACCCAGTGGCATCCCTTGCCTTCTCCAGAGATGGAACTAATCGACCACAGCTATTGTGTCTGCTAGCCGGCTGTTGGGCATGGCTGGGCTGCAGCTACACATCTCCAATATAAAGAGAAGATTGTTGTCATTAGGCGCGTCTGTTCGGCCGGTGAAGATTGGAAGCGGCAACCGCGCCTGATAAATAGGCGTCGCCTTTATGCAACCCCGCACTCGTGCAGTTACAGGATTCCGCGACCGTTAGCGGCGACGCAGAGGACAACGTAACCCTCGCTCCTGGAAGCTAGCTGCTCCTCAGAAACGCTGACTCCCGTCACATCTCCCATCACATCCCTTTGTCAAATACTTCGTGACTGGAAATTAAGATTCCCTTATTTTAAAACTGGCAGAAAGCAATGACACTGTGGATACGGTGAACTAGAAGGATTTCCAGACCCGACTGAAGGTGTCTGAGGAGTCCTGGCGGTGGAGCGATGGATCTGCTGTGAACTCGGCTGTTCCTCCAGTCCCTTCACAGCACTGACATTTTGGTAGCAAAAAGTAGAGCAACTCATTGATAATGCAAGCTAGGCTGCTCATGTTTACACCATGATGACCACATCTACATCCCTGCACCACATCTCCACTCCTGCAGAACATCTCCACGTCTGCAAAACAACTCCACGTCTGCACCATATCTCCATGCCTGCAGAACATCTAAACTCCTGCAAAACATCTCCATGCCTGCAGAACATCTCCAGGGGAAAGTTTGTTGGTGTGCTCGCTGCTTGTTGCTTGTTATCTGTGCTAAGAACCAGACTGTCATACCAATACACACACACACACACACACACACACACACACACACACACACACAAACACAGGCATCCATGCACGCATGTTTAGCAATGTGTGCTGTCTACTTTTAGAATACTTCATGCATATAGAGGCACACACAGATGTGTGTGAGAGTTTGCTTGTGATCCCTGCATCTGTGCCAAGAACCAGTCTGGCAAACCATTAAACACACACACACACACACACACACACACACACACACACACACACACACACACACACACACATGCACATTGTGTGGTCCATGTTCAGCAATGTATGCTCCACTTTTACACTCATTCATAAATAGAACACACAAACACACATGCACACACCCACATGCACACACCCATCCACCCACACACACACACACACACACACACACCATTATGCAATCAATGTTTAGCAATGTATGGTCTCTGCTTTTAGGATAATTCATATTGTGAATACAGCAACATGCACAAACAAATGCACTAACACACACACACACACACACACACACACACACACACACACACACACACACACACACACACACACACACACACACAATCTTGCACAGATGTGCCAAGAGCAGCAGAGCTTTCTGTCTCCTGGCCCAGTCTTAGATACAGTATGTCACCATGTGCCCACAGAGGGATCAGCATGCAGTGCACAGGGCTGCTCACCGTGCCATACGTGCACGGAGTGAACGTGGGCGCTCTCCTTGCATGACAGCGGTGTCACCGCGCCGCGTGCACGGACAACAGCGGTCATGGATTTAGACACATTCACACTCTTTCCAGCTGCATTCTCACCTCCACTTCTGCAGGGTTTTATCCATGTTCTGTAGACTACATTAGAAAAAAGTGTGTGTGTGTGTGTGTGTGTGTACATGCACGAGCATGTTTTTTTTTTTCCTCTACATCAGCTGGCCTGTGTGTCAGCTACCGGCCAGCTGTCATTATCAGATGAGCCCACACACACACACACACACACCGTGGAAAACATACGGGTGTACACTCCTCGCTGGAGGTGCACTGCATTGCACTCCAGGATCAGCCTGGGCACGTGCACGGACGCGCACGTCTGTCCTTATTTCCCGTGCATGCAGCATGTAAACATGTAAGCATGTAAGCATGTAAGCATGTAAGCATGTAAGCTATCCTGTGGGGTGAAGCGCTGTTCAAAATGACATGATACCATATTTTGCTGTGTAGCTTTGTATGACCCTGCAGAGCAGATGCAACCCTGCACTCAGGAAACACATGGTGTGGAAGAGCAAGAGCCAAGTGGAGGCTATTTATCATAATATAGAGAATATAGATGATATTATACCGAGCTGTGAGGTCAAGAAACAGGTTCCAGCAGGTTGAGATGGCTGGAGAAAAGTGTCAGGGGTACGATGAGATAGCAGACTATCAGCCAGAAGGAAAAGAAAGACCGGAGATGCCGTGTGGTCCAGAGCAAACGTACGGCCCGCGGGCCGGTAGCGGCCCGCCAGGGGGTCCGTTCCAGAAAGGAAGAAATAAACAATTTGAAACAATACATAAAAATCATAAACTACTTTTTTAAAATAAAAATGCAGTTCCTAATTTTCTGCTATGGGTTCTAGTCAGTGTCAGCATCATGGCACAACACCATGTGACTCAGTTTACAGCAGATGGCAGCAGTGCCTTTTCCAGGTCTGGAAATAGCATTTACGTTCATTGTTAAAAATTAACCTGCTTTCCCGTCGACAAGATGTCGTTGTCAAAAAAGGGCAAAGTGGAGCTGGAGTGAAGGGTTAGCCAAGAAAAACGGTCCACGTCTTGTTTGTCAGTAGAGGTTAATAAGAATCCGGTATGCTCGGTGTGGATGCGGCAAATTTTAGCAAAAAAAATACAACAAAGAAAACATTACATTACGTTTTTACATTCCAGTCATTTGGGAGACACTTTTATCCAAAGCCACTAACAAAAAGTCCAATTCAGTCACCGAAGAGCCGAAATACCAGTAGTCGGAAGTCAGAAGTGACCACTCCAGTAGAAGTAGCCATCCCAAAACCATATATATACATTCATTAATTTCTTCTTTTTTTATTTGTTTTTTTGTTCCATTAGCATGGCAGTGCTTGGTGAAGAGGAATGTTTTCAGCACAACAAAACCAAACACATGGAGAACTGAGAGGACAGAACTGAGGCTTGGTGTCGTTGAACTTGCATTTACTTTTCTTCAGGAATCTCAGGTTGATCTTCAGGTATTTTTGAACAGAACAGTTCATGACGTAGAAAGACTTTTATCATCGACCTGTTCTCCTTTACACTAAAATGAAAAATCTGGACTTCGTGTTACTTGTAGGTAATTACGCTCTGATTTTACTGGTCCGGCCCCCCGACACCAAATGAGGCCGTATGAGGCCCCTGGACCGGAATGAGTTTGACACCCCTGGTCTACAAACACTGACAAAGGCCAAAAGAAAGGAGGCAGAGCTGGAGGCTGCAGAGATGAAGATGTTGAGGTTCTCTTTGGGAGCGACCAGGATGGAGAGGATCAGGAAGGAGTCCATCAGAGGGACGACACATGGTAGATGTTTTCTTGAGAAGGTCTGAGATGGTTGGGTCACGGACCGAGGAGGGACGGTGAATATATTGGTAGACGGATGCTGGAATTGGAGGTCTAGAAGACGACCAAAGAGAAGATGGATGGATATGAAGGTAGTTGGTGTGAGAGAGGAGGATCCAGAGACTAGGGTGAGATGGAGAAGGTGGATCGGCCTTGGAGACCCCTGAAGGGAAAAGCCCAAAAGGGCAAGAAGAAGCAGTTTATACCGATCGGTGCGGTTCAATTTCCCGATATACTGCACAAAACACCAGCACGCCGTGCTCAGTCGTACCATATGAAGAAAATGATTGCCAAATCAAAGCACTATCATTTGTGTGCGTTGAAGAATTGTGATGTTTTCCGAGCCGCCCACGGTGTCCGGTGTGCTTCCCCTTCCTCCGGCGCTCACTGATACTTTGAAGTGGTCCGCCGACCCGCTGGGCTTTATTAACCCCCCGGCGACTCTCCTGTCCGTCACGTAACTTCTGCCGCCGACGCAGCGGGCTCCCGGCAAATATCGGCCGGTTGGTTGGTGAGGAACCAAAGCCTGCCGCAGTCCTTTTAGCTTCGTGACATTACATTTACTAAACTGCAGCCATGACCGGTTTCTCAGACGGCCGGTGGCAGAAGCAATCCGCGGGGAGCAACCAAAGGTCAGATCCTATCCGTGCTTCGCCGCCTCTTCCGAAGACGCTTTTAAAACTCCTGCCTTCTCGATTCGCCGTACTTTAACGGCGATGGGCTAAATTCACGCCGATCCGTGGGTTTAGCCGGGGGCGAAGAGCAGAGTTTATCCGTTTGGTGTACAAACGCAAGGACGTCGGTGCACGCTGTTGCTTTCCAAGGGCCCATCTGTCAGCAGGATTACACGGAAATGATTGGGTTGAAAAACCGTCGGGGTGTAACATCGACCAAGGACAAATCAGTTTAACTTCTGCTCACATTTAGCCACGGCCATTTATTCATTTTTGGCAAGTGATTTTGGAGTGATCTCTCAGCGTCCAGCTCTAAACAGCAGTGATGTCCAAAGGTATTGCCAGCGCCTGGGAAGGTGCGCGACTAATCAAATGGTTTTTCCCAGAAATGCTTGGAGTTTCTCGGTGAAGCTCTCGAGAAGGTCAGCGTTCCAGGAAGTGGAGTTCCTTCTCACACGTGAGGCGTAAGCCGAAGAAGACGAGTGCGGTTCAAACCGGTTTGCGCCATCGGTCTACACCCAAAGACCCTTCGGAGTTGATCTTCCGCTTGCCACTTCATCTTCTTTGGAAACAATAGTCAGCAATTCTTTTTTTATGCTTTTCCCATTTTTTTTCCAATTTTACTGAGGTTTGACTTTTTTTGTAAAAAATTTTACGAATATCTATATTGTCACATTTTGCCAGTTTTTCACTTTGCCAAAAATTTTTTCAATACTTTATGATTTTCACATTTTTTCCAACATGAGTGACCTTTGACATTTTTGCTCGAAATTTTCATGAATACATATATCCCTAAACCCATATATCTGCCAATTTTTAAACTTTTCCCAATATTTTTCACATTGTCTTAAATTTTCGTCATTCTTTAAAATTTTCACATTTTTTCCAATTTGCTGACCTTTGACATTTTTTGTCAAAATTTTCACAAATATCTATATTGTCTATATTTTTTCAATACTTTATGGTTTTAACATTTTTTTCCAAATTGCTGGCCTTTGACATTTTTGTCAAAATTTTTATGAAAATATATATATATATATATATGTATATGAAACGAAAAATTGTCACCATATATATATATATATATATATATGGTGACATTTTGCCAATTTTTCGTTTTTCCCAATACTTTTCACTTTATGAACAATTTTTTCAATACTTTATTGTTTTCACGTTTTTTACAATTTCATTGACCTTTGATATTTTTTGTCAAAATTTTCATGAATATATTTTTCACATTTTTGCAATTTTTCATTTTTCCCAATATTTTTCTCTTTATAAATCATTTTCATCATACTTTATAATTTTCACATTTTTTCCAATGTTACTGATCCTTGACCTTTGTTTTTCACGAATATATATAGTGTGGCATTTTGCCAATTTTTCACTTTTTCAAATATTTTTCACTTTGTCAACAATTTTCATCATACTTTATAATTTTCACATTTTTTCCCATTGGCCGGCTGACTTTTGACATTTTTTTGTCAAAATTTTCATGAATATACGTACTGACATTTTGCTAACTTTTCACTTTTCCCAATATTTTTGTGTAGGGGCAACCATTCTTTGCCCCTACACGGCATCTTCTCATTACATCTGGATACACAGATAGATATCCATAAATGTGTGTTTATTTATGTATATCTATGTAAACACACCGCCGCGCCACCACATGCCTGACTGCCACCTCTTTGACTGAACCGGTGTCACCCAACCTTGGGTCTGAACCCCTTGTGTTGCCTCCATTATATCCAGAAGAGCTCCTCGGCGTACTCACAAAAAAAAAACAAAAAGCCGCATTTATATTGCGAACAAGATCTGTTCCGCCTGCATGACTTCATCCGGAGGTGAGTGTGTGTTTCCCGTCTCATGCGGTTTAAACCCGGTGTGTCCTCGTCTGGTCCGAGGGACAAAAACGTCCCTCCGTCCACATAAATCGGTCTAGCGGACATCAGGCTAGCGCACGCTATCTCGACCTCAATCTCCTTGTGACCCCGCGGTGACCTTCTAGCGTGGTCGGCGCAAAAACAAAAGAAAGTTCAATCGTCCGGTCGGGTTAAATTGCCCGTATCCGCGGTCCGTATCGTCGCCTTTTAAACAGATCCGGCATCCCGGCGCTCTCCATCAGAAACGTTCGCTGCGACTCAATCTTCCTTTCTCACCCTTCATCCCCAGAGGCAGAATATTGGAGGAGTCTTTAATCATCATTACTGCCCACTCTATAATCCTAGCTAGGAAACTAATCCATGCTTTGCCACAAAGGAGAGCCGTCCCAATGAGGAGAGCAAAGCCAGGCGAGAAGGAGAGTCTTTGCGGAGTCTTCATCCTGTCAGACGCTCCTGCTCTCAGATCACACTGTTTCTTAAACAGGCTTTAATGCAGACTACGGTTATGTAACCGTCAACTCAGAAATAATACCCTTTTGTCACGTTTCTGTGAGGTGGCGTAACGTGTACTAGCACGGCGCAAAAAGAAATGTCCTTTATGTGGCATTTTATAAAAGTAAACATGCGAACCCCAGTCGTGCGTTACATTCGTTTCCTGACAGCCGGTAATTACGAGCCTTTGGAAAAATCGACGTGCGACTCGCAGGTGTCGTCGTGGCCGCCGTGATTTCCGCTCCATGCGCGGAAATACAGCTTTTACGTATTCGTATTGTCTATCAGTCATTTATGTGTGACACTTGGATGGGACCAAGTCTGGAATTAGAGCTTGAAAGCGGCTTGCACTGGATTACATCCACACACACACACACACTCACACACACACACACACACACACACACACACATTCACTGGTGGCGGCAGAGCTGCCATACGAGGCAGGAAGCGAACCATGAGGCACAACCGGGATTCGGCGCGTCGCCCGAGGACACTCCGGCAGCTTCTTCCCAGATGTTTACCAGAAAGCCTGCCTTCAGATGTGGGTTATCTACTACGGCAGATATGGAAACATGGAAATTGTGTTTACTTGTTTCCAGGGTCACTCCAGGCCGCCACGGAAGCGCTGGGTTTGCAGGGAACGCGGTAAACCCAGTTCGGAAAGAGGATTATCGTGAGCCTGGCCAGAGGAGGAAACCTCATGCCGACACTTTGTCTGGGTCTTTGTACCGAAAACTACTTTATCCGCCGTATCTTCCGTATGTTCCGGAAGCCGCCCGTAGATCCAAAGCACGATGGCGTGAAGGCGTCTTCACCGCGGCGGTCGTGTCGTCACTCCGGCGACGCAGGCGTCGGCTCGGCGGCCGCGGGATTCAAACGCCCCGTCGGCCCGGGAATGCGATTCCGAGAGAGGAGACGAGTGGCAGATGGCGTCGCAGCGATCCACGCGACTGATGTGAAGCCAGAGGTCATAATGAGCCGGACGGCAAACACTTCCAGGGAACATATGGTTAACTTTGCGGCGCCGGGGGGGTTGGATTTATCATATTTCTTCCAAATGAAGAGATGGCGCTGTTGGTCGCGTTTGATGCGGCGCATTCAAACGCGACGCTAACGCAACACGTCGCCCTCGTTCTCCGGACAGGCTCCTTCGAAGATCTGCGGAATCGCTGTGGCGGCGCTGTTCAGGAAGTCCAGCGAGGAGGAACTCACCTCCAATCTGGTCATGAGTGTCCTAAAGCATTCCTTTATCAGAGGAACATTGTGAGATGGTTTGCCTCGTTTTCACATTTGTCTGAAAAGAGCTACCCGGTGCCTAATTTGTATGAAATCAGAGTATCAGGGTGACAAGACAAACTTTGCAAACGACGCACGATGAATTTGAAATATGTGCTAAATATTCAGTTGTGCTACGATGACCCTGGAATGTTCTTTCTGTGAGTCAGATGACGAAAGGCCTCTTCGGTGGCACTTTAGTCGACCCCGAGAGGTGCGACGCCGCCCGCAGAAGCAGCGTCTGGCGTCCGGCAGAGTGTTTCGCCGGAACGGTAAGTTTGAAAAGCCGATCGAACGACTTGTGTCGACCCGAACTAGAAGCCGACCGGTCTCGCGGAGGGCCGCGCCTGGATTTGTCGGCGGGAACGAGCTTTGACAACCAAGATAAGCTTATCTATCTTATTCTTAACTTATCTTAAGAATAAGGACACTTTTGATGTTTTTGAAGTTTGTAGTAAATGTCGATGCTGTGGCCGACCGGTGCCAAATTTAAGAAACTGCCTGGAGGGGCGCGACGGCGCCCCGGCATGTTCGGAGACGATTAGTTGTTTTTGGCGCGATACCGTGATACATGTCATTAGCCCTTGAGGGCACAAACAGATAAGAAATAACGAAGGCCTCGAACCAACGCAAACGGTAGTCGAACCAAAGCGAAAAAAAAAAGCAATACTCATCATATTTACTGCACTTCTGTGGGAAACCGACGGTTGCGAACCTTTGGGTTTCTCTCCTCGGAGTAGAAGCAAACTTTTTTAACGATCGAATACCGACGTATGAAGTCTCTCGTAAATATCTGCTGAGCTTTATCGGCCGGATCCCGCCCGAATATGGAATCCGTGCATTGTGCGAATAAACAAGCGGACTGGTTTGGACTGTAAAGAATTCCTGCGACGCTTCACTGCCTCCCAAGGCCACAGACCGTTCGGAGTAGGATGACGGAGCGTTTGCAGATTCCGGCGAACCTCCTCCGGCCGCCCGTCCAAACCCGTCACGCACAGCGTCGCGTCCAGGATTGCCCTCGAGTGTCCCTGCTTCGTTACTCCTCATCCATTTCTCCAAGAAGGAGAATACCACTTTTGGAGGACGCTCCCTCACGTCGCTTGTGGGACCCGTCGTTGCCGCCGCTGCGAATCTTGCGTTCCCCTGCGGGCGGAGTCAGACGGTACGGAGCTCCAGGAGGCTCTTTGAAGGTGCTGCATCTTGAGTACAGAAGGAAAGGCGTCGAGACGCAAGGTGGAGGTGTTGGATTGGTCCTTGTTTTGGGGAGGGCAAGTAAGATGCAGGAGAGAGAGAAGAAGGAAAGGCACTGCTGTTAGAGGTCCACGGAGAGCTGCTCCCGCCACGGTCGCAGATGTTTCTCCTCCAGATGACCAGGATCTGGATTGGATGGAAACGGTTCTGGCTCCAGAGCCCTGGAGGACCGCTGTGGACCGCTGCTTCTTTAGGTCTTCTCGTACTCTGGACGCTCGTAAACACTCGTAAATGACCTCCGCTCGGATTTCCAACCTCTATTAACTTCGCTTCTTCTACTGGCTGGAGCTGTTCCCTTTGGAGGTCTCCGATCACCATCCATTTCACCCATCTCAGCCTCTTTCCTGCAACATCTTCACTCACATCAGGACCTCTTCCCCTCCAGCCATAAACCTCCTCTCTGGTCTTCCCATGGACCTCCTCCAACCGCAGCGTCCTTCTACCAGATCCTCAACATCCCTAATTTACATCGGATTTATATCCAGAACAGAACATCTACCCTGTGCTGATGGACTCCTCCCTGATCCCCTCCGTCCTCCTCGTTCCCAGAGAATCTCCACATCTCAGCTTCCTCAGAGTCTCTGAACCAGACACCACGGCTGCTCTCCCCTCCATCTTCTCCGCCTTTTTTCATCTGACTCTTTTCTCCAGCGGTTCCAGCCTGCTAGCACCGGTTCCTTCGCTTCTCCACGGCTTCGGACGGTGAACTTCACCCTCCGCTTTATGAATATGGGAAAAATACAAGCTGAAGTAAAGACTTTTACCCAAACATGTTCATTATGTTCATTCATCGTGCTGTGCTGAATTAGTCTTTGCCCTCCATGCAAATCCTCCTGATTGAATCTAAACTAGTAATTAGGATGGATGTTCTTCTGTCCCACCAGGCGCGTGAAGGCATTTCTTGATTGCTTGTTTATTACATTCTTCAATTCAATTTCACAGTCGGTGCTCCTGACATTTAGGGACCTTGCGGTGGACGGTGCGGGCCGACGCCGCCGAGTCTGAGAGCGTCTCGGACCGGACTCAAACTTCAGCTCCGTCCAGATGCTACCTTTCCCGTTGACACTGTGGTTTCCTCTGCCGTCCTTGAACCTCCAGACCGACGGCGGCGGCGGTGGTGGTGACTTCCTCGACGTTCGTCCTTCCTCGAGTTGCAAAAGTAACAACCGATGTGGCTCGCGTTCCCGAGCTCCTTCCTGGTGTTACTGAGCAACACACTCGTCCCCGCTCGGGTTCACCCACGATGGTATGAAGGCCTCGGACACGATCTTCTGGACGCGTGTCCGAATCTGACAGCACGCGATGGCCTTTGGTTTGTGCCGGCCTGGGATTTGGCCACGTCCGGATTGGATATTTCAGCTGGAGGGAACGAGCCGGAAGGGGTTCGTCGGAGGAGTCCGAGGGCGCCGTTCTTCTCGTAACGTTTTCCCCGCTCGTCGTACGCGGCGGGAGATGTCGGAAAGCTCCGGCGATGAACCCGGTGCGCGAAGATCCCGATAGAAATGCACGGGGCCGTCGCAGCGATGCTCTTTCTTCCCGGCGTCTCCCAAGTGGCCCGACGGAGAAGAAGATGAATGAACGATTCATTCAGTGTGACTGACAGACTGGCAGTCCGACAAAGACAGGGAGGGGAAACCTGCCTCCGATACCTAACGAATGGACGTGCTATTTGTGCTGAAGCAGGAACAAGTCTGCTGACGGCGAAGCCGACGTAAGGAAGATTCATACAGCTTGTCGCGGAAATCAAATTTAGTGCCTCGACGGCGAGCCGACCGTGGGCGCCGTCTCATTTCCACGGGACTCCTGGTGGAGGGATCTTCACGCGGCGCCTCCGAGGCGCAAAGATGAACGTGTACAGCTGGATCCGGTTAAGTGGCTCCAGGCGACGGTGTCACGTACCGCCTTTGTGGAAACATGAGGGAAAACTTTCATTCAATCAGAGTTACAGAGGTGCTTTTGCCGGTCACAGCGGGGTTTTAAAGCGGGCCGCAAGCCGGATCTGGACACGCCACCGTATCGCTGCGGTTTCTGCAAAGTGCCGCACTATATTTGTTCCTCGTCTGGCGCACGAGAAGGCGTTTTTCCAGTCTGTATTCTGAGCGATACGCCGCTTCATTATTTGGAAACAAGCCGCCTTCCAATTATCCTTTTTCTCAACGTCTCCTTCGACCACATCCTGCGACGGCGCCCGGTGGAGGCGGGTTTTTCAGATGTTATTGCTGTTAATTGACAGCCTCTGGTTTAACATGCGTCCATAAAATTAAGTTCAGCATGAATTCGTCGGGCGGCGAAGGTTTGCGTGACACGATCCGGGTTTGCGCCGTGAATGATATTAGCCTGAAAACGGGGAACCGGGTGAGTTAAACGCGGCGTGCGTTTAAATGCTCGGCGGGTCGGATTAAACAAGGCGGCCTCGCAGGACGACGACGGGCTGCCGAAGACTTCCTTCACATATTTATTTTCTGCATTTATTTAAGCGGTTTCATCCGAGGGCAGACCTTCCGCTCGCAGCGTGGAGTCTCGTACACGCCATTAATCCCTCGCGGGGCATCGCTAATCCTCCGCATTTAACTCGCCGCCGCCGAACCGGCGAGAAGCGCCCGGGGAGGCGTTCGGGCTTCCACGCCTTGCTCAAGAGCAACAACCGTGAACTTTCTTGAGGATCCACCGTGGAAGCCACGCCGCTGTTCGAGCGCAGACCGACACTTTGACGCTAAACCTGTCGTTGGCGCAGAAATCTGCTTATAAGAAACAACAGACCGTCCCGCCGCAGGCACAACAAGCGTGAACACCCAAAAAATACATGGAAATGAGATGAAATCGGAATTAATGGAATAGCGCGAGTCGGCGAACGAAACGAGACGGGAACACGCGGCCGATCGGTACGATTGGAAAATGATTTATGAGTAAACAAAGTCTTAATGGGAAAAAATCACGGGTGCAAATGAATAAGGATGGCCACCAGGGTTGTGACAAACTGATTTGGGATCATGCAATAACGCAAATTGGATAAAAAAAGGCATTTCACAATTAGGACTCTGATTGGATGATTCAATGCGGCTCTGTCGACCCGACCCGTTGGTATTCACGAGACAATAGGGACCGGACAAATAAACGGATTCCCATTTATTTTAATAGAAATGAAATAAATAAATAGCAACGGCAATCAGTGTGCTTTGTCCCTCCCGGGCGCTTTTCGGCCAATCAGGGGAACAACGTCTGTTTTGTTCGTTTTTTTTTTTCAAACACGCATTTTTCATCGTCCGAAAGGAGCGGACGGTAATTTCTGAAAAAAAGCCCCCGACGATGTGGCGTTTCGACGCTCTCGCTGTTATAACCCAATCAAGAGGTCCGTCTGGGACAAATAGCCCGGGGTCTCCGAGACTCCGCTACCGGTGGAAGGAGAACTTCACCAGGCGGATATAGTTCAGGACCAGGATGGAGACGATAGATCTGAAGTAGCTGCGCTGCTCCGGCCTCCTCCTGCCAGATGCAGCGCCGCCTCCCCCGTCCGAACCCCATCCAGCACCAGAAGGTCCCTCGACCTCAAACCTCCTCATTCACGGGTCTGGCAGGCGTGGGACTCGGGTGGGAAGCCCCGCCGGGACGGTTTGGAGGTTCAGCGTTTCTCCGGGAGTTCCTTTATCCTCCCTCAGCATTATGATGATTTTCCAGATGATAATGAACCTGCTGGGGGACTTTTGGTGAAAGAACTTTATATTTTACCGCGAGCGAGAAGAAACTCTGTAATAACAGAAGTTCTTTTTAGCTTCCCGCGAGCGCCCCATAATCACATCCGTCACGTCACCCCGCCGTCCCTCCACCGTCTCTGGCGGAGGAGGTAATGATCCAGGAAGTCCGCGGTGAAGGAACTCCCACTTCCAAATTAGAGTCCAGAAGGGTCCACGCATGAAGATAGATCCATCTGAGGCGTTCAGAGGAGCAGCAGAGGCGAGCGCCATGATTATTGACCATTTAGTCAATCATCGATCTCTGACCTCCTGCTGCTCTGCTCTCCACCTTCACCATTATTACCTGCCCATTTCTTCATTTGCCCCGGAGGTGATGAAGATACGCCTGCATTTAATCCTCGTACACCTGAGACTGCAAACATCTGTGAATCTTCTGCTTTCCTTTGGACTCCTTCCTCCGGCTTCTTCTTCCTCTTCTTCTTCTTCTTTCGGCTTTTCCCGTCAGGTGTCACCACAGCGAGTCAACTTTCTCCATCTCACCCTATTCTCTGGATCCTCCTCTCTCACACCAACTACCTTCATATCTTCTCTCACTACGTCCATAAATCTTCTCTTTGGTCTTCCTCCAGACCTCTTGCTTGGCAGCTTCACCTTCAGCAACCTTCTACCCAGATCTTCACCATGGTTTGGACATGAACACTCCTTCGTTCATGTCCAAAACATCTCAATCATCACTTTGCTCGGTCATACATGTCCTGCACCCCTATGACAGATTCTTCTTCTTCTTTTGGCTTTTCCCTTCAGGTGTCTCCACAGCGAGTCAACTTTCTCCATCTAACCCTATTCTCTGGATCCTCCTCTCTCACACCAACTACCTTCATATCTTCTCTCACTACGTCCATAAATCTTCTCTTTGGTCTTCCTCCAGACCTCTTGCCTGGCAGCTCCAACTCCAGCATCCGTCTACCAATATATTCTTTATCCCTCCTCTGTCCATGACCCAACCATCTCAGTCTGGCTGCTCTGACCTTCTCTGCAAAACATCTAACATGTGCTGTTCCTCTGATAGAACTGAACGGACTAAATACGATTGTGTGTAGGACCAGATGAGATGTTCGCCGTTCATCATCTCTGACCGCGACGATGTGAACATGACTAGCAGCCGTCCTCCGGTCGCCCGGCAGACGCGTCTCAGAATCAGAATCCAAATCGGGGAATCTCTGTTTGTCCCGAGGGTTGGTCGGAGGGCGCGGGAGCTAGCGTAGCCTTCCACTCGCCGCAGATCGGCTTTTAATCCGAGCGCTCTGATTGGCCGGTCTAAGCCGAGGGCCGGGTGCACACTTGTCCCTCTCTTCTCCCCACGCCGCCGTCTCACCGAGCGAGGCGTCTGTCCTCTGATTCCTCATCCATCTCCATCTTCTCCTCCTCCAGAGGCCGCGGCCGATCGCCCGCCTGCATCCGACCTTCTTCTCTCACAACGGCTAACTTCACGCCCTCCATCCGTAGCAGCCATAGCATCGTTTGCTTGCCGCGGTTCGTCCACGTCAAGCGTTCGCTTTCCGTCTGACGACCGGAGGTGACGCGTCCTATTTTGTCGTATAGCTAACCGTTAGCTTGCGCTAACAACCTGACCTTTGGCCCAAAGCTCGCCGGAGACATTGATTCGTTTTTCAGAACAAAAAAAACCCAACGGCGCTAATTCTCAGGTGATATCAGCCTCTGGACTTCATTAGAGTGCCTGGAAAACAAGATACGTCTGGGTTGGAAACTCCACATGGCAAAGAGGCGAGATGCCTTCAAATGTATCTCTGCGTTCAGCGACCACAAGCGCACCTCCGGGGGAGGAAGCACTCAGAGAACCTCCATCTCTTCAGTCGATATCTACCCAACCTCTCCCGGACACAGCGGAGCGAGGAAGCTGCTTCACAGGGACGCAGCCATTGGCCTTCTCACTCCTACGTCCAGACCACCTCCTGCTTGTGTGCAGACACGGAGGCTTCACGCTTCTTATCGTGATCCCGGGAAAAGACGTAAAAGGTACTTGGTGTCTGACCTCCACTCACAGTTGAGGCCGTTTTAGGGACTTGGTCTTCTGGACGTTTCCCTTTAACGGGTCCCGCCCGATGGCGCCCCGTCCTCCTCGTCTCCGTCGTAAAACTCTGGGATGGGGAGACGTTTGCGACGTCCTTGAAATAAGCAGATTAACGGCGGCGCCTGGGGGGAAAACACCGAGCTGAAAATAACAACAGGGGAAATCCATGCCGTTCGGATGTCAGGAACATTTACGGAGCGGCTGACGCCTGTCAGGGCGAGCGCCGTTTCCCCAAGGCTGCGCGAGATGATGCCCGACAGCCTATTGAGATTTAACCATCGATGCCGTTTTGTTTTTCTCCACTTTTCCGGTATGATAAAAGGTGATGGGGCGGCGGCCCCGGGGAACCCGGCGCCGGAGAGAAACACCACGTTTGTCAGATTTCACCTTCTTCACCTTCACTCCTGGCGCTTCATCGGGGACGGTCTTCATAAAGCTTCTCAACACGTCCTCTCCTACGGGCCGCCTCCCTTCAGGGGTCGCCTCAGCCGATCATCTGCCTCCGTCTAACCCTCTCCTCCGCATCTTCTGCGCTCACTCCAAAGAAACACCACCACGTTTTGAAATGTGCACCATTCACTCCACTGTTTATCCCCGCCATGTGTCATTGCTTCCACCAGATGGCGCTCTGCAACTACAGCGGGCCTTCGCGCCGCCGCCGCAAAACAGGAACGCAACTTTAATAGACCGGCATGAAAACGACGCTAGCGACTTTTCATCTGGGGTGGTTTGGGGGGGGACATGAAACGTATTCCAACATGAAAAGCCTTCAAGGTCACATTTCCAAACCTCAGACAGCTGCCGCAGAAGATACTGGCACTATTTGGCCTGACGTCTCTGTGATGAGAATAAAGTCATCACCGCGGCGCCCCGTCCGCCCGTGAACACATGAACCACAAAAACGGCCGCGGGTTTCGGCGCGCCGGAAAAGGCCGAGCTGCGAAACCTCCGTCCGGGAGGCGGACGCCGTCCCGTCTGCACAACTGAACCCCGGCTCGCTCCGACGGCCCCGTTAGCTTCTCGCGCCGCGGCGAACGGCGGACGCGACCCGCTGGAAGGCGCTCTGGAAGCGCTACTCAGGTGCAGACCGTTCGCCGTTTCATGCGTTGGAGTTGCAGATTTCTCACCTCATCTATTGGCACGTCTTCTTGCATCACGACACATTTCTTAACAATGCGCACGTCGCTTCCATGGAAACCGTGTAACTGCACAAAGAACACGTATCGGAGTAAATAGTGTGCTTTTGTTAGATTTATCTCAATTGCTGTTTGTCCGTTTTTGTGCGGGCTGCGTTTTTAATAAAAAGTACACATTTTAAAAAAACCCATTCTCATTACTATTACTATTGACAATAATAAACGTGGAGGCCAAGTATTCAAAATCAAAGAGAAACGAATAAATAAAGACACGCAAACACATGAATAAAGGCAAAGCGTCCATCGGTCGGAGCAAACAAAGGTGCGGGATCAAGATTTAGCGGCGAAGATGCGCGAAGGAGTGAAAGGCAAAGACCGAACGAGAGGTGAGAAGATTGGAGTGACGCCTCACCCCGCCTGCAGGAGAACGCCAACCGACCGATGAACGCCGCTCGGAGCGGGACGTCCGAACCAAACCTCCACCGCGGGAAACACGGAGCGCGTTTGCAGCCTCGGAGAGGAGCCTCGGCTCAGAGCGGATTTTATTCACGCTAATTAAATCCGGCTACTCCGGGATGCGCTCCGCTTGACCTCATGTCAAATATTCCTCACACTGCGACTTTTAAACCAAATACTCAACCGTCTAACACACCCGATACTGGAGACGCCTCTCCTGTTCATGACCAGATGAATGGATTAAACAATGAGGGCTTCCGTATGCGGACGGCGGCGGCGGCGGCGGCGGCGGCGGCGGCGGCGTTGTTGTCAGCGCGGTTTGAGGTCTGTCAAAAACAGAGGAAAGTAAATTAATTGGAGATGTGTCGGGGAGGCGAAGGAACGTTCCCGACGCTGCAGATATTCTAATGTGGCACTTCAGAGGGAGAGAAGGGTGAGGAGGTGCAATCAAAGGGAGCGAGAAGCTCGCCAACCCGGCGCCGCAGCAGGACCTCCTCAAGGAGCCTCACAAACAGGAAGCCTTAATGAGCCGCCGCTGGAGAGCCGGTTCCTCCGTCCAGGACCAGAGCGGACGGACGTTCGGTGGACGCCGGTCTTCAAGGTTTGGCTCGGTCCAAACGCAGGAGATGCTAGACCGACGCTAGAGCTGCCCTTCGTCCCCGATTCTGTTCCTAACTGTTACGGACGGAATTATCCGCTTTGGTAGCCCGAAGATGGAGGTCTTGCTTTTTGCAGACGATGCGGTTCTGTTGGCTTCATCCGTCCGTGGTCTCCAGCTCTCAATGGAGCGGTTCGACGCCGGGACGAAGATCCTGAACTCGACCGGAAACAGGTGGAGGTTCCACTCCGGCCCCGGGAGGAGGTCCTGCCCCAGGCGGAGGAGCTCAAGTATCTCTGGGTTTTGTTCACACGCCAGGGAAGGATGGAGCAGGAGACGGACAGAGGAACCGGTGTGGTGTCTGCAGCCATGGGGACCTCTTGGGGGTTTGCTGAGAAGTTGGGCCATCCGGGAGGAGCTCGGAGAAGAGTCGCTGCATCTGGGAGGAGACCGCGGAGAAGAGCCAGGACATGCGGGACAGATTGTCTCTGGTCTGGCCTTGGAAGACCTCAGGACCTCCAGAAGAGCTGGACCATGTGGCTGGAGATGGGAGTCCGGGCCTCCTAACTGAAGATTGAGATTCAGTCCGACCACGACTGGCTTTCATCCAATCGCAGGCGTCCAGAACTGGAGATACGCGACGCGTCTTGGTGTCGGCCGTGGCGAACATGGAGAGCAGAGGTCCTCAGAGATGCAGGATCATGTCACGGATCAATTCTGTTTTATTGACCAAAGTCCATGGAAGACACGTGGAGGAGGTTCCCATGGCGACGGCGCCTGGACCGTTCGTCTCCACGATATAAAAATCATCCTGTAAGTTAAAGCCAACGGAAACGGACTCCCGGTCGCATCTTCTTCTGGTTCTCCGTCTCCTGGACGTCCGTCGCCGTGAATGGAGGGGCGGGGCTTCGCTGCATCGAGGCCTCTCATTGGTGGGCGGACGACGTTTGTTTGGAATCCCGCGCTTGTTTGTTAATTGCATCTTCAGAAGAAAAAACCCAGCCTCATCTTTAATGCGGGAGGCCGACGGAAGCGGACTTATCTTCTCCCCAGAAGGACGGAGCGGCGGCGAGACGCTGCCCTTTGCGATCAGAAGCTGTGATGGAGATAATAGAAGAGCCTCCTGCCTCCCTTTGTTGCGAGGAGACTCCGGCTTTATGGATCGCAGCCCGTCCGCGGGAACAGGATGTTGGTCAGCTTCGACGGCGGCTCCCCTCCCGATATTGATTTCAGGCCTGCTGGCAATCACTCTCATCGGCACTAAGTGAGTCGTGAAAATCTTTGGCCGTGTCTTTCTTTCTTTCTTTCCTGTTTGTTCACTTAGTCACAAAGCTCATGTGTGTGTGTGTGTGTGTGTGTGTGTGTGTGTGTGTGTGTGTGTTTCGTCCAACACGGCGATATTTCTGGGAATATGTCTGACATTGAAAATGTGTTTTACTATTTGAAGGTTCTGGTTCTTCCGGCTTCCCGTGGAAATGTGATCCGTCCTTTTTGGGTGTAGATTTGTGAGGGACGCTCGCTCCAGGTGGACCTTTGGAGGAGACCGGGGTGAAGGTGCCGAGGTCCTGCAGGTCTCGGACCATTGGGCTCCCTGAGAAGATGAGATGATCCTACAGATCAGGGAATCCTGCTTCAGAGTGCAGAGCAGCTCACGGACCCACCAGGAGATCCAACGGCGACAAGAAGGTGGCGGGACGCGAGCTGGCACCTCCTCCAGGTGCAGGGCAGGATGCTGCTGTGAGGTTCTCCACCGCGATGCTTGAATAAACCAAGGAGAACACGGTGGAGGTCCCCTCTGCTCATCGTGGTACTTTATCTTCTCAAAAAGCCTTCATGGTTGAGTTCTTTCATTGGGCCTCCTCCGTTTGGTGAGGGGCAGAGACTGAGAAGGAACCTCAATCTACGTCTTCTTCTTCTTCTTCTTCTTCTTCTTCTTCTTCTTCTTCTTCTTCTTCTTCTTCTTCTTCTTCTTCTTCTTCTTCTTCTTCTTCTTCTTCTTCTTCTTCTTCTTCTTCTTCAAGCTCTCGACATGCTGCTGCTCTCGATCCTGGATTATCCGGACCGAGATGAGACCTCGCCGTGGTCATGAAAGCTCCTCCTCCACCCGCCTGGACCACCTCCGCCGCTGGCTCCATTCCTTCTTTCCTGCTAGCTTGACTCCACATCTCCTCACTGCCCAAAACAAACCAGGGATCTTCTCATCTCCGGGTTCCTCCCGCAGTTCAGACCCATGCAGGAGGTCCAGCGGAGACCCTGCAGTGTCCTGATGGAGAAGGAGAAGGTGAATTGTTGGACGTCTCTAGGTCTGGTTCTGTCTGGACCGTAGCTCACCCTGGAGCTGGGAGAACGGCTCCCGCAGATTCCAGAAGACTCCATAACACCCTGAGGGCAATCGGGGCATTTCTACATGGACATCTCTGTCTGTGGAGGTTCTGGGTCGTCCAGGTCATGGACGAGTCTTGTGGGAATCTTCTTGTCGAGGCAGCTGGACTTGAATTTCCTCACCAGAAGATGTTTCAGCCTCATCCCAGAGGCTTCTTCACTTCTTATGACCCGTGAGGAGTTTCCCCATGGCTTGTGTTGCTCCAGCTGATGGAACCAGAAGAGTTGATGGGCAGAAACCAGGGCGAAGGGCTTCTTATGCTAATGGAGGTTGTTACGCTAACGTAGGTGTCGTAGCATAGGGAAACAAAGCAGGGAAGCTGTTGGATCTCAGGTGGAAGCTCCTGTGGTGGATCTATCCTGGGTGTTTGGAGGCTGCAGAAGGTCCTGGTCCATGTGTGCAGATCCATACATATACATTGTGTGTGTATATGTGTATATATGTGTATATATACATATATATATGTATATACAGTATGTATAGATAGCAAAGCCTTTCCTGTGTTAAAGTTCTTTCCCGCTCACACGTGCATGTGCTCGGTGATTATGCAAATTAAATCAAAAATGCATTTTTCTGAATCAAGATGACTTTTGATGGCAGTAAATCTGTGTGCACTTATGAAGATCTCACACACACACACACACACACACACACACACACACACCAACACACACAGCCATTATAAGCCAGCAGTACTTCTACTGTCCTTTACACTCAGCAGAGCCATCTGCTGCTTCACCACCACGCTTTCCTAGGATTAATGCTATAAGGACATAAAAAAGGCTATTTTGTTTGAGAACATATCCTTTCTGGAAAAGGCAGAAAAACACTCGCTTAAAAAAGTGGCCTTCTCTACATGGAGGTGATAAATTGCCTCGTTATCAGACGTCAGCAAGATGGAAAGGCTGTGCGGGATTAAGAGCAATATAAAAAAGAAAAAAAAAACTTAAAGAGGAAAAAAAGTTCAAGTGAAGGAGCCGGAGGGGGAGAATCAACCTGGAGTAACGACTGAAGGTCCAAAGAGGTTCTGCAGAACTCACAGCTCCTCCTCTGTGCTCTGGTCCTGGTCCAGGTCCTGGACCCGGTAAAGAGGTACAACATCTTGGAGAAAGTCTGGTTGCCACAAAAGGATTTGATGCCATAAAATGAGAAGAAGGAGAGTTGGACTGTCGCCGTGGTCACGCGAGTCTTCTTGCATCTTCTTCTTCTTCCTCTTCTTCTTTTGGCTTCTCCCGTCAGGTGTCGCCACAGCAAATCAACTTTCTCCATCTAACCCTATTCTCTGGATCCTCCTCTCTCACACCAACTACCTTCATATCTTCTCTCACGACGTCCATAAATCCTCTCTTTGGTCTTCCTCCAGACCTCTTGCCTGGCAGCTCCAATTCCAGCATCCGTCTACCAATATATTCTCTATCCCTCCTCTGTCCATGACCCGACCATCTCAGTCTGGCTTCTCTGACCTTCTCTCCAAAACATCTAACATGTGCCGTTCCTCTGATAGACTCCTCCTGATCCTCTCCATCCTGGTCACTCCCAAAGAGAACCTCAACATCTTCATCTCTGCAACCTCTAGTTCTGCCTGCTGTCTTCTTGCATCTTCTGATGTTTAGCAAACCACGGCCCGGCCCGCTCTGCCTGAATCCAAACAGACGCGACTTCCTGGAGTCCTGGTTTTCCTTCACGTGCCTGGAAATCTGCCGACAAACGCTTTTTCGAAGCGGCGGTTGGCCGGCGCCGCGTCTCCGGGAGGAGGTTTGCGGTCGGCGTGTTTGTTTGGGGCGTCTCCAAGGGTCGAAGGTCAGGTCGGCCTTGTTCCTGCCGTAGGAACAGGAAGGCCGGCGTGGGTGAACCTCAAGGTCTTCTGAAGTCACCTCGTCCGCTAATTACTTTTCCATTCACAGCAGAAGCCGCAGGTCCTTTCACAGATGCATAATAGATGCGGCTGCGGCGGAGAACGCGCATCAGGCTCGGCTCGCCGCGAACATCTCGCCGACGTCGGCGCCGACCTTTGGCGTCGACAGAGCTTTTCAATGAGATATTTCAATTTGCGGGAACCGGAAGGCGCACGTGTCCCTTTTCTGATTGAAACGTGAACTCAAGAAATACACTTTTACAGTTTTTGTGCTTCTGCCTCGCAGCCAGCAGGTCCTGCTTCCGGTGGAAGCTTGTATGTCACCAGGTGAAATATAAACCAACGCATGAATGATCATATTTTGTGTCGCTGCTTCGTCAAAAGTTCAAATATATATTTCACTCCGTTGTCTTTTTAATCTTTCACTCTCGTCACGGCTTCATCGTCACTCTGTTTATGTTGTCGTTCAGTTCCGTTGTCTATTTTACTTCCATTCTATTGTCCGTTCTTACCCTCGATGATGTTGTTGTTGTTGTTCTCTTCGCTGTCTATTTGTGGATGTTTTTTTTCTTTTGCTGTTTTCTAATTGTCTCTCTATTTAGAGTTATATTCATATTTTTTCAACTTATAACTCTTACATCTGACAGAAGAATTTCCCCCAATGTGGGATCGATAAAGTTAATCTTATCTTACTCTCTGTATCGCTGCTCTTGCCGGTGTGATTCCACGTCACTGCTGCACGAAGTAAGAAGTGATGTCCCGTTAATTAAAGCCATTGTTGTTGGAGGAGCAGACCTCCACATCAGACCTCCACATCAGACCTCCACATCAGACCTCCACATCAGGCCTTCACGTCAGTGGAAGTCCTGCTGCCGTCAGGAACACACACACATGACGCAGCGCTTTCATCTCTCATTTAGCCAAACTCAAAGACTCAAAGCGTCTCGTCTCCGTCTCGCGGCAGAGAATTCGCTTTGGCACCGACCGAGGTGTCCACGATTGGGGAGATGAAACCGGCGGCGGTGAAGGTGCTGGTGCTCGCGAGACGCCGATTTATCTCTGAGCGTCAACGTTTAGCCGCCTCCTATTTTAGTTGTGTTTTTCTCGAACGGAACGGAGCGTTAGCGTAGCAACCGGCGGTTCCCCGGTTTAACGCTCAGCCTGAGGAGCAGGACCGTCGCAACCGTTCACCCTCTCATTCTCCATGCCGGAGAACCCCGAGGAACCCCGGGGAACCCCGAAGAAACCCACGCAGACACGGGGAGAACAAGGAGACTCCACACAGGAAGGTCTCCTGAGAACAACAGCAGGGACCTTCTTCTTGGTGCCGGAGCCGGGAGCTCCGCGGACCTCCACGTCCACGTCTGAGGCCCCGCCCTTCCACCGCAGAAGGTCCGGCCCGACTGCCTCTGCTCTTCTGGTCGTATTTCTGGATTTCGCGTGCGAAGCCTCGTCGGCCCGGAGAACAAAACCCACGTCTGGGTGGAGAGTCCACTTTAAAACCTCTCCCAGGAGATCCAGGAGGACCTCCTCCTTCCTCCCCCGCGGCGATCAGTCACAAGGTCGGCTTCCACTCCACCGGCGGAGCAGCACTCTGGACTATTTCCAGAAAGAAGAACAAAAAGCTTTTAAGAGGAACGTCGAATGAGCTTCTAATATTACAACCCTCCATCGGGCCGAACGCGCAGAGGAAACCTCACCAGAGCCGAGGAGCTCCTTCAAGCTCCCCGGCTCTGGTGTTCCAGGAGGATCTCCACGAAAGGTCAACGCGGGTTTGATGAGAACAACGCAACAAGGAAGCACCTTCTAGGAATAAGATCTTCCCGGGAGGAAGGAGGAGACGCCTGGTCATGAAGAAGAGGACGTCCAAACTCAAAGCTCTAGATGTTTGACGATGGTCTTCTCCACCGGGCTGCTCCCTTCAGGAGTCACCACAGCCAATCATCTGCCACCATCTCACCTCTCCTTCCTCTCCATCTCACCTCCTCTCTGGTCTTCCTCTGGATTTCCTCCAACCTCAGCATCCTCCTACCCAGATCTTCTCGTCCATGTCCACCTCAGTGTGACCATCTCCAGAAGGTGGATGGATGGACTCCTTCGTGATCCTCTCCATCCTCCTCATCTTCACCTCTGCGACCTCCGTCCTTCTCCTCCACGCGTCCTTCAACCGATGAGTTTCATCGAAGCGACCGACCGGCTCTCGGAGCTCTTCCACGGCACTCGTCCACCAGAGACCGTTCCGTCCTGAAGACCGGAGGACCTTCACCCTCCTTCTGCACGGAGGAACTCAACACACCCGGATGGGAAAGCGTTTTTTTTTTTTGTTCGCGGAGAGAAAATGGAATGAATGAGGAGATTTGCATAACTAGAACGGCGGGGAAGAATATCATCCCTTTTTCAGTTTTACTACCGGCGAGGTGGAAAAAACTCTGTTGAGTCTGATCATGTCTGGTTTGATGAAATGAGAAATGTGACACCAGCAAAAATGAAATGCGCATTGGTGAATATTTATCTTCCCCACAACATCCTGAGACAAAGACTGGAGCTCCTCAAGGACTGAGCATCCAGGCAGAAGATGGAGAAGGTGGTGGTCGCTGGTGGTCGCTGTCATCTGCGACCTCCACCTCCGCCTGGAGGACGTGGGACGTTCCTTCAGAGACGGCAACGTCCATATTCTGTCCAGAGAAGACAGATGCTTCAAGCGTGGAGGCCAAACAGAAAAACCATCTCTGAGCAGAAGAGGGGCCTCAGACACGTACAACACCCAACTGGATCAGCACCAGGACAGACCAGGACCTTCTGCAGCCTCCAAACACCCAGGATAGATCCACCACCAGAGCTTCCACCTGAGATCCAACAGCTTCCCTGCTTTGTTTGCCTTCATCTTTTCACATTCCCATCCATGGAATCCACCAAAGTTACTCTTTTGTCCCAAAAGACGACACTACGTTAGCATAACAACCTCCATTAGCACAAGAACCCCTTCGCCCTGGTTTCTGCCCATCAACTCTTCTGGTTCCATCAGCTGGAGCAACCAAGCCATTGGGAAACTCCTCAAGTTTCGTGAGGAGACGTGAAGAAGCCTCTGGGATGAGGCTGAAACATCTTCTGGTGAGGGAATTCAAGTCCAGCTGCCTCGACAAGAAGATTCCCACAAGACTCGTCCATGACCTGGACGACCCAGAACCTCCACAGACAGAGATGTCCATGTAGAAATGCCCCGATTGCCCTCAGGGTGTTATGGAGTCTCCTGGAATCTGCGGGAGCCGTTCTCCCAGCTCCAGGGTGAGCCACGGTCCAGACAGAACCAGACCTAGAGACGTCCAACCATTCACCTTCTCCTTCTCCATCAGGACACTGCCGGGTCTCCGCTGGACCTCCTGCATGGGTCTGGATTGCGGGAGGAACCCGAAGAACCCTGAGGAACCCCACGCAGACACGGGGAGAAGATGGAGACTCCACACAGGAAGGCCTCCAAGCAGGGACCTTCTGGCTGTGAGGCTGGAGCGCTAAAGGCTGCGTCCAGGTGCCGAGACGAGAACATTTCCACAAGAGTTGAGGATGACCTGGATGAGTGGAAACCTCCGGCCATCTTCTGCCGTGTCACACAACCTTCCCAGCAGGCGAGAGGCTGAGATCTGCTCGCTCGTGGTCTTCATCTTTGGATGGCCGATCTCCACCCGGTCCGGTCCTGACAGCTCGCCGCCCTCTGGAGGTCTCACCTCGCTCGGCGTGAAGAACACACACACAGCCGGAGCCGCATGGTGTTCCTCAAACATGCCGAGGGTGATACCAGGCCGTGGAAATGCAACCGACGCGGCCAGAAGGCGTCGTGTCTGCTTTGGAGACACTGAGGAGAAGACGGGAGGCCGAAGCATGAAGACGTGGAGGTTCCTGGGGAGCATGGAGAAGATCAGGAGGGAGTCCATCAGAAGGCAGATGGTCTGGACACTGAGATGGTCTGGGTTTGAAGGGCCAGGACGTTTGTGGATGGATGCGGTGAAGAGCCTTGAAGGAAGCAGCCTAAAGGAGAAGATCGCCTTCAGGCGGTCGGCCAGAAAGCACGGCTGAGAAGATCCACGGAATCACCCACGGACATCTTATCTTCTGCAGAACGTCACGCTGCCTGGATGCGTCTCCAAGCAGCAGAGCAGACACAGACCTTCACCTGCGGGCCAGGATGAAGACCCTCCATGAAGAGGGATTCCCCGACGGTCCAGCACATTCGGTGGCCATCACTCCGCTGACCAAGATCTCAGATCCCCGACCCTGGAGCCACGCTGAAGAACACCAAGTCCGAAAAGGAAATAAAACAGACTAAAATAAAGTATTATGAAATGAATGAGAAAAAAAAAACTAATCAAAATAAAAAAAAAAAATCAAAAATAATTGAATAAAAACACAAAATTAAAATAAATAGAATGAATAAATAAATAAAATGAATAAAAATTAAATAACAAAAAAAAAATTGGATGAAATTTCATTTCATTTCATTGTATTTCTTATTCTTCGTCCTTCCTACTATTATCTATTACTGTTACGTTTTTGCTTGAAACTCTGGCACAACAATTTCCTTCAGGATAAATAAAGTTCTCATTCTCATTCTTAAATGAAAACCAATGAAAATTAAACCAGTTAAAATGAAAGAAATGATGCTGTGGAGCGGCGAGCGGTCCAGGGTGAACCCTGGCTCTGGTCCTGCTGACGCCCAGCAGCAGGAGATGCATGGATGGATGGATGGACGGATGGACGGATGGATGGATGGATGGATGGATGGATGGACGGATGGATGGATGGATGGACGGATGGACGGATGGACGGATGGAAGGATGGATGGATGGAAGGACGGACGGATGGATGGATGGATGGATGGATGGATAGACGAACGGACGGACGGATGGATGGATGGATGGACGGATGGATGGATGGATGGACGGATGGACGGATGGACGGATGGAATGATGGAAGGATGGATGGATGGATGGATGGATGGATGGACGGATGGATGGAAGGACGGACGGATGGATGGATGGATGGATGGATGGATGGATGGAAGGATGGATAGACGAACGGACGGACGGATGGATGGATGGATGGATGGATGGAAGGATGGATGGATGGATGGACGGATGGATGGATGGATGGACGGATGGATGGATGGATGGATAGACGAACGGACGGACGGACGGACGGATGGATGGATGGATGGATGGAAGGACGGATGGATGGATGGATGGATGGATGGATGGATGGAAGGATGGATGGATGGACGGATGGATGGATGGATGGACGGATGGATGGATGGATGGATGGATGGAAGGATGGATAGACGAACGGACGGACGGACGGACGGATGGATGGATGGATGGATGGAAGGATGGATGGACGGACGGATGGACGGACGGATGGATGGATGGAGGGATGGATGGATGGATGGATGGACAGAAGGATGGATGGATGGACGGATGGACGGATGGATGGATGGACAGAAGGATGGATGGATGGACGGATGGACGGATGGATGGATGGATGGACAGAAGGATGGATGGATGGACGGATGGATGGATGGATGGATGGATGGATGGATGGATGGATGGATGGATGGATGGATGGATGGCAAATAGAATCAAGGCTTTCAGCCATTCATGGTCTAAATCAGCATCCATGGACCTTGGAACCCTGAGCAGGACCTTCAGTCTCGTCTCCACGCTGTTCCTCCGTCCAATAAACGGAGGAGCTCCTGCACGACCGGATAAACGCCTCGACTGGGACGGACGCGAGTCGACCGTCTGGGCCGCGAGGTTCTGGAAGCTCTGCGCTCGGCAGGACGCCGGGGCCGAGGAGGAGGAGGAGGAGGAGGAGGAAAGGTTACCTCTGGGTGGAACAAGATGAATGATGGCAAACCCGCCGGCGGCTGATTAATACGGCTCCCGGACGCTGTTTACCGACGGACCGCTCATCAAAAAGGGCCAAAATGAGAGGGGAGGCGGGTCCACGGCGCCGCAGAGGAAGAGTGATGACCACTGCGGCACTGATCTACATCCTCATCCAGCCCGAGGAGGGTTTCCTTCAGCCCGAGGAGGCCGACCTTGACCTCCTCTGGCAGGACGGACCACAAAACGCAGCGCCATACGAATACATACCGAGACGGCGCCGACCAATGTTGTCTATTTTATACAGTTTTATATTTGTATTGTCCAGGACTACAGATGGAAATTAGCTATGAGCTATAATCCGGTACAAACATCTCTGTGCTTGATGTATTTGTACACTGTCCTAATAAACTTCTAAACAAACAAACAAACAAACAAACAAACAATGTTTCATTTCATTCGATTTCCGGTTCGGTACATTTATTAAACTTAATTCCAAATGTGAAGATCACGGCCATCTCGTAACTTTCTAATAAAAACGTGATTCACTCCGTCGTGACGCCAGCAGGTAAAATAAATATTTTGATTGGCTGTTATTTCGCAAATACAGATTTTACGTCTTTCGGCGCGACGGTGGTTTTTCATTCCCGTCGGCAGCCGCCCGCACGCCCCGGTGCACGCCCACGTCCACGCTTTTCCCTGAATGCGAGGAGGACTCAAATAGACGTTGAAAGTAACCTTCAACAAAACGCTTTCATGGCTTGTAGAAATAAAAGGCGGTTTTCTCTGCAGCCGCTCATCCGTCGGTTTCATAAACAACACGCACGTAAAGCATAAAGGTAAAAAAAAAAACAAACATGTATGCAGCATTGGATTCACTTCTTTAAATGTCAAAAGTTGCTCCCAGTGTTTTCTTTTGTTTAGGAAACCGGTCCGAAATGAGAGATATTCATATATATATTTTGTTTTGAAGAGGTTTTGAAGGAGTATTTACTGCGTCGAGCAGAGGCTCTGGTGTCCCGAGGGCCGAGCCGGCGCTCCCATCTCGTGATGTGCACGGAAAACTCTGTATTTTTAGCTCCTCGGCCGTGCTCATATCGACCCCCCCCTCCTCCGGCGGCGCGTCCGGACCGCCTTCATCGGCGCGGCGTCGGCGTCCGCGAACACGTCGCCGCAGGGCGGCGTGGATTTGAGAGGCTCGGAGTTTTCAAGGTCACCTCGACCTTCTTTGCGATGACACTTTTGTTTCGGATTGATTTCCGCTCTGCATTAGCAGCAGGTTAAGGATTCTAGTTATCCGCTCTGAATATCCGAGTTGATTTAGCTTAGCTTAGCATGCACATAAAAGGGAGAAAAAGGTGTCACAAAAAACACCTGCGGGTTTTTTAATCTTGTAATCGCGCACCTGCCGGAGGAGCCGGCGGAAGCCAAAGGTTTCGTCAGAGCGACGCCGATGTTCTGGGAAGATCCGTCCCATCACTGGAGGACATCGATCGGACGCTGCCTCAGGAGAGCCTGCAGAGTCCTGGGGGATCTGACTCCCACTGGTGTCCTCCAGGAGACGCTCAGGACGTTCAAAACAAAACAAACAGATTCTTCTTGTTCTTCTTCTTGTTCTTCTTGTGCTTGTTCTTTCGGCTTTTCCCTTCCATCTTCTCCATCTCACCCTATTCTCTGGATCCTCCTCTCTCACACCAACTACCTTCATATCCTCTCTCATGATGTCCAAAAATCTTCTCTTTGGTCTTCCTCTAGACCTCCTGCCTGGCAGCTCCAATTCCAGCATCCGTCTACCAATATATTGACTCTCCCTCCTCTGTCCATGACCCAACCATCTCGGCCCTTCTTCTCTGACCTTCTCTCCAGAACATCTACCATGTGTCGTCCCTCTGATGGACTCCTTCCTGATCCTCTCCATCCTGGTCGCTCCCAAAGAGAACCTCGACATCTTCATCTCTGCCACCTCCAGCTCTGCCCCCGGTCTTTTGGTCGTTGTCAGTGTTTGTAGATCATCTCACCACCGTCTCCTCCACCTTTCCTTTCATTCTGGCCGATAGTCTTCAAGCGAAACGAACATACTGATCTCACTAAATTGGCCACAAGTTTGAACATTTGAAGCTCAGATGTGACACTGTGCAATAAACACACACACCTCCATACCTCCATACCTCCATACCTCCACACCTCCATACCTCCATACCTCCATACCTCCATACCTCCACACCTCCATACCTCCATACCTCCATACCGGGTTTCTTTTCCCCCGTATTTATCTATTTATTCCTCTGGATGTATTTCATATTTCTGTCTGTAACCCGGAGACGCTGCTCCTGTGGTTTTGCTGTGTTGAGTCCTGCCTTTTCAGGTTGTTTGCGTCTGTTTTCGATTCCACTGAACCCGAGAGCTGCTCTCGCTAAATTTGGTTGCACTCTGTGGGACCACAATAAAAGTCCGGACTCTCGAACGTTCTCCGAGGATTCCTCGACTCCACCAAAGCGTCCTTGAGCAACGCGGCGAAGCTCCCCGGCAAAAGCGGCGTTTAAGCGGCGGCGGTTAAGGTGCACGTGCAGAGGTAGAGGACGCTCCGGGTGAAAGGCTACCCATTCATCTAGTGAAAGAAATGCACAGATTTCAGCGAGGGGTTCGCCTGCTGCTCGGCTCGGCCTCGGCCATCACCAGGAACAAAAGCACGTTTTTCCAGGACGAGCAGGAGGTCCTCCATCCCTATGGAAACATGGCGGCGCTCGGGTATGCGTCGCATAAGTGCTGCTCGGGTCTCTTCTGTAATGGCTTCTATCTAGCAAACACCGAAAACAGGTGCTATTGGGGGAAAATGACTCCTTATTATGTATCTCTGCCGGCTAAACACACCCGGCCCGTAAAAACCAGGACTATCATTACTCCTCCATCAGGGCCCGAGGAGCTCCGGAGGCCCGCGTGAAATGACTGATGACAACGTGGGATTATGGCAGAAAATAAGACAGAGGCGGCGCGAGCGGAGGAGCAGGTGCGTTCTCATCCATCTTGTCCCGCCGCTGACGGAAATATGAGCCGGGCGCCGTCAGCCGGCGTGATGGATGGGAGATAAGTGGGAGAAAAGGTAGATCCCCATGACGGTCGCAGAGGAAGGTGTCGCAACGTGAGCCGAGGCGGCGGTGAGAGGCCTTCCTGTCCGAGGCGTCCGCCGGCGACCGCCAGGAACCCGCTTCTTTCCAACCTCCTTATTCGTTACTGACCATCTCCTTCCCGCTCTGTTTTTCCAAACCTCCATGTGAAATGAGAACCTCCTCACCGATTAAAACCAAAGGACGCCGTGTGAATACAAATCTGATTTAAATGACCCGTCATGGGGGAGCGGCGGTCGGAGCTTCTGCCTCTCAGCAGAAGGTCCCTGCCTGGGGTGGCCTTCCTGCGTGGAGTCTCCATGTTCTCCACAGGTGTGTGAATGAGAAGGTGAACGGTCGGACGTCTCCGTAAGCGTCCACGCGATTGGTCCGTTGTGGAAGCCACGCTGGAGGTCCTGCTGGTGGTTCTTTGAACATTTCACCTCCATTCAGTCAGTCATTATCTCCTGCTAATCCTGCCGTCGGGGTCCTAGAGGAGCTCCATGAAGACACGGGGAGAACGTGGAGACTCCACACAGGAAGACCTCCTGCAGGAATCCAAGCAGGGACCTTCTGGCTGCAGGGGGGGTTAACTCTTCTTATTAGCCTTATTTCCGCCTCAGCCCTCGCTTTGTCTCTCCTGCACCGCTTTCATCTGCCGGTGTTCTCCACATCCTTCCATTTGGTTTCGGTTGTTTTTAAAGCTCCTTAAGGAGACGCGTGAGATATCAGAGATCTGATCCGAGCGGCCCTAATGCCGCTCCTAATGGCCGCAAAGAGGAACGATCTAATTGCGCTCGAGTCTCAGTCGACCGATCGGTCGAGACATTTCTATCGCGGCCGAAGCGCCTCCTTCTCGGACCTTCTAACATTTCCCACCTCGGGTTTCTGCCGGCGATACCATTCATCTCCGGCCGGGCCGGGTTCCCCCTTCCAAGAGAAATCGGATAAAAACACCGAATAAGGAGTTAATGAGACATTTCAGGAGGATAATTGCCTCGGAGGAGATTAAAACTTGATTTTCGTCCTTGAGCCGGAAACGGCCCTCCGTCCGCGGTCGACTCCGCGGACCCGCTCCGCCGCTAACGGGGTCGGAGGCCTTTAAATATTTACCCACCCAAGATTTTCAGGTCCAATCTTGGAAAATCAAGGCGGCGTAATTGATGTCAACCCCGTCTTGTGGGAGTTTCGGTGGAGCCCTTTGTTGCTGATGAGGACAAGCTATTTTATCTAATAAGGTGATTTGGCTTCCCAGTACTTTGACATGCAAATAAGTAATTTAGACGGACACACACACACACACACACACACTGCAGAAAGATTCATTTGCTGAGAGCAGCAGGAGACTATCTCATCGACTGGCAGGTGAGATTAGATAGCCGTCCCTTGCCGGCTTCATACATCAGGCCGGTTCGTCTCCTGGGCGTCCGGACGGGCCTCAGGCTGCAGAGGAGGCCTGGCATCGCGCGCTACGATGGGGTTCGGACAAGGTCGCTTGTCGGCGACGGCCGGGAGCGTCTCTCTTAAAACAATGTGATGAATCAAACATGGCCGCCGAAGGTAGCGAACATTTTAGGCGATAGCTTTCTCAGACAGAGCGGCCTTGCAAGGGGAGAGACTGACGGAGCGCTGAGTGGAAAAGATGAATTCATTGAGATACGACACGTTGGATCTCAATGAAAAGGACAGCGAGGGGGCAGCAATGAATACGCGACGTTTCGAAGAAGGGTTTCCTGGATGCGATAAAGCTCGACGATAAATAAGCTCTCAAGATAAGTTTATACGACGACGACTCATAAAATGCTTTGTGTTGCGGTTGTAATATTGTCCAAAACACAGCTCGTGAATTAAAAACATACTCGCTTTATAATCCCGATAGTTGCCGAATGAGGCCGCAGGACCGGTACGCCTGCAAAATATCAGAATCTGTATAGAAATGCCGTTTCCCAAGTGGTTTGGTGGCCACTTTGCAAAAGTAAATCGTCTCCCCATCTTAAGCCCTTTCGTCTGTATCCTACGTATCGTTCCAGGTTTGAACACGGGAAGAACAGATGTCTCACACATGGATGGACGGCCTTCGCTCACTCGGTTCGCTGGAAATGATAGCTAATGCTTTAATTAGAGTGCAAATTGGCTGAACGAGTAGGTGGTCAAGCAGGGCGGCGGCGCGGTGGCCGTCGTCAGGGAAAGCCGACGCTCTGCGAGCACGCTCGGTGATAAACGACATCGGCCAATTAGCCGAGTGACAATGATTGAGATTTCGCCAAACAGGTGCAAGACACGTATGAGCCGTATGATGTACATGTCTGGGGACTCGCACTTGTATACATCTGAGGTTTTCCTCAGATTGGCCTTGACAAGCACCATGTTTCAGCAAGATGTCGTTGTCGGCCGTGCCCAGGGAGGGCCGGACGCTCAAAATCAGAGGCCGAGATATTGTCCCGACTCTACTTTGGAGGAGAGGTACCGTCCCGAGCGAGAGGGTCTCACTACCTTCGGGTCTCCTTTGCAAGTGAGGGTAGACCGGATCAGGAAGTGGACCGACGGACCGGCGGCATGTCCACGGGAAAGCAACCGCCGCATCAGTCGCAAGTCCGAAAGCGAAGCTCTCGATTTATCATTCCATCGATGTCCCGATTCCCCGCCGTGGTCATGAACTCTGGGCCGAGAGCAGAAGAAGGAGATCCTAGATATGAGAAATTACTTTCCTCCGCGGGGTGACGGGGGTCAGCCTTGGAGATGGGGTGAGGGTCACCGACCCCGTGGGAAGCTCTGAGCAGAGCCACTGCTTCTTGGTGCTGAAAGGATCAGCTGAGGTGGCAGAGACTCCGCCATGGAGCTGCCCATCAGAGGTGGTCTGGGGCGTCCAGCCGGTTGAGCCAGAACATGCTGGAGGAATTACTTACCCCCTTTGGCCAGGGAGCGCCAAGCATTAACGCAACCGCTTCACCGCTTTCTGTTGTAGCAGAAATGATACCTAGTTCTAGTTTACATCATAGCAACTTAAGTCCTCCAGAAGTCTGGAGAACACTGATACCTCCGCAGCCTCCCGGGGAAATGTTTGCTTCCAGAGTCTTGACAGGGTGTGAACCTTGGCATCAGATAAGGCCTCCGACTGGATTCCACCCTTTCTCACACATTCTCTACAGCTTTACAGAATTGTGTATTGGAGAAAAATAAAAGGCAATGAAAGACTATATAACACTTTATCCACTGAGGTCTTTAAATGGGCGAGAATCTCGTTCGTTAGCACGACTGCGCTGGACACATACCGACGAAAATGATATGAGCAGTGTTCCTGGCTCCTGCTGTCGGCTGGCCGAGCCCTGGAACAACAGACCAGTCAGTGGGAGGAACCCAACCATTGGCAGGAGTGCTTTCAGGCAGACTTAAAATGGACACAATCCCAGCTTGCACGGCGCTTCGGGCACTAAAACCGCGAGGTAAAGTGCCTTATATGGGTTTAATATGGATTATTAAAATGAAAATGTATTCATTCTGCGGCGCCTTGTTATTCTGGAAGTATCACAGTCCAGGTGTTCGTCCCTTTATTGAGCTGTTAAAGCTGTTTGTAGGGCTGTCGCGTCCTCCCGCGGTAAACCTACCGCCGTCCGAGCACTAAAACCGAAAAACGGCTTACGCCTTCCCACTTCCACGCGAACCGTCCCGCTTGACGCTGCGCCGCATCCACCGTTCAAGCCCGAGACCACGTTTTCCATCGACCCCAAAACATGACGGGTGAACCTTGTACTCCGATGGTGCTCCTCGGGTTCGGTGAGCCTGGGCAGAGAGTTTCTCCTAGCGCGCTGGAGACACACAACATGCAGCCTTGAGACAGATGGAGGTTTCATTGGATTGCCATTTCAAGTTTTAACTGAAAGGAGGCCAGACTGATCTGACAAATGGAGTCTCAGTAAGTTGGCAAGATGGACGGTAGATCACGTCAAGCAGTATTAGATCCGTCGGAGCGTCGTAGTAAAAGCACAAGGCTTGGCGGATTGATTCGCGACAACCGAGAAGGCCTCCGAGGCCTCCATCTCCATGGAGACGGGAAAAACGCGACACCGCGCTCGGCCAGGTTTCCGCGCTATTTGGTTTCAGGAACTTCCAGAGTGACGACCAATCAACACCTATCCTGCAGGTGATCCGTCCAGCCTCGGTATCTGCGCTTCACGGACTCCAGGGAGGGCGAACACTTTAAACTACCAAGGAGTTATTGGCTTCATAGATGCCAAGATTCACCTCCTGCCAAATTCTGTCTCAGCACTGAAGGTTAGCATCGCCGGCTCAGTTAAACTAGAGGTTAAACCAATATGTGGATGAACCCGCCGCGGTCACACGCAGTACTACAAAAAGAACTCGAATAAAACCCATCTCGGCCGACCCAGAGGTGCCAAAAAGTCCGCCGCCTGTTCTCCCCTGAATTATGCTTTACCGCCCTCTCCTTCCTCTTTTACATCCCGCAATTAAGATTCGAGCCCTTCGACGCATAATGTCGAAGGCTTCCACATCATCGGCGGAACGCCTCGGCCTGGCGGACCCCTGCGGCGCCCGGGGAATTACAGCCACCTCCTGCCAGATGACACTAATTGCAGTTTTCACGTGCATCTGCGACACAATGGCCTCTCCGCGTCTGTTAGCACAGATACGTGTCCGGCGGTTTTGCCGATCGGAAATGAAGAGTTTTATTATTCATTCCTGCCGACCGGAGTCGTCAAGCGGCGTCTGAGGCGGACAGAAGTGACCACGGACGTTCAGGGGTCGGTCTTATTGATGGCGCGACAGGTTTACGCTGCACCTCACGCCTTCGACGCATGCAGGAAACAAGACTGAGCTTATTCAGCGACGACACACGAGCGGCGCTGGTTCCACTGATCACGGCACTTTAGTGGACTTGTGCTACGACGGTCAACAAGATGATTCAAAAGTCCTGACCCCCATCCCCTCGTAGCCATTCTACAATAATTATAACAACAATAATAATAATTTACCCCGGGGATTCTTAACCACAGGGCTGCGGCCCAAACTTGGGCCCAGAGCGCCACCTAGTGGGCCGCAAAAAAAATGTGTTTTGTACGTGTGGGCCGCGAGGCTGCGGGACGCAATAACAACTCGCGACTAGTAGTGGCGCTAACGCATCCGTCAGTTGTTACTTTAACCAGCTTCATCAATAAGGAGAAACTCAGCTAACTGGACAAAAACAAGATGGAGAAATATTTAAATCGAAAAAATGAAGACGACCCCCCCGCCAAAAAGGAAATTTTTGCGCAAGTACAACCCCGACTTCATTAAGTACGGCTTCGTAAACGGAGGTAGCGCCCAGTGTGTGGAGTGCGTGTTAACGCTGGCTAAGCAAGCACTTAAAACGTCAAAACTACAGCGGCACCTGGAGACCAAGCATCCGACGCTTGTGGGAAAGCCGGTGGAATTTATCAAGAGAAAAGAAGTTGGGCTGCAGATGCAGAAAAGATGGATCGTGTCACTGACTGGCAACTCTAAACGTGCACTGAAAGCTAGCTAGCTCGTAGCCAGACGGGTGGCACAGAGTAAGAGACCATTTTATTTCATTTTATTTGACAAGGTTTTTGCTTGGTGAACTGTAAGTGGATTAGGTTTATTGAATTGAACTGAATACAAATCAAACCAAGAGTGAGATAATTATGAACTTATACAGTGTATATATATTAAATAATACATATTAAATAATATATAATATAATATAATTAATAATAATAAATGATATATATTAAAATTATATTTAACGGGCCCTGGGCCACTCTGTACTGAAAAAAATGGGCCTGAGGGTCAGAAAGGTTAAGAACCCCTGATTTATCCTTTAATTATCCCTGGTGGGGAAATTTGTTCTCTGCGATGGAGCCATCATGGACGAGCCATGAGCCTCAGGCTGCCAGCGGAACCGTGAGGGTTTGGTGTCGGGAATCCAACCGGGAATGTTCATTTCCAAAGGCTCGACCTCCCGCGCCGCGCCGCGCCACGCCACGCCACGCCACGCCACGCCACGCCACGCCACGCCACGCCACGCCACGCCACGCCACGCCACGCCACGCCACGCCACGCCACGCCACGCCATCATGGCCATCGATCGACCCGCAGGGTGTTTATGGACCGCGTGAAGGCTTCGGAGAGCCTGATGAAGACTCTGGACAGGAAGAGCCCGGTCTTCACCGGCACCGTCCCTGATTTAGGTGCAAAGTCTTGAAGGATCGAGGGAGCCGATCAAAGAAGAACCCTGCTAGGGGACACGTGACACATGACACGCCTGCAGACGAAAGACACAGGAAGCTACAGGAAGCTACAGGAAGTCACAAGAAGCTACAGGAAGAAACAGGAAGCTACAGGAAGCTACAGGAAGCTACAGGAAGCGTCAGGAAGCTACAGGAAGCAACAGGAAGCAACAGGAAGCTACAGGAAGCGACTGGAAGCAACAGGAAGCTACAGGAAGCAACAGGACAAAACAGGAAGTCACAAGAAGCAACAGGAAGATACAGGAAGAAACAGGAAGCTACAAGAAGCAACAGGAAGCTAAAGGAAGAAACAGGAAGCTACAAGAAGCAACAGGAAGCTACAGGAAGAAACAGGAAGCTACAAGAAGCAACAGGAAGCTACAGGAAGAAACAGGAAGCTACAAGAAGCAACAGGAAGCTACAGGAAGCAACAGGACGAAACAGGAAGTCACAAGAAGCAACAGGAAGATACAGGAAGAAACAGGAAGCTACAAGAAGCAACAGGAAGCTACAGGAAGAAACAGGAAGCTACAAGAAGCAACAGGAAGCTACAGGAAGAAACAGGAAGCTACAGGAAGAAACAGGAAGCTACAAGAAGCAACAGGAAGCTACAGGAAGAAACAGGAAGCTACAAGAAGCAACAGGAAGCTACAAGAAGCAACAGGAAGCTACAGGAAGCCACCGCCTGCAACGTCTCACACCGATACAAAAGGATGACTTGTGTGCTGGACCTTCTTGTCGAAGTCCTCTGTTCTGATTAATGCATAGATACAACAATGATATCAAAGATACTTCCAGGTCACCAAAATAAAACCTGCGATGGATTCCTCTGATCTTCTCTGAGACACATTTGTGGCTACGACAACATGCATGAACTACAGGTCCAGATGACCAGCTTCCATCAGCTTCTTCCTTCTCTATGGCCAGATGAGCTCTACTTTAAGAGCGATCACTTGCGGCTACACGAGTCCAGATGTTCTCTGGGTTCTAGAAGCCCGACAGCAGGCGGTTCTGTCGGTTCTTTAAACCAAGGCTGAAGAGACGCTTGTTTGATCCGACTTGAGGCGCTAACTAGCCTGTAGCTGGTTAGCGCTTCCGCCTCGCAGCGAGACGATCCGTGGTTTGACGGTCATTTTGTGTCGCCGTTCACACGGCAGGCAGAGACGCCATAAACAAAAGAATGAATTACTTTCCATCTCATTCCGTCCCCCTTATTCTCCTTTGTACGGCACCCTGTAAAATATATATCTTATTATCATTATTACTTCCGATCCCCAAGTCCTCATAAGAGCATATTGTTTTTTTCCCAACATATACTTCAAGCTACTTAACCGTCCGCAGACTTTGTCCACAAATAAGGAGAATTTTAGAGCCTGTTGGTGACAATAAAAGGCAAATGGCAGCAAACAGTGCATAAAAAACAAAACAGAATCACTCTGCTGGAGATCCTGCTGCAAAAACCACACGCACTCGGACCGTATGCCATTCCAGATAATAATAATGATAATAATTTCATCTTTTTTAACCATTCTTTGTTGGTATTTGCATGAACTGACGCATTCAGAAGGGAATCCGATGGTTGGAAACGTGCCGACCCATCCCATCGTTAGTCATCGGTCCAGGAGACGACTGGCTGGTTACTGGGCAAAATACACCATGAGTTGATTGCACACACACACACACACACACACACACACACACACACACACTGCTGTTTGTACATTTCCCCGTGGGCCGCATCGGGGATGAGGCCGGTCTGGTCGGTTCCATCCGACACCCACATGGTCAAATTCCCCGTCCTCCGTCTCGGCGTCGGTGTTTCTCGGGCCTTCGGCATCTGAGCGGCGAGGATCTCGTGCGCTTTGCTTGTCCGGTCCGGTCCACGCGCTTCTCCTGCTCCTTTGGCCGTCGAGGTCTCTTTTCTACGACCCGCTGCTTTTAGGCCTGAACCCAAGGATGTTTTGCTCCTGTTTATTTCCCGACACGATCAACCGTGATGAAATGGGAGTTCCATTAGGGCGCGTTTTAAAACTCGTCCCTCGGCTTCTGAAACGCACTTCCAAATGCGACGGCGCTCCTCCGTTCGGCCGTCGCGTCGAACGTCAGCCCCGCAGAGATAATACGTGCGCGTTTGTCTAAAATGACGGCTAATCCTGTTCTGGAGGCAGCGTTCATACATTCAGTTTCCAGGGAGGGGCGGCGACGGCTTCTCAAATCACTTCACTTCACCTCCTCCATCAAAAGTGATCCGTTTCAATAAAACCCCACCGAGTAATTGCGGCTCATCAGCGCCAAAGTCAATATTCAATTAACGGGAGCCTTTTCAACGTGCCGTCATCGAAACGCACGTCTCCTCTCTATTAATTAAAAATTCTATTTGGAGGTCAATTAATTTCATTACGGTTCTATTCATTAACAATAATAGGGCGGCGCATACGTCTAATGGACGGGGAGTGTCTTCTTATTTGCGCCTTTCAAAGGCTCGGTTATCGGCGGGTCGGAGGCGACGGGGAGGACGGACGCCGGAACGTCGCAGGCTTCCGGCGTGTTCGGTCCGAGCTCGGCGAGGCCGGCGGGGAAGCGGCGCCGACAGGGTGGAGCCGGCGTCGTGTTCGGCGTCTGACGGCGGATCACATTTAAACACACACTTTCTCCACCTTCACCCGCTCGACCACAAAAACGATGACAAAGTTATTAACCCGCTCGCTCTGCATCCAAACAGAAGCTGCTGATCGGTTTTAAATACCCGGAAGGTGTCTTAGGGAATTATTTATCGATTTTTAACATGTCACTTACAGCAAAAAATGCTACACACACACACACACACACACACACACACTGCATGGGGTAATATTTCTTCAGCTCAGCAGCGAACTCATTGGAAACAAGATCATTCTCTTCTCATCCGGTTGGACAAACGGTCAGCGACTTCACACACACTTTAATTCTGATCTTTCCACATGCCATCAAACTCTGTCCTTGTTAATTCCATGTGTGACGTTCACCTGAGCTCGCCGCCAACCCGGCGATCTGAATCTTTCCGGTATCGGCGCCACCGGCGCGCACTCTGTGAAGCAAAGTTCAGCACTTTCTTCAGGCTGTCCTCCCTGGGAGCCCGAGAGGAACGCTCGAGCTCCGGCGTACGTGGGTGTCGGACTGTTCCGACAGTCTGCCACGTTATAAATAAGCGGCGGTGCCTCCGTCCACGTCTGATTCTTAGCGTTCCATCGCAGGCGCGATAATATCCCGCCCGCGCCGTCGCTGTCCTCGTCCGGGGCGAACTGCACTTTCTCACGGAGGGAGCACCGGAGGGACCCGCCGAGAGGCGGGAATTAGTTCGAATTACCTTTTCGGTCGAACAGAAATCACATTTGCGAGAAACATAGAGGTCTCCGTCCTCCGTCTGCGGTATTCTTGAAGTGTAAGCGTTCAGTCCACGCAACGCCTGTAGGCGGTTCGACGCAAGGCATCCTATACCTTCCGCAGCCGCCGGAGGCCAAACACATGCACGGGCGGCCGGCACGCCGGCATCAACTAATAATAGCGTGAATCTCGACGTGGTCGTGCACAGCTAGCCCATCTGTGAGAGGCTGCCAATTAGCTACTGTCATATGGCACAAAAGTGGGATAGATTTGTGATGTGCGCTGCTGTTCTGACTGCGAGATGAGCGCGTCTGAAAGCAGGCTGCAGGCTTTCATCTGTGAAGCCCCTCAGATCGAGGCAGAGCCGCTCTTCAAGCAGAACACCATCATTGTGCATGTTCGAGTCGCCGGATAATTCCGTTTTTTCGGGGGGGATAAATAGCTTACATTGTTGTTCAGCAGCGCTACAGTCAGGAGCATTGATCAGGGGAACACGGCTTCCCCAACTCCACGCACAATTAACCGCTGACGTGGTAGCCCCAGAGCGACGCGCTCGGGAACGTCCACGCCGCAAACGCGACCGACGGAGTCGCCGAAGCCGTCTACGGCGTCCCTACCTTCCGTCCGCCGGTGTTCAGCTTCATGGGCGTGAGGAACGGGTCAAAGATCATGTGACTGGTCTCTATGTTGACGGGCGACTGCTGCTTTCCCACCGAGCACAGGTTCCAGGCGGAGTTCACCAGACCCCAGAACGACGGCACTGCAACACAGAAGACAAGGGTTAGACGGCTCCTCCTCACCGTGTCCTGCCTACATTGGCATCTGAAACATCAGCGACTTAAACAGAAGACTAAAAGAAAAGACTTCATCCACAATGTGTCGGTTTTCCTGAAACCCCGTGTGTTTCTGATTGTTATTGTTCATTTAGTGACTGTCCGCGGGAGATAAAGGACACTTCAATAGCAGCGGATTTGTTTCCAATGGTGAAGCAGGGAAACTAAAAAGACAAAGCTTGCTAGGAAACTCATGCAGGTACAAGAATTCATTAATTCACCGGCTATATGGCCTCCCGTGGGAGTCCAAGCAGGGAACCTTGGTCCTGCAAGGCAAAAGCTCCGACCGCTGCACCACCGTGCTGCCTCTAAACAAAAGTTTAGCTTTATGTTGTGCTGCACCAAACTCTTAGCTTCCTGCCCCACAGTGATGACATGTATGTATTTGACCGTCAGCAAATTTTATCCCTGTTTCGACCGATGGATTCTCTTAGACGGTGAGTTCGTCAACCCCAACCCCTGGTCACTACGGAGAAGTCCTGCATCTCATCTTAGAAGAACACAAGACGACACATCTGGTACAGCTAGCTTGGCGTCGTCAGACGGAGCATACGACTTCAGCAACCTAACAGAAGAGGTGCGAGGCGGCAGACGCCCGTGTGATCGTGGACTCGCTACCTCCGCTGATCGGCCGGAACTCAGCCTACCGATGGGTTTGACGTCATCCAACACCTCACAAGGTTGGTGGAGAGCATGGAGTCATTCATGAGGACACCCCGCCTCTGGAGAAGAGGGGTGCGGACAGCGATGGGAGTTCAGATCTGTTCCGATGAAGAACGCAGCGAGCTTTCGTTGCCAATGTTTTCATCGTCCCAGATCACCAGTGATGAGCTGAGATCCCATCGCTCTCCAGCCCGATGTTCCTTCAAACTTTCCATACGTTTGTGCATACAGACGACCTCGCTGAGCACACTGAGGACCACTGTGCACAACATTAGATGTGCGCGCTGTAGCCGCACACCAGTATCACACCTGGGATCACAGCTTCCATTTAGTCCATATTTTCCCATCAGAAAACTAGCTTACTACTTTAGCATCGCTGCATGTTTCGCAGAGCGGACCTTCCTCACTTGAAAAAGAAAAAAATCTCATCCGGTTTCACCGCTTGTTCTTCTACATGCACGTGTGTTCTATGTGTACTCCGACAGCTGTTCCAACTTAGGAGAACCTTTCTTTTTTATTTTGGTTTGGCGAGTGGACGGATCACATTCGCCGCCCGCTCGTTTCGCCACGATAAGGGGTTAGCATGTTAGCATTAGCGTCACTCAACTACACCACACCGTTATTATTATTATATAGCGTGTATGGGCAGAGCACGCGCACAAGTGCTGTCAACGCCGTGATTGGCTGTGTAGCACGATTGCATCGTACGATTGGCCGGACCGAGTTACGCAGCAAAATGATACAGAAAACAATGTTATGCATCTAATTCAGTTGCAGCGCGTTAACTGCGCTTGATGGGTTGATTGTGCGCTGAATGTGCGAGCGGTGCACAACTGCGCGGTTGCGCAGCTTAGAGGGAACGTTGCTCCAGCCCCCGGCCGGCGGCCGCGAAAGAGCGGCTTGGCGAAGAGGAAGGAGCCCGCGACGCCGCGGAAATCCATGCTGAGCGAAGGCTTGTTCCCGTTACCCCGAAACACGCTTTCGCTTCATGGATCACAAACGCAAGCTGCCAATTAAAATGCACGCTATGCCGCCTGTGCGTAGGACGCTCCCAAACGCTGCGACGCTCCATCAGCGCCACACAGTCACACACCGTTAGAAAACCCAAACGCCAGCGGCCAAAGTCGCAATCGGGTCGAGGACGCGCTGCGAGCAAAACTCATTTACAGCGGCTTTTGGCAATCCGGTCACCCCCGAACCCCGTCGGAGCAGGAGAGACGATATTGAACGGACAAAGCCTATAATCAGCCGACGCATTACTATAAGTACGACACGGCGCGGCGGCGCAGGGAGAGCGGCGCTGTGGGGGTGATAGGCATCTCGGCGCGTCATCTTCTTATGTAAGACTTGGCTATCGGGACTAATAATTCAATTCCTCTGCGCGGCGAGAAGCAAATTCTTATCACCGCCCACTCTGGTGAGAGGATCATTGTGCTACGAGTCTCCGCTCAAGTCGGACACGTTTGGGAGGTCTTATGCAAAGCTGAGTCACCGGGATTCTTCTACGGAAACGACCGAGCGAAGGAGAGTTCGAGACGGCAGGAAATAGCTCTAGATGAGGACGAGGACACAGAATGTCACGGGGCCTCGAGACCCCGATGGTGCTCGCGGAGCTTTTCACATCACCTGAGCTTTTAAAGGAAAATCTGAGTTGATGTTGCAGATGTATCCAGCTCCAAACACGTGCAAAGTTCTCGAGACGCCATGTCGAGCTGCCCGGTCCTCCTTTCCCTCAGAAGCAAGTAACACATAACTAAATGTGCCCTTTTGTTCAGTCTGGCAGCAAATCTCCTTTTTTTTATCACCCCAAACCTCCAGCGGCCCTGCTCGTTTCCACACCGAGCCACGAGCTCATTTGCGGCTCGAGTCATTTCAGATGTGTTGAACAGTGAATAACTCACCGCTCCATTGAGCGCAATCAAACTAAAGCCGGAATACAAAAAGAGACACGATTAGGATCTTGGAGATGGGAGGATTCTGCAAATTCCCCGTTGCGGGGGAACACGCTACCGTCGCTGCTAGCAAACATCATCTTACGTCGCGGGTGCCTTTAGCGCTTAGCCGCCCGAGAGTACGCCTTCGTACGTAGTCAAAGCCTTTTTTTCAGTCGACGAGAGAACGCGAGGACAAAAGGGTGGACGGCAAATAAAGTTAACTCCTCCGATACGAAATCCTTCACGAAAGTGAAAGCTAATCCATACACGGTTTGGCGATGGAGTCGGAGGAGATCAATGCATGAAAGGCCGGGCCCTTCGTCGCACATGTTCACATAATAATTAGCTGTTGATGGATTTCTGAACGTGGCCGCGGCACCCGGAGGTATCGGTCACTGCTGACAGAAGCACTTGGAGCTCGGCCACGGGTCTCCTGGCCCTCCAGATGCTCCCACCGTACGCTCCTACATTTCACTTCCGTCGCTGGTTTCGCTTACTAGCCACTTATCCGCTCGCCATTCCGTTGGTCGGAGAGCTGCGGTTAAACCAAAAGCAGTGGCGGGCTTTTCTCTGAAGTCCACTTTTATTGGTCACAGTGACCCACCAGGGGGACGTCCGTGTCCAGACCACACCTTCACCCACAGTCTTTCTTAAAAGACACTATTAACACTCATATCATACCAATGGGCGCAGAAATTATAGGGTTGAAATGGCCTGAAAGAGCTGAACCCATGATTAATTGATCAGAGTGTGTGTGTGTGTGTGTGTGTGTTCTGAACATCTCGCTGCCACTCATCATCAAAACTGCGACTGTATTTCACTCAGCACTCGATCACAATAGGATCGGGCGCTTCCTAACGCCGCCTCGTATCCTCGGCTCTCACACCGGCTCCATTTCAATGACATTGATTTTGGATCGGTTGAACTGCCGCCTTCAATTAGCCGATGTAGCCGAGGCAAAGCCGTCGGCTCTCCTGTATCCAAGTCCATTTTTCCCCACGAACGTTAACGACTTCCACGGGCCGAGCATCCGCGGACACGAGCGGCTAAACCCGCAGCCGCCGGCGTTAAAGGCAACCGACCGAACCCCGGCTCCGGGCCGTAATGTGGCAACACAGGAGAATAAAATGCAATCGTCTCGGCACCCGAGGTCACAGGGAGGCGCCATGTGGTCCACAGGGATGAACCCCAATGCAGCAGCACCAGTTCACCGCCATCTACTGTTTATCAACCCGCAACCGACCAACTGCAACATGTTTAACATGATTTAACACTCAAACGCAAAAAAAAAAACCAGAAAAAAACAGGCGAAACTTCTCAATCTGCTTTTTGAACGCTGATGCAACCGCCACGCGAGGCTGCAGCAGGCAGAGGATGTTTCTCTGTGAATTGTAGTCATTTATGATGAAATCTTAAATTGGAGCTCGGCATGACGTTTTCACTTCATTGAAAAACACATTTAAACTGCGCGGCGCCCTTTGGTCCCTTTACATCCTCGGCGTGTTGGCGGAGGTGCGACCGCTTAACCCTGTTGCTTTGTGTTTCAGTCAAAAGGTGCATCACAAGGAATAAATAAATGGAAATGCGGCGCCGCTCGTCGCGCACCTCATCAGTCCCCAGACCTTTTGACATTTCCTCCATTACTTCCCCGCGCTCTCATCTCCACAGCATCTCCTCGGCCGCAGTCAGACGGGAACAAAACCAAACTAAATGCAACGCCGACCGCGTCATTCCAGGCGTTCTCCGCCTCAGACACGATGTCGCCAAAATAACCGCTTTGAGCAGGTTTAAAGATATTAATTTTCTGAAATAAAATCAACTTGGTACGTGCTATATGCTCCACCGTTCCACATTTCAAACTACATTTAGATCGGGAGGCGAGCCGTCATGACCTCTCAGTCATTGTCGGGGTAGAACGGGTTTTCACGGCATCGTCTTATCGCTAGGATGGGACTTTTGAGCGCATCCGAAAATACAAAATAACCAAATATATCCACATGTTCAAATATAGGCCGCACTTGTCTGTAAGCCGCAGGTGTCCTCGTTGTAGCATGAGATATTTACACTGAAGAGTTTTTTAGTTGAATTAAATCAATAGGCACAACGTCCACAAATACCTACTGGAAATGCTGTTCTGCGAACAGCGGCTGGACCACGACGGATGAAAAACGAATAATAAGACAAGGGAAAGTCCATCCATCCATCCATCCATCCATCCATCCATCCATCCATCCATCCATCCATCCATCCATCCATCCATCCGTCCATCCATCCATCCATCCATCCGTCCATCCGTCCATCCGTCCATCCATCCATCCATTTTCCACCCAGCTGATGTCTACCTTGGTCGTCCTCCCGCCAATAAAACCATTCAAATCGTCTTCTTCGCTGTCGCTATCGATCGGCCTCACGATCTCACGCTCATTTCTTCGGTCTAATGCGAAATGTTTTGGCGGCGTGACGCCCGTTAGCCCAAGAAAAATCCCTAACTAGGCCGCGTCGTTGTTCAAAGCGTGTGGAAAAAGTAGCGTCTTACGGTGCGGAAACCACGGCAGTTGTGATGAAAGTGCTTCCCGACAGTAAACAGACTTTTGGCTGGTGGCTGCAGACGTGTGGGAGCAGCTGGAGAGGCCACCAGACGGTCCATCAATCCTGTCATTTGCAAAAAACACTCCACTTGAATTGTAAATTGTTACCATAATGTCAGCTAGATATCGATGAAACGTCTAAAAGACTGAAGATGTTTTGGGATGAAGGAAAGAATGGGAAAAAAAAAAATCCATATTCACACTGGAGAATGTGATCCTTGTGTGTCTCTCCGGCCCGACAATCCCCTTCCTGAATTCCCCAAGTGGGCATTTAAATAGGTCAGATAAATAAAGAAATAAACACATAAAATATCTGCTGATGCAAAGCCGGGTTGCACATTCCCCTCAAAGAAAGACCTGAAACAGCTCCAGGAAAAGTGCTGACTTATGCAAGTATGCAAACTTACATCTTAATGATAATGAATGTCTAGGAATACAAGAGCAGATCTGTTGTGCTCGGCTCGCTCTTCTAAAAACACTGCAGGATCCATCTTGTCAACTCACAACTATATCAATGTATGTAAGTGTGTGTGTGTGTGTGTGTGTGTGTTGCTCAATTGATCGTCTCACTTGTAATTTCTGAACATGAAATTATGACAGCTCTGCAGTTGCTTTGCTGACTGTGTTTGCTGAGAACACTAATGATGATGATGCTACAAGGAAGGTTTTGTTATTTCTCATCGTCGACAGCAAACGTCGAGCGCTGAAGACCTTTTTTTTTTTTTTTTTGCGGCTGTAATTTGTGTCAATTGACGGATGATCAATACGGCGCATAGATCACCGGACTGCGATTAGCGGGATGCAGCACCTTTCTAAAAGGCACATTAGTTTGTGATCACATGAAATAATGAAGGATGGAGGACTGCAGGAAGTGATCACAGCAGATAGGACGCTGCTTCAATATCACATTTTCTGTTTATAAAGTCAGAATAAATTCAATTTACACTCTGCAGTAAATAGATATGTGAAATCATGAAATGTTAGCAGAGCAATACAGAACTCCACAAAAAAATAAAAATAAAAAATCAAAGCTGAATGATGAACTAATAATTCACAACTCCATTACGAGTGCGCTTGTAGGTTTCCAGATTATGAGCGCGTTGACGAAGAGCCGGTTCACATTATTAATAGAAAGCCGACGTTTCCCCGAGGGTTAGCGCTCGGCGGCGGGGAGGAAACACGCCTTTCACAGGAAGCGGCTCAATGTGGGCGGCCTTCTGTCTGGACAGAGGGAAGCGTCCTGGAGATCCTGGATCTATCGCTGCTTACATGGCGGGGAGGCCGAAATGATACGGTAATAACTTTAACGTTCAGCCTGGCGAGACGCTGCAGCAGATCAGGCTACAAGCCGTGGACGGCCGCGCAAGCAGAGCGAGGGGAGGTATGAGGTTACCAGCGGCGTTGGTGGCACTGTGAGACGGGATGGGAAGGGTTGTCTGGGATGTCCTTGGAGGTCCTCCGTCATCCGGCTCACGGTCCGCTCTCGTCAAAATCTTCTCGTGGCAACCGGTCATCATGGGGTCCTTTGGTAGAAGCTGGGGCGACACGACAAGGGTCGAGCCCAGGGTCGAGCCCAGGGTCGAGCTCAGGGTCGAGCCCAGGGTCGAGCCCAGGGTCGAGCTCAGGGTCGAGCCCAGGGGCGCCAAACCCAGCCGGGAGAAGGAGCCGCAGCTCCACAGCAACGGTATCTTGAGCCGAACGAGTCTGAAATCCAGTTCGGATCAAGAAGCTCAGGACAACCCCGATTTCTCCATGAGAAACAACTTCATTACATTCAAAAGCCCAATCTCGCCGCGCGGCGGAGAAGAAGATCTCCTTCGAGTCGGACAATTGGGTGTTTGAACCTTCTGTGCCAGAGCGCCGGTTCCATGTGGGCCTCTTTAGATACCGGCTGCTCCTGGTGGGTAGAAGAGCGTCCAGCGGCGTCCAAACATCAGGACATCTGCGTCTTCTCAATTCCAGTCATGAACATGTGTTTCAGGGCAACGCCGCAAATCTCAACTGTTCATGGGAACTAATGCCACTGTCTTGCTTGGCAATGAGGTTGATAGTATCTGGCATTCCGTGTTCGAAGGGGTGCCGCAGCTCTCGGGCCTGCAAAGATGGCCGCCTTTGAGAAGTTCCTTGTCGATTTAAGCACAGAGCCGAGCCGAGCCGACGCTCCGGGTTTGGAGCTTTAGATTGAGTCACAAGAATCACAAAGGCTTCCTATTTTACTGCATAATAATTTAGAGGAGAAGGTCCCGTCTTTCTCTTCGTATTTCCACTTTGCTCTTCCTTCCGTCGGCTTCGCCGTTGCCATCCGCTCACAGAGGAGTAAAAAACGATATCGGTGAGAGGGTAGCGGCCAGCCGCGCAGAGGAAGCCAAAGAGTTGCATTTGGCACAAGCGGCTTGCTGGCCACCCCTGGGCTAACCTAAGCCAACCCCAACTCTAAGCTTCTTTCACAAAGGCAGGATTTTAAGCCTATTCTTAGGGTCCGCGGCCAGGATCGAGATCGGAAGCCGGTTCCGCGGAGCAGGAGCTCAATGGTCTGGCTCCCGTCCTCCCGAGGACGTCTTCCAGCATTGCTGGCGTGGAGAAACGCGCAAATGATCTATTTGTCAGTGGTTGCTGATTTACTAATTAGTTTGCCAGCAGATAACTTGATTTTTATGCCAAAGGGTTGGATGGTAAATTGGTGGGTGATGGATTTGCTGAGTCTGTGAGTTAGCGGCTATCCTTACAGCAGCAGACGCTCTTTCTGCAGACCACATGTTCCTAGCATAGTTAGCGCGCCGTGTGTCGTATCCCGACTTGAAGGCGAAGCTTTCCGACCACACGGACACTTGATCCTGCGTTGAGGTTCAACAAAAGAATACTTTCAAATCAACTCTTTGATGAAAACCCGGCACTCGCTTTTGTTTGTTTTCGCCTTTTTCCTGGTCTCATTTGGAGGTGTACGGTGGTGCACACAGGTCAGGGCTAAACAAGAAGAGACCCGCTGTTAGAAAAGGCCCAGGTAGTTGTGACGCGCCATCTGGTGGCGCTAAATAAGACTTACAGGCAAAAAGAATCCAAAGAATCCTTTAAATGGAAGAAAATATCTTGTAAAATTGAATTGGCTTTGACTCCCATCAGGCCTGAGGACTTGCAGGCCGGTTGCGGCTTGTGGGCTGTAGTTTGTCCATCTTTGGTCTGATGAGGAGATCATCGTAGCGAGACGCTCACGTTCGACAGGACAGAAACTTTCCAGATGCGTTCTGGTCTCCTGGGGGTTCTTCATGCTCCCCTGCTGGTAGCAAACCGGGGCAGAGGTTGATTCATTTTGTCTGTAATAAGTAGAATGGCGCCATTAAAAAAAGCCCATAAGGTGGTCAGTCGCAAGGCTGCCGCCGTGCACGACTCAAAGGAGCTCTGACTTTCTGTCGCGCTAAAGAGGAACCTGAGGCCGTTCACGCTCCAACGGCCTGCAGGAGGACGATCGGAAATCTGTAACTCCAACGCATCCCTGACCGGGCGGCGGGCGGGGTGAGCTATTAAGGAGTGATTTTCTGTTCTGGCGGAGTCCTCTTTAGACTTACTCTGGTTTGAACAGCACTTTGATGAAAAGCGACGTACAAATATATCTAGCGTTATTAATCCGGAAGCAGGAGCAAACCCTTACGGCAGGGAGAGGCGATGACCGAAGCGGGAGAAGCTGCTAAATGACTCGGCGAGGATCGTGTCACGCGGGTTCGACAGGTGCGCCGTTTTACCGTCTACCGGGGCTGATTGAGCCTTCCCAGAAAACATGAAGCGATAGTCCGTCTCGTTCGCGCAAACGCCGGTAGATCGGACCAATCCTGCCGGCCGGGACGGCGCTAAAGCCTCATTAGCATGACCTGCCCGAGAGCACAATAAACATGCCATTCAAGCTAACTCCCCCTGTCACGATGTTGATGGTGTGGTGTACACAAGCTGGCAGCTGGGAAAGACCCTCGCTCCCAGGGGCGGAATAACAAACACCTTCCCTCGTGGTCGGCGAAGAGGAGGAGTAACACCTCTCTGGATGGAGACAAGAAGAAGCAGGGGGCGGATACTGACTCGGCTGTTTTGTAAGCGGAGTTGTCGTGTCGGAGGAAGCTTTGCCTTGTGAGGGGAGATTTTCCGGAAACCCGAGAACCTCGGGTGCTTCCGTGGTCTTCTTTTCCCTTGGGCTGCTTCCTTCTGAGGTGGATCGTCCGCCTCCATCTCACCCTCGTCCTCTCCATCCTCTTCTCCAACACCGACTAACTTCATGTCCTCCTTCCCTCCGCCTATAAACCTTCTCTTCGGTCTTCCTCCTCCCAGATCTTCACTATCCCTCCCCATCTCAGTGCCACCACATCTCCGAAAAACCTCGTGGTATCTGTTCCCCAGAGGAAAAAGGGGGTCACACGGCGTTGCCGAGGGCGACGGTGGACGCCCCTCCCTCTTCGCACATTCCACACAGAAGATCCAGAACAAAAAGCAAGTGATTTTTTTTTTCCCCTCTGTGAAACAAGCCGATGAGCTCTGCCTTTGTGGTGTCACTGCAGAGTGAATGTAGGCGTAATTGATAACAATGATTAAGTGGCCCACATGCTGACTCTTAACAGGATGGGACCATAATTATTTCTATTTATCATGCATTTTCTGTCAAAATGGCTGCCGGCAAAATGCAATCATTGAATTCTAGCGTGGAATTCTTTCTCTCGAGATCGTGCTACGGATAGCGCTCACAAGACTGTTCTAGAATTCGGCGCTCTTTCAGCTAAAACCAGTCGTGCGGGCCCACAAGGCTTCCGGACGGACGCATCCAGGACGCTCCTTTGCAACACTTCTACTCCACATTGGCCCATTCCTTTTCTTGGAGACCTTCTTCTTGGTCTTCAACAAGCCGAGCTCCTCGGCCTCCCCGAGGTTAAGCCCCGCCCACTTACGGTCGCCACCTTGATCCTCCAGAGGGCCACAGCTCGGGATGTTTGCCAATTATGAGCCTCCATGAAGATGAACCCGCTACACACTCGTGTCCGTACAAGTCATACCGATGCACCGACAGGCGCAGGTTAAACACGGAAGAGTAACGATTCATGTTTGACTGATTCTGAATCCTTCAAGAGGGTCGGGGAACCGGACGACGAGACCCGACAGGGTGCGAAGCCGGCATCGAGGCAAAAGGTGGCTACGTCAAAGATACCAACATGTTGTGACGTGTTAATCCCGCACGTTCTCCTTCACAATCTGGACGCCTCCAGTATCAATCTACAATGCAGAACATTGGGGAAAAAAAAAAGACAGCGGCGCAGTGGTTCATGCTTCGGCCTCTTAGCAAGAAGCTCTGCGGTTGGATTCTGACAGGAACTCGTGGAACGAGATGAGATAAGACTCTCTAGACAGGATGATAAACACTGGGACAAACGCATACCTGCGACAAAGAGATGCCTTTGTCCTTGGACATTTTTTTATGTCTTACTTTTTCGAGCAACCTTTTGACGGGATCGAAAAGTATTCTGAAGGTTAAAATCCTTCCCTTACTGATAAGTAAGAGGTAATGGCACCGCGAACAAAACCGATGACCGGGTTCGGACGAAAATGACAGGAATTCCAGAAGCCCCGAGAACTCGATTTAGCGGCGCGGGTTTACAACGGGGGAAGGAGGTAAAGTACGGCCGCGTTAAGCAGAACGGGACTCGGCGCTGACTTTTCTTTCAATTTCCCCCAGCTTTGTGTCTCCATTTCAATCACAGCGGGGCGCCGGCTTCTTCACAACTGCCTATGTCATTACATTTCATTGTGGTTCACCGGACGACGTGGCAAGCATGTCTAAGCATGTGTGTGGATTTGCACATCTCGGCGAGATCCTGCGGGGTAATCTCGGGACGCTACTCAGGCACTTGAATTTTTATTTTGTATGAGAGGAGGACTAATTTGGTTAAAACATGCAGTAAAACTCACTCCAGTCTACAGGGATTAGCATGTAATATGTGGAAAATGAAAGTGAAAAACAAGCTTCGTCCTGACTCTACATTCATTATCTTCATTTACTCGTTCTCCTGCTCAGAAGGCTCAGAGGGCCTCCTCCCGTCGGACGACGGACCCACAAATGTCACGCCGACGGACAAACACGCCTCCCCATCGGAACGCCGACAACCATGTGTGTGTGTGTGTGTGTGTGTGTGCTCGCATGGACACACGCTCACATGTTAAACATTAATTTCCATAAAACATCTCAGAGGATCCGTCTGGATTGAAACGTGTTGTTCTGTTTCTCAGTCTGGCTTCTCTGACTTCAGCTACGAAACATCTTACATGTGAGGTCCTTCATCCGTGCACAAGCCCCTCTCGTCGTGCACGTACCTCCGCCTCTCTAGATGATCCCTGCCGGTTCCCGCTCTCACTTGAGATCACAGAGTCATCTGCAAACATCATAGGCCATGGACACATCACTGTCTTACAGCTATCATACATGTCCTGCACCACCTGAACATACCACTCTCGACACCACACACACACACACACACACACACACACACACACTCACACACTCTTCCGTGAGTGTGAACCTCCTGGGTTCACTTTATTATGACATCAAATCAAATTAGGAATGAGTTCCAGACAAAGCTTGCTTCACAAGAGGTGATTGAAATGTTCTTCGTGGACATTTTTGGAACCAAAGGTGTGCATCTATTCGACCAGGGGTGTGATTATATTATTTCTATTTCCTTGTTGCCGCTGCAGGAATCACAGTGATGTGGCACAGATGAATGGTTTGCACATGCCACTTGATAGATGTTGAGACGACGTTTAGTTCTCAAATTGACAACGATGAATCTACAGTTGCAACGGCAGAACTTTATGATGACATGAGTGTGAACGCCAAGGGATGGTTTCTGTTCTGTGAGCAAAAGTGATGGGAAAGGATGGCGACGGTGATGCGGATAAACCGGGAATGCAAATGTGGGTTTTGCATCAGATAATCTAGAAGTTAAGTTGATGAAACAGAGTAATTCATCTCAGTTAGGTAAACACCTGGGGCCTGCCTGGATGTGAATTATGAGTGCGCTAATGTTACTTCGAAAGAAGACGTTTCTGTTTGCAAAGAGTGGATTTGACGAATATTCGCTGCTCTGTCGCCAAAGTGGGTTCGCCGTCGCACGCTGTCTGTTTGCTTCTGTTCCTGCATTTTCAGGGTGAAGAAATCATTTTAAAAGTCTGGCCGCCTGTCTGCTTCTCTGCTAAGTCCACGTGCGCAACATTTCCATCGCTTTTACGTCTTTTGTCCTTGTGGATTTCTATTTACCAAGCGGCTGGAACAGCGTACGACTCAAGGATTATCTCGATGAACTTTTATATACGTCTGAGCGTCACAACAAGGTGGCCGGCCTTGTCGCAGGACCTTTCGTATCGACGAAAGGCCCGAGGTCCCAGGATCAGAACGGATGCGACTTCCTGCACCAGACAAAAAGAAGTGGCCAGGGATAACCAAGCAACCGAGCAGACATCGCCGTCATGGACGAGCAGCAGAAAACAGCCGCAGCGAGTGACAACATTATGAGGAAGCTGGAGAAACACCAGGGCCCCAAAGAGGAGTCGGAAAAGATGCGGGGTTTCGAGGCAAAAGTAGTCCCGGTAATGATGGGGCCACTTGGAGAAGTGACCAGGGTGCCACACAAACAAGGTACATTTTAATTGTGCTAATCTCCAACGAGCTAGAAAAGATTAAGAACTATCCAAAACAAAGTTCCCCAGTCCTGGGGCACGCCGAGCCCGGCCGCTCCCTTCCATTGGGATTGTTATCAGGATCAAACACCTCATTGCTTATGTTCCCGAACAGGCCTCTGGGGCTCCGAGCATACTAATGCACATTCTCATTATTCAAAGGCACCTCGACTAAAGAGATACGAGCCGAGGTAGGAAGATGTTTCCGATCATGTCACATCATGCACAACTTGCTGGAAAGCTCTGGTAAGCCGGCACGGGAGTGGGTGGACTGGCTGCTCGTTAATACGGTCTCCACCGTCGAGATTTAAATCGCGGAACAAATTGAATACATTAGATAAGCGCGGGGAAAAAAAAATGACGACGACGACGACGACGACGTATTCTTCCCGGTTTCCTCGTTTCCGTCCCGCTGTGGTACTCCGGACCGAACTGCGAGATTCGGCGTGTGTCTACGTCAGCCGTCTACTGTATGAAATCGGTGTAAAGCAGCCTGGCAAGATTGAGTAACGGTGCATTATCATATAAATAGCTTCCTCCGATGCGAGCCGGCGTCGAAACGTTGGATACAGAGTTAAACCGACAATGAATTCCGACGTGTTCCAAGGAGACGTTGGAATTCATTTCAGGAATGCGACAAATTCAGCGTTCGCCGCAAAAACAATCCCGTCAGGTACTCTTAATTAACCTTAAGCAATTTCACCACAACCAACTGTTTTCCACATCAATTACGGCGCAACATTCACCGCAACCCAAAAAGCGTTTCTCGTTATTTAGCGATATTTAAGAACCTGTGAGTGCGCGATCGAGACTAGGAGGAGAAAAATACTGTAGGTATCAAACGAAAAGTCGCTTTCACTGACTGGTCCTTAAATACACTCTGCAAAGCAGTGCGTTATCCACGTAGACGTCCTGAACTTGCGCGCCCAGGCGGCATCTCTCGGCGCCTCGGTACCTCAGCGTATGTCGGTCCGTGTCGGGGCCTTAAGAAAAGGAAGGTTAGACGATGATGCGCCACAGAATGTTTTTAATTATGGTAAGCTATTTGAGCAGATTATCCCCAGTGTCATGCATTCCCGGAGCTGCAAACAGCCAGACACGTCATTGAAACCCCTAATCTGATTTACCCAGAAAGCATTTACATCCACTTGTCAGGGCTTTTGCTTCTTTAAAAAAAAACTCTTCATTTACATGCATTTCCACTTTTCTGAAACCAAATGGTTACATAAAAGGTCCCCAGGGTACCACCTGCATGAGTAGATGACTCATCGCTCAGCCTCGCAGGGAGGCATCGATGCCCTGCCATTTTTCCCTTCTCAATGTTGAAGGAAACGCTTTTGACCCCTCTCTCACCAAGTAACCTCCTTCCTGAGCCGCAACACCTACCTGACCTGAAAAAAGAAGGGAACAACTTTCATATATATTCATGATGACCTTTGGAAATGCAGATCCAGCAGCGTCAGCGGCAGGATGCAGGATCCTCCCCGGGGTCCACGCCTTGCTCGGCGGGAACTCGCCAGCCACCGGAGACCAAGGTTCTGTACTCCCAGCGCTCCGGCATCATTAGCTAGTACGCATGTCGTGGCCCGGGGGCGGGGGGTGAGAAGAAGTACGAGTCTAAAATTCCAGCTAGAGGTGGCAAGAAAAAGGAAAGTACCAAGGGACCGGATGCCACTGGCAAACTACCCTTAGTCACCCCTTGCGCTCGGCACTGCCTGGAGCAGAAAGGGAGCTAAGAAACCTGGTGCCGGGGAGGGGACGTAGCCCCGGGCATGGAGGTGCGGGTCTACAAGTTAGAGAGCAAGAAGGACCGCTCCCCAAAGCTCCCCAAAGCTCCCCGGCCTCCGAACAAACTGCCTGATGTGGTCTGCAGAGTGCGACTGTGTGCCGAAAGCAAACGGGTCAATGAATGCTTCTTTTCCGGCCGGGTTTTACACCTCGCTATCTTGCAGCAGATCAAGTGCTCTGCGTGTCGCGCCGCTTGTTTTTTTGCATTGTTGCCGAGTTTTGTCGAATACACGGCCGACGGTGACATCACTGACGTGCCTTCTCTGAGCTTCTGGACGGGTCCATTGTAACACCCATGATAGAACGCCTGGACGTGATGCTGTGTTGTGATCAGAGAGGCCGGGCACGCTGTATTCATATTATGAAAATGGAGGTCTTGAACATCTTGAGAGTGATTCAACTCCAAACAACCCATTAGTTAATGGCCTCTACCTTTTCAGTGGAAGGCGTGCGATGAGGCCGACTGAGTCGTCTCAGAAACATCAGGCCCTCATCAAATACAAGCCTCACATCGTTTTATCAGGGACAAATTCCGTTTTGGCGAAAATACATATATTTGTCATTATGGACCATAGCAGCTCTCCTTATAGAATTTCTCAGAGGACGCCGGAGATCTGATGGTCTTTTATCAGGCATTGGGCGAGTTGCGTTACAGACCGAAAAAATAATTACCCAACCGCTTTCAACAAAGAGCAATGGTGGGCCCGTCTTTGCCCCCTTCTCTTCGGCACCCCTGAGGCCTGGCCGTGGAATCATCTGAAGAACTATATGAATGAGGAGGTGGAGATTATGCATCAAAGCGAGGGATATAAGTTTCATGGCTAGCTTAGACTCTCCTCTCCGAATGCAATTCGCCCAAAGTATGAGGCGCGAACGTTCCTGCGGATATTAAGGCACGGCGTGGCCGGTTGTTTCTCCATCGTTCAGAGCTTCCTTGTTCATACATCCTCGCCAAGCGGCAGCGGCGGCGGCGTCCGAGCGGCGTCCGAGCCTCAGCCTGCTAACGTTGAAACTTCTGGTCGCGCAGTCCTGGTACCCCGACGCTGAAGGCGGGCCTTGTCGGACCAGGCTTCGCGGTTTCACTCATCCCGAGGTATTCGTCCGAATTCTTCGCGGCACCGCCCGGGTGGAATCTGCTCCCCCACTCTCCCGAACCAAAGTTAATAGCTTAACCTTCAGTGGCATCTCGTATAATTGTATGGTCTGCTTTAGAAGAGAACAGGAAATGTAGGAGATAGCCGGAGACGACAAGTACGCCTCTGATCCTGGACAAACAGCCGGCCCATCTTCGGAGGCAGCCTTCCATGTGCTTTGCTCCTGAGAGACGAAGCTCTCGGTCTCATTTCCACAAACACATTAGCAAATAGTTGCTCAAAATACTGATGTGAAGATAGTAAGAATCAAAAAATAAAGACTCTTGAAATGAGAGCCTTTTGGCCGCTCGTCGATCGGACATCAAATCTTTTTCAGTCGGAGCGGAAGACCGCGGTTACGTAAGAGCCATTCCCTCGCTGTCTTGTGAGAGTCTGCTCATAAAAATCTGTAAAGCGGCAAACGGGAACTGTTTTAGCGGACAATATTTGCCGAGTGAAAAAGGCCCAAACAGCAGAGCGGCAGCCCTCCGGCCAGTAAAGTCCAACTCTAGCGTATAATGAAGCTAAGGAACAGACCCCGGGCCGACAAAGGTCATTTCGAATGCGATGGTTCCTCAGACGACTGCCGATACGTACCGTCAAAAAGCGAAGACGCTCGCTGATAAGGCGACGCGACGGCGGCCTCGGTGGGACGGCAAGGTCCGACCTGCGCTGTGAAAAGATGATCTCCCTAGCAGTTAACTGTTAATCACGGAGGCGGAGCAGACTCTTCACAACTGGAAGAGTCACTCGGCAAACCAGCGGGGAATCAAATGGACCGACAAGCAGCTGCTCTGGCCTCCTTCCGCCGACACAAGCCGGACATTTTCCCGACTTCACTTCGAAATACAGAACATGAATGAACTCCCAACTTAATGGACGGAGATAAACGGCAAATGAAGAGAGGCCACCGTCAACAGCTGAGCATCGACACTCGAGGCACTCGGGCCGACGGCAGGAAGGACGTCACGCGGGCCAATCGCCGGAGGTCAGGCGGCGAGCGCGTCGCTGGCTTTGGCGGGCGGACGTTCTCGCACAAGGACCCAGACACCATCACCTCTCCTGCTTTCACAGCCATCGAGTATAAATCAACGTGACTGAAGACCGAAGGAGCAATAAAGCGGTGACTGAAGGCCGACACTATCTCCTTTATCGTTGCATAAAAATACTTTTATCCGTTCATTCATTATCTGTAGTGCTTATCCGGCGCTCAGGGCCGCGGCGGGGCCGGGGGCCCGGAGCCCGTCCGAGCCGTCATCGGCTCATTCTGCGCCCCTCAGTCAACAACAGCAAAAACATTCACCCTGTAGTCCAATGCGGGGTCTCCGGCGAACCTCCTGCACGTGTTTGGGCTGCAGGAGGAACCCGGAGAACCGTGGGGAACTCCATGCATGGAGACTCCACACAGGGAGGAACCCAAGCAGGGACCTTCTGCTGTGAGGAGGAGGAGGAGGAGGAGGAGGATCCAACCACTGCAACATCCACAGCTGATGGATAAAAAAACAACAGTTTTAAGAAATGATATAGAGGATCCGGCACTGCATGAAGGTCCTGTTGGGTCCAAAATGAAGACCTCAAGCCCTGTAAGTCCTTCCACGCTCCATCCTTACTTAAGACCCCAACAGGAATGTTCTTCCCCGGTTCAGAGAACCGTTTCAGAGATAAAGGTCCGCCGCTGGACTTGGATAGAAATGAAACGGCGGATGTTTATTCAGAGCTCGCGTTTCCTGTCGGCCAAACCGGTTTCTCAAACCTGCGTCGAGTTGGTCAGCACAACCTTCTGGCTGCGAGGCGCGAGCGCTAACCACTGCGGCGCCGTGCCGACATTCTTATTGTTACGACTGCAAGCGCTCCGTATCTGTTGTTGCATGAGCAAAATTATTTTTGCAACCCGTCTACAGTGGGATGTCACGCTAGATAAAGATGGATTTAACTCCATCTTTATTTATCTTTCCTGCAGAAAAGTGAAGTTGTGAGGAGCAGCTTTTCTGCAGCGACAGGCTTCTGTGCGTGTGCACGACACAACTCCGCTGCTCCTTCCACTTATGTGACAGGTGATGCTTCTAAAGGCGGCGCTAACGTGTGAACGCCGCGCCACGTCGGCCCGGCCCTGCCGCCGCCGTTTACCGCACCGTTCAGGAGAGCTGTAATTAAAGAGACGCAGCCAAAAGCTGCAGAAAAGCATCCGTCGAGGCCGAGACGATCCCGCTCAGCCAAAAGTGACGTGCGGCCCCCTGTCAGAAAATTGATGGCGTCCGTCCAAATGGGAAGGCGTGCGGTTTGATCCCCGGCGGTTTGATCCCGCCCGCCTGCTCAAGGGTTCTCAGGCGAGGCGCCGTCTCCCGGCGGTCCGGTTAGCGCCTCGCAATCGGTGTGTGACGCATCCGTGGCCGAGGCGGATTTCATCCCGGCATCCTCCGAGCCCCTGAGGTCATATCGCCATAGCAACCTGAAATGCACAGAACCTGCTCGTTTTACTGCCGGGCTCTTCTGGAAAAGGTTCGGAGGGGAATTTTCCTGCGGCGGCGAATCCGCCGGGATGAAGATATCCATGCACACGGAGGCCTACGCAGCTCGCCGGACGCGGGCGCGCGGCAGAAAGTGCGCGCAGGCAACCGTTTGTTTCTCATCATATCTGTTTGCGGCACCGGCTTTGTGCCTCTGTCTTTTCCCCCGTCCTCTACAATGCCTGATCAGGACGTGGGCGGTTTGTTTGTTTTAGAGAGCGGCCGCATTCGCAGCCTCAGCCAAGGCCTCGCATGATTTATCGGGTTTTTAAAATGAAGAAATAGAAAATTCATTTGGATTACATTGTGGCGTCTCAGCGGGGCGACGGGCCGAGCGGCGCGGGGGATCTGCATCCCCGTGCCGCCGGACACGCCCGTCCACTTTCGGCTTACCGGGTGGTGACATTTCCGAGGTTCAACATTGTCTTTTATTCATTATTAATACGCGCCCGAGCAGAGGGCGCCGGGCCGCTACTCGACAGATTTCATTTCCGTAAAAGCGCGCGGATTAAGATATCCCGTTGTCATTTTGGCAAAATCACTTCCAGGTCGAGTCCCGTCCCGGAGCCCGGAGCTCACGGGCAGGACTGACGCTGAGCTTCTCGCTCCTTTCCGGCATTAAACCGCAAGCGTCGCAAAAGAAGGTCGTGGCCGGCGGGCGAGAGAGGCGGAGATGCTACGAGAGGCCACACTGAAGATGGCGCTGGGAAAAGGGACGCTCCGGACGGAGATACCAGACAAAAGGTAGCATTTGCAATGAGAGCGACGGGGCATCGTCGGTGTGAGTACGATGGCGGTGGCGAGGGCCGGGCAGTCACGCCGACCGGCGCCCGTCGGTCAAAAGACGCGCACCATATATGGCCGCCGCGGCCAAGGAGGTCGCACGGCTTCTCCGAATCTACTCGGCACACGGACGGAGCAGGAGCAGGAAGCCCGCGGGACCTGGATGGAATCTTCACGATCGAGCTTCGACGCGGCAGCTTCCCTACTTGGACGTCGTCTTCGCAGCTTCGCCCTTCCAGAAGCCTCTCTGGGTCGTCTGGCGTCGGACTCGAGCTTCTCGTTTGCCCGAGAGCCTTTTCATTGATCTTCAACCGTAAGAGGTTTGGCTTCATCGCAGCAAGAATAACGCGCCGGACCTGTGATGCGGCGGAACGCCAAGTGGTCTCGGCGCTCACGTACCTTCCACGGACCCAACGCAGATTTCCTATCGGCCCCGCCCACCCGAGCGCCGCTGCAGCGGTCGGTCATCTCCTTTCACATCTCCGGGGCTTTTAGCACCACCGGAGCAGCGCCGGTGGACAAAACGGAGAAATCACTCGCGGCGAGGAGAACAAAAGTAGCTCTCGGAGAGATCCGGCTGTTTATCCGGCTGCAGAACTGCACCTCTGACGCGGCGGCGGGCGGCGCCGCAGGTGAGCTGTTTTCATGCTTTCACCATTTATGCATCACTCATTAAAGCAAAAGTGCACTCATGTACCCGGCGATGCGGCCACTGAGGGCCGTACGGAGGCAGGACGGCAGGCAGGGGACGAATCGCGGCTCCCGTTCAGGCTTCTCCGAACACACTTTTACTGCACCGAGACAAAAAGAACTAGTTATTAACAACAGGAGGTGGAACACCTAAAGATGTCCGAATGGTTTATGGCCGACGCAATAACTTTAATCTGCCGAGGGACCGAAAGGAAGAAAAGTCAAGAGAAACATTAGAATAAATGAACACCCACGACCATCCATCGCGCCGCCTTCCCCGTCCCAACACAGATTTTACCGTCCTCGCTTAGGGTTACGGAAAGGACGGCGACGGTTCGGATCCCGTAACGGCGCCTGAATGACTACGCTCAATCTTTGCGACCCTTCGACGTCACGGCGGCTCTTACTTGAGCAACAGCAGGGCGAGCGGTCGTTGTTCTGAGGCAGCGCTGCATGAGGGCACGTCTTTCTGAAACGTGAACGGATCCAAATCACGAAAGGGGTTAAAAGAACGGCTGAAAATTAGTGCAAAAGCGCACTCTCTGCCGGAGACAGCAGGGGGTCGTCGACCTGCCGATTTGTTCTAAAACGGCATCGGAAGATGCGCATCCTTGGCTTTTGGACGGCGACAAACAGTTCCGATGACGTGACCGACGTCGACGCGTCTGTCAATGTCTCCTTGACGAAACCCACCATAAGGGGGCGGAGGAGCCTCCGGGGGACGGCTCAGCTCTCCGGGCGTCAGGACAGATCGCCGCCGACGCCACTCAGCCGGAGCGCCGGTGGAATGACCTCGACCCCTTCGGAGCACCGCGCCAGTGCAGTTTGGAAGTCTGAGCGGAGAAACGGCAGCGTGCGGCGTTGCTCTGGAAGTCCTCTTCTGATGAAGCATTGACAAAAGGCAAATCACGTATTCATCTGCTGTCGGATGACTCACGGCTCTGTGTCCGCCGCCTCAAATCACCTTATTGCTTCCCCGTCATTTTCCGAGCTGCTTGTCAGCTACATTTTCCTAAATGGACTCACTAAATGGATGAATAACAACCGCCATGGACTCATTCAGCGCTTCCCCAGAACCGGGTCTACCCGGAGATCCCCGACCCCGTTCCCGCACTCACAGGAAGGACACCCCGTCCAAGGATGGCGCCCAACCGGACGGCGACCGAGATGCGTCTTCATGGGACGTCTCGACCGCCTCAACGGACTCCTTTCGACGTGAAGGAGCGCCGACAATGAACAGCAGCGCACCTGTGCTACGGCTCCGGATCAGCCCCATGAAATTGACTCAATTACTTATCAACCCGCGATAGTTAATTAAAGAAGGAGCTGCGCGGAGATATTAATAAGAGGCGTCTCCAGGAGCCGCAGAGGCGCTGCAGGAGGACTCGGAGCTTCTCAGCCCTTGACAGATGTGGATCCGGGGAGCGGCGCTGATGGCTTCTTCTCAAAACACACACATCGGTCGCGTCGGCTCGCCTTGCGCCATATGTTCTGGTTACACATGCGCTTACACGTGTCGTTTCACGGGACGGGTTCATGCATTCATTCATGCACGCGGCCGTGCACGGTCCACGGGATCCCATTAAGCCCGCGGTGTTAATTTAATTATGTTTTTGTGGCGTAGCGGCCAGAAATGCACAGAAAGCAGGTAAGAGTGCTTTGGAACGCAGCTCTGTTTCACCTATAAATATCTCTGTACAACAGGACACATTTCCTGCCTGAACGCTCGGTCGCCGCCGCAGCTGCTCAAACAACGCCGCGCTTTGAAGGCGCGGCTTCCACGTGACAGTCGCCGTCCACATCGGGCAGCCGATCCAGTCACGGGTTGGCCCTCCGCTCCGAAGGTCGCCGGCTCCACTCCGAAGGCCGCTTGGCGCCCGGCGCCGCAGATCTGCCGTCACAGGAGTGCGAGCGGACGCTAGATGCAATCCGGTGGAGGCCATCTACCTTCTACCTATCAGCCTGCTCATCCATCCACAGGTGCACATTTGACATCAGGTGAACTGCAGTTATAGAGCAATGACTTTGTCTGATCTTCTTCTTCTCCTCCTTTGGGCTCTTCCCTTCAGGGGTTTCCACAGCCAATCCACCTTCTCCATCTAACCCTATTCTCTGGATCCTCCTCTCTCACTACATCTATCCATGTTCTCTTTGGTCTTCCTCCTGCCTAGCAGCTCCACCTTCAGAAACCTTCCACCCAGATCTTCATCAGGGTTTGGACATGATCAGATGAGCGTTCGTGTCCAAACCATCTCAGTCATCGTTTTGTCTCGGTCATACATGTCCTGCACCTCCTCTTTCACACCAACTAACGTCATATCCTCTCTCATGACGTCCATCAATCTTCTCTTTGGTCTTCCTCTAGACCTCCTGCCTGGCAGCTCCACCTTCAGAAACCTTACACCCAGATCTTCATCAGAGTTTGAACATGATCAAATCAGCGTTCGTGTCCAAACCATCTCAGTCATCGTTTTGTCTCGGTCATACATGTCCTGCACCTCCTCTTTCACACCAACTAACGTCATATCCTCTCTCATGACGTCCATCAATCTTCTCTTTGGTCTTCCTCTAGACCTCCTGCCTGGCAGCTCCACCTTCAGAAACCTTAAACCCAGATCTTCATCAGAGTTTGAACATGTTCAGATCAGCGTTCGTGTCTAAACCGTCTCAGTCATCGTTTTGTCTCGGCCATACATGTCCTGCACCTCCTCTGTCACACCAACTAACGTCATATCCTCTCTCACTACGTCCATCCATCTTCTCTTTGGTCTTCCTCTAGACGTCCTATTCCATCATCCGTCTACCAATGTATTCACTCTCCCTCCTCTGTTTGTGACCCGACCATCTCATTCTGACCCTCTCTGGCCACAACATCTTCCATGTGTCGTCCCTCTGATGGACTCCTTCCTGATCCTCTCCATCCTGGTCACTCCCAAAGAGAACCTCAGCACCTTCATCTCTGCCACCTCCAGCTCTGCCTCCTGTCTTTTGGTGATTGTCAGTGTTTGTAGATCATCTCAGCATCGTCTTCTCCACCTTTCCTTTCCTTCTGGCTGATGTTCTTCTATCTCTTCGTGCCCCTGAAACCCTCCTCCACCCGTCTTCATCCAACCTCACCCCTTCATCCACATGTCATGCCTCAAAGCTCTGCTGTCTTTTTTATCCTGTTGCTCTCAGCCCACCTGCCTCCTGCCTATTTTTATTTATTTCATACTTAACATGGCTGCTGTCACTCTTTATGTTGTTGTTTAGTCTTGGGTGTCTACTTTCATCCTTACTGTCTTCCTTCATGTTGTTGCTGTTCTTGTTCTCCGATGTCTATTATTATTCGTGGACGTGTTTTGCTTTTTCTAATTGTCTCTCTATTTATATTTATTTGACACTTATAATCTGTCACGCTGCTGTGATAAAAGAATTTCCCCTATGGGGATCAATAAAGCTATCTTTACTAATCTTAACCTGCTTGAACCTGTTTCTTTACATTTTTCCACACTCTCAAATTTCTTTAAGAAAATTGTGTGTGTGTGTGTGTGTGTGTGTGTGTGTGTAATCCCCATAGAACATGGCAGGTAGCTCTCATACATGTTGGAAAGTGGCAGTAAAGGAGATTATGAAATACATGTGTGTGTGTCGGGATTTAAAGCCGTCCACATATGTCAATAAATAACGGCGGTTAATCTTTTAATGCGTGATAAAGCCGTGCGAGCACGTTGACGTTGACATCTAACGACCGACGCCAAACGCGCGTTTCGGCCTCGCTTCAAATTGGATTTTCCGTCGAGAACGGGAAACCGAGAACGAACGCGAGTTCAACCGAAGACGGCGTTTCGCGCGGCGACGAACGAGTCCAGATGTTTGCTAACGTCGCGGCTAACCGGGTCCGCCGGACAAGAACTTCACCTCTTTCCGTAAACAAGCCGGAGAAGCGAAGGAGGCCGAGCGGCAGCGCCACGGCTCAAATACTCCGTTTTTTCCTGCGGTTTTACTGCAAAGCCTTTCATCTCATTCTCATCCCGTGCCTCATTCATTTTAAAGAGTGTCTTGCTCGCCGTCCCGGCAGAGGCGAGCGCCGGCCGGCCGGACGGACGCAGAGCGTCTTCTCCGTTTGGAAGATGCTAACGGGCTGAACCGCGGCTACATGGGGGAGCATTTCTGGAATGAGTGTCAGCAATTAGCGGCTCAGAGTTTGGCTTCCTGATTAGCATAAAATCAGTGCGTTATCTACAGGTGCGTGAGCTTCATCTCCTACAGGCGACCACTCGGCTGCCAGAACCTCCGCAGGAGCACCGAGGAGCCGGAGGTGTTCAGCAACATTCCTGGGATGGAGAGATGAGTTCTGGTTTGGACACCGACTGAGGAGGGACGAAGCAAGGAGGCGACGACGAGACCGCAAGGGAGGAGGTCTGGAGAAAGATCTGAGAGGAGCTCTCAGATGGAGGCAGGTGATTGGATGTGTGTTGGACGGAGACAGGTGATTGGCTGTGTGTTCGATGGAAGCAGGTGATTGGCTGCGCGATCGATCGAAGCAGGTGATTGGCTGTGCGTTCGATGGAAGCAGGTGATTGGCTGTGGCCAACCCTCAATGGAGCATCAGCAAGGAGGAAAAGATTTGATGCAATTCAGACACGATAGTCAACACACTGGAATTCAATGACACACACACACACACACACACACACACACACACACACACAATAACACATAATGCCCGCGGTAGCCAATCAGCAGCCATCAGCCATCGTCTCTTAAAGACGGCGGCTGGATTTACATCCAGGGGAGAAACAACGTGGTCGGAGGTTTGGGTGAAAAGCAGCGTCGGTCTCTGAGGAGCCGAGCAGAAAGCGACCCATCTTGCCGTCTGCTGGCCGGGATCCATCACAGCGTGGAAACGTGAATCCAAATAAAACCCCTGATGTGAAAAAAGAACCCTCTTCTGAACCAATTTGCAGGCCTACACTGGCCGGTTCCCGCAGCATCAGACCCGCTGGCTTCAGACGCCCGGCGCCGATGCGGACGTTCGCCGGGTTTAAGAGTGCGCTGTGAGGAAAGGGCATGGAAGATGATGCAAGAACTTTGCAGCGAAGCCCGAATCAGCGGTCTGCTTCGCAATCCAACGCAATGCAAGGAAAACTAAACCAACAAGACGAACTGAAAACAAACTCGACAATATTTATTCTATTAAACCCGCGTGTGAAAGTGAAACTGCAGAATTTCGTGCTTTTTCACAACCTCGTGGAGATAACCCTCGCATCGCCATCCTTCCCGGGAACTGATGCGGTGGATTAAACGCTCCGGATGAGGAAGAGCTTTTAAATTAAAAAAATACTTTCCAGGTAGCGCTGAGCTTTACATCATTTCTCTTGGAAAAAAATGAAGAGAAGACCCGCAAACTGGAACCGCTGTCAATCATGCTGCCGCACTTCCACACATCTGCTCCCATCACCGTACCAAACCCCCTCCAGCTCTTCTGGAGGTGGAGCTCAGCGCCCAGGCCAGGAGACACCAGGGCGCACAGGAGCTCAGGACAAATGAATTGTTAGCATTTGCATAGTGCGGTCCACAACGTAGGAGGGTGTGGAGAAGAGGTGAAGAAACGGGTTCAAGCAGGTTGGAATGGATGGAGAAAAGTGTCAGGAGCACGAAGAGATAGAAGAACATCAGCCAGAAGGAAAGGAAAGGTGGAGGAGACACTGGTGAGATGATCTACAAACAGCGACAATGACCAGCTGGAGGTCCCAGAGATGAAGACGCTGAGGTTCTCTTTGGGAGCGACCAGGATGGAGAGGATCAGGAATGAGTCCATCGGAGGGACGGCACATGCTAGATGTTTTGGAGAGAAATGGTTGGGTCATGGACAGAGGAGAGAGAGTGAACATATTAGTAGACAGATGATGGAATGGGAGGTCTAGAGGAAGAGCAAAGAGGAGATTGATGGACGTCATGAGAGAGGATATGAAGTTAGTTGGTGTGACAGAGGAGGTGCAGGACATGTATGACCGAGACAAAGTGATGACTGAGATGGTTTAGACAGGAACGCTCATCTGTTCATGGCCAAACTCTGATGAAGATCTGGGTGGAAGGTTGCTGAAGGTGGAGCTGCCAGGCAGGAGGTCTAAAGGAAGACCAAAGAGAAGATTGAGGGACATCGTGAGAGAGGATATGAAGGGAGTTGGTGTGAGAGAGGAGGATCCAGAGAATAGGGTTAGATGGAGAAGGTGGATTCACTGTGGAGACCCCTGAAGGGATAAGCCCAAAGGAGAAGAAGAAGAAGAAGAAGAAGATGAAGACATCTAACCTATTCCATATTCTACCTATTCCTATTGCCGTCAACTTCATATCCCCTCTAAGCCCTTGTGCCACCGATTGAATCTGGCTCTTCATCAAATTTTGCTTCCGCCGCAGGAGAGCTCCACCCAGCAGCTTTAAAAAAAAAGCCGCATGTCGCATTTCCGGCCCCGATGGAGTCTTCAACCACAAACCCACCTGAGCAAACCACCTGCTGGCGCCACGGCCCAGTTAGCGTTAGCACAAGCTGCCCTTCTGGAGCAGCACTGACACACCCACGGCTCTCAGCTGACGGCAAAGACGAAGAGACACAGCGAGACGGTGAGGAGGGGAACGGCTGCTAACCAGGACTATCCAGGTCAAGGAAAGTAGTGTGTGTGTGTGTGTGTGTGTGTGAGAGCGCATACACACACACACACACACACACACACACGGTAGGGCTGGTATAATGATGAAAAAGTCTCTGTCACCCTGAGACAGAATTTCCTTTCCAGCGTTGCGTTTCCTTCTCACAGATGTTTATGAAAACCCTCCACCTTCACCTTCATCCTTCACCTCAATTTATTCGTCTTCTCGTCTTCCTCCTCTTTCATCTCCTCTCCTGGTCTGGTTCTCTCCTCACGTAACCCTCCTCACCTCTCCATCTCACCTGTCCTCCCGGCTCTCCTCATCCTCCCTTCCTTTCATCTCCTCCCACTTCCTGTCTCTGTTCTACCTTCTCCTCTCTTGAATGCTCTTCTCTTCTCATCTGCTAATTTCCCTTTCGCCGCTGCCGGTTTGCTTTGTTTTCTTTCCCTCTGCCTCTGAGAGTCATTTCCTTTCCACCTCTCCTCTCCTGCTGATCTCCTGTTTCTCCTCACCGCCGTCTCTTCACTTCTTTCCCGTCCCTTTAAGGATTCCTGCCGTTCCACTCGGACGTTCTTCAAATTTCTTTCTTTGTTGAATCGGAGTTTGTTTAACTTTCCGGCCTCTGAAGATGCACGGTGAAGTGAACGCGTGAAACACATGGACAATAAACTGGACCGGACTCACGACATGGCTGCTCTCTACAAGAAGGATCGGAGCTGGATGTTCTTCCAGAGGAGGCCGAGGTGGTTTGGTGTCTGCAGCTCCTCAAGACCTTCTGCCGGTCTTTGGTAGCCAGCGCTGGTGGGGCTCAACAAGATGGTGAGAAAGTCCGCTCGGTGGTGGGACGGATCTCCGACGGGTGGCGGCGGGGAGGTGAAGGACAAACCGGGAGCTCTCCAGGACGTTCCTTCCCACGCCCGAGCCGACGGCTCATCAAGACCCAACGCTTCAGACGCTCCTTCGTGCCCGCGGACGACACACAACTTCACGACAACATCTGTTCAGGCCTCATCCATTCACTCACCCATTCACTGGCATGTCACACACACACACACACACACTCTGTGGACTTCCATTTGTTCTTGTTCATCTCAGCCCACTCGCTTCCTGCACATTTCAATTTATTTTCTTTATCCTTGTCATCGCTATCGTCACTCTGTCTATGATGTCGTTTAGTCTTGGTTGCCTGTTTTCAGCCTTTCTCTACTGGACTTTGTTTTTCATCCAGTCCGTCCTCATCCTTGTCCTGCTGTTGTTGTTCTCTGCTGTCTCTCTATCTGTGGATGTCTTCTGCCTTTTCTAATTACCTTCTAAATGTCTGTCAATTTATATTCATATTTCTTGAGGATTTCCCCTATGGGGATCGATAAAGTTAATCTCATCTTACTTAGACTCAGGCTGCTCCCGAACACCTCGGCTGAAAGTCTGCATCGACGGCGAGCGGATCGGGCTGGACAGGAAGCCGGGACGCAGCCCGGCGGTCTGCGGCCGGACCTCCGCGACCTCTCGGCTCCCGTTAGCAAAAACGCAGCTGCGCGTCGCGGCGCCGTGAAGATACACACTTGGGTTTCATCTCTGATCTGAAAGAGGCGCCGGAGGTCATTTGTTTTTACCTCCTCCGTCGGGACGCGGCGTATTTACGGGGATTCTTGAGAAACATGAACGAGCCCGCTGGGTACGTCAGCTGTGGGCTATCATCCGGCCCAAAACACCCGCCGTGAGCGGGACCGGAACGGAGCGGCCGAGAAGAAAACGGTATTTCTTCCCGTAAAGGCGCTGCCGTGACCCTGCGACCCCGGAGCTGCTTTCCGTCGCCGCTCGTCGGCGGTTCGAAAGGTTCCCGCCTCCTCGGCGCCGTCAATCCACTCAGGATTCTAGCGTTTCCCGCCGGAAACCTGGACCGCTTTATGTGCTCCGAACTTTCTCCACGGCCTTGGAACAGACGACCACTTTTTAAAATTTTTGAACCAGGAAGGTTGTTTATCATCCCGGCTCTCCTCTTGTTGTTGCTTGAAGCAGAACCAAATCATTTGCTAATGCTTCTTTCAGCTGTTTCGCTCCAAGACGCTGGAACAACCTTGATGAGCAGAGATTTTTTTTCTTTTCTTTTTAAAAGCTTGCGTTGGTTATAGCCCCAGACAGCTAGAAAATAAAAAAAATATATATATAAAAGCGAATAAAGCAGCTTTTTAACGAGTTTACTAATAAATTCCTCTCATAATGAGATGTTTTGCTGATGAATTCCCTCATTCATACAGTCATTCTCCATCCTGCCATCAGCTTGCCGGGCGATGGAGTCTCACACTGAGGCAAGCAGACGTTCACCTTCTCATCCACACATCTGGACCAGCAGGGTCTCCACTGAACCAGCAGAACCCTGAGGAACCCAAAGCAGACACGGAGAACATGGAGACTCCACGCAGGGAGGAACCCTGCGGGAACCCAAGCAGGGACCTTCTGCTGCGAGGAAGAAGCTGGAGCCGCTGCTCCTCCGTGACGGGTCATCGAAATCAGATTTGTATTCACAGGACGTCCTTTCATTTTAATTGGTGAGGAGGTTCACATCTCACACGGAGATTTTGGAAAAACAGAGTGGAAGAAGATTCCGAGTAACGAATAAGGAGCAGATGGAAAATGTCAAAAAGCGAGAGCGTTAAAGCGGCCAATTAAAGCCATACAAAACATCAAAATATTTAAAACAGATGAATCGGCCTAAACAAGAGTTACTGGAGGTGAAAGAAGATTATGTTTGTTTCCGTATTTGCCGGAGATTACCAGGTGTCTGGTTGTTCTGTCAGAGGGCTCAGGTGTATTTCGGGACTTTTTCTGACGTCGACAAACAATGAAACAAGAGTGTTTGACAAGAGCGACCGTCTGCCGCGCCACGAAATGGATCTGTGACGGCGACCGACCCGTGGAATAAATGACGGCCGGGAGCCGGCGATACGAGAGCATCCCTTGCCGGCAGAAGAAAACCGGCTCGCCGTCGAGGGACGCACACGCGGCGCAATGCAAATATAAACCCTTTAAAATAAATACGATTGTGGAGGTAAAGCCTCCGACTGGTGAAATTATCTTCAAGTTACCCCGAAGAAGAAGAGACAGGATGAAGTGATTGGAATTTGCACTTCTAATGCTCTTGTCTTGCTCCACTTGCTGCACAAGTAGCCAATATCGTCGTCGAGGGGCTCAGATAAGATGGCGGGCGGCCGAAGCCGAAGACTTTCCGCCCGGGATCGGGAGCCTCGAGTATGACGTGATCTCTTCTGCAGATTCTGACAGTAACGTGGAGGTTTCCATGAAAGGGACTAACCCTCAGCGGCGGGCGTACGCGGCACCAGAATCCACCCATGTTTCTCACTCTTTGCTGATTTATTCAGCAGAAGCGGGATTTTAATGCATCACTTTGTTGCTCTTTGAAATGAAGTCTTCCTCTTTGTTTCCCAAACATCATCCAGTGCTCCTGCCACGTCTCAGAGATGAAGCCCAGGTGGTGTCCAATAAAGCACAAGTACCTGGGCGTTCATTTGGACAATAAACTAGACTGGACTAAAAACACAGATGTCGTATACGAAAAAGGTCAGAGCCGCCTGTTGTTTCTCAGGAGACTCCCGTCTTTCAACATCTGCAGAGCCATGAGCACACGGCGGTGTCCGGTCTGCCTTGCCGTGTCTAACCTTCACTTCTCTTCTTTCCAAAGTCTACCTGCACCTCTCTAGATGCCCCTCCCGCTCCCTGCTGTCACTACAGATCACAATGTCATCTGCAAACATCCTAGTCCCGTAGGAATACTTCTCTCTCGCTCCTTACTGTCCGACCGAGCATACAAGTCATCTTACGCCCTTTCTTCAGCCTTTGCCGTCTCTACTTTCACCTGGTTGTGTGTCTCCGTGAACTCCTGTCTGCTCTCTGCAGACACTTAGTGTCCCACCTCCTCCTTGCTAATCTCTTTCTCTGTATTCACTCTTGCGCTTCCTACCTTCCTTCCAGACATGTACTCTCCTACCTGTCTCCTCGAGTCTTTGTCAATTCCTCCCCGAACACACCACAACACTCTTCCCTTTTCGGCTTCCGCCACTTTGTCCTTCCCCCTCATCTTCCTCTCCACCGGAGTCATTAGTACACGTATGCTTTGCTGTCACCGACCGCCGCTTTAGTCCTTTAGTTTTCCATGTGTGAACACATGAATAAGTACCTGAATAAATGAGACAAATCATCTGCAAATAGCTGTCGTTCTGTGTTGCCAAAAAAGGTAACTGCTCATCACACTTCAGGGCACGTATGCCTTGCTTCTTGTTTTTGGGCTCATCAATAAAGACATGAGACGGAAGCCTTACAGAATAATTAAAAGTGATAAGCATCGGTTTTCTTTTTGTTTTTTTCTTAGTCCAGATGTCTGTAATTAGAGAAACTGAGTAGAGAAGAAAAAAAGTATTCTTAGAGGACTCCTAATGTTTTCATTCTGCTGTTTGGCAGCAATGCTAATTCAGTGTTGCCATGACAATGACAGGGAGGAAAAAAGCGAACGGCAAAACATGAGACGCTGCAGCAAATGCGGGCTATGGAAGTGGTAAAATCACTGATACGACGGGGAGATTTATGAGGAAATGACCTTCTCCCGGAGGTGAAGACTCGATAGGAAAGAGCAAACGTGACTCGGTGGAGCTTTTAAACCAACACGGCCTGCGGCTCGGAGTCCCGCGGCGCCGACGGAGTCACGGGATTGCGGCATCTGATTTCACCTCGCTAATTTACCGCTACTCGTCGTCGCCGGAACACATTCATTCATTGACTCACGTGACCAGAAAACGTCCAAAGGACCCCGAAGTACCGAGTGTGTCGGAACAAGAGGCTGCCTCGCAAAGCGCCGGCTAAAACCAGCACCTAAAACCAGCCTCCGCGTGGTCGTGGTGGACGGTGACTCGCGGCAAATAGGAGACTAATTGAGACGAGCGGGCGATATATGTGAGCTGTTCTCCAAATGGCCACTTCTGGAGACACGATCACGTCTGGGATCATATTTACTATTTCAACCTTGGGGGTTTCAAAGTGCTGAGCTACGGGTTTTCACCCCCGCTGAAAGAAATATGCCATTACCGAGTGATGAGAGGGGCTCAAATTTCTGATGGCGCGACTGGACTGCTGCTGAGCGTAGCCTTACACAGGCATTATTGCTTCCACAGCCAGGGAGTGGAATCACTTCTATTCCAATTGCTTCAATATTATTTCCTCTGCCAATAAAATACCCAGGTTTACATTAAGGAGTCCTAGAACTGTCACATGTGATAAATCATTCAGGCGCCATCCTGCACTTCTTTATGAGATGCCTGGCTGCTAAATCTGTATAAAGAAGTAAAAAACATAAAAAAAAAGCAACTGAAGCAACTGAGGTGCGACAGACTCGAACGCCGCATCCTCGTCGGGATCGGGGGGATCGTTCATCCATTCGGTTTCTCCATCGCCCGTCCTGCAGCGATCGACCAGGTGCGTCGTGGACCCGCCGCTCGGCCGTCACGGGATCGCGCGATCCAGACAACACGGGGTCTCCGTGAACCTCCCGCACGTGTTTGGACCCGGAGAACCCTGAGGAACCCCATGCAGACACGGGGAGAACATGGAGACTCCACACAGGAAGACCTCCTGGAGGAGGAGGAGCCAAACACTGCAACATCCTCAACCCATGGATAAAAAACAACAAAAAATGTTCAACGTGTCCAATTTTAAGAAACGAAATAGAAGAACCAGTACTACTGAAGGTCTTGTTGGGTTCAAAGTGAAGACCTCAAGCCTGGCAAGTCCTTCCACGCTCCATCCTTACTTAAGACACCAGCAGGACTGTTCTTCCTCAGAGAACCTTAAAGAACCGTGTCAGAGATAAAGGTCTGCCATTGGACTTGGATAGAAATGCGTTTTTTGTCGACCAAACTGGACCGTCAAACCTGCGTGGGGTTGGTTTGACACTGACTGCCGAGGATCCGCGTGGATCCGAAGGCGTTTGTGCTGCCTGGGTGTAAAATGCATCAAGCCGGGACGGACGTCTTCGGTCCGCTTTCGTTCGGACGTGTTCATTAGCGTCACCGAGGTTTCGCGACCTGCGGGGTAAAAATACCCTTTGCTAATTGCACTCCCTAAACTGCAGCCGCTAATGTTAGCAAGGCTAATTTGTTGGCATCTTCTAGACAAGGCTGACTTTTGCTCTACCCGCGGCCTCATCCCTCATCCCTTCATAGACCGCTCGCCGATTTGATCGTTGCAGACGTAGCGTGACGGTAAAGCAGCGCCCCATTTTGTGCCTTGCCAGGATTTCGCATAAATGATCGGGCGCCCGTCCCCAGCGTCCGGAGCCGCCGGCGGAACCGGCCGACGCCGAAGTAGGACTTTACTTTCGGTGACCCGAAGCCGTCTCGACCCGCCGATCGCCCCGATTCATCTTATTCCACCTCGCGCTATTCATCTGGGCATCATGCGCGCGCACAAGCCTGGAGTTCAACTTAACGTTCCAGCTATGAAATGCAAGCCGGCTTTTAGACGAGTAACAAGTGTTGGGAATACCGTGAGTGTGTGTGTGTGTGTGTGTGTGTGTGGCCACGGGAGGATTACGCGCACACTTTAAATGCTCGGGCTGTTCCGGCACGGCGGTTCGTAAAGCAAGTGGAGAACTGCCAGAGGAGAGAGGCGAGATGCACGGAGGAGCAAATCACCGAGTGGAAGGACAAACAGGCGCTTATTTGTATGCCTGACCATGCTGGGAGCGACGTGGAGTTGGCTTTGGGAAACAGATGTCTTCATTCATTGTGTCAACACCGCAGTATCACTCTCTCGGCCGCTGCTTTCCATTTCCGGCCTCTAATCCCGACCTCGGCGCGCCCGCTTTAATCTCTGACATTGATGTGACACTTAATGAATCTGAAACGCGCGGCGAAATCGACTTGTTTCGCCTCGGACGAAGCTGAATATTCGAGATAAGTTGGGAACACGCGGTCGCGGCCCTGCGTTTTAATATCAAAATGCAAGGTGCGGTTGCGCGTCAGCGATAAATCGATTGCGACGGACACGCCGGCTCGACAGAGCTGCACCGCGGCGGCGACACTCTGCAGAAGCACTGATACTGTTGCCTTTGGAGAGCTGCATCCGTTTAGGGGCGACGCTTTACTTCCCGACGGCCACAAGGAAGAAGCCGCGGTTACAAATCAGGAGTCGCGCGGCCGATCGGTCCACGGGACGTCGGCAACTTTAGGTGGAAATCAGAAAGCCTTCCCAGATTGGGGCTCGGCTTTGCAACCGAACGCATTCAATCCAGGTTGTTCTGTCCGGACGGCGGTGGACGTGCGCTCCCTCGGCGCCGGAGGGTTCTCTTTTTCGGGACGTTTCGCCAAAACGATGAATTTATTTGTCAACCCACGCCAATTTTTCTGGTGGCTCTGTGATCACGGCACGGCTTAAGGTCTCCGATGAACTTGTGAAACCCGAGCAAACCCAGGCGGACGTGCGGAGAACGGACCGCGTACCTTCTCAGCGCGAAGACGAGCGCGCTCGTGACTCAAACGGCAAAGCGGCGGGCGACCTTCCTGATCCGACACCTTCCGCGGAGCTGATCCACCGGAAGAAGAGGCCTCTCGCCGACAGCTCCCCGTCATTAACCGTGAAGCAAAGCAAACCCCGTCCTCCGTATACGTCGCTCTCAGATGGCAGTCGGATTTGCGCGTGATCACGTGAGCCGGCCCCTCGCCGGGCCTCCGTGCGGCTTCGCGCCAACAAATATTTGTTTTCAAAGCATCCCGGTCCGGTCGCCTGGAACGACGGCGGGAGCTCCCGATGTGGCTCGGGGACGTTTTCACAGGAGGAAGAGCAAAGAGCAACGGCGTCAGTCGCTGAGCGAGCTCGCTCCCTCATCGGAACCTCGTCGCCGCGCTCGCGCCCGCTCTCAGAGTGATGTTGGGGATGAAATATTAGCTCGTTTTAAAATAACTGCTCCAAATATGCCAGGTGTGAGGACTCCCGAGGGTGCCGAGTTGCCTGGAATTGATATTCCGACTGCCATCCGACACGTTAGCGACGGCGACGAGAGCTTTAGCGACGTGCGCGCGTTCGGGGTGAAAGAACAGCCTCGCGCTGCCGCGCAAATGTTAGCGCGGCATCTTCAACAGACCTCTAACCTCCGTGCGTTCGCCGCCATCCTAAGGTAAACCTTCACACGAAAACCAAACTTTGCGGGAGCGGCGGAGATCAGCACCGTGTCCTTTGAGTTCCCCGAGACGTTTCAGCTGGAAGTAGATAATTGTGAAGCTTGAAATGATCCGGAGCGTGTTCACGAGCACACGCGCACGGCAGCCACCTGCCGGCTCAATCAAAAGCACCTTTGCCGCGCGGTACAACAGAAAAACCTGGCAAAATAATTGGTCTTGCGCGCAGATTGACGAGAGCGGAGCGGCGCGGGGAGCGGCGAGCCGCCGTCAATCAGCCGAGACGCGACAGCCGAGCGGCGAGAGCGAGGAAGTTCTGTCTGGAGTGAGAAAAACAACACTTTTGCCGAAGGCGAGGTTTGCCCGGCGTTACTCGTAATATGGAACAACCTCCGACGACACAATGAAGCGCGCGATGCGGTTAACGGGCCCGTAGAGAAATCATTATTCTGTGGGAACCTTCTCGGCGTCAAGGCGCCGCCGACTGTTCCCGGGCTTACCTGGAACAAAGCTCCCCTGCACCACCTCCTTGTACGCCCACCATCCTTCGTGAATTTTCGGCGGATTCGGCTGCGCTGTGAGGTGAGAAGAGAAAAAAAAAAACAAAAAAAATAAAAACGCAGTTACAGGGGACATCAATCACTTAGATCTGAAACCAGAACAAGAAAGCAGAAATGTGGTCCTGCAGAGTTCAGACGCTCCACAACTGAAATCCGATTTTTTTTTTTTTTTTTTTTTTACTCCCCCAACCCACCCTCATCATTTCCAGGCACCCCGCTAACCCTCTCTGCACGAGCTCTTTGCAAATAGGCACAGGAGCCAGCAGCCGTCCAATAGCATTGCAGCTTCTCCTTGCTGGTGTCCAACCACACACACACACACACACACACACACACACACACACACACTGATTCGTGCAGTCCCGAGGCATTACTATGGAAATGCATTCAGTCATGTTATGTGAGTATGGGGGGGGGGGGGAGGTGCAAAGAGCATCGCAACTTTGTTCGTCTGCGATCTGGTGATGTTGGCTTGTCATTATGGGATGCCTGGGTGGGGGCGGAGGGTCCGGCCGGGGGGCAAACGGTCCGGTGACCTTTTTTTTTCCACAAAAAAAAAAAAAAAAGAAAGCTGACATAGCGGAAGGAGCCATCGGCGTGCCGAGAAAAGACGTATTTATCCATCAATTTACCCGTCAAATTGCAGACGAGGTCACTGAGGGGGCGCCGCCGCCGCCGGCCAGGGGGCGGGGCTTAACCTCGATCGGTTACCTGTCACTCACAGGAGGACACGCTGAGGTTTTGGCAGGAAAAGACGTCCCGACCGCTGTCAGGTGGGGCTCACGCTGCTCACGAGGGGGAAGCGCTAACCGCCGGGCGACGTTCCTGCGCGGAGGTTCGGTCCCGGAGTCGGCGCCAAGGCCTCCTCTTAGAGCCGTATGACCGATCGGCTTCGCCACGCAATCTTACCGACCTCGATCCTATTTAGCACAGCGGAGGCCCATTTCATCCTCGTACTCGGGAGTCTGGCGGCGTTCGGCCGACCCTCTGCCCCCCCCCCCCCCCCGTAATTCACTGACTGGCTCTGTAAATAAACAGTGTGTTTTTGTATAATATCCAAACTGCCCCATTAATATTCATTGGCCAAAAGCAATTGTGAAGCCCAGCCATGCAGAGAGAGAAGACGGGGAGGAGCGACGTGGCACGGGGCAGGTGACGGCAAGAGGCGAACGGAGACGACAAGAAGGGGGGAAGAGGGAGAAGGAATGCTCAGACACACATGGGCTTCCATAAATAAAGTCTGACCTTGCCAACAGCTGTGCTTACTGACTTATGAGACAATTATCTCCCACCAAGCTTCTATTGGTTCCTCTATTTAATAGCCCCAGCTGTGTGTGTGTGTGTGTGTGTGTGTGTGTGTGTGTGTGTGTGTGTGTGTTGGGGGGGTTGTCATATGAGTATGTTTCCCGTTAAATCACAGACTGAAAGCCGGGCCGACTCAATCAATCCAAACCAATTGGTGTCCTATTTAGGATGAAGCAGGTCAGGCTTAATATACGAGGAGCCGCCGTAGATGATCGCGTTTGCGGGTCGGCGACGCGACACGACGGCGGGCGACCCGAGAGCGACCCGTCTTTGGAAGACGGATTGAGTCGAGAGCGTGGAAGACGTGCAATGATGCCAAAGGCATCCCGTAACCGCCGTCAGCATCCGGCGAAGACTCCGGTTCTTGGTTCCTGGAGTTACTTTGTGAATCAGTCGTGGTCGACCGCGGCCGATGACGACCCACAGTGGACGGTACCGAAGCACCAACGTGATGGGTGAAGGAAAGCCAACCGATCTGCCGCGCGAGACGACTGAAAGCCTTCAATCCAAAACAGAAATGGGTAAAAAGCAGGGCTGTAAGTCATAAATTAAATATTTCCTTCACCCCGCCCTCGGGTCCCCGCTGGGTTTCCCACTTCACGACTCCTCTGGGTTCTGTCGCCTGTCCGTCGGCGACGGTACCGGCCGCTCTGGTCGGGTTCCAAACGAGGCCGAGACGATACCGAAGCACGACCACGGCTTCTGATTGGCCAGAGAACGGCATCCCGCGTCAGAACTTAAACGAATGTCCAAAAATGAAAACCTCAAGAGTGCTACGTGCTAGCACGGCCGCCCGGCAACCCCGCCAACGCAGAGAGCGAGGAGGAGATGGAACTTCAACCAAAAAGAGCGAAATGGAAGAGCGAGGCGGAAAATGGCCAGTGGAGACACGGCGGCATCCCTCGGTCTGACCCATTTACAGTCTTCACTTAACCTACTGCATGTTTTATGACGGAGGAAGGAAGCGGGACAACATGGAGGGAACATGCAGAGCCCACGCAGACATAAACCTGGACTCGCTCCGCTGTCGGGCAGAAGAGCCAAACCCTGCACCGCCCTGACGTCCTGATTAAAACATGTTTTAATAAAACATGTTCTATCTCCTTCCAGGAATAGCCATGCGTGCACGGAGTGAGAGCGGCGTGACAACATGAGACGGGGATGACCATGACAATGGCGTCGTTGATAACATAGGCTAGCAGAGCACTATGTTAGCAGCTAGCGGCTTCTTCTCCAAAGGTGTTTTCCCCAAAGACGGAGCCGAGCTGTACTTATGGAGCCCGCGCTGAATTGGACTTTTTGTAAGTCGCTTTGGATGAAAAGGTCTGCAAAATGACTGGAATGTAATGTAACGTGACGTAATGTGATGTGATGTAACGTAATGTAATGTATGTTATGTAATGTAATGTATGTAATGTAACATAATGTAATGTGATGTGATGTGATGTAATGTCACGTGATGTAATGTGATGTAACGTAATGTAATGTAATGTATGTTATGTAATGTAATGCATGTAATGTAATGTGATGTAATGTAATGTAACGTAATGTAATGTAACGTGATGTAATGTAATGTAACGTAATGTAATGTAACGTAATGTATGTTATGTAATGTAATGTAACATAATGTAATGTATGTAATGTAATGTGATGTAATGTAATGTATGTAATATGATGTGATGTGTATTTGCAAGTGTATTTGCAGTCCCTATGTCCTCTATTGTAAGTCGCTTTGGATAAAAGTGTTTGCCAAATGCAATGTAATGTAATGTAATGTAATGTAATGATGTAATATAATGTAACGTAATGTGATGTGATGTAATGTGATTTAATGTGATGTGACTTAATGTGATGTAACGTAATGTAATTTAATGTAATGTAACATATGTAATGTAATGCAATGTAATGTAATGTATAAAATGTAACGTGATGTAATCTAACGTAATGTAACGTAATGTGATATAATGAAATGTAATGTGATGAAATGTATGTAATGTAATGTGATTTAATGTAATGTAATGTAATACCCGTGTGGCCCGGGCACTGCTTCTAATGACTCCTAGTTTGCCTCTTGCTGTCTCATGGTGTGTTTCCTCCCCAGATCTCCTTCTGGAGGACGGCCGTATGAACATGGCGTTCTGAAGATGCGTCAGATAATACATTCAGCATCTCCACGGTCTCGCTCGCCTCCTCAGACTCAATGGGCCGCAAACAATTACCAAGTGAAGCGATGCTCTTTCTGGCCTTTGGATCCGGGGCCGCCGACACCGGAGCCGCTGCGTTACCAAGGCGGCTCCAGACCAAATCTTATATATCAGTGACACAAGGTTCCCCATTTGCCCCTGGAATCATGGGAGGCGTCGGCTCCGGCCCAGGGACCGCCTTCAGGAGCCCCCGGGCAACCAGAGGGTCGGGGAAGCCTCCGCTGTCGGTCCTTTATTTATGTGCGCTGGGTGATTCGGCGTCCCCTCCTTCTTACTGCCAGACTCTTTCTGTCTTTTTTTTTAGGCAGGACCTAATTTCCTCTCAGCGGCAGAAGTGATATTTGGCACGCGGGCAAAGAAAGACTCCTCAACCCCTGCCTCGCTAAGGAGGCCTCGGCCAGGTTTGCTCTCCTGTGGACGGGTCCTGGACGAATCCTGGACGGGTCCTGGACCAGCTTGGACCAGCCCGGGGCCGCCAGCCGCCACAGGACGTCCTAGCGCTTCTAATCCCCGGCGAGAAGGCCGTCCGTGAAGGCGCAGGTCTGCCGACAACACACCCCTTCCAAAATGAAGGGATGAATTCATCCAAGGAGGAAAGACTCTTCTTCAAACCACTCAGTAGAAGAAGGGAATCCAGGGAAAGATTCTTAAGGAGGTTTAAAGAAAGCGAGTACGTCCTCCTATCCGGCCAGTTATCCCGTCCAGCTGAGAGCCATAAGCCTCCTTTGAAACGAGGCCAGTGACTGGATATGGGACTTCCAAACATCACACACACACACACACACACACACACACACACACACACACACACACACACACACAGTGTAGAGATAGTTCTCTGTGCAACAGTGTTTTTTGGCACTTGGTCCATTGAAGGTTGCCATGTTATCATCATGATCGGTGTAATACAGTGGTAGGGAAGCCCCAATTATATCACTGGAACACACACACACACACACACACACACACACACACACACACACACACACACACACACCACCCTCCTCCTTTCCTAGTAAAGCCGTAGTAGAGATGATGTTCTCACACACAGAGGACAGCTGTGTGTCCAGATTACAAAATCCCCTACTAGTGTCACTGGAAACATATAAATATATAAGAATGAGTGATATATAACTGGCTGGATGTGTGTACGGATTGATCTTGGCATGTGCGTGTGTGTGTGTGTGTGTGTGTGTGTGTGTGTGGAGCACCCCATCCCACATATTTATCCTCCATCCAGCACGCACACACACACACACACACACTATGCTCCTTCCCATAGCGCAGCACACATCTGCACAGGATTATCAGATTAGCAGTGGGAGATTTGGTCTCCATGACAGGAGCCGCTGTACGGCGGGAGGTTATTTGGGGCACTTGAATGTTGTGTAAAAGCGGACGGGGCCGCGGTTTCGATCGGCGGCTCGTAAAACAAATCACCGTTCACCTTCGGCGTGATGTTTCAATTTCACAGCGTTCGCCGCCGCCCCTCGCCTTTTCTGGCCGCATCAATCCTTTCCACCCGGATGCCCACGGCCGCTCCCGTGGCGTCCCCGCGTTCCCGCGACGCCTCGCCGCCGTAAATCAGGGCCTATGCGGAGGTCGTCACGCTCCGGCTGCACGATAAAGCCGGGGTTCCTGAGCGGCAGATGTTTGGACCCGCGATCGCGCCGGTCCTCTCCTTCTCAGACCGACACGACCATTCACGTCCGCCACATCAACCCGCCGTGACGGCTACCGAACGGCCCGAGAGGTCGGGGTCCCGGACTATCGACGGCGACCGGACTGGTCTTCATCCAAGAGGAGCTTCACTTCCAGCGGCCTGGCGGAGCCGGGCACACCAGACCGTCACGTGCACGGCCGATCGGGAGGAGTTTGACCGAGGAGTCGGAGGAGCGTCTTTGTCAAACTGCGTCAGACAGGAGGAGGGGCGACATCTTTCCAGCCAAGCCGGATCAACACAGGGATAGCGGACCCGTCTGAACCCAGCAGAGGAACCAGACCTGACCGGACCTGACCAGACCAGATCCTCCCACAGGAGACATCTTCTGGTCTGCGGCCTGTTGCCCAATCACCAGTTGATATCTGGACTCCGGTGAGTCCAGGAGCACAGCCAGGCCGGCTCACCCGATTCGAGGAGCCCCTTAAAACGTACGCCTGTTAGAACCGAAGAACATCCGCCAGAGATGAGAAACAAAGACCGACGAGATCTGAAAGCCGAACTGATTCTTTAAAAGTGTGTGAGAGTCGGGTCTCCGTCGGAGAGCGTGACCGTGGAACAGCAGGTCTCATTACGGCGCAGAAAACAGTGATGATTCCATCTGGAAGTTCATCTTCTCCTTTTTCTGAGCGGAGTAAATACATCCCGGTTAAATTTGGCGGCTTTAGTCGCGTTCTCTCTCTCCAGGATCTACGGTGACATCTTGGCAGCTCCGCATTTGGCTCATTAGCGCAACGTTGTGAATGTTTTCACACCTGCCCCCGGTTCGCTTAATGCGCTTGAACATTTTCGCTTTTCCAGTCGCGCATTCGAGGCGAAGGAACTACTCATTTAAATCAAACTGATAATCGGAACGATAAAACGGTTATTAGCGGTACTTTCGTTCATTCATTATCTAAGACGCTAATTCCTGCGGTCGGGTCGCGGGGGCGGAGCCTATCCAAGCTGCGAGTGGGTGAGGGGCGGGATTCGCCCCGGATCGGCCAATCACAAGGCTGCGCACACAGACACGCAACCATTCATCCTCACGTCTGGACCACGCAGGGTCTCCACGAACCGAGGAACCGCCGGGCCACGGCGCTCCACCCACACCTCGAGATACATTTGGGTTCATCCCAAATTCTGCAGGACACGAAGGATCGCATCAAACAAGATCACAACTTATTAAGCCTTCGAGTGAAAACGTTCCAAGCGCGGACATTCCTCATTTCAAACAAAACATTACATCTGTTTGTCCACCCGGAGCCGACCTCCTTGGTCCGCAGACCCGAAGGACGTGGTGCGCTGTTTCCTTGCGTCTCCTGAGATCCGAAGATCCCGTCCCCCGACTCCTCGCCGCTACCTTCCCGACCCCCCCCGTCTCGTTCCCGCTCCCTGTAATCTCTGATAATCTGCAGCGAGGGTTCGGCGAATAAACACTCACTTGAAAAGTTCCCGGTTAGCAGATCTCTGGTTTGTCTAAGAGTCCTTGAGGAAAATAAACCTCTAATTACTTGAAGAGCATACTAATCGAGGCACCTTGAGCAGCCTCTCCACCGAACGACTCCAGATAAGTGTGTGTGGTCAGGTGACTGGAACGGTGTACGGGAGCGCGGCGCCGATGCGCCGGCCAGAAAAGTGAACTGGAAATGAGGTCCGTTTATAAGTCCGAGGTGCGGCGAGGACACGGCGAGCGGCGTCTGGAAGGTCCGGACAACTCCGAACCGGCCTCCCCTGACTATTTCACAGCAGTGAAACCGAAACATCTAACTGGAATGTAAAAGACGAGGAGCCGGAGGAGCACAAGGCGCAAACAGGCAGATGAATATGGTTGCTGTTGTGGAGCAACCTTGGGGTCGGAGATCATTGGAGCCGCTGAGTGGCACCAACAAAGCCAGGGTAGAAGAAGGAGGCCGTTTCTCTGGAAATGAACTCGGAGGGTTGAGGAGACGGTCTCACGGCGCGGGAACAAACCAACAAAGCCCGACTTCACGTTTGGGAAGCCGTCGACCGACCTTTCCCGTGACGCCCGCAGAGCGCGGCACGGCCGCTGGATGAAAGCGTCCAGCAGGCGACCGCTTTCTCCACTAATACATGACCTTGGATCTCCATCTTGCGAAGCAGACTAACTGTCACAGGAGGGAAGAGATGAGAGTAAATATCCAGCTAAAAGTCAGCGGAGAAAGTTCACAACTGGGACACGCGATCTAATTCTGGGTGTTTCCGGCAAGACAGATATAGCCGGTGAGCTGTGACTCCACAAATGCCAAAATGTTGATCAGCTGGCCTCTGCTGCTCGTCAAGAGAGGAGCCGAACGGTCCGGAGGGGCTTTTACATCAGATCCATGAATTTGCCGTTAGCAATCGGTCCTGGCTTTGACCTGACGGTGACTGCGCCTGACTCGAATGAACTCTTTGCGCCGCGGAGCCTCACTCGGCGCTGCTTTTCCAGCCTGAGGGAACTCGGGTGGGACGGACCAGGGTCACAAATGGAGGGCGAACAACAAACGCCACGTTTCTGAGAGAGCGAGTCAGTTTGTTGACCACCCAACACGCCGAACAGCGCCGATGAACCCCGAGTGCTCGGCTTCCGTCGGAATGCCCACGCGGCTTGGCCGATTAATTTGCTCCTGATTTTTCGAGTGGTAGACGAGCGCCGCCTCCACTCCGAGCGCAGGACACGTATCTCCTCTGTGTTGCCAGGAGATCTGCACCGTGAGTCAATTTGATCCGATTAACCAGAAACAAATCCTTAAGGACACGCGATATCTGATGCCGCGCCCGTGTGCTTTGATTGCTTATTCCCGGTCTTTTTCCGAACGTGTTTATCAGCGTTCGGCCTCGGAGCTTTTCGGAACTGTAAACACGGTCACTCTTTCTGGCGGGACATCGACGTGAAGGAGACACCATTCTCCCCGAGAACGGGATCTTTTTTATTTCTTGGGAGACCAGTCGTAGCCGGATGTCCCTCTCCAAATCCGCTTCGTTCAACTCGTCGCGCGAAAATTTCTTCCGAGTTCACAACTTGAGCAAACTCCCGTGCACCCTGCAGGACCCTGCTGAGGGTGGGGAGCTCGTCCACTCTCCTACCACCAGGACAAAGGTCACGACGCTCCTCCTCAATCCGAGGTTCAGCTCAATAGACCTCGGGCCGAGGAGGGGGACCCCCCGGAGTTGGTCGCACCCTCCGGTCTGCCTGTTTAAAGAGGGGGATCCCCGAACCCGGAAGGCACCGCCCGGACCTTCAGGTGAAGCTGCGACGACACCCCGGTAACCAGACCCTTGAAGGACTCCGGGCAGCTCTTGTCTACCCATGGGGTCCTGACACTGAGGAGCCACTTCGGCCCCAGAGACCCCAGATTCCACGTCCTCATTGGATCTCTGGCACCCCCTCCAAGGACTCTCTGAAGGGGGTCCTCTGAGGCGGTATCGGGTGCACAGACACGAACAGGGAGCTGCTGTCCACCCGGCTGAACCCCTACGTTACTGGGGCAAAACCCCCTGCAGGACCCCGAGCTGTGCACCCAGGACCCACTCATTTGGCCACGTCTCCAGGTTCCCCCCCGCCTTTTCCTGATCCAGCTCCGTCCCCGACAGGGACGTGACCTTCCACGTCCCCGGAGCTGGCTTCTCCAGGCGTGGACCATAAAAACGTCAACGGGACATTTTTTACTCCCAGAAGCTGTTACTGCACAGGAATCTACTCGGCTTCGGTATTTTCTGTGAAATATGAAGCCGTGAAAGGTTGTCAACAATTTTCCTTAATACCAAGCATGACGATGGGTAAGGCGGGCAGAGGAGGAAAAATCACTCATTTTTGTGTGTGTGTGTGTGTGTGTGTGTGTGTGTGTGTTGGCGGCCATGCAAACAGCTGAGCATGTTCTTGTCCCAGATGCACCAGGAGGATTGGAAGCGGAGCCCCAACCCTGTGTCTACCATCCCTCTTACACCTGGAATCTGGGTCACGGGTTTCTCTGAAGGCACCACCAGTTTACCTGGAATGATGAAATGCGGAGCGTAACAAGGAGGAATCGCCAGCTGTGTGTGTCGTTTGATGTCTCTTTCATGCCCCGAACCGTTGCTTAGCTTAGCTTACAACCATTGTTGGGGGGAATGTCAAGTAATTGCAGAAGAGGGGACGCGACGACCGCCTGCGCGCTTTGTCTGCAAAGGGAAAACAATATTGCATTTTGTTCACTTCTTGAATTTCAATCAGTTAAGCTGTTAAGCTTAAATGTCAATTCTGCGTCGACCCCGAAGGGCACAGACGACTCGCGAAAGCGAACGGGGAATCTGGGCGAGTGGAAGTGGCTTCAAATTGTTTGGGGTTTGAGATTCCGTGGCCCCGAACCAGTTCCATTTAGTTGTTCTAAGAACGAGAAAACCCCCAGGCACATTCCCACACTCAATTAAAATGTCTTCATTCGCTCGGCCTGACCCTATTAAATCTTGAAGAATTGGGGTTGAACGCCGGCTCGGCTCGAGGGGGAGACAATATTTACGAGGAAAATCGTCACACCCTCGTCGTCCGGGAGCAGATCGCACCCGGAGGTCGGTCCGCAGGTGCGACGCCGTCGGGGATCCGCCACCAGGACCCGGACCGGGACGCTCATCTTGCAGACTGACGTTCACGGGTTCGACTCCCGAGCCGTCAAAGCGTCGCGGAGCAAGACGGCAAACCCAGACCTGCTCCGGGGCGCCGCGAGGTGGACGCCCGCTCGGCCTGGTTAGGGTTAGGATTGGGGAGGTTCCATGCGGGGGACAAGGTCCTGCAAGGGATTCATAAAAAAAACGTAAATAGTGCCATTTGGGTGTGAGGTCTGCTACGTCTCTAGGCTACACCTCTGGTCCACCTCCGGACGCCGTCCATTTGTAGATCCTGCGGCAGAGACGCCTTAGTTAAACCCCTCAGAGAACTTTGAGTTGGAATACAACTTACTCCATTTAGAAATGCAAAAAAAAAAAAAAAAATCAACCGCTCGTCCTGAACTTTGGCCGTGCTCGTTCGGATTCCCTCCCATCCCCAAACCTCTGAAAAATGGATTCAAACTCGACGTGTCCTCATGGAGGCAGAACTCAGACTCCTGCCACGGCGCCAGGTTTAGGCTCGGAATGCAATCTGTCCCTCCGAGTGACATAAATAGCTCATTTTGCATCTCCGATTAAAACCTTCAAAGTCGGCACTGAAAACGAAGAGGAAACAGAAGAAGAAGCGTCGGACAGCGACGGGCAAGGGATGTTAAATGATGTGAGAAATCGCCAAAGAGGGAAAGCGGAGGTGTCGGATTCTCCGACGGAGGCTTTATCCCGAGACATACCTTGAATTAAACGGCTTTAAGATCCGCACGTCTAATGAAGCGAGGGGTCGGGGTTCTCGGAGGAAAGACTTCCTTGAAATTCTCCGGGTGTTTGTGGACTGAGAGGAAGTCTTTTTTGTCCTATTGATGTTTTCAAATTGATTCGAAGCCACCGGTTACTTGGGTGACTCTGAAGGGATCTACAAAAGTCTGCAGCCGTTTTGACTAGATAATGAACCCTCTGACATTCGCCTCCATGAATATGTGAATATGATACGTTTGGTTCCAGGTTTGCTTTTATTATACCAGCGCGTGCGCGTCGGAGTGCGAGTGTGTCAAGGTGTGTGTGTGTGTGTGTGTGTGTGTGTGTCGGGGTGTGTGTAGCGCCTCCTAATTCCAAATGCAATGTCCGTGCTGAATGGGGATTGAGTGTCCCTTAATAATTATACCCTACAAAAAGGTGCGGCCCTGAAACTAACAACACAGTGGTCTACTTGCTGTCGCCCCGACTGGATGTCATCTAATATCCGGACGAGTAACAATTTCTTCTCCGCTCCCAGCGGAGGGCCGGGAAAAGGCATTAAAGTGATGTAGAGAGAAATGCATTGTGTTAGAGCTTCGTGATAAATTATCATTAGGCACGTGTTCATTATTTAAAAGGGATGTATGCCGGTGGTTTTCTCGCTAGGGAGCGAGGAGAAAATGAAGTCATTCTTTTTTTAATGCTTTCACAATAGTTAACGGCTTGTTTAATTTATATGGCTCTTGATTAGATTTACTACATTTTTTTTTTTTAAAAGCCATTTCCTTTATTTATTTCTTTGTTCTTATTTTTAATGCAAGACATTACTGTGGCATTCTGTTTAAAAGCGCCAAAGTAGTCTGGTATTCTGAGGAAACAATCCATAAATAACACAGGGAGCCGTTCACGCTGCATTAAATGGTAAATGGTCTCTACTTATACAGCACTTTCATCACCTCGCCGTTCCGACGAGCTTCACGCCGGATCACGGTCGCCCGTTCACACGCCGCCGAGCGAGGAGCCGAGCGTACCGTCGAGAGCGAGCGGGGGCTCGGCGTCTTGCCCAAGGCCACGTCTGCAGGCGCCGGGATCAGCCGGGGTTTTAAACGACTCGCGCGGTGTCTCCGTTAGCCCACCGGCCGCATCTTTCGCAATCGAGCCGCCGACAGCGGCGTCCGCGAGGCCCGGCCCAGACGCGGTCGCAGTCGATTTATCTTCACGAGCGTCATCGTTTGCCCCTGCGAAGGTGCAATCTTTGTAAATTGCCGAACAGCGAATCCACGCGCTTCACCCGCGGAGCCTGGTTAGCTTAGCACCGAGACCTGGAGACATAATCAACGGCGGAGTTGCCGTCGGACTAGCGCGGGCTTCAAAAGGGCATTTCATCCAATCCCACGCCTCCCCGGATGAGCTCGGTGCCGAGCTGCGAGACGCATTCAAAATGGGATTTCTCGAAAAAGAAAAGGATTCCAAGTGAAATGAAATATTCACAAAAAATGTCAGAAATGAAAATGTTCTGACCATTACGCAAAAGTGGAACACGCTTGATATTTCTTTATCTATACATTAGCTCGCCCGAGTATCCGAAATCCATCTTTGTATCGAACACAACGCAGCTCTGCGCCTTTGACTTGAAGAAAAGACGGGATTGGACACATGCCGCTGCCGCCGCCGCCGCCGCCGCCGCCAGGCTCTGATAGCGTGTTAAGCCTGTCTGCTTTACATTTATAAATGTATCATCTATAGACGGCGGTGGCGGCGGCGGGGGAATACCGTGCAGGCCGATAAGTGCAAAACCATCAGCATGAATTAGACATGAGCTTTCCGCCATGATGGGCGTGACTCCGCTGCATTCCAGGATCCTGCGAGGCATCGGCGAGATGTGGCACCATCTCGTCCCCGGCTTTACCCTCGCCCTGGTTTTCATCGGTTTCGTTAAGCTCACGATTAAAGAGCGGGGAATACGGGCGCCGACGCCGTGTTCAAACTTCAAAAGAGCCCATTATCAAATAACCGTGAGCCCGTGGCTCGCGCCAGAGCTCGGCGGCGCCTCGTCGTCAAGGCCGTCACGCTCCTTCCACGTGACGCACCGGCGTTTCCCAGGGCAGAAAAAAAGCCAAAGTTCCATGAAAGCGCCGCTTGTTTGCAGGACGGGCACCTCGGGGACCGGAGGACGTCATCGGAGTCAAAGAGCGATTCCAGACGACCCTTGACCCCCAGTAAACTGCGGAAATGTTGCAGTAAAGAAGGGAATAAATCCCCGCCGGCTCCAGCCTGACCTCTGTCTGGTTAACGCGCCGTAACGTTTCCTCTTCTGACTTTACACAGACAAGATGATGTGCTTCGTTTATTTCAGTGATTCCGTGCCAAAGGATGGTAAATACAATACATCCACATTATAAAGGGTTTTTCTTGAGTTAGAAAATACGAGTGTCCTCATCGCTCTGCCACGCCAGCCTTCATTCACGGCTGTAGTTAGCGGACGGCTGCTAGCTGTTAGCTGGCCGCTGCACGTCAGCGCTGAAAGGAATACTGGAATGACAGTTCCACACCAAACTCCGAGGCAACAGCTCGCGCTGTGCTTGGAGTTTTGTCGCGCCGCTCTGAACCGCGACGCTTGTACAGTCATGGACAAAAAATTTCGATAATGACAACCATCGAAACATCTGGCAAACACCTAAAAACCCTGAAGGAACAGACTTTGTGAAAGTGTCATTCTCCAAACTTTGGCCGTGACTGTGCAGTTTTCTCCACCTCTTCTTTACCCCCTCCTTCACTGGACCGTTGACCCTGGGCACCTAAAATCCCCCACCTTCTTCATCCCCGCAGCAGTTGCTGCAGCAGACCTTCATTCCTCTCCTTTCCAGGACATTCCTCCCCTCGCTAAGCTCTCCTCCGCCTGCTCGCACTATAGTTCACAGTGTCATCTGCAAACATCATCATAGTCCACAGAGATTCCTGACCAACCTCATGAGTCAGCATGTCCATCGCTTCAACCAACACGAGGGGTCTCAGAGCTGAACCCCGATGCTCCACCGTGATGTTCTCCGTCACACCTGCAGGACACCTCCCCTCTGACTGACAGCTGTCATACATGTCCTGCACCTCCGTTGTACTTCTGGGCCGATCAAAGTAAGAGGACGGAGAGGATCCGGAAGGAGTCCATCAGACGGACAGCGCATGCCGAGATAGTTTGTGCGAGGACCGAGGAGGGATGGTGAAGGCCTGGGTAGAAGGAGGTCTGGAGGAAGACCAGAGAGGAGGTTTATGGATGGAGGGGAATTTGCGGAGGAGAGGGTTAGATGGAAGCGACCGGCCCGAAGGACGAGGGGAGCCTGGCTCTGTGGAATGGTGGAGTCCATATCGGTTGTTTGGCCGTGACCAGTTTCACTGAAACACTTTATAGTTTATAGTTTATTTTTATTTCTAATTCTGCCTTCTTTTATTATTTATTACTGTTATATTTTCTGTGACTCTGGCACTGCAATTTCCTTTGGGATTAATAAAGTTGTTCTTATTCTTATTCTTATTCTTGCCTTTCACGTCACAAAATACCAAGACTATAATTCTTGGGTCAGAGCCGTAGAACGCTGAGCAACTCGGCACCTTCAACTCTGCCCGTCTACTTTCACCAAAGCCACCAGCCAGTGGTGGTGACCAAGATGTAGGCTTTCTGCTGAGATGCGAACGAGACAAAAGTCCTATGCTGTCATTGGCTCAAGTTAATTGAACAAAAGTAACGCACAAAAATAAAAGAATCTACCAATCCAAACCTTGATGCCCAGCCCTTAACAAAATTAAAAACCACCTCTGCGAACTGTCGCCACTAAATATATATGGACCGTCCTGACGGTCCCTCCCTCCCACACACACACACACACACACACACACTTTGGACGTGCGCCGCTTCCGTTCCGACCACCGTCGGGTTCGGATCGTTTCAGACATGGACGGGTTTTATCGGAAAACCCACAAAAATAAATGAAGAAACCCACGGCGACGATCCGACACCCCCGTGCCGTTTGGCCTCGCTGCCAAACTCCAGCTCTGATCTCCTGCTTGGATGTCGCTGTGGTTTTATTCCAGCAGTATAAACCTCATAAAGCCGCATTTGTTCCATATTTCTGGTCCTTAAAACAAAACGCCGACGATGTAACGTAAATCTTTAGTGATATGACGACACGCATGAATGGACCACAGGAAACTACTTTTCCCAGCGCCGTTTCTCTGCGGTTGCAAAACAAACCGCTGACCTGCTTTTGGTCAGAGTTACTTTCAGAGATTCAAAGTGTTTCTTGTCATGGGAGCCGGGAGGAAACGTCTTCCTGTACCGATAATAAATAATGGCGGTGTAAACATTATTATAAATAGGAGCCGTGTTTTACATTGCAACGCTGTGAAACGTAGGAAAACAAACAAAAACAAAACAGGGGTGCAGAGGGGAAATACAGACCAAGGAAATGATATTTGTTCATGTATATATGTAGATCATCTTCTTGTCCTCCTGCCTACTCCCTTCAGGGACGGCGACAGTGAATCAATCCATCAATCAATCAATATATATATATATATATATATAAGCTGCTCCTTTTTCACACACACTTTAAACACTGCAGCTTAAAGACAGTGATGCGGCTGATTTATGGATTTTTTTTTGAGCTAACAAGCTTCACGTCGCCAAAACCTTTAGCCTGGTCACATCAGACCCGAGGAAGGAGCGTGAAATTGTGAGGCCGTGCAGTCGAGACGGAGAAGTCGACCACTTGAAGGGAAGACGAAGACCCAGATAGCATCAGCTAGCAGCTAAAAAACGTCTGAGTGTAAACACCTCATGTTACAACGTGGACACCTGCGGCTTTGAGTGGAGTGCAGCCCAAACGTGCACACGGATTTATGGAGCTCTTTTCAGCCGGTGCAGCTTCTATTCAGGGGCGCTCAATAGTCGGGAAATTACAGTATGTACATGAACGTGCTGTTCGTGGCCCGTAAAGCGAATGAGGCTGTGGGCGTCCCGATGCTGCCCTGGGATTGGCCGCCGGCCCGGGTGAACCCCGCCTCTCGTCCAATCGCGGCTCTCCCCCCCGGCTGCGAGCTAAGCGCTAAGGATCGTGCACGAAAAATGAATATGTCATCTTTTTTTTTCTTATCTATCGGAGACCGTAGGGTTCGTTAGCATTTACACTCCTCTGGCTAACGTGGCGGCCGAGGAGCACGTCCTGGTGGAAGGGGGAGCAGCAGGTCAGATGATTCACAAGCGTTCCCACGCAGCGTCTTCTTGTTGGTGGTGAAGAACCGTTTATCTTCCGACTCCTACTTCCTGCCCGAGGAGATCCGTCACAGCCGAGGAGGAGGAAGGTCAGCTCCTCCTTCAGCGGATGGGAGGTTCCTCATGGTCTGAAGACCACGCCACCTCCGCTGGAGAGGTTTGTGGCCGAGCGTCAGGAGGTGGTGGCCAGAATCAGGCCCTCTCCATGTAAGGAATTCAAGTCCGGTGGCATCTTCTTGGCGGCGAGCCTGGACTCTTCCTTCTCGACGGAGGTGGAGAAGAAGCTGAGCCGGAGGACACACACCCTCCACATCACCAAAGACCGAGGCGGGAACCAGGACGTCCCGCTGCCGGTCCCGCCGAGAAGCACCGGCGCCGCCACCGTGAAGACCAGACACGTGGAACCCATCAGTGCTGCGTCTCTGGAACTCCTGCCATTCCTGAGGGACTCGTGTGGCCGGACCGTCCTTTCTAGACGGGCGTCGGAACACGTGACGCTCATCTGATGCTGATTTGGGTTCTTTTTTTGGGCCGAGTTTAATGAATTTCTTACAAAAACACGACCGAGTTAAGACTGATGACAATATTCTCTCCAGAAAGCCACGTCTGTCTGGACCTCCGTGGGCCTGGTGGTCCATCACTCCCTCCCACCTCAGCCCAGCCAGGCTCCAGCCCTTCCTCCTCCTCCTCCTCCTCCTCCTCCTGCTGCTGCTGCTGCTGCTGCCTGGAGACGCAGCTGAAACCAGCCCAGCCTTTTTCTCCAACAACTCCCTGCCAGCACCTTGCAGGATTCAAAGCTCTGCTGATGATCCTGCAGCTGAAGATCCTTGGCTCCTCATCCAAGTCTGATGAGTTACGTAACTCATAGTATCCTTTAAAAATTCACATTTTCTATGGTTGCCATGGGCGCCACTAGAGCCACACACACACACACACACACACACAAGCCTGTAAGTTGTGACCACCGAGCCGGGAGAGGCTGGAGGAGGCGTGAAGTTGTTCCTCACCGGAGCCGAGATGTTTGGAGATGGAAAGGCAGCAGCAGACCCTGGATTGTCAAAGGCGTCACGGAGAAACCCCCCCACCACCACCACACACACACGCACGCACACGCACGTCAGCGTCTCAGCCGCGCGTAAAGGGATCAGGGCGCAGCGGGGTGGTGGCGGAGGGGTAAAAAAAAAAACACACACTTCCATCCACGCTTTGACAACCAGCCCCCCCCCCACCCACACACACACACATATGGATCCACGGCTGGACTCCCGCACCTCCTGCGGGGACCAGCACCCCCCCCCCCCACACACACACACCTCCCCACCCACCCTCCTCACGGACGCGCGTCCGCGGATCTCCGACTCACCTGATATGCAGACAATGGCGTTGGCGTGCAGGACGATCAGTATTTCCCAGATTATATCCATCGTCTGTGTTGCCCCAGGGGCATTACGCACGGGCACGAGCAGAAAGGGGAGAAGGAGAAGCAGAAGATCAGCAGGATCCCGCCGAACGCCTTCCTCCAGGTGTCTTCCCAGACAGACGCATAGCAGGAGAGCGGAGCCGCGGCGGGGTGGAGGTGGTGGAGGTGGTGGTGGGGGGGGGGGGGGCGGAGGGGGGGCAATTCCAAGGGGGTCGAGAAGATCCTGGGTTCACGGTGCCGCTCCGGTGCGCCCCGGGACGGACGCGTCCATCATCCGTCCGGAGCCGCTTCACAGATCAGGGCGCATCTCCGGCTCCCGCCGTCGGTCTGCGGGCAGAGAGAGCGGCTCAGCCTCACCTGGCGGCGCCTCCGCACCTCCGGAACTGGCGGGGAAACGTCCGCCGCCGTCCCGGGCTGACGTCAAGTCACACGTGCACGATGCGCGCCGCACTTCCGGTCGGGGATTGTCAAAATAAGAGCGCGGGAGAAGCTCCGCGCGTCACGACGCGGACCGCGCGGGGACGCGGCGGCTTTGGACGCCTCGGATCCGGATTCGGAGGCTGCGGCGCCCCGAGCGCGGCGTTAGGGAGGCGTGAGTCATCGTGCGCGTCACCGCGCGGCTCCGGACGGCCGTCCGGCTGAGCGGGAAGCGGACGCGCACGGCTGCGTCACTGCGCCGTGCGCGGCGGGAACAACCGCCGCTCTTATTTTGGAGCCGCAGCCGCGGCGCGGCGGCGCGCTTTGCTCCTCATTGTTTGCAAATTGGAAGCTCCACGGTCACGCCGGTTTTTGGCCGCGCACCCCCCCCCCCCCTACCCCACCCCAACACACACACTAACACACATACGCATATACACACACCTACACGCACACGCGCAGCAGACAGGGCTTCTGGAGTGACCGCGGAGGGGAACCGGGAGCAAAGATGAACTTACCGGGGTTGGAGAAGAAACTCCCGGGGGGCAGAAGAACCCGCTGAGGGGCAGAAGAACCCGCCGAGGGGCAGAAGCGGCAGATCCGCGGGAGGAGGAGAAGCTCCGCGGCGGCGGACCAGGAGGGAAAACTCGTCAGGCTGCAGGAGAAGAAGCTCAGCCGGGTGTCGAGCGCACACGCCCGGCGGTCATCGCGTGCGGGTCCTCCGGTCCGGCTCCGGCTCCGGCGCTGCCACCCCGGCTCTGCGGAGCTGCGGACGGATCAGATGCGCACGGGGTGCAGCGGGTGCGCGCAGGCGTGCGCGGGCACGAGCGCGGGCGAGCGCACAGGTGGATGAAAAGCAAGCACTGCAGACACATGGGATGGAGGGTGTGATGGAGACAAGTGTGTATATGTGTGTGTGTGTGTGTGTGCAGCGTGAATGAGCCCTCACACTCTTGGCCGTGCAGACGATGCAGATGTCGCAGACGATGCAGACGTTGCAGATGATGCAGATGTCGCAGACGTTGCAGATGTCACAGACCATGCAGACGTCGCAGACTTCCCTCTGCAGTGTGTATCCGTCACCCTGCCTCCCCTCGGAGGGGCCTCAGGCTGAGGTTCAGGATTTATCTGCGCTTTCATTGCCTCTGACATCATTCTTTGCTGATTTGATGCTGTTTCACACCCATTTGGAAATAAAGCACCTGTTGCCAGCGACGACGGGTGAACCTCCCCGACCGTCATGGATGCTGCTGAGCTCCGGCAGGCCGGGTCCAGGCGTGGCCTCGGCTCCGTCTCACGGTTGACGGCGTTGCCTTCTCGCGGCATCTCGGGGGGGTTCCCGTAAAACCGGCGTCACCGGCTCGAACCTCGGTCCGACCCTGGAGATGTTTGGACCTCTCCTATGTTCCCCTTGGACGAGAGAGGGAACACGGGAGTGGGCGTTCGCATGAAAATTCATGCTGCGGTTCCTCTGCGCTTGAGCGGTGAAGAACATGGAACCCCGTGATCTGGAAGGGCCGCAGTCTGCATGAAGAGGGGCCTACCAGTCCCCTCTGGTGCGATCACCAAGCACCCTCATCATGCAAGATGTTCCAGGAGGTCCACTGCTCCTCTGCTCTGTCCAGAAAAGAAAAGCTTCCAGGAGCTACAAGCAGTTCCTGTGTCAGACCAGTGAAGCTGTGATTGTCCATGCCCCCCCTCACCCCCCCGACCCTTCTGAGGGTCCTGATTGGCCTGATTGTCCACACCTGCCCCCCTCTGATGGTCCTGATTGTCCCCACCTGTTCTCCAGGGCCTGCATATCAGGGTGGAGCTCCCACTGGCTCTGGTTTGCCCGGACTCGGCGTTCCGCTTCCCAGAAACCGGCTTCACGTCAGCCAGGTGGGTTTTGGATTGCGGTTCCCGTGTGCGGAGACGGCTCTGCTCGCTGTGAGACCTGCTTCGCCCTTTGGATGGAACCTTGTTTTGGTTTGTCACACTTTTCGCAAACATGTCAGGACGTTTCGCTCTTCTTCCAACCTTCTGAGGAGCTCAGGGACCGCGGGTCACGCTGAAGACGGTGTCGTGTGCCGGTCCGGGTCGATCGGGGTTTGTTATGCTAATTGGCTAAAGGTCCGAGTCGGACGCATCTCCGAGAGCCACTTCCTGTTTACAAATTGTTGCTTTTTCTACGCGTCAAATGTTTTCCTCGGAGACGAGAACACCGTGGCTGTAGACCCTCTCTACGAGGTGGTTTGCTGTGGGCTCGGCAAGTCCGGCGGTCCTCCAGCTGCATTCAACCGCTCAATCTCCAGACTTCTGGGTGTCATGAACGTTCAGAGAATAAAAAACCTGAGCTCTGAAATTTTCAACAGCCTTGGATTTTGTATCCATCAGGCGCAGCACTCATGGAATCTCAAACAGTAACAGGTTAAAAATGAGTCCGACATTCACTCGGTCGCCCCTTCCGTCCTCTCCGCTGCTTATCCAACGGTTCTCAGCTTCCACTGGTTGAGAAGCAGCGTCCGACCCGGGCGGGTCGACCGTCCATCACAGGGCCGCGCAGAACATCAGCAATTGGTCGTGTCCATCACGCCCAGCCAAGCTAAAGTGTCTTCAACCCTGCATGTTCTAGGAATGTGAGGACACCCGAGAACCCGGAGAGACCAGAGAAAGAACCCGATCCAAGCCGAGAAAGAACCCTCTCCAAGCAGAGACCTCCTTGTCCTGAGGTGAGTGCTGAACACACACACACACCCATGAAAAACACCTGTGTGAAGCGGAGGTGTTGACAACGTCGCACTCTTGACGAGCGTTTGGATATAAAGTGGAAATTCTCGTGCGAGCTCTTGTGGACCAGGGGTCTACCTGCTGTTTTTCGATTTATTTGGCGATTTTAAAGCGAGCGGTGCCGACCGCCGCAGCCCCGTCCACCCGGGAGTTTGCAAGTTACTGAGTTTGCAACGACGGCATGATCCTAAAACACGTAATGTGTGAGGGGCGATGCGGGATCACGCGTTGGTTTTTAGGAAAAAAAATGAAATCCTTTGAACAGAAGTGTGTTTAGCGAGTTTGTTAACCCTGAGATTTCAGTTACCATGGTAACGGACGGAGCGAATACAACCTGCTCGCTCCTCGGTTTTCCTCTAAGCCCCCCTCGGCCCCCGAGTGTTTGGTGAACTGTTTTTGTTCAGTCCTCCGGAGCCGCGGTTCGGGCGGATCGCTTTTATTTGTGGACTTTCGCGCTCCAAATCGGACTCTTGGGTCGACGCTGGCGAGTCGTTACCGAAAGATTATTGGATTTCTGTTTTTCTACGCGTTCATCTTTTCCTCAAACAGACATTTTCACCCTTAGCATTGAGAAAAATAAGATCCACTCGTTGGAATAAACTATTCTTTGAAAGCAGTTCAAACATTGTTTTTTGCAAATAAGGTGCGGCGCTACATTTTGACGTCAAAGTCTTCTGGAAACCAGCGTGAACGGGAGATTTGGGGTCAGCAGCACCCGGGGGTTCGTGCGGTGGCTTTCCCGCTATCTTCTGGAATGTTCTGTGAGAGGATTGTGGAGATCCAATTATTTTGCCCGTTTGTGCGCTCTAGTTTTGTCCAGCTCTGGATGAGTCTCATCCCGACCCGGCGCTTTGCCACCGAGGAGCTCCTTGACTTCCTGGGTAACTTCTACCACCGGTAGGGGTGAAGTCCTCTGTCTGCGCCTCCGTCACCGCAGTCATGGTAGCAGGTGTTGGAAGATCCTCCAGGTTCTTTCCATCCCCAGATAGTGTCCTGGTTGAGGCCGCCAGGTGTCCTCCTGGGCTGTGGACGACTGAAGCTCAACTCTGCTTCCCGCAGTCGTGACTTCATTTAGCAGAAACTCCTTGAGGCCGCCCTAAAGTCCTTCTCCGCGGTCACTCCAAACTTAAATACTGTAATATCATCACTCGGGGGCGGTCACTTTCGCACCCTTCCGGTAGCTCTACATCAGCAGAAGTCAGAAGCTGTGAAAGTCACCTGCTGATCGTTTCCACCGCGCGCTTTCTTTGCTCACGTAGCTTTGTTGCTGTGGATAAACAGATTCGGAATAATCTGAAGATGGAGTGAGTTTTGAAATGATTACCTGGCATTCTTTCGGATGATTCTGATACATTTACTGGCTGAGATTTGCACTTGGTGATACTTTCAATTAAAAGTTTGAGAAGTTCCTTAATTCGTTTTGCGGAATTCCTTCCAGATACCAGAGGGCGGCCAGGTGTTAGGAACAGCTCCAAGAATATCAGGAGTGTGCTTTCCCGCCGCATGATGTCTTTAAACGTGCAGTCATTTCCTACGGATAGAGTCAAACAGAATCACATCCACCGCGGGAGGCTTTTTTAAAAAGGTCCATATATATATATTTTTTTTTTCCTTGATAACTCATCCTACATCTTCAAAAAGCATAATTTCTATTTCGGCATACTACGAAGCGAAATCTCTCCAATGAAAAGTCATGTGCAATTTCAGTGGCATGTTGGTCACGTTACAATTTTTTGGCTGAATTCAAGGGAACAAGAACAAGGCTTTTGTGGGCACCTGACGTCTGCTTGCACTTTTCTGAGACGGCGGTGAAGCTGGAGAAATGCGCATTTAGGACACAATATTACGACGGCAGCTTTCAACCGAGACCTTGTCTTCGCAGGAATGGAGCGGACAGATAATAGGCTTGGTTTCTAAATGATGACGCCGCTTATTTCGGCTTCGGGTTCCAGTCTGAAATTCTCAGGAAACCTAAACGGCGCTCTTTGTAACATTAAGTCGGCAGGTCGTGTGCGGTGCTTTGCTCCAACCCTCCCTTTGGCCAAAGACATGTCCTCACTGCAAAGTAATTAAAAGTTGAGAGGTTTTAACAAGGTGATTAGGGATGAATTGTGTCTACTGTGGAAATACTGTGTTGGGTGAAAAGGTCAGAGGGTACTTCAGCTCATCAGACCACGGCTCCAATCCCATGTGAAGCCTTATCTCACCACCACCGGGGCTACAGGCGACGCCGCCGTGCTTTTCCTGCAAACTCTTGCGGCTTCTTTCCCGCCCAAGAGCTGGTTTGGGGATCAGGGCGCCCATTTGTCCACCAGGCCTGGTCTGCACCGGAGCCACCAGGCCCGGTCCGCAGTGGACCCACCAGGCCCGGTCCGCAGTGGACCCACCAGGCCCGGTCTACAGTGGACCCACCAGGCCCGGTCTGCAGTGGACCCACCAGGCCCGGTCCGCAGTGGACCCACCAGGCCCGGTCTGCAGTGGACCCACCAGTGGACCCACCAGGCCTGGTCTGCAGTGGACCCACCAGGCTCGCGCCAGGCCGGGTTCCCCCAGCGAGCCTCCCGGCGACGGCGCAGATCTCAGCGGGATCCATCCCGAGAGCTCCGCCCGCCACGCTATGGCTCTGAGCGACATTCGTAGCCGCCGGGATCACAAGGACACCGAACCCGTCCGGCTCGTCCAGGCGGCAGGTTCACGGAGGTGTCGGCGATGCTCAGAAGAAGCTCCCGACCGGCTCCCAGGCTCATCAGCAGGTCGAGCCCCGCTCGCTCGTCCGATCGATACTCCGGTGGTTCAGAGGCCAAATTTATGCAGATGAAACACACTAATTATGCCCATGCCAATGCCAGGAAGAATGACTGGGGCGCTAATGGCAAAATCAAAACACATTAAGGACAGCCAAATGATTTTATTTTTCTGCAATTACTTTGTCTTTGCTGAAAAAAATCGGTGGCAGAATGAAAGGCAGGGGAAGAGATTAGCCACACAGAAGACAGGAGAACGGAAATAAAACACGGTAAGATATTTAATTTGCGCTAATTCTGATTAATTCTGAATATGTCTATTCAGCGACCGGCAGATCTCATTTTTCAGCCAGGGTTTGCTTTTTTCCCTCTCATATTGACAGTCTTGTTGCAGCTGTAAACAGGCAGATTTTCACTGACCCTGTGAGGATTCATTGTCTGTCAATGAGAGACGGGGACATAGGGGAGGGTAAACCCTGCTTAACCCACATTTCAATTTGCAGCGTACACAAGACTCAACTCGTGTCTAAAGATGACGCAGTAAATTTGTGAAATAATAACAAACCCGTACGAGCGCGGCAATTAGAAAAATAACGATGGCAGCCATAGCGTCTCCATAGCGGGACCTCTTTTGTTGCGCAAGATTAAGGCCTTCTGTCTTTTCCGACGCCGAGCGCTAAGGCGACCGTCGGCTCGTTCAACACGGATGCTGATTAATGCTATCGCCGTTTAGCCGCTGAGTCACGCAGCTTCTGCCGGCTCTTAAATCACAGATTTGACATCTGTGCCCTCACTGTGCCTTCTCCAGTCTGGTGTTCACGCTCTCGCGAGTCGTGATCATTTCATCCGCTTTGACTATAAATAGCTCACCAAAATGTAGGAGTGTGTGTGCCACGGATGCTAAGAGCGCTCGTCCTGGAGCCGGAAGGTCCCGGCTCGATTCCCGAGCTCCTCCGAGCCCCGTCGAAGTGCTGACGAGCAGGACCGTGAAAGCCACGGTCGCTCCTCGGTTCCGTTCCTGCTCGTGGCTCCGTCCATCTTCCGTCCGTCTTCTGGGTCTAACCTGGGTCGGTCTCCTCGGCCACTTCATCCAGCTCTTCCTGAGGAATCCCTGGCCGGCCTTGGTCCTCCCCCGGTCTCCTTCCAGTGCCACCTCACCTCTGGATGTAGAGGAGCGAGGTCTCTTCTCTGAGCCGTCTTGAATGACCGAGCTCCTCGCCCTATCCCTCCGAGGCAGCGGTTCTTAACCTGGGTTCGATCGAACCCTAGGGGTTCGGTGAGTCGGTCTCAGGGGTTCGGTGGAGCCTCCGCCGCAGAGGTCCACCCCTCACTCTAGTCTGCAGTGAGTGGGCACAGTCATTGAAAGCGTCCTGCTCTGAGATTTCCTACCGGTCCGCTTTGAGGTCGCTGGTTTATGCAGCAGAGTGAGACCTCCCTATCAGACCATTAATGCACAATTCATTTCGTGCACCAGTAAAAAAAATCATATTTTATTTTTTACTAAAGAAGGGTGCGGTGAATGAGCGTATGAAACTGGTGGGGTTCGGTGCCTCCAACAAGGTTAAGAACCACTGCTCTAAGGCCCGGTCACCCTCTGGGCTGCCACGAGCGAGGGTTGGGACAAAGATCTGCGGGGAAATCAAGAGCTTCACCCCAGCCGCTGACGCTAAACTGGTCGACCCGTCCGTCAAGCGCTCCATTCTTCCCTCCCTTGTGACCACGACCCCGGATTTCTTCAACACCTCCGCTCGGGGAGGGATCTCATCCTCGACCCGGAGAGGACACTCCACCCTTGTCCAACTCAGGACCGTGTGCTCAGATTCTGAGATTTCTCATCCCAGAGGCTTGACGTCCAGCGGGGAACCGCTGCAGTGAGAGCTGGTGATTATGGTTGGATGAAGCCAACAGAACAAGGTCGTCTGTAAAAAGCCAGCCCCGATCCTGAGGCCGCTGAACAACCAGCTGGAGGAGGCACGACTGAAAAGTAGCAGCGACAGGACGAAGATCAGGAAACCCTTTGCAGAGGGTTTGATCGGCCGCCAGAGGGAGCGGCCATCCTTGGACAGCAGATGACCGCGATCGGGGACTCGGAGAGGAAGCCTGCCACTGCTCGGTCGCCTACAATTGCCCGCGATGCGGAGGCAAGACATTAACACCTTTCAGCAGGCAGGGGCAGTGGGCCAGACCCTGCCTGCGGTCAGCAACAATCGCTCCACTCGTCCTGACTTCATGCTACCGGCTCCACATTTGCTGGACATCTATCGACGGGGCATGATGATTCTTTCTCGCCACAACGGAGAAGAGCCTCCACAGACCTGCCTCATCCAGGTGCTGATGGTGGTACAGTTCAAGAACTGGGCACCGGCGGAAACAGTGACCCAAGTTGGTCTTAACTTGGAAGCCAAAGGCCTGGCAGATCCTCATCGACCTCCAACCGAGTGTCTCTGCTTTGAGAAAAAACACCACGGCGGTCTGTGGCTGCGACACCTTTGCCGAAGATTCCGACCACCAGCTGTTCAACTCTCTGAGGAGAAGGGAGGAGAACCTGGGCGTCCACGCAGCAGACCGCTAGGTCCAAGTGGCACAAGGATGCGCGACCGCGAAGGATGAGCTGCACCTCAAAGCCTTTATCCGAGGCCTCCCAAATTGAGATTGCATGGCCCCGCGGTCAAGCGGACCACGGCTCAGACACCTTGGACATGAACGTCAGCGGATTATGGTGCACAGAAGCTGGGAAAGAGCAACCTTCCAGCAGGAGGTGCAGGGCCTGGGAATTCTGGTCAAAAACGCTGTACTTGCGCTCGCTACCTGAGAACTAGCGGCTAAAAAACCTGAGTGGTTGCCATGCATTCGCCACCTGCTATTCATCCACCGCCCGACAGCTACGCAGGCTGCGTCAGTTGTTAAATATATGGACCTGATGGGTGTGGGATGGACGGTGAGAACTAGATGATCCAGGGTGCTCAGCCCCATCAAAGGCCTGGACACGTTCAGGAGTCCACCTTCCTGAGCTGCAGAGCCCAGTGGCCGAAGGGGTCGGGCCACTTGCCCGGCTGACTATCGAGCCGTTGTTGTCTAGAGTTTGGAAAACCTGTCAAGTGTCCCAGGTGGTCTTCAGAGGACGGACTGACCACCAATACATCAAATAAATGAACACAAAGGCAAGGTCACACAAAACTGTGGTCCTTCAGCCTGTATGAGGTTTGTGCTGCCCCCCTTCAAGCAGAAAGGCATGTGCGTGAACTCAGAGCCCAAATGGGGTCAGTTTTGGTGCAATCACAGCAGTTTTGGGCGTGACGCCCTTTGAGAAAATAGTGGTACCTACCAGTGTCATGAAGTTCTGAATGTAGGGGATGATGGGATAACGGTCATTCATGTTGACGTTGTGCAAACGGCGAAGGTCGCCACGAGGCCATCACGACCCACTGGCCTCCGGCACCATGTGAAGAGGCCCAAACGCTGTTGGACCACCTCGCTATCCCCAGGTGCCCCATGGTGGCGAACTCCTCCTCAGACGTGACCGACTGTACCGTGTCGAGCCACCGCATTGGGCAAAAACCGGTGGTCCCTCAGTGGGGATGAGGTGCTCTACACAGTATTTAGCAGCCACGGTGGAAAAGGCAGGTATACTGAGTGAGGGACAATCCGCCCACAAACATTGAAAAACATCTCTGGATGCAAAAAAGTAAGCACACAGCAGCAGTGCAAACAGTAGTTCGTGACGTCCACATACAGACTGGGCCAATAACGGGAACAATAATGAGGTGATTTTGAAGTCCCTCTTGGAAGGAAGCCCGTAGAAACAGACACCGACTTTGTGCCAAATGTCACAATGGATGATCTGTTAGCTGCGCTGAGTTGCGGGCCACTTCCTTTGGCCTGTATGCCCGCTCTAGTCTGAGGGAGCAGACTCTTTTATAGGCTGGAGTCCTCCAGAAACAGTCTACCTGACCTTAAGCCCTTCAAGAAGAGCAGCTGGCTGTGCCGTCCATTCACCACACTCTCTAAGCCTCCCACGTCGCTCCCGAGGGTTCTCTCCAGACACCTCCGCTGGATACATCTCCTGTCGGCCTCTGCAGGGGTCCAGACGCCACGCTCTGGATGGTCTGGTACAGGACCCCTGTTGGCCACCAGGTCAGTCACTGGTGACCAAACAATGGGATTCAGCTAAAGCCGCACTGGAGGCGGGAGCTGGTGCAGAAAAGGGAAGCCACCCTCGTCCGATCCGAGCAGCGCTAGCGTGTTGTCCACAAGGTCCACGGCTTTCTCGTCGCCCAAACTGGGCAGGGAGAGGAATCTATCCGCCCACCTTGCTGTCGACAGGCTGTACCTCAAGAGAAGGAGTCGTTTGAGGGCAACTTATGTAGCCTGTTGTGGGCGGTCCACAACACGGTAGATATTACTAAAGATAGCACCAGAAGTAGATTGCACTAAATTCCACTCAGTTGAAAAAGTGCTTCATCATGCCTGGAAGCAGGAGGCTTGTTCGCTCTGCCAGAAGTCCGGAAGCGTCGGAGGCCCGGCGAGAACGGCCGGCTGTGGGAGTCGGGGTGTAGTAGCACTCTTCTCCGGAGTCAGACATGTAAGATACGGGCTCAACAATGTGTCAGGAAAGATAACCGAGACGAAGGCGAGTTCAGACTTAAATCCTCGACCCCTGAACTGAAGAAGCCGCTCGGACAAGAGCTGACACGGCTTCAAGGGAGGGAAATCAAGTCCGGTCGCTACGAGACGATTTTGACAAGAATTGACCGTGACCAAAGGAACACCTTGAGCCAGACCCAAAGCACGCTTCCTGCTGACGGTCCGGCGGGGCGAGAGGCTCCGCCTCCCAGTGTCCGCCGCCGCGCACATCCAATGGATGAAGGAACGGCGCTACGGAACGCATCGGAAATACAACCGAGACAAACACTTTTTCTCTTGGGTTCTTAGATGATTTCAGCGCTCGCTTGTTTGGTGTTCAGTTCACGAAGAGTGGCAGCGGAGGTATGTCTGGGGTGAAGTCGGGTGTCCAACGAGATCGCCATTTATTTCTCAAAGTGTTCTCACTCGGTGACTGATGGCACAAATTAAAACAAATGGCTCTATCTGAGGAATGATAGATAACCATCGTCATTGGTGGATGAAATGAAAGTCTTTCATGGACAGATTCCTCTGACTAATGGAATCACAAGTATTTCACCGCATGAGTCTTTGCCTTCAGGTTCACATCAGTGTAGACGTATTATTTGAACAAGCTCGCTCGGTGGATGCGTGCGATGGAAAGGGGACGTTTGAAGGACACGGGGGAAGCTCCTCTCCTGGGGTCACCTTTAGGCAAATCAAAGCCGTCGCCCCCGAAAGGTTCGAGCCTCCGACGGCACCCGGGAAAGCGTTCGGTCGTTAAAACGGTCCCGTTGACGCCTCTTTCAGCGGAGGCCCTTTTTAATTAAAACCCTCGAAAGTTAACCCTTTACAACTTCACTCAAATCAAGGGTCCATTAAACAGAGATGAACCGATAACCGGAAAATCCCATCCATCCGTCCATCAGCAAATGACGGCGGAGTTTAAAAATACATGCCTCGCTGGTAATACTTATCGGCTTAGCGCTATTAATAGGAATTGTTTCATCTACACACGATGGGCCGTCATTTTGCCCTGAATATTTTATCACTTCTCTGCAATTATTCATTCATTCATTCATTATCTATTCGGCTTATCCTGCAGCCGGGGTTGCCTAACTCCCGCTGCCATTGTTAGGAGACGTACAATCATTCCCACCTTCAGACAATTTAGGATATCTCCTGAACTTCCTGCCTTCTTTTGGACTGCGGGTGGAAATTGCAGAACCCGGAGGAGAGCATGGAGACTCTGCACAGAAAGACCTCCAACCAGGGACCTTCTTGCTTGGAGGTGGAGGAGATAACCGCAATTAGAGCGAGAGCACCGAAGGCTATTAAATGTTATTGAAGTTGGTATCTTATCAATAGGAACATCTTGCTTTCCATCCCTTTTTGGTCAAAGGGTGACTGAATCATCTGGGAGGACGTCAAGGATCTCGGCGAGTAGAAAGGTTTAAAGTCTTGGGAAACTCTTGCATTTTTCATTTGGAAAGTTGCCGTTTGTGCGAGGCAAAGGGCCGATGAGCTAATGAGCTATTACCGCTAACAGCGGCAGCACTAACAGTAACATGGTGATCGCTGGAATGTTACGCTAAATCCAATTTTCATGGCATAAGTAACAGCGGTGGACGGCTGCAGAGATGCTGCGGTAAATCAAACCTGGAAAGCGGCGACAGCGAGCCCGGCGACGCCGGAGACCAGTCACCGCTTTTTGTGCCTTTACTGTTTGTTGGTTTCTTTAGAATTGTAATGTATCTTGCATAACGGGCACCAAAACCTCTATGTAATCATTGCAATCTTGCGTACATGTGGGGGCGGCGGAGATGGGCCGTGAGGTAAAACTGTCCTTGAGTAAGATACGGGGTCTCTAATTGCTCCTGAACCATTAGTGTGTGTCTGAGCACTCAGCTATTCTTTGGATAAAGGCAACTGCTAAATGAAATTGAATGTGAGTGCATATAACAGATGAGATTTCAATGTTCAAGCGATGTGCCAGCGGGCCGAAATGAAAAACTCCACTGAAGCTTAAAATCTCTGGCACCTGTTGAGGATTTTTTTTTATTTTTTTTCAATCTAGGCTTTAGAGGACATGAATATGACTCCACACATGACAAGAGGACATGTCTGGGTTGATTCGGGCACCTTTTGGGTAGAACAATAGTTGAGTTGAAGACCAGGAACAGGACAGCGCAGAACAGACCCTTCAGCATTAACCGGTGAAATATAAATCTCCGAGCACTGATGATCCCTCAAGTCCCTCCTCCGGTGACCACTGAAGCAAAGTAAACATCGAGGCACGAAATAACTGACGTCCGTTAGCTCTCAGACCACGTCTAAGCCACCTCTAGCTCTCGGGCCGCATCTAGCTGAATGCACAACTAGCCCTTTGGCTCCATCTAGTCCCAAGGGTACATCTAGCTGTCGGGCTACATCTCGATTTCAGGCTACATCGAACTCTAGAACCAAATGTAGCCCTCAGGGAGCAGAATCAGAATGTCTTTAATCACAAAGTGTACAAAAGGAATTGACATGTTATGACAGCAGCCTTTCGGAGGAAATTTCAGATGAGAGAGTAAGTTCTAAGAAATAGGAGGGTTAGCGAAGCAAGGACGAACAATAACTTGGGGAAAACACAACAAATCCACACGAGTTGTGCTGGGCAAATCCACAACGAGCTCCCAGGCTACATCACCACTTGGGCTAACTCTAGCTCTCAGGCTACATCTCCATCTAGGTCTGACACTAAAGCTAGCTTTCTGGAGTCTTCGGAAGTTCAAACTACATCTTCTTCCTCCTGGCGTGGCGCTTGGGGCGAGTGTACCGCCATATTTTGGAACAGAATGACGTCACTGAGTTCTGGCAGCCCTGCGAGAGTAAGGGGTCTCACTTCTCGCTGCTTTTAAGAATAAAAGCGGATTGTTCTTAAGATCAGATGCAAAACAAAGCTCTTTGGATACAGTCGAAAAAAACAATATTAGACGTCTCTGGCAGGAGCTCCTTCACGTTGGACCCACGGGAGGGGAAGAAGGAGGTGGCGGTTCAGGTTAACGTGTTCCGGTGCCGTGTCGGGACAACGAGCCCGATTTCCATCTACAGATTCTGGAGTTTCTTTGTACCAACCGCCATCCCTGCTTGCCTTCTCAGATGGACTTTTCCTTTTTAATCCAGTATGTTTGGTTAGCAGCTACGTCACAGAATATGGATTTTAATCTTAGAACCAAACGTTGCTTCCATGTGGGCCTCTTTAGTTCTGTTCATGCCTTCTACGCTTCCCCTGTCTTTGTCACAGCAGGAATCCCATCTCCAACTTCTCAGTGACGGTAAATTGAACAGGACACTTTACCAGGAAGGACAAATTATATGTAACGGCCGACGTAATGTGCTATGGAGGCAGAGGCACGTGGGCCGCTTTGTGGGAAAGGTGGGTTTCTATCAACACATAGCGGCTATGATAGCTGCAACCCACTCACCAGTTGGTTATCGGTGACTTGAGAGGATATTTGTGGCCGTTCAGCCGAGACGATTTGCCACCAAGGTGTGGAATATTGCACAAACACGGAAGCAAACATATGTGATAACTCTCGTCCGACGTTGGGACGACCGGGAGCGCCGCCTTCTCGGCGGGGGCGCACGGTGACGGCGAGCTGCACCAAACGCTCACTAATACCCCACATTTTATCAGATTAAGGAAGGCAGGCAGATTATTAACTCAAACGCTAAAACGGTACAATCAGGGATAAAGGATGATAATGTCATTCTAATAAGCCACCGACGCACGAGACGAGCCGACGACCGTTACGCTTTGAACGGCAGGCGTCCGTGGCTCGGGACGGTCCGGTCCATGGAGGCACCTGCGTTCCGGTCCCAGATCAGCAACATCAAACCCAAGTGGATTCGCCCGCACAACCACTTTCCTGCTATTTCCAGAGCCTCTCAGCCATTGGACGCGCATTTTTCTAAATTTTTCCCAGACCAGAACTGAGAACACAACAGCGGTGACTATAATAATAAATGGACGCCATTTTAGCGACGGCGTAAAAAGCCTCGCTGGAAGTGAGGGATCCCACTGGAAAGGGAAGATCATTGCATAATTGCGGCGCCGTTGCCGTAAAGCGCGTGGCCCCCACGCTCTCCTGTTTGAGGGACAGCCAGTACTTTTCCCTCACAAGACCTAAATAAAATATTAACAAGCACCGCAGCGCATCCAAACAACAGCGGGGCTCCTGTTCCCAGAGAGGAAGCGGGAAACAATCACCGCAAGCGGCGTGAAAGCGGTTCTGGTCGACGAGTGTCGGCCATTAGATGAACCGCAGCAGCGCGGTGAACTTATTGCAGACGCTCAAACAGAAGGTGCAGCTGGAGGAGGAGAATGTTTTGTCAGCATTCTTCTCCCAGACTCTTCCTCTCTCACACACACACACACACACACACACACACACACACACACACACACATTCTATTTTGATGCTATTTGGCACAGCTCTAACGGATCCTTGCAGGAAAATGCGTTTAAGGAGCAGAGATTGCTATTTGCTCATAGGCACTCCTACCGTCACGTGATTGAAATAATTGGACACCGGTGTTTAGAACCCGCTGCTTCCCACCGTTAACATCCGGATTAGCGGTCACGCACTCGCGTTTCATGTGAGTCATTTTCTCTTGTGAAGCTTGAAGTCACGTTTCTGTGAAGGGGCGGAAGTAAAACAGGGAGCTCGCAGCTCAGGCGCTGTAGATCTTGTGTGAAATGTTTCCAACGGCTGACAACGCTGGGTTCAAGCCTGTAGTTTGTCCAGACAAATTCCTCATGCTGTTACTCTCCTTGAGAAGAATCCGCTCTTTCCCGTTCTGTGTAGCTGCTGAGGTTGAAACCATTCATGTCGCGATTGTACCGAGTGGCTTCTGGGCGCGAGTCCGTGTAAACTTGCTCTTGGTCTGAATCCTCTGCCTTTCCCGGGTCATCAATACCTGCTTCTTTGGCTGCTTCCAATAAGAACTCTTCCTTTTCTGCACCTCCTGCCTCGGATCGGTCGGTGTATTTTCCTCCGTCGGCCGCACCAACCCGGGTTCCGCCGCTAGCAGCGCGCTCTGAAAATACGCTAGACATGAACGGTTCGGCATTACATCCCCGGGTATTTACACGTGTCACGTACGAGTCTACTCGTCAGCACGTTCAGTGTTACAGGAGGTAAAGTACCTCTTACCGGGTTTTCTTTGTGTCACACGTGCATACGTTTATGCTAAACAGGTGCGCTCTCTGGCTTCTTCGGCACACGGGACTACCTTTTTTTCAGCTCACTGTAACGGTATGAGTCAGTAATATACTCAGGAAGCTGCCGACACAAACAAGTCATTGTAAACGACTGTTGCGACGTCATTACCGCACAGCAAATTTGTGTCATTGTAGGAGGCGACGTGGTGCCAAATCCAACCTCGTCGAACTCCGATATCAGCGGCATTGTCCGATGCAGCTGCGTACTATAGAGCGCTGTCAGAAAGAGCGCGACGGTTTTAGCCCCGTATTGGTAGGACTGTGGATTTTGTGTCCAAAACCCTGCTGTATTTGCACCACAGCATGCTAATCTGCTGCCAGCGTCCATGCGCAGCGTGCGCCACACCAGATGGGTACTGCTTAGAAATCAGTTTAAAACCGCGTGATGGAAATAGAATCGAGGCAACATCCCTGAAGTATCCGCACGGCTACAGAGGCGGGCGTGCGGGGGAGCGACGTCTCATGAGCAAATTAATTGGAGAATTCTTAAATGAAAAACCGACCCCAGACTTTTTGGGACAGCTGGTGTGAACAAAGGGCTAGGCGCGGTAAGCTAGCAGTAAAAGAGCCGCTCCCTTTGCTTTCCTACTCGAGTGACCCATTTCCAGCGTTCTCTCTGAAAGCGCTATATTCCCGCTGCCGCGCTAATGTCGGATGTTTTGAGAAGATACATTAAATGAACGGCGAGATCAAAGATTAAGGCTCATCTTTGAATCGTCCCTTCCGTCAGCGTTTGTTTTGAGTCGATCGTCAACCCGAGACCGGGATGAATGGCCGCGCCAGGCAAACGGAGGCCTCCTAATCATTCGTGGCTCATGCACTATGGATGCATGACATCAGTAAGTGCCCACGAGTGCTGCTGTTTGTATCCATTAAACATATCTTCCCGACTCCATTTTATTTTTCATTACGGCCGGGCGTGCGTCGTCTACATCAGAGGCCATTTACAGACAGAACTCTCTTCCACCGCACGAATCAGTTGCCGTGGCTCCGCCCGGAGGGACGGGAGTATTTTCACCTCCGATATCAAGCAATGAAAGGTTCACATGACTCATAAGAGAATGGCCTGAAAAATATTAAAACAACAGTTTCTGCTGATTGACCTCCGAGCACAAAATTAACGCGGGGTCTCGTCCGAGAGCTCAGCCATTGATTGCAGAGATGGGCCGGGACTGAAAATTACCGGGCCGAGCAACGGCAATCAGCGAGAGGATGCCCCCCCGGCCCGACCCATGCCCGCACAGATACATCAGCCGTTAATGCCCTCCTGGTCGTATTGTTGGACTCTTCCACAGATTCTGGAGTCAAGAAGGGACTCGAGGTCGTTCGTCGATCGCTTTTGTGGCTGTGAGAGTTCCACAATGTTGGGGTTTGGCTCTTCTGTGAGAACCCCAACACTCGCGTACAGAGCAAACTCTGTTGTTGTCCTTCCGGGCCAGTCGAGCGCTAAGGTCGGTGTCTAGAGGAGACTGCCATGTTCCTAAAAGAAAGTCTGCCTTTTCTCAATCTGCCTTTTCCTGTAAAGCAGACATGTCAAACTCAGGCCCGCGGGCCAATTTTTGCCCGCACGACAATTATATTTGGCCCGTGAGATGATTTCAAATATGTATTACATCTGGCCCGCCGGCCCGTTATACAGCGCACGTACCGCTAAAGGTGCCTACACATTGAACGCGTCAAGCGCTGGGTGGCGTCCGCGCAGCCATTCATTGTGTATGTGCGACGTCAGCGACAGAGCGCAAGCCCGCGCTGAGGCGCAGAGCGTCGCGCAAGGGTGGCGTTTGACGCCTTGACGCTTGACGCCCGATTTAAAACATTTTTAATTCGAGCGTCAAAACGCTGTGACGACATCTACGCGCAACCAATAGGAGAGCAGCCGGCGCTGGGGGCGGGAGTTCCCGATGTGGAGCAGGAAGCTAAGCTTCGCTGCTGCTAAGCGATAGAAGGGGCGCCGCCGTCCGCGACACTTTTCGTTCGTGTCTTAAAAACAGGAACGGAAGGGAAATGGAGCGGGCTCGATGTGCGGCAATCGTCCCGCAATTGCTGCGGCATTTTTCTACGAGTGCCGGAACTGTCTGTTTTGATTGCCGAAAAAGGCCGCGGCATTGCCGATACTCGGGGCTCGAAGTGTCGGCATTTTATGTGGCTGTTTTTAATTTTTTATTATTTAATTATGATTATTATTTCACCAGTATTATACCAGTCCTTCTGATTTGAAAGAGATATTTTTTTTAGGTGTTGGCCTTGATGGTCTGTGATGAAAAGATTTAGGTTACAATTAAAATGAATAAAGTTAAAGATATAGAAGCCTGGTATTTTTTTCAGCTTTTGTTTTTATTATTTTATTAAACCTGTTCTGGTTTCAGTATTTAAGCAAAAATTCAATTGTAATATATTAGGATGGTTAATACAGTAGTTTACTGTATCTTAAAGATAATAAAAACATAAATAAATTAATAAAAAAAAATTGGTCTGGCCCTCGACAATGTTCTTTTTTTTAATTTTGGCCCTCTGAATTTGAGTTTGACACCCCTGCTGTAAAGCCATAAAAGAATGGAATGGGCTTCCAGACAATCTTAAGAACATGACTGATTTTAACACCTTTACACAGGATGTTAAAAATTGGATTCTGGAGCACCAAACATGCTAACGCTAACAATGCCAGATGGGTATTGATGACCAAAGTAACAATATCACAACAATAGCACTTTCAACTTGCAAAATACATATTTTATTGCCTGTTTATATATTTTATAGTTATTTTATTGCCTATCTGTATATTTTATATATATTATCTACTTTATACAGTTTTATATTTGTATTGTCCAGGACTACAGATGGAAATTAGCTATGAGCTATAATCTGGTACAAACATCTCTGCCTCTGTGCTTAATGTTTTTGTACACTGTCCTAATAAACTTCTAAACAAACAAACAAGGGTGGCGTACAGGCCTCTACACCGCTCCTTCTTCATCTCGTCTGCACGCCGCGCAGTTTTAAAAGCCCAGTGTGGCGCCGCCCAAAGTGAGGCGCCAGTCTACGATGTACTCGTCCACTCGAGAACCGATGCTCTTGTTTCACTCCCGCATCACAGTTAATTAGGCGGGATCGGCACGCACGGCATGGCGACAGGACACGCTAGGACACGCTAGGACACGCCAGGACACGCCAGGACACGCCATAACAACGTGACGTGACGCGACACAACGCTAGGCATCGCTCAGAGACCGTGACATTTGATCCTCCACCAGAGACCGGCGAGGGCTGACGTAATAACGCTCCGCGATGACCTACTTGCGGTAAATACCTCGAGTGCCGGCGTGCAATTGATCGTGTTCCTGCGCTCAGTATCGTGCACGCCTCGGTGTTTTTTTTCCTTCGGTCACTCTCTCCGCTCCACCAAGAATCCTGGCCAAAATCCACATGCCATTGTTGTTGTTGTTGTTGTTTCCAGGCACACTGCCAGGATTTCAAGTTTTGGAAAAGGGCGAGGTAATTCTGGCTCTGCCTTTCAAGCGCAGACCCTAACACTGTTTGCCTCACTTTAACCGTTTCCAAATTGTGGTGTTTTTCAAAACAGAAGCAGGTGATATCGGGCTGTCGAGGCTGATAAGTGTGTCTGGGCGTCCGTCTGTAAATACAATACTTTGGGTGCTGAGTTTGAGTTTCTCTGCCGGCAACCCTTTGTGTTTGTTGCAAACAGCACGAGCAGGTATAATGTTGGAACAACGTGGAGACGGCTGCTTTTTTTTTTTCCCGCCAATAAGTCCGTTCAATCCGAAATATATTTAACGGTATTTGTTTTGGAGGATTTTGCCGAGTCATTACCTGTTTCAGGTGAGCGTAGGCGTGGAAGCCGCAGGAATCTGCATCCGTCTTAAACGAGACTCAAGAATTCGGAGGACGTTTGCCGCTTTTCAGCAGTTTGACATTTTAAACACATCGGCGGTTGTAAGAAAACAAATCAGAACCATTGTTTTCACGGTAACATTGTGGGCCAGGGGATGTTGCAAAATAAAAAAGAAAATAATCCTGAAAATGAGCAGAGCGAGAGCGTTTTGTAAACCGCTCAAAGATCTTTCCATTCTCCGCATCCAAAAAGCAGCCTTGTGCGAACTGAATCCCAAGCTGTCGTCGGTCACATCTGCCAATACGACTACAGCTGCCACTTGTTATTGTCTGTCAAAGTGCTGCTGGACGTGATGCCACTTGATCACGATGGAAAAACAACACTCAGGGATCAGTTTGTGTTAAATGATCTCCCCTTTCGGCACCTTGTGGTGGCAGCGCCACGCTGCCGTGCGAGGCGCAAAGTAGACCGTCGGGGGGAAACCGGGGTTCGGCGTCTTGCCGCCAAACTTTCCGATTGGACGGGCATCTCCGCCGCCTGCGCCGTCGCCGCCCGAGGGGCTTCGCATGAACTTAAACGGCCAAATTTCATCGCGCCGCTCAGCCCGTGGATGGATGGGTTTCCCCCCGACGTCTCCCCCGGCGATGGCGCGCGACACTCCGAACACCGACGTGGCCTTCCCGGGACGATGTTTGTCGGCTAGTAACCGTTACCTCATGAATCCTCCCCCAAAGAACATGGCGAGGACATCGCCGAGGCACGCTAAGAGAATAATGAGTTAGCCGCTTCTCCTCTCCCGTCCTCGGGCACAGGACTAATTAAATTAACCCGGAGGTCGTTCGGATCTTTTGTAACTCAACGGCAATTAACAAATTGCTGTTGAAAAAGCAGCGACCGCCCTGCCGGCCAAACTTTCCCACGGAGGTGATTTGAAAACTTGACCAAAGCCGTCTGCTTAGTGTTGCATAATCCGGCGCTCTCGGGCTGGAGGTAAACCAGGATAGTGGAGGAAAGAGCAGTGGTGACGCCGTCGACCTTCACCTGACCACTGATGATGATGTATGGAAAATGAATATACGGAATTACCTGTTGGTACTTTTTGAAATCGAATGAATTCACGTGTTGAAACGGGGATCCGTGTGTTTCACCAAGCCAGTAAATCAGTGAATGAATCATCAGGAGGGGGCGGCGCAGCGGCGCAGCGGTTAGCGCTTCTGCCTCTCAGCAAGAAGGTCCAGGCATCCAGCGTGGAGTTCCTCCTGCAGTCCAAACACATGCAGGAGGTTCGGCAGAGACTGAATTCCCAGGCGTGTGGGAATGAGAGGGTGAATGGTTGAATCTCTACACGTGGCCTTGCGATGGGAGGTTCCTGCTTCCTGGCCAGGAACGAGCTCCTCCGGCTCTCCGTGTGGACAACGAATAAACGAAAACAAATAAGCAAATCCGAAAGTGGAAAAGAGCAACGGCTCCTGCGGCGTGGGAGGATATTTGGAGTCCGTGTTTGCTTTCGTATTTGGAGTGAGATGGTTGAGCAGAAAAAGACGATGGATGGCGGTCCGGGTAAAGGAGGCCTCGGATCCCGATATTGACGAAAAGCTTTGTGGCGGTGCCAGTAATTTTCGCTCCGCATCCCTCGGGGTCAAACTGTAAACGAGTGTTGCGCGCCGGCATCAACGGGTGTAATGTTTCCTCGTGAGTTGGATTATATGGCGAGAAATAAGAACGTGGACTAAGTAAACACGGCCTTGCCGCTTCCTTTTCTGTACATAGCAGCGGGTTTCCGGTTGCATGCCGGCCTCCGGCCATGTCAGCTGTCATGGGACCTGCAACGGGAAGGTTAATTGAATGACTTAAAAGGTAATTGATGGTTCCGGCCTCCCGGTGCCCGTATGCGGTCTTTCTTTAGCTCTCTTGTCCATATTTTAACTTGAAAGCACCATCTGCTCCCCAGGCGCCGCTCCTGCATGTTCCATGTTCTGCCCTTTACCCCAACATACATAGGATATACACCGAGCTGTGGCCTCCGGTATGACTTATACGAGCGGCCGGTCATCTGTATGCGGCGGGCCGGGCTGCTCTGCCACAGTCTACTGCTTAGCATTGCCCATCACCGCTCCCTGAGGTGGAACTGTCTTCCTCCCCGGGAGAGTTTACAGAATAGCCTGGTGTGCGTTGTATTTCCTATTTATCTTTTCCCCCTTTTTCTATTCAAGGGCAGCACCAGGGTCCTGCGGTGGAGGGAAAGCATGCAGTAGTTTCTCAACTATAAATATATATATAGGTGCAGTTAAAGTAGGGAACCGTCGCAAGCCAAGTCCAACTGGTCCCTGTTCCGTATCTTAACTTTGCAGGGGAGGAAACCAGTACGGATTGTAAGCTTATTTGGAGCGCCGGGCTACACTCGACCGCATGATCCGGCGTCGTCCGAGGTTTAGATAACCGTGAGACTGTTGGACTTGAGCTCAATCCCAAACCGCATCATCCTACCCCTCTTCCATCCGGGGTCGGGTCGAGCGGAGACCCAGACTCTGAGCCGGGCCGATCCACGGGCCCGCCGCCTGCTCCTCAAGTATACCAACTTGACGTACACGTCCCGTGAAACCTTAGTTGGTGTTTTTTTTTGTCAATATCACCCTCCTTCCCCCCCTGACCTTGTGGTGCTCGGTGGACATGGCGTGCACTGCGTTGTGGTAGATGTGCTTCCACCGCCGTCCGCAAGGTCCGACCCCGACTTCACCCGAGTGTGAGAGGTGTGGCTGAACAAGACAAGGTCAGGCTGCTAAAAACAAACCGGCCGGATTAAATCTAAATCCCGGTTGAATGAAAGTCACGGGTCACACGAATTCCCATATATTTTTACCTATTTTCAGGTGAAGCTTTGACTTGTGATTTAGAAATGCATACTTGGCCTTATCACGCAGCCGCTGCCAGCACATCACTGCCATGTGGACGTCTCGCCGACAGGACGATAACAGAAAGCCCATTAACACCTCTGGACGGACCTGATGAGCCACCCCGGGGTTAATGTCGTCCCTTTCTACGGCGCCATTAGCAGATGCCGTTCCGTCAGATCCGTGAGAAAATCCCTGATTATTTATGACACTTTCATTTAGGCCGTTTTGCCAAAACAAAGCCCCTGGTCAGCGTAAACGTCAAAATCAAATTTCCCGTAGAAAGAGGAGCTGCTGCGGTCGCCTCCGGCATGCTGTCAGGTTTGGAGAGCCAGGGATGGTCCCGGTGTTGCATCACCGGCGTGCACGTCCGTGTGAGAATCCTAACCGGGTGTGGAAACGCTCCTTTTGCCCTTTCCTGCTTATACAACGCTGCTTAAGGTACCTTTAAATAATTCAGAGCGTCACAGCGATATTTACGACAGCGCTCGGCTGGGAGACGCCGCGTGAGGGTGTTGGCATGCCGTCAGTCTCACGATGACGAACGCCGTGACAAACTGACTGACAATTAAGAAACGTAAATACAACATAAAGGCATCTTTATAAACAGACTTCGGTGCAGCGGTTTGCTCCTCTGCTTCAAAGCAGAAGGTCCCTGCTTGGATTCCCAAAGAGCTCCTTCCTGTGTGGAGTCCCCGTGTTCTCCCACGTCTGCGTGGGGTTCCTCAGGGTTCTCCGGGTTCCTCCCGCAGTTCGAACACATGCAGGAGGTTGACGGAGACCCAGCGTGGTCCAGATATGTGGATAAGAGGGCGAGTGGTTGGATGGGATCCTGCGACGGGTCCACGGCGGACTCCGCCTCCCGCACCTCCCTCGACCCTCAGTAGGACGGGTAGAAAAGGAAAGAACGAGCTATGAAATGTAAATCGCAAATCGGGCCTTGAAAAATATATATGTACCAGCGAGGCGTTTGTGGGAAATCCAAAGGGGGCGAGATCATCAACAAGATGTCCGTAACCGTCACCAGGCTAGAAATCCATAATCAAGAAAAGGATAACGCCGGCGGAGTCTCCGATACGTCCGATATCCAGTCAAAGATCTGAACGGGGAAAAGGGTTGAATTCCTCTCTGTGTTCGTCACCGTCTTTAGCCGGACCGACTGATCTGCTCAACGGATGATCAATATTTCTTTGATCAGCCACGTTCGCTCCACGCCATTCAAACACACTGGAAGTTATTTTCTGCCGTTTTGATGTTTGTTTCTGATGGGTTGGCATTTTGATGCTAAGAGCATAATCCACGTCTCATGTTCGAGCACGCGTCCTTCCTGTCTTCATTACTAAAGTTCCTCACCGCAGAGTGCAGCGGCGGGGAGCGAGGAAGCGTTCGCACGGCGGGATATGGATTTCCGGTCGCTAATGGTAACCGGCTCAATGGCAGATGAAGAGTTGAAGATGCAGCTGCCGCCCTTTGAGGTCCACATTTGTTTTTAACCGAACGACAAACACTTCGAAAGAGTGCTGCTTTTCTAATGCGCATCTTAACGGATGCTAAATTCTCGACGGCGTCCCGAGAGGACAGCCTCAACGGAGCCACGTATCGCAGAATCTAGAAAGGGTTTGCACAGAAGCGCTGCTGCAAGAGTCAGATAGGTGATGCGTGAAGACCACGGCCCCGCCAGCGCTCCTTCAAACCTTCAGCAAGGTGAGCTACCGGCAGGAAAAACAAGCGTCTATCTCACAGCTGATTAATACGGCCTCCAGGGCGGCTCCGCCAGCCACCCATTTAACCACGAGGCATCTGTTCCGGCCCATTTAAGACGACTTCTCTGAGGGCCGAGGCATCTTATTAAACCCCCTCGTCTAATTGCTCATTAGTACCGACGCACACAGCTCCCATCACACTGTGACAGTTCACTCTAAGAAGATGTCGGCGCCCGTCATACGTACTACATCCTGCGGCCCGTACGGGTAAAGATGCCCGTCCGACCGGCGACGCCCAACTAGTCGGTGATGACGATACGACTGGTGTTCAGATGTCGTGTCATTTGTAACCCACAAACCCTTGCCATCGTGGAAATGTCCAAAGTCACTCGCCAGGAATCGGTGGGAGATTTTGGGTTTTGCCACAAGAGGAGAAGATCTGGACAACCTGGAGAAGCAACACAAACATGCCGGCTTTGATTGAGTGAGCAACGTAGCTGCGATCACTCGGCAAAAGATGAACGCGGCCGTTCACAGGAAGGTAATCTTACGTTCATCTAGAAGTGAGCGCACGTCCTTGTTTCAGAACAGCGCAAATACACCCAAGTGTGTGTATAGATGTACCGTCCTATGGAAGCTTCCGGAACAAAACTTCCCCGAAGGCTTTGATTCCCAAATCACAAGACGGGAAACGTGTTTTTACGACAATAAGCCTCTCGTGGGAGGTCTCGCGTTACAGATCGGCGTCTTCATATACGTGGTATGCGTGGGAGTTGGGTTGGGGTTCGGGGAGCCGAGTGTACCAGCTCGTTGTACATTCACAGCTCGGGGCTTTTAGCGAGGGCCGGGACGACGGCGAGCGTCCGAAAACCGAACCGCAGAGCGGCGGCGGTGATTCCTCCCCAGCCCAGGACATGGCCTGTGTCCCTCTGGAAGTGGTAAAGGGACTTCCGGGGCCCCGGCGGCTGCTACGGACCTCGTTGCAAACACCTTGGACAGCGGCGTCGGAAAACGTCCGGCGCCGCTAACTTTGTACCGGCGCCTTGAGAAGCGAGGCGCGCAGCGCAGCAAGAGCCCTCGTCTGTAGCACGATGTGCTCCGCCTCACCTTTCTCTGTTCCTTTTGCCGTCTTTTTAATGCTGCCATTGAAGCGCTCTGGCCCCGGCTCTTATATTTGCCAAATGAAACCTGGCACAGGAACCTTCCGGCCCCACGGGAGTTGATGGGGGTTGAGCAAATAGATCAAACACGCTAAATTTAAAACAAATGCTTGGCAGCTTGTGTTTATGTACAGTTATGAGGCGTCTCTTGGATGTGAGCAGCGCTTCAACAGGCTAAATAAACCTGTTCAGGTATTGGCGCGGAAGAGAAGTTACCATAATCAATACTGACAATGTTGCCCGACTACTTTGACCTTTATCAGAGCTGCCGGGCGAACGTGAATGCGGCGGCTAATGGAGTGGTCGGGATTGGAAAGCAACTGGACGGCTCAGTTATCGCCCCGCGTGAAATCTGGTGAGGTTCTGCTTGGTTGAGTTGAAGAATCCTGCAGCCAGAGTCCTGCAGCCAGAGCTCTTTCAGAGGCGGCCCCTGCAGGCTGACGACGTCGCCGCGGTAATGCGACGCCGGCCACGCGATCGGCTTGATGCTGCCGTACGCTGATGGCGGGTCGTCGTTGTTGACGAACACCGGAAGGCTGTCTCGTCTCCCTGTCGCTGATATTGTGCTATTTTGCACTAAGTTTTGTTCATTGCAAAATCTAACCGGGGTGCGTCGGCGGTTAAATGCTCTCAAGAGCCACATGCTAGCTCTATTCGCATCCTTCTCCCCCCCACCGAGGCATCCTCCATGTTTCTTTGAGATATGCTCGTCTGCTCCCATGGGTGTAGAGGAGTGTTATTCTCGGGCGAAGATAATCAGAAACACAATACAGATTATCAGCAGCGCTGGTATGCACAAGCTTCTTATCTGACCCAACCCTAGTCATCCGGGTTAAAGTCAAGGATGCCGCTAATCTGGTGGCGGCACCCGATTGGAATGGATGATTTCCTCCGTCCTCCACGGCGCAGGGCCGTCTTCTTTTTGGGGAGAGAGCGAACTCAAAACCGCCTTTCCCTTTGCTCTTCGTTGGTGGTTTAGCTTAGCGTGCCACAGAGTGTACAGGCTGCCGTTTCGTCCTTCACACTCCACTTGTGCCTCGCTTCCAAATTGACTTCTGCGGGTTGACTTCCGCTTAACCTCCAAATCTGGATGCAGTGCAGATTTCTGTTTGGGACAGCCTTCTGGTTACAACTCCCTCGCCATCCAGAAAAGCCAATCAGTGCCTTTTTTTTTTTGGAATTGGGATTTTATTTCAGATCCTTTAGCCATTTTTATCTGTGCTGTTTACAGTAGAAAAGGAGCACCTCCTCCCCTCAGGTTTCCGGTTGGTCAACGGAGCTCGTGGCCGAACAGGATGAAATGTATGGAAATGAATGCCAGAGAGTAAATGTGAGAGCGTCACACATTAATGCGACCTTTCATCCCAACAATGAACTGCAGCGAGTGTGTCTGTCTCTCTTGCACAAAATCCCCCGAGGACAAGGGCGACGTCAGCCCTCGGCAGCGCTCTAATTTGCGTTATGACGAGATTCTTTCCATCGTCGGACCGTTCGGTCGGTGTGTTTTTTTTTCTTTCTTTCCCGTCGTTCGGTCCGACACCACCGGCAGGAACAAATGCATCCCAGCCTGTTTAAGAGCGACTCTTTAAGAACGGAGTACCATTAGCACTCCTGACGAAAGGTGGTATTCCCTTTGGGGAATTGCTTCCTGAATGAGTACTTCGGTAACATCCTCCACCTCTTGTTTGATGCGGGGAAAGCTTTAATGCATTATAAATATCAATGAGCACGTTTCCGCATGTCTTCTCAGCTGACATCAGGCGTTGCACTCTGCTTCAGCTCCTGGCAAAACGGGCCGGGAGGCTCATATTTTACCCCTGGACGAAGGCAGAGGGGTCAGGAGAACGATGACGGATGTTGTGATCTTCAGAGTGGCGGCAGGTATCTGCTCGGCAGATACATTCCATGCCAGCAGAACCGCCAAGCCCGCGGTAGAGATCGCAGTATTGTAACCGTCATTTATCTCACTTAAGACACTTAGTTCAACCTGATCTGTGGGGGGAGGGGGGGAACTGTCAGGAAGATGTACGCCATTCTGACAAGGTGATAGAATATCACGAAATGAGTCGGAGGATAGAATTCAGCCGCGACTGTAGTCCCTCAAAATTTGGGAGATCCACCGACGGATCGGACGCTCGAGCCGGAGGAGTTCCTGCTCTCCGGCGAGCAGCGATGGGCTCGTGTGAGGTTAGCTCCCCGACGTAGCCTCAAACATTCATATGCTAAAGGCTCGGTATCCGGCGCAATTAAGTGTTCAGCGATTCCCCGGAGCATTCTGTGAAATAGTCCAAACATTTTCGCACAGCCATCAATCGTTTTGTCCGTCTGCCGATGCTGTCGGTCGAAGGTTTGCAGGAGATGCCTCCTGCAGAAGCTTCCTCAACTGAATGCTAATGAAACTGATGTTTCCCCTCGTCTGCAGGGCCCCGCCGCCGCCGCCGATCTCGTCCCACCGATTTGGTCTTATTACAAAAAAATGGCGACGCTGAATCATCCTATCAAGAGTTGTCATTCGGCGCGGCGGTAGGACGCCGCCGTTCACAGCTCACAGGTTACCATGTCAACTGCCATGATGCACATGTGGGTGGGAGCGGCGCCGGCTCTCCAACACAAAGTAATTGGACATTTGACTCTTCCAGCCGAGTCTCATAGGGAGCCGCCGTCCGACCGCAATTCTGACTGGAGACCGACAAACAGGGCCAATTATGTAGATGGCGTCCCGACGGTCCCGACGAGCAGAGAAGGTTCTTCTGCCCGCCCGCCGCCGATGGAGCCGACACAATAAGCCGAGGACAGCCTCCGTGAGGGTTCTCATAAATCAAGATTTCATATTGACGTCGGCGCGGTCCGAGAGACGTGTCAGTCGTCCGCTGTAAAATTTAAAGCGAAGCGAGGTGTCTTTTTCCACCGAGTGTCAGACGGCGGCTGCAGAAGCGAAGCTGCACATATCGCACACCGACACACTGCTGCCGCTCTGTTTTATTAATCAGTCTCTTTAACTTTGGCTTTCCACATGTGGTTTCCCCCTCTGACGGCGTTTCTACTCGTATCCTATCACTTTGCGTTTCATGCCATAGTACGCCTGGACGCCGCAGCCACTAATGTATGCTCCGCATGTGCTCCGTCTTATTTTCCAGCCCGAGCACCGGAGAAAAAAACAGCCAATATTACTATATCAGTACCATCCTACGCGTTTTATAAAGACGCGAACCGTTTGTTCGACGTCAATGAAACGCTGGCGGGAGGAACTTCTTGTGCGCCGCGAGCCCAGCTCTGACCGGGTCTTTATGACGGTCGCCTCGCTGGTTCTGCCGTGTCCTTCCGCCGTCCGAGAACTCTCTCGGCGGACGAACCGAAGACCCCGAAACGTCCACGGGTCTGAACAAGAGGGCGAACGCTGGAGCGTCTCGATGTGATCGACGGGCCGCCGGCCCAAAGCCCCGCCTCTCGCTGGGACCGGCGCCGGTGACCCTTCATGCAGAATTATCAGTCAATGAATAATAAGGTAATGAATGAATATTTCATAAACCCGACACATTTTCTTCACTTCTCCCCTTTGAGGAATAATTAGGGCGGTAGGTGTGGGGAGTGTTTATAGGTTTGCGATCATCAGGATTCATCATTAAGCCTCACAGGGAGGATACGAGAAGAGCAAACGTTCCAGCATCGGCTGGGTTTTATTATGGAGGCGAGCCTCGAGCGCGAGGCTTCTTGGAGCTCGCGCTGACGGTTTCGCCCGCAGGCGTGCGGCGTTGCCAATGAGAGGTCTTACGCCGCAACCTGGGTGTTGTCCATCAGAGGGACAGCAAAGACGCTCCGGGGGTGAAGTCACGCTGAGATGGTTTGGATGAGGACCGAGGACGGGACGGAGAAGATCTGGGTAGAAGGACGCCGAGGACGGAGCGGGTCCAGAGGGAGACCAGAGAGGAGGTTTAAGGATGGAGGGAAGAGGACGGGAAGTTAGTCGGCGTGAGAGAAGAGGAAGCAGAGGCGAGGGTCGTTTGGAGGCGGGCGATTGGCCGCGGATTCTCCCCGAAGGGAACGCCCCGAAGGAGGGCCGGGCCGGATGGGCTCGCTTTTACCGAAGGTTCGCGGGAAGGACGTCGCCTCCGAACGGCTTGACGGGTCGTACCGAGCCCGCTTTAGTCGACGCGCAAATCTATTTGATTTAATTGCCCAAGTGAAAACATTGCCATCATGACTTAAGCTGCCTCAAATGTACAAGAGGAACTAATTAGCTGCTCGGAAGGGGACGAGATGAAGTCCTTTCACTCGTTGGACCGGCAGTTATTTCATGGTGCGCCGTCTGAAATTCAACAATGACACCGGTATTTGTGTCGTGTCCTTTGTCGCTCCTTCCTTCCGGCCCCGTGAAGGACGGCTGCCGGGTCGGTACCTGGAGCGAGCCGCTCGGGACGGACGCTGTGAAAAACGCACTAGGAGTAAAAACCGTTCAACATGAAGTGAGGGCCTGTATTTTCTTGGCCGTTGCTTCGGGTTAATTTTTTTGGTCCGAGCTTCACTTGGCCTCTCAAACATGACGCAAACAAACAAACAAAACCGCATGCTTAGACTCGACAAGACCGCCCGAGAAAAGATCCGAGCGGGGCGGCCCAAACACCGCCGCCTCTGGCCGCGATCTGGATCGGAGAGCGGCGGCTTTGCCATCCCAGGAGACTCGCGATGCTCTTCGGCTAACTTTTCCTCTTGGCATAACATCTGTAGTGGACAAGGAATCTGCAGTACCACTAAAAGGCCAGACATGAGATAAAAAAAAGGTGATGGACACTAAATGTGACTGGTTCGTATCAAAGCAGCAGCTTTGGACCGGTTGCGTCATTGTTGCAAGGCCTCGCGGCTCGGACAAACATTAAGTATGAGGAGCGTCGACTCAAACGGCTTTGGAATTCAGATCCAGAACCGGACCGGAGTCCAGACTTCAAGGACAGATCGTGGCTCTTCCTTGACTTTCACAGACTTCCTTTACTGCTGATGCAGGCCTACGATAATTCAGACCTTTTGCAATGTGGTATTTAATGGAAAATCAACATCCTTCCACGGAGAAAGAGGAGACGTCTTTGTACAAGTGTAGAAGTCGTCGCTTTCCAGGTGCCAGGAGATCAGTTAGACGTGCTACTGACTCAAAGGTTATGAAAACAAAATGAAAGAGAAACGCTCCTGGGGAAAAGAGTGAAGTCGTCTCGATTGAAATTCAAAAGAAAGTGCAACAGCAAGAGGCTTGGCACAGGAACTCATCCGTCACTCGGAGACTTTGCTTGTCCGAGGTTTCTGTTCCCTTCTGGAACTACAGATCCAGATTCAGAATTATACTTCCATCTAATCAGACAAACCGTTTCCATCCATCCATCTTCTGCCTCTGGTCCCAGGCTTCCCTCTGGTCCAGCTCCGCATCTCGAGGTGTTCCCAGCTCAGATCCATCGTCCCTCTTACGTGTCCTGGCTCTTCTCGCAGGCTTCCTCCCCGACCCATGTCCTCGTTGGCTCTTCTACGACGGACGTCGCTGTCCACGTCGCCAGGATTTCCGTCCGACAAGTGACTTTTCACGAACTGCGGCAGTAAAAATACCAGACAAGTAAGAACAAATACTCCCCTCCTTGTCTGTCCGGCTTTTACTCCATTAGAACAATTTCCTGGACGGACCTTCTCCGCCGGGCAATGAAGGGATGACTCTGCCTTGTGCCGCGGTTCGCATCAATACGACTTCTTTCTCTCGCGGGCGGCGATACATCGCGCGGCCTTGGCTGAAGCACAAACTCCTGAGTGCTTTCCAGTGTTCTGCAGCGAACACGCCCATCACAAGCCTATTCAGCGGCTCACTGGCCTTGCGATGCTTGGTATACCAGCGGAGAGAAAGCAGATTGGTCTGATGCTGTTCTGCCCACTTCTTCCTCTTTCACTGCTCTGGAGGACATCTGTCTGCACACCATGAGAGGAATAAAAGATGCACTGCTCTGATTTTTTTCCTTTTGAAATAAAATAAATTCATCTTTACAATTTTCAGCACTTCAATTTGGGTTGCTTGGGAACTATTCGCAACATATAAAGAATCAGGAATAGTAGCGTTAGCGAGCAGCCAGAGGGTCCCCGGTTGGATTCCCATCTTCCAACCAGGAAGGTGTTCTCCATGTTCTCCCCGTGTCTGCGTGGGGTTCTCTGGGTTCTCCGGGTTCCTCACGCAGTCCAAACACATGCAGGAGCTTCACTGGAGACTCTGCGTTGTGGCCGGAGGGGGAACGGTAGCCTGCGATGATCTGCCGGGAACCCGAAGGGACGCCGAGTCGTTGCCGGGAAGGAAATGACTGAAAATAAGCAATGAAGTCCGTCTGATCGCTGAAAGTGAAAATGACAAACACGCCGGCATTACAGGTTCCTTCAAGGTCATCTGAACGCGTCGATGGCGGTTTGACTCCGATCCCGACGCTCAAATGTTGCGTTTGGTCGTTCGGTTCTTCGGCCGAAGCGGATCCGGACTGGCGCCGCCCGGGTCGCGCAGACCGAGCCGGCACTGCGATGAAGTTCTCAGCCGCTGAGACCAGACGCCGCCATTAATCCCTGTGAACACAAAGCTCATTAGTGTGTGTGTGTGTGTGTGTGTGTGTGTGTGTGTGTGTGTGTGTGTGTGTGTGTGTGTGTGTGTGTGTGGGGCAATGAGCCTGTGATAATGTGGAGAGACCGGGACACATTTAATGAGCTGCTGCATGTAAGCAACGCCTTGCAGAGTCCACACTCTGGACATTTGGGAAACGTCTTGAGAACCCGTAGGTGGAACCGGTTCACGAGTTCAGGCTCAGACGTGAACCTTCTCCGCCCCTGCTGGGGTTTCCTGGAGGTTTTTAGCCACTTCTTGGCTCGATTCATGTTTTCCCGAGCAGCCACTCTGGTCCACCGCTGCTTTTGTGCCTCTGCTGCACCTCCATAGCAGACGCACTCCGGTGCTTCGGTGGTGTGTCTGCTGGAGGGTGACATTGACCTCGGTCTCCGCGGACGGCGCCCGGCGTTTCGTCCTCGGTGGCGTCGACCTTGGCTGTCTTTCACGTGCTTCTCCGTCTTGTGGCGTTCTTGCTTCCTCGCTCAGACGAGCTCACGCTTCCTCCGTCTCTGATTGGCAGCTCCTCTCCATTCGTCCGACTCTGCTTTCAAAAGTCTTTTGGTTCTTATCTCACGTGTTTAACCGCCGCTCCTACATAGAACCCTGTGAACACCCAGCTGCTGTTCTTTGAGGTCCTCTTTGCTGTCCCGGTGTTTGTTCTTCCTTCCCCTGCAGATCTGCAGCTCTACATATCTGCAGCTATGAGAACCTTCCTGACTTCAGTTTTTCGCCGGCGCCCCGGTGAGCTGGGGAATTAGCGCTGGATGATAGCTGCTAGCCGACGCTTCGGTCCGTACGCACTTGTCAGGGTTTCCTTCTGGTCCTCGGTTCCATCTAGTGTCCTGCGTCGCACGGCGGTCTTGGATCGCTGTGCCGGCGGTGAACCCGCTGTTCCGACTGTCACGTTGTCACTTGTCAAAACCATTCAATAGCTCCCTTTCATCCCCTCCTGCGAGGTGGCGAGTCGCTGAGCTCGACTCGCGCATTTCCTTCCGCAAAGCATGAAAAGGTCGGTGGGAATGGTCGGAAGTGAAAAGGGCCTCGCTCGGTGGTCCCGGGGAAGAAGGCTTCAATTTAAACCTGGGGTATATCCGGGTGCAGGAAAGACGCTTTCTTGAAAAATATGTCCGTTAATATTGTTTTCGTTCCACCGGCGCGGCCTTGTGTCACCGATCTCCTCCGTAACCTTTCTGGACAGAAGCTCGGCCGGGCGTCCGGGGGATCCGACGAGACGGCCTCGGGATCGCGTCTCTGCTTCTTTGCAGACGATGCAGCTCCGTTGGCGTCGGCGCTCACCGGAGCAGTTTGCAGCAGAGTGAAGTCCAGGGCCACCGCCCTCCGTCGGAAGGGGGGTGAGATCCTGATCGAGGGAGTTCAGGGTCCTGCTTACGAGCCCTGATGTACCGCTTGATTCGCGTTCCACGAGCTGTGGGCGGCGACTCAAAGACCCCGATGGAGGACGGGAGCGATCGAAAGGAGTTTCCTTCTCTGGATCTCAAAGAGACGGCGATGAGCTCGGCCATCCGGGAGGGGCTCGGCGTGGAACCGCTGGTCCTCAAGGTCACGATGCCCTTCTGGTGAGATGTTCCAGGGAGGTCCCACTCAGAGGAGCTCCACGACCACTGGGGAGGAATGATGGTTCTCTGCTCCGGCTTCTCTGGGCTCTCCAGAGCTGGGAGAGGCCTCCGGAACCCCCGGAGCAGAGGCAGATGATGGATGGATTAATGGAGACACACACACACACACAGGTTACACTGTGAATTTTGCCTTTTTTTTTTAATGTGTTTCAGGAAAGTGTTTTATTCAATTGCATTTAATCAGTTTTTCATAAAGTCTGAACGTGTCGGCTCAAATGTCGGCCTTAATTTTCAGCGACGGCGCGATGATTGCCCGGCTTTGGCAGAACGGCACCTTTGGAAATCACCACGGCCCGTTATTTGTGGAAAAAAAATCAAATGAAACTGTCAGGGTTAAACATCACTTAACAGGCGTGGATGAATGAGCTGGAAACGGTCGGGCGTGCAGACGAGGAAGCGGCGACGGAACAAACCATTCATGCATTCATTCATTCCTGAGGGCTCGCGCTTGTTTGCGAGAGCATTTATTGGCTGCGAAAATAAGAGCGGCTCGTACCGGGAGGATGTGCGGGGAAAATGTTTGCAACGGAGTTCAAAAAAGAAAGGATTTTCAGCATCAGGAGCTGCTGATGACTTACAAGCTGGAGTTTTGTGGAATTAATAATTCATGATCTCTGGCGGGGAGGGAGGGGGGGTACAACTCCTGATTGGACACGTACACTCTGCAAAAGTCAATGAACACTTTGCTCGCCGTCATTAACACTTGTCATTCGCAATTAGTATGTTGCAGGAGGCGTGTTAATTATTTCTAATGGATGTTTGCTTTTTTGCATTTCTTAAATGAAGAGTTTTCCACGTGGATTGATCTCCTCCTTCGGACTCTTAGTTCCTCGTCATTTCTTCTGGCATTCCTCATTTTTTAGTTTGACTCCTGCCCATCACACTTTCCTCTCTTTGCGCATTGGCCATTAAATGTTTCTTACACACACACACACACACACTGCCTCAATCCTTGTGATGTTGAGTGTGTGTGTGTGAGCTCCTTCATCTGCATGGCGTGGAGTGCCATGTTGTTGTCTTCACCTGGCTCAGCCAAATGAGATGTTCTTGCGTTCCTGGGAACCTCCAGATGAAGGAAAGCACCTTCTCCTGGTTGTGTTGCTACGTCAGCGAGGACTTCACTCGGTCCCGCAGGGCTTAGAGCTTCCCACGGCCGGCTCCTGTCCGTCACTCCGTCTTCATCGACAGCCGCCTCCGGTTCTCCTGCTCCTTTCTGTCTTTGGGTGACTTCTTGAGGTCTTCATGTGCTTGTTAACATGAATTACTAGCTCGTTAAGATCATTCATTCCTTGGTTCCCGCAGCCGGCGTCTGAGCGGCTCAGGGGTTTGAGAAGCCGTCCTTGGAACCCAACATTCCCGCTTCGACGCCCGCGCTCTTAATAGGCAGTCGGAGAGTTGTCGGGCGAGACGCCGAGCCCCTCGCCGCTCCCCGTCAGCTGCCTTCTCACAACCGCGATGGCTTTAACCGCCAAGTGATTTTACAGCTACAAGGAATTTGCTTTGCTTAACGGAGCTAAACAGACAACATGGAACAGGCATTAAATACATTTGGAGCGAACGATGCTGGAGCAACTGTTGATTTTGGTCCTGATGGACGGCGGCCTCCCGCCAGAGGGGAGCGGGAGGTCCGAGCGTCCGGGCGGCTGAGAGGGGTCGCCCAGGACCCGGACGCCAGAGGCTGGATAGCAGAGCCTGCGGAGCGACTGATGCCGCCGTCTGCCTCGTCTCCGGCGCCGGCGTGGCAGATGGTGATGGAGGAGGTGAGGATGCACTTCTACACCTCTGATGGAGGTGCAGAAGTGCACCATCATCGTCTTTGGCGGGCTAAACTTCTTCAACTGCTTCAGGAAGCACATCCTCCGCTGCGCTTTGCTGGAGAGGGAGCTGATGTTCAGCTCCCGGCGGAGGTCCCGGCAGATTGGTTGGTGAGCAAAACGCTGAAACCCTCGCTGCCCCGTCAGCCGCCCTCTGCTCAGGCCGGTCCGGGACGGATTCAATGCAGAGGCCCGATGTGGCAGATGAGCTGCTCTGTGTGGAACCGATGCCACCATGAAGGTATTTCTTCTGGAGACACGGGATCTCATTCACACGTCACGTAGAGATGCAACATCGCTACGTGGACAATGTAGGCTCTGCTGTGGAACTACTGGGAAGAAACTCAGGCAGATGCATTGGATCATCTCTCTCTCTCGATATATATGTATATAAATATATTTATATATACACCGTAATTTCCCGACTATTGAGCGCACCTCAATATTAGCCGCACCGGCTAGCCGCTCGCTAGCTCGGGCTTCCTCCTGCGCACTAAAACCGTCAAAGTCGTCTTCTTCGGTGTCGGAGTTGAACGGACTCGGAATTTCATCCGGTCATTTCATCGGTCTGATGTGAAGAGGATGAACGTTTTAGCGGCGTGAAGCTCGTTAGCGTCCCCCACCCAAAGAAGTCCATATATTAGCCGCAGCGTTGTTTACGTGGGAAAAGTCGCGGCTTATCATCCAGAAATTACGGTATATATACATATGTGTATATATATATATATATGTATATATATATATATATATATATATATGTATATATATGTGTATATATATATATACATATATATATATGTGTATATATATATATATATATATGTATATACACAGGGCTGTCTTAGAAAATTAGAATATTGTGATAAAGTTCTTTATCTTCTGTAATGCAATTAAAAAGACAAAAATTATTTTTTCATGATATTCTAATATTCTGAGATAGGATTTTTGATTTTTCTTAAGATGTAAGCCATAATCAGCAATATTAAAGTCATAAAAGGCTTGCAATATTTCAGTCGTAATGAATCCAGAATGTAGGACATTTTTGTTTTTGGAATTGCATTACAGAAGATAAAGAACTTTATCACACTATTCTAATTTTCTGAGACAGTCCTGTACATATCTATATCCATATCTATGTGTGTGTGTGTGTGTGTGTGTGTGTGTGTATCTCAGTATATGCATTCCAGTATTTTCTCTGTAGAGCCTCAGCAGGGATCCTGGTTATGGGAAGCAGGAGGCCAGCGAGGGTAAAGACGGGCTGTTTCATTCCCCAAATCAATTTTTCCTCTCCTTCCTCCATCCCCCTCCCTTATCACATCTTTGGATTTTACAATACCCCCCCCCCCATAAATCTGCCAGGCTGTGCAGGGCCGCCTCCAGACACCGACGCTTTACCAGCAGAACGCTGCGAGCGGGGCTGCAGGCGCAATCACAGCGCTAGCGTGTTTATTTATACACCTGCACTGATCAAATATTGTATTGGATTTCCTAAAACACTCGAGATTTGTTATATATTAAAGAACAAAGTTGTGTATCTTCGTGCGAGGTTAACCTGATAAAGATAATGTACTACGCCGTTGAAACGATATTAACAAAATGTCAGGGAGATTCAATTATGCACGCTGATAATTCCACGTTTTGCAGATAAGGCCTTTTTCAAGTCGGGTCACTGCAGAGCCTCGTTTTAAAAAGTCATATCTATAAGGACATTAAGAAAACTCACGAAGCATCGCGCATTGCCTGCTCTTGTTTCTTACCACTTTACAATTTAACCGTTTGTCATTTACACGCTGAGAAAATGATCAAGTAAATGTCGTTAATGCTGGTGGCTTGTAGGGAAAATAATCACCGGTGGTTATTATTTGCTTTGGCCTCTCGCGCTCTCAGAGGGAATACTTCCCCTCGGGCGGGTTGGCCGGCTCGGACCTGGAGACGCAGATCCTCATCGGGGTCACGAACACAGTTGGAGTCCGGCCTTCGGCGGAGACAAATCAAACATCTTGCGATGTGGACCATGGAGGGCCTGCACCAGGTGGTCCGGTACCCTGTTTTCCCTGAGGAACAGGGTCACTGCTCTGTCCTTGACCTCCAAGCACATTTAGACCGGTCGCTTGACTGGACCGCTTTTCCCCGACCGACCGGAATCTTCTCCGGTCCCCCCGAATGCACCTCTCCGGGGAGGCTGAGCGGTGCCGTCCTCCCTGGACCCGAGGAACCCCCTTTGAACGGGTCGCATCACAACCCGGGGGGGAAACCATCCCTTCCTGCTCCCTCTGGCTACCCGGAGCTTTTCGCTCTGGACCTCCTGGATCTCAGGCGTAGCTTCTGGTGGACCGCCCGCCGTAGCACAAGGAACACCCGTTAGCCTTTTAGCGCCTTACTTTGCCGTACTTCCTGCTGACCGGCTTATCTCCTTTGTGTTTCGTCAAACCTTTGAGCCGCCGCAGCACCGACCTCATGGGATTCCTCCAGCGCCCGAGCCATCTGGGACGGCAGCGGTGCAAAGTCTTAAAACACATTACAGAGAGGAAAAGTAATAGTTTTGCGTTGCAGCGGCTCATCACGGAGGCAACATGTGAGATGTTGGGCAAAGCTCATTAGAGCTTCCCCGTGCAGGCCGTCTTCTGAGAGCGCCTCTTCATACATTATGAACACGAAACCGGCCCGAGCAACATTTTATCGATCCCACGTCGGGAAATTCGTTTTTCATACTTTTAACACTTGTGTGAGATCATTGAAAGATGGACAGATCCTCTCTCGTTAGGCGTGGATCACATCTTCTGCCCTGGTGTTGGCGAGACCTTTCAGAGCTCCTCTTATTCACCGTCTCACTGCTGCAGAAACATCCCTCTGACCTCTCCAGCCTTTTCAGGAGGGCAAACTCCTCAGAGCCTGACCTTACAAACTTGCACCATGCTAATATTTGGAACAGATGCTAGTTATTGTGCTCGTATTCTTCCACACTTTCAGGTTCTCCGGGTTGATGTTCCAGGCTTGGAGTGATGTAACTCTACTAAATAGATTTAGTTTGGTGATAAGAAGCATATTTGCTGCTCTGCTTGATATGGTGACGAGCCACAGCCCCCCGGGGATACGCTAACAACATTTAATAATCAGTTCATTGAGGCCGTGCACATCTTGCACGCCGAGATGTTTTCAGCAGGACCTTTTTGGAACCGTGTCCCGCCCTTGATATGACTGTGGCCGATCGGCGCCGCTGCCGCCGATTGTGTCGCAGACGCCGCGGAGCTGCCCGGACACGCTTTGGGTTGAACGCTAACCTCCGCGTGCTAAGCTCAGTCTGTCGACGGTCTTGTTTTCAGAGGCGTTCCAATCCATCGGTGCGATGTTTTTTTTCTGCGCTGCGCGTCCTTCTTGGACGAAGGGGCCGATCAAAGTGGCGCTCGTGTCTCACGGTCACCTCCTCATCAGCATCTTCTTGAGAGGGAGCGATCCGGGAGATGATTGTGATGTTATTTGACGGCCACGACGGCCTTCTGATGGCCCGTCACACGGACCGTCCACAAAGTCCTGCCTCCCGGGCTTCTGCGGCGCGGTTCAGCAGAGGACGACCCGGCTATTTTACCTGGCGTGCTGCGTTCCCGTGGCCGGCGCCGCCCCGCCGAACCTTCGCGGAGGTTCCGTCACATCTATTCATCCTCAAGTGTTTTCCCACGGCTCTGTGACGATCCCTTTTCCACGGAGGCTCACGCCAAACGGAGCCTCGCATCAAAGTTGCCGAGTTGCTGGGTCTTGTTCGGCGGTGGAAAATCAGCGGCCGGATCACCTGTGCATCCGGGCTCGGCCCGCGGGGAAGGGGGCTTAAGTGTCCCGAGTCCCAGGCTTGAAAACACCTCTTAACTTTATCAATTGCCCTTCTTCCTCAGGACTACCGGTGTACGTGCTGCCAAAACGTTAGCCGGCTGCTCCGGTACCGCCGGTGTTGCTGATCTCCCGCCACTATGGATGGGCTTTGAGAACATTCTGTGGTTCGAGCTGGGCACAGTTGATTTCTCCCCATGCCTTTTTGGCATTCACATTTAGCTTGTAAGCTCCCCCCCCCCCCCGAGTACCCCTGGCAGTCCTCGCTAACGATTAGCTTAAATGCAGCTAAAATACAAGCCGGACCGATCTGAGGAAAGACAAACTGCAGGCTTTTCAATCACGGTGAATCACAGCGTGATGTGTCCCTGTGCTGTAATTCCAAAGTAATGTGAGTGCAACTGTGGTTACTCTATTTTAATAACGGCACATGGTTGTCGAGCCACATGGTGCGCGGGAAAAACAGGCAGCAGTAATGTCATTACACCACCCCCGTCCATTTACGTAGCACGTGCAGTTAGCGCCGGGGTGGATTGTTTAGCGCGGCCGTGGCCCGTCGGCCGGCGCCGTCGTGAGGACGGTTGTTGGGGAACGGCGTGGGTTACCCCCCCGACTGTCAGCCGCTTTGATCGTTAGCCGCGCAGGGAAGGCGCCGCTACGCTCGGCAATTAAAGAGAGGTTCGTGTTCAAAGGGGGGAAGAAAACAAAATGCTAAAAAAGGAGAGCGTTGGTTGTTTACTTTAAATAAAAAAAAATCTCCTTTTCGCCATGCGATGATGCCATGTGTTTATTTCGACCGCGGCTCGGCGAGCAGAGCGGGGGGGTCGGCGGTTCGATCCCCGAGCGGACGCCGAACCCCCTGGACCATCAGGAGCTCCTGAGGGTCTGCTCCGTGGTCTCCAGCCCGGGAATGAGCGTGGAAACCTCAAGGCCGTGAAAGGGTTAAACGAGTGAAGACCATTAACATTTGATTTCATGGGATTTTTCTTTGTATTAATGCTCAGACAACACCTTCCTCCCGAGGCTGCTCGCTGGATCTATCGATTTACAGTTGCGTTTGTGTGTGTGTGTGTGTGTGTGTGTGTGTGTGTGTGTAAATGGTCTGAGGAGCACGGCTTTGATTAAAAACGCCGCATTCTTGCACTTGAGGAAACAGAGTGACGTGTGAAATCTGACCCGTCGAGTAGCTTTTCAGAAAACCCTCATCTCCAAGGAACGCAATTATGCGGCTGCAACGCTGAACAAAGTCCTGCAGCGCGGCGTCTCGCTGGCAGAGCCGAGGGGAAAGGTGAGGAGCATTTAGAAAACCAAAAGCTGTGATAAGTGTCTGCATCCGGTGAAGACCATATCAAATAAAATCAAAAATCCAACTCTTCTTTACCTTGGATTTGGACTGTAGCGTCTGCGGTCGCCGGGCCGCAGACTCACCTCCGGGATTTGGTGGTTTCTCAGGTTTCTCCTGCCGTGACTGTTTTCACATCTTCTCGAGGAGAACCGTGGTCTCGGAGCAGGTCCTCGCTTCGCTCCCTCCTCGTGCGGCGCTAAATCTGATGATTCAGAGGTGCTATAATTAAATGGATGTCGGCGGGGCGGGGCTCCCCGAGCGTACGCTTCGGTAATCCCTCATTTGCGTCTCATGACTTTATTTTCAAATCTCGCACGTGCATTAAAACAACAAAGGCGACCAAAAACGAATGCAGCAGATGAAAAAAGGGGATTCAGCCTTAAGATAAGCGCTTGACTCTTGTAGGAACGTGGATAATGATCACGACCTGGCTTTGTCCGACAACAACCGTCCGGAGACACTTTAAAGCACCGCTGATTCGCCAACGATCAAAAGTCCCGTAAGAATATTTAGTGAGGAGTCCAAACAGTTCAGCATCTCTGCAGGTTCCAACTCTTGGCCGAAGAAGCCAAAAAACAGTGACTTATTGGATCACAAGTGATCTTACTTACAAAGACCTTTCAAAGTGCCTTCGCCTGTTCAAACAGCGACAGCGAGGTGCAGATCAGACCAGCGTGTTCTCTGCTGGGTCTCTGCTGGGTCTCTGCTGGGTCTCTGCTGGACCTCTTCTGGACCTCTGCTGGATGTCCTGCCTGAGGTCCCTGAGGCTGCAGCCGGGGAGGAACCATCAACCTTCCAACCTTCTCGCCGGCCGTGGTGGCGTCCTGGCCGTCCGTCTCCACGAACGGCATTGGCAGCACCTGAAAATGGAACAAGACGGAGCGCGCTGAGGTTGCAGTCGGAGGCCGTGCACGTGCGGCCGACCAGGCGGAGTACTCAAGAGTACAGCCTGACTCCCAGTCTACATGTTCTTGGAATGGAGCTTCCTGGTAGCTCAGGGTCTCCAGCGGTAACTCCACCTCTCCTTCCCCATTGCCGATGTTCACACTCGCCGCCGGCCCGACCCCGGACAGGAAGTGAAGGTGGTGCCGACTGCCGGCCTGGGTTAGGGCTAGGGTTAGACGTCTGTTTCTGGTGTTTCCTGCGGTCTGGTGTTTCCAGTTTTCAAAACCTGGCCTCGGGGACGTAGAACTGTTTTAAAGAAATGGATGTCGGCGTGTGAATGGGGAGCCGGAGCTGAGCTGACCTCCCAATCCAGATGACCTCCTTTATTCGGGGTCCAGGAACACGGTTCGAAAAGTAAAGTAAAACTCGGTACACCGGCCGACTACTTTATCACCTCTCCTCGGCTCCCCGCTTTCACTTTTCCCCTAAAGTTCTTGTGAGAATAGAAGACTTTCCCGCTCGCTGTAAAGGGGAAACTTCGGTCCCAGGGTTTGGAGCATGATAATGTGCTTGGGCTTGGCCTACTTTCTCCAGGACGGAGGCCCGGATGTTCAAGTTCTTATCGTTCCCGTGGTGGACCCCGGCCAGGGCGCACCTAAACCCAAACCGGATGGTCTCCCGTCTCTGGATGAAGCGTCGCTTTCTGACGTCTTTTCAGCCGTGGCCCACTTTGCTCTCTGCGTCACCCCTTCTCTCCGTGATCGCCTCCGTCTAAATCCTGTTTTCTCCCTCCTGCTGTCGAGGAGGCCTCACAATGTCAGCGACTCAGAGCAGAGCACCTTGAAGGGACGTTTTATTTCGTTCTCCGAGACGTCTGTTTAATCCCACCGGCCTGTGGTCCGTGCTGCCGCTGTGTCGCAGCAGAAGGTCCTCGCCTGGATTCCCACAGGGTTCCTTCCCGTGTGGAGTCTCCATGTTCTCCCGTGTCTGCGTGGGTTCCTCGGGTTCTCCGGGTTCCTCAAACAGCCCGAACACATGTCGGAGGTTCACTGGAGACTCCGCCTTGTCCGGACGTGTGGATTAGAAGGTGAATGTTTACGTTTCTATCCGTGGCCCCTTAGATGGACCGGTCCAGGGTCAACCCCCCCTCCTGGCCAGTGGCAGCTGAGTGGCACGTGGCCCCACGTAGCCCCAGGCGGCCCGACATGGCCCCAGGTGGCCCGACATGGCCCCATGTAGCCCCAGGTGGCCCCATGTAGCCCAAGGTGGCCCGACATGGCCCCGCGTAGCCCTGCATGGCCCCATGTAGCCCCATGTGGCCCCATGTGGCACCAGGTGGCCCCACGTAGCCCCACGTAGCCCCAGGTGGCCCGACATGGCCCCATGTAGCCCCAGGTGGCCACATGTGGCCCCACGTAGCCCCAGGCGGCCCGACATGGCCCCAGGTGGCCCCACGTAGCCCCACGTGGCCCCATGTAGCCCCAGGTGGCCCCACGTAGCCCCAGGTGGCCCGACATGGCCCCATGTAGCCCCAGGTGGCCACACGTGGCCCCAGGTGGCCCCATGTAGCCCTACGTAGCCCCAGGCGGCCCAGCGAACGATCAATGGATGCAATGTTCACCTTGTTTCCATTTTGCCGCCGTCTCTCTCTCGAGCTCACCGTGACGGCACATTTTTCATTGTTGATGCCAATGAAGTGTTTGTTGAGCTCTTTCGGTCGAGACGCTCCGTTTAAACACCGCCCATCATCGCATGTGGAGATATTAGAAGAGGGCGACAGTATGAGGTACAAAACAATGCAATAACAAAGAGGCGCGCTCTTTATCACCGCTTGCTAATTGTTTAATGGCAGATCTGCCCGGGCCATGGAGCGTGGACCACTTAAAGAAAGTCCCATTATTGTCGTATTGACCGTCCGTATTGAATTCTCATTACCGCCAAAAGCAGCCGTGTACAGTATAAATATGGCTTCTGCCGCTGCAGAAGAAGAGCAGGCCAAGAGCGTTTAGAGCAGGTGAGTTATGGCTGAACTTTATGGATTTTCACGGCGCGTTCGCTCGGGCCGGCGCAGAGAGAGAGATCACGGAGTTGTGCTGCAGCGGGACGAACACAAGGCTTTCGGAAGGATCGCTTCGGTATCTTATTCTTCAGGGATCTGACGGGCAGCGCGTCCGACCGCTCTGGTGACGTTTCTTTCTTCCAGGTGTTCGCGATCGGCGGGGCCGGCGGTCGGTATCGGCTACCGGCTGAGCTCGGCACATCGCCGTCCTCGCAATTATTTACTGCGATTTTTGCGCGGTTGTGAAACGTCCCTGTCCTCATATTGATCGGCCGTGGCTTCGGTGGGATCCGTGAAATGAACCGTGACGGACGCGAGCGCCGTCCAGATGTCGATTTTAACGCGTCTTGTAATGTGATATGTAATGGGATACTTCTGCAACAACCCCGTTGGCGGCTCTGTCTTTCAGCCGTGGAAACCTGCGGCGTACGATCATCTCCAAATAGGCGTCGTCAACATCTGCTCCCTCTGCTGCCTGAACGGCGGGGTGAGGACGCGGGCGCCGTGAGCCGCTCCGATGGAAGCCGGTGAAATAGCGGCGTTGCGGCGGCGCCAGGGCCAATCAACAGTTCATAGACGTGATAACGTGAACGTTTTCCCAGCTCCAAATGTTCGTCTGCCAAAAGTGACTGGACCGAAACGGCGTAGTTCCATCGGGAGGCTGGGATAGCGCTGTCAGGTTACCATGGTTACCTACGGTGGCAGCGCTTTTGCTCCTCTCGCCGTCAAAGCGCTCAGGCTGGACTACATTCGCCGCGGATGGTGGCAGCGCCGCCGTGACGGGCACCGACCGGAAGTCCCGCCCCTTCCCCGATGCTCCGCCCCAGACCACCTTATTAGCATTGGCAATGTTTTAGCATCAAACTTATCTTTCCAAATATGAGGCGAACGTCCGAACCCTACACATCCTGCCGGAAGGTCGCCTCTTCCAGATCATCAGATTTGATGATTGCGGATTGTACTTTTTCAGAACTGCAGGTGAAAACTCCAGCTCTGCTCTGCGGCAGGTAGTTTCTATAAAGATTGTTTGGAGAAAAAAAAAAATCAACATTTAAAGAAGACAAACTGATGCCGCACTGGTGATCTGAACAAATGCGGTGTAAATACGAACGTGTAAAGGCAGACTCTGCCCTGGGAGATGTGGAAACACCCATGCCCTTAAGATGCCTTCTGATTCGGACATAAATGTTGCCGTTCAAGCCGCGGGCGGTTTAGTCATTTCGCACGTAGACCAGGTGGAACTAGAGGCGCCTCCCGCCGCATTCGGTCCCGAGAGGGCGGACGGTATCACGGCGCCGCGTCTCGACGACGATCGGAGGATTTTTGTTCGTACGGAAGACAAATATGTCCGAAAATGAACCGTCGGAGGCACCGATATCAGCAGAAACCATTCTCCTGCCGGGACCTGAGCAAGGGCTGTTTTACTGTTATTATTATTGTTATTATTCTAAGCAAAGCATTTGCGACTTCAGGCACGTATTCACGAGGTTCAGCGGATAAACGGTCTGGTTCCTCCAGCTGCCGTCTGAGATGGGTTTCCAGGGAATACAAAGGAGATAAGAGGGATGGTCGGCGAAAGCCGCGGTCTAAAAGGTTACGGCTTGCGGTGACAAATAGCTCGTCGTGAACCGAGGCTACGGGGACGCCGAGCCAAGCCGGGTCTTTCTACGGTTTCCCAGACCGACCATTTTTCAGGGCCGCTTGAAGGCTCCTCGTAGCCCCCACAGGATTTCACCTGATACGAGATCACGAGCATGCAATGACTGGTGACTTGTGCAGAGCCAAAAGTATTTTTGGCCCAGACCTTGTAAGTTTGTGACATCAGGACATTCTGCCAGCAAACAGAGTATCCGTCAACTCCTTCCCGCTTGTGCTAGAACGGCCATCCAGGTAAAAAGAAAAGAACGGTCTGGATCTGAGCCCTTGCCGAGTGATGTAAATGAGCTTCGGTTTTCCAGATGCGTTGGTTCTGAAGGTGGTTCAGACCGGATGACGCTGGACTCCATGTTCCTCCGTCCCCCCTCATGGAGGCCACTGGCTGCTTCGGTTTTATTCTGGGACTGGAACTCACACACAGTGACAGGTGGCTGCAGGCTTCTGGGACAGACTGTGAGCATACATGTCTCTAAATGATGATGCTGTGATAGTTACGGGCGGATTTAATGGGGCGATTTTAGGCAGACACAAACGTATTTTCTCTGCCCATGTCAATTTGTTCTGCACGTGCCAGGCGTTCATGCGTCGCACCCATAGAATGGAAAAACACATCCCATAATAGCAGGCGGCGTGGCACCGCGAGGTTGAATACGAGTCCCGCCCCGGCCCTGCGAGCCGGGTACGATTGTTTTTATTGCATCGTCACCTTTAGCCAACTTTAGCCCGTGAAATTGTTTCTCCAGAAGCTGCCGGTGAGCCGGTCGGTGGCTCGCCGCAGGCTGGCGCTGTGCGGCGCCGCGAGCCCGCTAACGTCATGTTTTCAGAGGACAACCATCACAATTGTAGTCCATCGCCGCTTTGGGAGGATGCTAATGTTGCTACTTCATTTGAAATAATAACCTCAGGCGGGGCTCCTATCACTGTCAATGTACATTGATAGGATTAGCCGGGAGCTTAAGTGGTGCAGTGGTTCTCAGCAAGAAGGTCCCCGGTTGGATTCCCACAGGAGGTCTTCCTGTGTCGGGTCTCCATGTTCTCCCTGGGGTTCCTCAGGGTTCTCCGGGTTCCTCCCGCAGTCCAAACGCATGCAGGGGGTTCACTGGAGACCCTCAACTGCCCAGATGGTCGAATCGGCGGGTGAACGGTCGCATGCGCCAAACCCAGCTGCCTCGCCCCCGATGAAAGCTGCATCGGGCTCCGGTCGATGTTGTTGTTAGCGAAATATGTTCTTCTTCAAGGTTTGTTGTCATGGTGTTCACCTTCAACAGCCATCGTCTTCCCAGCCCTCCAGCCAGCGGCCTTCAGATGCTTTACGAAGTCTGGTCTCTAAACATTTTTGCATTTTTCACGGACGGAACATCCAAGTGTGGATATTTCAAGGTGCGCCTTCTGTGAAGACTTACCTTCTCGGCTCGGGGACGTTTGGAGTTTCTTCCAGGGTCCGTTCACACGGATGACGGAGGGAGCGAGTCGCTGTTCTCCCAGATTCCCCCCGAAGACGCTCTCCTCCTTCGGTCGCCTTCCTTTTCACCTGAACCACCTGCCATCTGTCCTCTCAGCAACCCGTCAGTCATAATTGTTTTTTTTCCTCCTCTACGTGTCTGCCGGGACAAATCTTCACTCGCTCGCTCCTGCAGAGTCTGAGGAGGAATTTATGATCAAATAACTGTAATTATTTGTGTTTTCAAGATATTTGTTTTGTCGCAGCATCACACCAGTCAAGGAGGTCCTGTTTGTTTACGTGTCTTTCTGTCAGTGGGGTCTCAAAGCTTGTGGACGCTCCATTCGGCCGGCGTCGATGAAATTGGAGGGATTGCAGCCTCTGCAGAGGCAGAACGCTAATGTGGAAAATGCATATCTAATATTGTGTTCACAATCCTATGAATACACGCATTCAAAGGGAACCTGGAAAATAAATCTGGTGACATGTTGTGAATGTAGTTCCTTCTCCAGTCAAAACTCATGCAGACTCTGACTGTATAAAAAGGCAATTCATGAATGAATGATTTTTTTCTATTTCATCATTTCACTTTCACGCAGTCTGGTTTACGCAGAACTCTGATAAAAAGCACTTTACCCCGATTATTATTATTGTCATCATTTATCCATCCATCGTCTGCCTCTCACTTTGCACAGTTTGGGGTCTGGATGGACGGATGGATGGATGGATGGATGGATGGACGGATGGATGGATGGACGGACGGACGGACGGACGGACGCACGGACGGATGGAATCCCACCAATGGTTGGTGTCTGATGCGTTTTGTCTTTGTGTTCCTTCATTTTCTTCTTTGTCCGTCACACTTTCTGTCCACTCCCTTAACACCTGACCCTTGTGACATCCTGGTGTTTCTGTCCTGCTGTTTGTTTGGTGCCGCCGCTGCTAAACACCTTCAGTCTGCCATGCGCTCTTGTTTATATGTGTGTTTGCGGAGCGCCGTCAGAAACTTGACTGCGGTGTTTGGTAACTGGCAATATGTTGGGGAAAAAATCAATATCTAATTCTACACTGCGGGGACAAAACAGAGAAATGATTGACGGACGGCCGTTTCCCCGAGACGTCTGAAACCTAGAGGAATCCAGAAACACCGGGATGTTCTTACCGATTTAACGAGTCCTTTTCTGGTCGCGTCGACGCCAGACTTTACCGTTCGAGTGTTATGAAATCAGCCGAGCCTTATTAGACAGAAGTCCGACGGCTGACTTTGAAGGATCGCCCTCTGCGGAGGCATTGGCGGCGTTTGATTTTCCGGTGACAGCCCCTCAAGTCCCGCTATGAGTCACTAACTGAAATGAGTCCGCTAACAATCTTATCATCGCTATTGGCTTTCGGTGTCAGGTACAAGCCGGGGAGACCCCGGAGTGCCACGGCTGCTCAGGAAATGGCTTCATCCAGTCAATGCAGGAGGCCTGTCGGAAGCGGGGACGGCTAAATCGCGGCAGAATTTAATCGCGGCGGTCGGCCGCTTCTAGTGGACCAAACCCTCACTTATGTTCCCACTTCAGCTAATCTCGGGGATCATTAGAGCTGCGGGGATTTATTCAGGAAAACACAGGTCCCATTTGCAGCTTTCACTCAATATTCCGATGCGACGAGCCGCCGTCTCCACCCGACGGGTACTTTAGGTGTCCTCAAGCAGCTCCACAAAGTCACCGTGGAATAGGAACATATAGCAGATGAGGTGCTACTGTGGGATCCACACGTCCTCCGAGGTGAATTTGAAATAAACAATGCTGACAAAGATAATGGTTTCTAGATGTAGACAAGCCTGTTTTTCAGGCCGACCCTAAACGCGGCGTAGAAGCTACCGGCTCTGTCGTTGAAAGCGTCATTACACGGCGAACCTGACGATTGACCGATGCCTGTATTTATTTGAGTGTATTTTAAAACCATTAGCATGTAGCTTTGCGGCGCTCCCGCGGTGGCCGACTGCTCCCCGGCTCTCCGTCATCCTGTGCTCTGAATACAGAGGGAGGCGTTTGATCTCAGCGGGACAAAGGCTGTGCGCTTCTGTTAGCCGCCGACCGCCTTTTTTCCCCTGCACGTTTAAACTGTTCCAGCGGTGTGTCGCCACGGCGTGGAAAGGACCTGGATGGGTAGAAGGGTAGGCAAGTGGAGCGCGCGTGCTCGGCAAATCTGAAATGTCTGGCCTCTGCAGACGAACAAAGAGGCCAAACGAGGTGAGCAAGTACTGATGATGTAATAGCGTCCGCTGCGATCGGCTCTCTGGGACTGAGTTTGTTTATCGGAGCTCTTCTGACCAAAGACCAGAACCAGAGCAGCTTCCCCATCCTGGCCATTCCATACCAAATACATTCCGGAGCGTGGGACGAGCCGACCTCCGCGGCCACAGCCGGCATTCGAGGAGGACGCTCGGAAGTCTCTCCGGTGACCACGGATACGTCTGAGTGAAATCGAAGTTCAGTTGCAGCAGGGTTCAGAAACATCCATCCAACCACACGGACCTCGGCTGTAAGTTTCCCAAACAGACCCCTCGGGGATCGGGAACCACCACCGCTCTCGGACATGTATGCTCTTACAGCAACATGTTGCGCCGTGCACCAAAATCCCCGGCATGTTTTGAGGACATTGGCATATGACATGGCCTTCATGGGCATCTTGAACATCTTCAGCGAGATGGCGCTGGATTTCACGGTTCCTCGTCTGTGATTGTGTGTGTGTGTGTGTGTGTGTGTAGCGAGGGGGGGGTGCCTGAGGACAAGCTGTGGCATCTTCTATTTAAAGACGGCCCTCCAGGTCAGGACACCCCGTCAGAGTGAGAAGTCGTCTCCAGGTCTGACAGAGAAGGTCCCCCGAGGTTCTGGCATAAGGGGTTATTTCGAGCCCTCCCACCAGATGTTCTTTTTGAAGTGAGCTCGCCGGGAACAGACGAGGAGCCGCCACCAGTTTCATCTGGTGTGTCTGTCCGCGCAGGTGTGTGTGTGTGTGTGTGTGTGTGTGTGTGTGTGTGTGTTGCGCTGCGTGCTCACACACTCGCTAACGAAGCTGCGGTCCAAGCTCCTCTGAGCTGCCGCTGTCAGCAACTAGAACAGTGACACTGTATTCAGCGGTTTGAGGAGATGGACTGGACAAGATGAAACCCTGGTGATGAAGGCCTCGCACACCCAGCCAACTCAGCGCTGTGTGTGTGTGTGTGTGTGTGTGTGTGTGTGATATATCTAGCATCTGCATAATACATAACTTTCCCTGAAAGAATTGAATATAAACTCCGCATTCTCATTTTTTTAACAATGTTTTTATTAATATTATGGAAATGAATGAATGCATTATTCATCCGGTCACCGCCTCTTGCTTATCCGGCCGTCCAGGTCTCGGGGGGCTTTTCCCGGCCGGTATGGGGCGAGAGGCGATATCCAAGCGTTCACCCCCTCATTCACACATGCGGGGCCTCCAAATGACCCCCTTCGCTTTTCTGAAGCGACTGCATGAAGCGTCCGACCTCACGTGTTCTCGTATGATGTCACAGTGACGTCATCCGTGTGATCAAACGGACACTTTATCTGAGACCGGCGGCAGACGGACGGTATTTCTTTATGAAAGACCGAGACCGTATGAATCCCCCGATCGCACCGGTGTGTGTTGCTGGTCCGGAGACAAACTGTGGAGCCTAGAAACCGGAGCTCCCTGCAGGACTGCTCCGCTCACACACACACCGGTGTGTGATATGCATAATGCCGCCGTGTTACATTCGGAGTGTGTCGGCGTGTCGGAGCTCTGAGCCAGGAGTCGTCTTTGCAGCAGAGAAAGGCAAGAAACCCCACGATCCTCCGACCCTCCGACCCTTCAGCCCTCCTGCGTCGCCTGCTAAAGGAGTCCATTAGATGCGGCTCTCCGGTGGCCAGGAGATGATGAAGCTGAGATTGCGATGACGACGGGCACGAGTGCGCACGTGCAGCGGCTTCGAGCGGGCGTGAAGAAGGGGAGGGGAAGCGGGACGGAGGTGAGGAGAAAAAAGTCAATAAGCTGAAATGTTCTTGGAAGTGAATATGAAACCGGCAGGCGAGGTCAGAGCCGCGTGAATGTAAATCAGCGGACGATCGATCCGTGGCTCCTTTAATAAGACTAAAACCCTGCAGAGGCCGAGCAAGAACACAAAATACATTGCACTGAAAAATACTCAAGTTTGCTCAGGTTGGAGCCGGTCTACGCTAGCTGTAGCCTTACAGACGGGACACCGGCGTCATGGGCGCCACTCCCGGTCCGGCCCCGGGCTTCAGGAACCCACTGGCGCCTTCGCAAGGACCCTTTTTAACTCCGGCTTCGACGGTTTCCAGAGTTCAGTTGAAGGTGTTATTTGTAACCGCGGCCAGACCGGCTATCAACAAATCAGAGCCGCACCAAACCGGCGGCATTCAGACCTCAACCTTTAATTTTCCGTCCGACCCGAAGGGAAGCCGCGGCGTAAAAAATGGATTCGGGGACAATTTACTGCGGTATTTCTTTGGCCAGATGTGCAATAAAGCCCTGCCACTCCGAGGAGGATCTAATAGAAAGGCAAGTTATTATTTTTGCGTAATTGAATGGTTGAGTTGGGTTTCAGTTCCCTTTGCCTTGTGTGTGTGTGTGTGTGTGTGTGTGTGTGTGTGTGTGTGTGTGTGTGTGTGTTGGGGTTGCAGGGGATGGAGTGGAGGTCCAGCAGACTGGCAGGTCTCCGGTGGTGTGGGTGGTGGGGGCTCTGCAGAGGAGGCTGCTATCCGGGTGACATGTGGGAGTTGCACCCGACCGCCGCTGCCGGTGAAATAACTACCTGAGGAGCTCCAACACCGTCCGACCTTTACAGCTGAGAAGAATCCTGCTCCGCTCTTCAGGATTTAGCCGTTGGAAATGTTAGAGTCGGACGCGTGTGACCGGAACCACCCACATCCGCGGCCTGGCTCGGATTGTAAATGTCCCGGGGCGACGGGCCAGCGCTTGAGCCGCCACGTCGGGCTTCTTGAAAATCAGGCGGGATGAATGAGGCGGCGGCGTGTGATTGGTCCGGGGCGAACCCCACCTCCTCTCCATGGACGGGCTCCGGGCCCCTGCAACCGGATGAGTGTTCTAGAGAAGGAACCGATGCGGTTCCAAAGCGGTCGATCCAGGCAGTCACCGCGTGATGGCAAAATATGAAGCAACAAACAAAGCGGCGGTTTAAAGGGCAGAAGTGATCCGATTCCCCGGTAATGGAGCCGTCAAGGAGCCGAACGGCTGCAGAGCCGCCGTACGGCGAGGGCCTTCTCGGTATTCCCCGGCGTGCGTGTGATTCACGGCGGCCCGGGAGCGTTTGTGCGAGGGCTCGGGTTTGTAATCCCCAAGAAACATGCGGAGCTGCAGCCGGCCCGCGGGGGTCCTTCATATATCGGTCTGACACGTCCTCGGGGGCGAGCGACGGCGTTCGAGGCGGCGGCGGCGGCGGCGGAGGGAACGTTCACATGCCTGTAGAAGGTTCGGTAGAAAGCGGAGTGGGTGGGAGGAGGCGAGGTGTCGAACTCCGGAGCTCCTCTTTGTGTAGGCGGCGCTCGGCGGTGCCGGCCTGCCTCGGTTTCAAAAGTATAAGCGGCACCGTTGCAGCGTTAGAGGTGAATGTTTTCTCTCTGTGGCTGAAAATACCTTAAACGCCGTCTCCAACAAACCCTCACATCCACGGCCCGCTTCGCCCTGACACGCTGCCAGGATGCTTGGACTCCGTTTGAGAAGATCTTGTTCCACAACTCTTCTTCTCGACCAGCGCTAACCGTGACCCGGATGACCCAGAACATCCACAGACATCTAAATCCATGTAGCGCGCCTGCGCAAAATGTTCTACACGCACTTACTGGATAGCACGCCTGACATCCCATAATCACTGCGATGCAAATCAGCTTGCTTGTGGACGGAGCCGGAGAAAGAAGTGAACTGGTACACGGATATCCAAACAAAATGATCACGTGCATCTACAGACGCTCTCAGTTCAACTAATGCACTCATTTTACAGATCACACAACAACCCACCCACACACACACACACACACACACACACATACACACTCCATAAATCACATCACCCAGATCACTGGGCGGGTGAATCATCAGACGTGGTCACACACTCCTGCACCTGCCTCTGACGTTGGATCTCTGCTCTGGAAAAAATCTGGGTCTCTAAATTGGTCTCTGCTAGCGTTCCATTGCTGCGTCTGCTTCTATCTTCTCCCTGGATGTGGCCGTGAAGGCGACCGCAAAACAATTACAGGCTTTATTTGGGGCGTCGGTAATAATAACGTACGTGACGAAAGACATACAGGGTTATTCTATATCTATATAATGATGGGTAGAAAACCGGAGTTGCCCGTGATCTTGTTGTTGATGGATGTAGCCGGGGGACGGGAGAAGCGTTTACGGGATTCACATGGAACTAATAATAGAGGGCTGCACTTTGCACTGCGGTTTGCTCTTCACATTGTGTTGCCATCCTTGCGATTCTGGTAGAAATATCGATTTAATTTCGGCACGTCATGAAAAGGCATGATTTATGAAAAGCACTCTCACAAAGCAGGGCATTTGTGCGCTTCTTGGTTTCTTCCATTTAGTCGTTTGGTTCCTCCAAATATTCGCGGGGCACCGGCAGCCTTCGGCCTCAGAGCCTCCGGGAGGAGTTTGAAAAGGCCCGATGGCTGCGTCCTTCAACTCCGCTCTCAGGTTAGTGTTGCGCTTCAGCGTTATTGGCTCCGTCTCAAGGTGCTTTGGACCGTCGTTACTGCCGCCGCACTTAGAATATAACCTTGCCCGGCCGTCGTCGGGCGCTCGGTCATCGAGTCCAGTCGCTTCTTGAACAGTCGGTGCTCTTGTCAGCAGCAAACAGAAGCGGCGGGTAATGGCTTGCGTCCCGGACCGACCGCTTCCGATCCTTTTCTAAAAACCTCCGCTGTCACCGGTGAAGAGGCGGGATGGGTTCGTCTAAAATCACCTCCGAAATCAAATCACAAACGGACGAGTTGCAAGTAAGCGGCGGCTCCTTTGGATACTCGGACGATGTTCTCGGCACCGAGGTGGACCCACGGACTTCTGTTGTACTTTGGGATCAGAAGCCAGCGGCCGTAGACGAGACATACCGCTTTCTCCGGAATCTCCGAGTATTCAAGGGCTTTCCCATCCATGTCCCATCTTTCTTTGGCTCCAGATCCTGTAGCCGTTAATCTTTACTACTCACGACATCTTGCCTGATCTTTAACTAGTTCTGGAACGGGCGATGATATTGAAGACCGTGCGACCCGCGATGAAACCACCCCCTCTTGGGTCTCCAACAGCCGAGTCGGAGGATGTTCAGGGACGTGCGGTTTATGACTCCATACCTCCTCAAGGCAGCATGGAATTGTTTTGTGCAAATTATATTCTCCCTGAGATCTCCCGGGGCCGACGGAAACGAGCTACCTGCCAACGGGCCTTGAGATTCTCACGTCAGCTACCGATGCCTCGGTCAGCATTTGTTTCCAGCGCCGGGCGGGAGAAGTTTCTTTGATAAAATTTAAAGTAAGTGCGATAATGAACTTGTGATCTTGGCCGGGCCGGACCAACATGGAGCTGCAGATGATCAGGGATGAACCTTCTGCTCTGGGCCGGCGCTCTCAGGGGTCGACGCAGCCGATCATCTGCCTCCGGCCGTCCTTCTCCACCTCCAACCTCAGCATCCTCCTTCCCAGACCTTCACCTCCCTCCTCTGTCCATGTCCAGAACACCTGACATGTGTTGTCCTTCTGCCGGACTCCTTCCTGATCTTCTCCACCCTCTGCATCTCCGGCTCTCGGTGTCTCCAAGCCGGGCGCCGCGGCCGCTATCACCTCGTCTTCTCCACGGTATTCCATCACGTTTGACACTTTTCGCCATTTGTTCCGACCTGCCTGCCCACGTTTAACTGGTTAGAGATGAATAATTACTTTAATTAATCTCCAGAAAACCACTTCATGTTAGTAGAAACTTTAAAATAAATGGTAAATTTCCAGTTGCGCCCAAAAGTGGATGGATGAAAAAACAGAGGCTTTTTCGTAAAATGTACACTTTGCCCGGAAGTGAGACGTCTAAGCTTTTATGATTAGAAGGTCTTTGACCGGTTTTTGCATATTCCATACAATATTAGTTTGCGTACACACACACACACACACACACACACACACACACACACACACACAGACACTTCACACCCATTATCCCTCTTCCAGCACTGTTACATTAGCTCAACAAGTCATTAACCGTCCAGCCATATGCAGTATTTATGCTTGCCGTTATCTTTCTCCATGTCCAGCATGTATTGATATTGACCCGTTATCCATCTTGGAATCAATACCGTCTGGCAGATATTTAAAGCAGCTCCGCTCTAGCTGTCCTCCACGGCTACAACTAGAACATCAAACCTCAGCAAAGCGCTTCAGCGCTTGTCCAAAGGCCCAAAAAGTTGTCATAAGTCACCTTTGTCGGGGTTCGACGTCAGCAGACCCCGACTCCCCGAAACCCCCGGGGCATCGACGGCATCCCCACGTGGCACCGAGGCGTGGATGAGCAGGGCTTCCTTCCCTGGCGGTTGTTTTCGCCCCGCCGACACGTCACTGTGGGAGAGTTAGGAGGTCATTAAGGTTCCCAATCACTCCCCGGTTTGTTGTAGATGGTGCAAGTAGCATGCTAAAGAGCCAACTAGCACCGCCAGATGCTAATATCCTCCTTGGGAAAGAGCAAGAATGGGAAAATGTGTTGGTTTCATAGTGATGATTGTGTTTTGATGCATCGTAATAGGGTGCAGTTTAATAACATAATATAATCCAGCACAGGAGAAAAACTCATTTGTTAAAGTGTGTGTTTGGGCCGCGCGTCCCGAGCTTGCTAGCGCGCTCTGCACGTGCCGACGCCCAAACGGCGTCCGAAGCCACGCCAAACGGTTCCCCTCCGCTCCCGCCCATCAGATGCAACGGATGAAGCGAAAGCGAGGTCGCAGCCTCTCGCACGCCGCGCTAAACAGCACAGCGCGACACACAAGCTAATTCCACCGCAAACGCTCCTTCATTCGAGCCGCGCTAAACCCCTGGTGGCGCCCTTTAATATTAATCCTCTCGAAATAAAACTGCCGTCTCATTTCCAGAATGCACAATGGACGTATCGTCTTTCCAGCCCGTCGTTAACCAGGGGGAGGCGAGCGGTGACATCACTGAGCAGCGCTTAGCACCTCCGCCAGCAGCCAGAAGGGTCGCGGTTGGTTGACAACAACCAAGAAGGTTGACATGAGACCCTGCACGGTCCAGACGCCCGGATGAGAGCGTGAACCTGCTTCAGGGATGTAATCGAAGCTCCATCCTTCTGCTGACAAGCAACATGTGAATGAATGAACCTCTTCCTCAGTGATGGGCGGACCCGCAAAGCCTCCCGGTGCCTTTTCACGTCCCGGAAATGACCCGGGATGATTCCCGCCGCATTAAATCACACGCTGTCATGTTTGCAGCCTCAATCGCAGAGACTCCTCGGGGCCGGGGAGGCGGTTTCCAAGCGGCGCCGTCCTACTGCTTACGGGCCACGAGTCTGTCGGGAGAAACGCTGTTATGTCTTTAAGATTGCGTTAAGAAATGCATTATTTATGACAGCCCGCTAAGCCCGGCTGTTCCCAGCAGCTTCTCCGAGGTGCCACATTATGGAGGTGCATTAAGACGCGTGGTAATGGCCTCCTTTTGCATCTCGGCCTCGTGTGAGTGCCGTTAACGGCCTCCCGTCCGCCGGCACGAGTGGCGAGGCGGACCTCGCGCCGCACGTCAGCGGCTGCGTTTTTAGCGTAGCGCGTGATTAGCCGCGCTCTCGCAACCCCGTGCAACCAGGCAGGACCGAGGCAGGACCGAGGCAGGACCGAGGCAGGACCGGGGGCGGACGTTTTCCCCCTCGCTCGTGCGCCTCCTAACCGCCGGCCATTAAGACAAATGAAAGCTGATGTGGAATTGATGAGTTTGTTTTCAATCGCAATTCTCACGACGTCCTGCGAGGCCCTTAATCACAGGAAAAGGAATCCTTTCAGACCAAATCTATTTATGTCACTCCTCATCTCGGCAGATGAGATGTGATTGGCTTCGCAGAGGGTGGAGAGACACCAATCAGCATTCAGCTGACGGAGCAAATAAATGGACCGCGGCGGAGGAGGGAGCCGCAGTCAATAAGCCCGGCGCTCCGTCGCCGTTTGTCTTTTTGAACGCCCGCCGGGTGTGTTCTGGGAGGGGTCTCCACGCCGCCGGCAGACGACACGTGTGATTACGGCGCCGTGGAAAAAGATACCGAGGCAGGAGCCAAACAACCGGCCCCGGAAACCCTTCGTTATTCACTTGTTGTTCTTGCGCTCGGGAGAAGAAGATTACAATTCATTTTAAAGATAGAGCGCGCGGGGAAACGCGAGTTCGGAAAAACAAGCAAATCAGAGGAGATTAGCACTTTGCTGCTCGCTCATAATTTAATTGGTTATCATTTGATTTACTTTCTTAAATACTTTTTTAATCCCTCGTGGGAAACCACCCCTCTGCAGTTTTACCCTCCGAGGGCCGGCCGCCAGCAGCTCCGGAGGTCCCGGGTCTGCAGGTTCTCGCGGTTCTGGATCGGATCTTCCCGTCCCGTTCCCGCCGGCTGAGCCGCGTCGCCCCGGAAACGATTCCAGGCTGTGTTTTTGGCGCGCTCGTCTTTGCCTCGGGGTGTTTTGTGCTTTCAAGCCTACTGGGATTTGGTGTTTGTTGAAAACCCCACTGTGTTTTGCCAAAATACTCACAATGTGAGGATCTGCGATGTCCTGGCATTTCTGTTTGTCTTCCTCCTCCTCCTTCTTGCCGTCTCCATTCGTGTGGCCACGGCATTCTCAGGCTCTCCTCGCGTGTTTTGACCGAACTGTGATCCGCGGCTGTATCTCCACAAACGTTCTTGTCCAACCCGTTTCCTTCATGTGCCGACCAGGAACACTGAGCGAGAAGGTCTGGCTTGTGGAGAATCCAAAACAAAGCAAATAGAGACGCGGTACCTTCCGATAGGATCGCACTTCATCACCCCTTGGATGAGGTGGAGACTGTAGAAGCGGTGGACTGATCTCCTAATCTCCACGTTCATGTTTGGTTGGGACGCTGCCGTGGAAGGTCGGCCTCTTCTGGTCTTCAAGATGATGCCGATATGAACGTGGGGTCATTTTTCTCCTTGGCTTTGACACCTTTCTTCCCCGAACGTTCCCTCCCCTGAACGTCTCACCTCCTCACACTTAAAGAGCAATCCGATCGCAGCGACTTCCTGCAAGAGCCGGGAACCTCCTGAGAAACGATTTTCACCACAGTAAACACGGCCTAAATGTTCTTCCCAGGTTATTGATTTACCTCCCTGTGAATGTTCCTGATAAGGGGAGGTTCTTTCCAAATGCGCAGGACCCCGGGGGCCGGCGCTCGCAGCTCCGAGCGCGTTTGATCCGTTTAGCAGCCGCAGCATTTGATTTCGTGCGGCGGGTTTTAAAGCTAACTGTTATTTGCCCTGAAGAACGGGGAGAAACACGCCGAGTGTCATTGGATACGTTTCTGTCATCAAGGTGGACTCTGAGCCACAGAGACACACTAATGTCTTCATCCTGGCCAGCAGGCCCGTCCATCCGTCCGTCCATCTGTCCATCTTCTGCTATTTCTTGGAACGAGATCCTGGAGATGGGAGCCCCTGTAGAGGACCCTGACTTCACCTTTCCAGCTCGGTCCGGCTCGGGCGTTCTCACGCCGGTCCAGAGACATCGAACCTCCAGTGTGTCCCCGGAGCCTCCTCATGCTGGGGCTTCCAGGAACGCCTCACCAAGGCGCCTCCAGGAGGCCTCCTGACCAGACTACCGGCCTCCAGGAGGCAACCTGACCAGACTACCAGCCTCCAGGCGGCAACCTGACCAGAGTACCGGCCTCCAGGAGGCATCTTAACCAGACTACCGGCCTCCAGGCGGCAACCTGACCAGACTACCAGCCTCCAGGCGGCAACCTGACCAGAGTACCGGCCTCCAGAAGGCATCTTAACCAGACTACCGGCCTCCAGGAGGCATCCTGACCAGACTACCGGCCTCCAGGAGGCATCTTAACCAGACTACCGGCCTCCAGAAGGCATCCTGACCAGACTCCCAGGCCTCCTCGCGTGGCTCTGCTCGATGCAGAGGAGCAGCAGCTCTGCTCTGAGCCCCTCCTGCAAGGCTAAAGTTCTCTACCCTCCTCTAAGGGACGACCCAGACACCCCGTGGAGGAAACTCATTTCGGCCTCCTGCATCCACGATCTCCTCCCCTCGGTCACCGTGGCTCGTGACCCGAGGTGAGGCGAGGAACGAAGGTCAACTTGGAAATCCACCATGCAGGTTGGTGCGGCATCTCCGACCCGAAGCGGGAGCTCCGCCGTCCTCCTGCCGAGCACTGCCGCCTCCCATCTGGAGCTGCTGATTTCATCCCGGTGGTTTCACGCCGGGCCCACAGACCTCCAGGCAGAGCCGGAGATCACGGGCGGACCGAGCGAACAGAACCACATCGTCTGCAAAAGGAGAGACCTCGGCCAGCGGTGCCGAACAAAACTCGTCAGTAAGAATTAACACACACATTTCGGCAAACTGGCCCCTGACGGAGCTCAGGGCTTCAAGACATATTATTGTACATTATTGTACGTATGGCTCTAAAGATATAAGCGGTAAAAAAAAAGGCAAAACATCAAGCGATTGCCTGAGTTGTGTGTAACCACACACACTTTGCTCTCCATTCATGGCACCTTGCAAAGCACATCGAGAGGAAAGCGTCGCCATGATTTATGCAGGATGTGATTTGAATATTCACGCTCTCTTCTGGAATAACTCTCCACTTCTACTTGCACTAGAGAAACATCCCGATCCCCGTCTGCCGCACGCCTTTCCACTTTCAAGGGTCTGCATTGATACCATTCGGGGATTGCGGAGCGATATTGATTATTTAACGGTTAAGGCTGGTAGACGCTGCCGCCGCGGGTCGTATCGTGTGCGCTTCTGCCGAGCGAAGCGCCGAGACGGCGGGGAGGTAATCAAAAATGGTGGAAATCATCTCAGCGCCGTTGCTTTTGATTGCCTGATTAGAAGCAATGGGTGTGTTGCCGGTCGTGATCAGCGGCGCCCGGAGGGCTGGCAACGGCTGCGCTCCCGTTGTTTTTTTACGGTCACGCCTCACATCTCGGTAATTCGGCCGACGTCGACGCGCTCGCGTCGTTCGGCTGCCGGCAGACGTGTTCAATATGCTCCCCGCGAGAGCGGCGAGCGGCGTCCACGTGTACTTGAGTACCCGGAAGTGCGTGAAATGCGGCGGCGAGGCTCAGGGCCGGCGGGCCGTTGGGCTCTTCTGAGGGGCAGCCGAGCATCAGATTGGATGTAAAGCAGCAAAAGTGCGAATTAATTGCATCGAACCGGTGCTCATTTTCTCCGACCTTCAACACGGCGTAGTTATCCGGCAGGATGATTATGTCTGAAGGACTCTGCCGAGATGGAGTGACTGGCGATCGGCTCTGACAGTCGCGCCGACTGCCTCTCGTTCGCCGGGAGTGCGACGGTGTGTGTCGAATACTCTTTGTCACGTTGCTAAATGACCACGTGTTCAAGGAGACGCTGTCCAACGCACGGCCGGCGGGTCTGCAACGGACGATCGCGGGGAAACGCGGTGCAGGAAATCCTCGGGCGGCGTTCTGGCGGCGTTCTGGCGGCGTCTTGGGCGACCCTGTGAGCCAGCGTGCATGTGTGAATGCACGTTCTGTTTCCATCTTTCTGCACGCCTTTATCTTCAACACGTTCATTTCCTGACATTCCTGATGTGTTGGTCCGTATTTCTCAGGACGGTCCGTCCCGTCGTTTACAATCCGAGGATTCTCGTGGTCCTCTGAGCCTCAGCACACAGCAGATGCATGAAATGTAACTCCTGTTTTAGTTCCCTGGGTCAATTCTGCCTTCCCATGTGGAGTCTCCATGTTCATCCCGTGTCTGCGTGGGGTTCCTCCGGGTTCTGCGGGTTCTTCACGCAGTCCAAAATCATTCACTGTCCCGATGTTTAGCCTGACGTGCTAAGCTGTGTAGATCATCCACATACTCTGGAAAAACTCGAAAACGACAGCTCGGCACAAACAACCGTTCACCCTCTCATCTGCACGTCTGGACCGTGCAGGGTCTCCATGAACCTCCCGCATGTGTCGGACTGCGGGAGGAACCCGGAGAACCCTGAGGAGCCCACGCAGACACGGGGAGAACATGGAGGCTCCACACAGGAAGATCTCTAGTGGGAATCCAAGCATGGACCTCCTGGTGTGATGCAGCAGGGCCGACTTCTGCTCCACCTTGTCACCGGCTCGGACCTCAAGTCCAGAAGGGTCTCTGTGGCCTTCGTACCGACGCTCTCATGACAAGAGAACCGGCCGATTGTTGCGTCGGCCTTCCGCCGGTCGGGGAAATCAAACAAGCTTGCAGATAAAACTCAATCGGGCGATTTATTGCGAGAGCCTGGAGGTGTCGGACAGCGACTCTTAGGACACGCGTCCCCCTGCATGGAGACCAGAACCAGAACCGGAGAGCAAAGCGAGGCGCGATGATACGCATCCGATGTGATCCGGCCCCCCCGACCCAGACCGCCTCCTGTCCCACTGATCTTATTTATCCGGGGGGGGGGGGGGGGTGTTAGCGGCGGGCGGCGGAGCCGTGGCCGAGCTCAGCCCGTCACTTAATCAGTCTTAATTTGCGACCCGACGGGTCCTGATTAGAAAGCAGCACCCCGTCTGTGTGCTTGACAGATCCAATGACACCACAACATGCCGGGGCAAATAAGGGAATCCATTAGACCCGAGCTCTGCTCTGCTCTGCTCTGCTCTGCTCTCACCACGCCATTAGCCCCTGGAGGTATTTATCGATTCACGCGCCGCACGGAAGGAGGTTGTTCCGCCGCCCGGCTGCTCCGTGGTTTCCTCGTCTACTCGGACGGTCGGCTTCACCGTGCGGGACAAAGACAGTTTCACCGTTTCCTTCTTCTTCCCTTCCATCCCTGAACCGTCTCCTCCGGTTCCTCTGGACTCCAGCCTGGCAGCTCCGACCTCGGCCTCTCCAACGTCCCTCCTCCGTCCACGTCCAAACCCTCTGCTTTCTGAATTTATCCCTGGAACATCACGCATGTGCTTGTTCTTTACTTTACATTACATTACATTTGGCAGACGCTTTTATCCAAAGCGACTTACAATAGAGGACAGAAGGACTGCAAATACACTTGAGAATACAAGATGCACAGGAAATATACAGAACAGTAAACTGGGGTTGGTGAGTTTTTTTTTTTTTTTTTGACAAAGACATACACAAACGTACACACACACACACACACACACACACACTGCATAGCCTAACTTGCTGCCTAACCTGATCTGGTGCATCAGCGCAGTAAAAAGTCCTGAAAGAGAAACGTTTTTACCTGTTTCTTGAAGGTTGAGAGAGATGATGCTGGTCTTGTTGCTTCCGGAAGTTTGTTCCACCACTGAGGTAGTAGAACTAAGAACAGTTTTGTCTGAGATCGCTTAGAGCGAGCAGAAGGTCCTGCTAGTAGGTTTGTATCAGAGGAACGCAGCTCTCTGCCGGGAACATAAGGTCTTATCATTTGGTTCATCCTGGGATGAACTCTTTCCTGATCCTCTCCAAACATCTTCACCTCTGCTGCTTCCAGCTCCTCTGCCGTCTCCTCAGCATCTCTACACCAGACAACATCCTGTGTTCAGTGCAAATAGCTCTCCACTATAACGTGTGTGTGTGTGTGTGTGTGTGTGTGTGTGTGTGTGTGTGTGTGTGTGTGTGTGTAATGAACAGGTGGTGGAGTCAGGGTTTATGATGGTGTGATAATTGCAGTGCGGCCTGATGCTCCTCAGTGAATGGCTGAACCCCCGGGGACGATTAGCGGATTGATCGCATGGTGTTGCGGCGCTGACGTGGTTTCACTCGATGTTTCACAAACCTTCCGCTCCCCCTTTCTCACCCCACCTTCTGCTTCATCACCAGGATACCGTCGCCCATTTGCACCGACGGCGGCGGAGCTTCCTCGCAGGAGCTAAGCGGCGCAGGAAGCTCCCCCTGGAGTCTCCGGCCTCACAATCCAGCGATCGGAACCCCGGACGCGAGGACGACGCGGTAAAGGTGCGCTCAAAGCGACGACCGCTCTGGAAATATCGATGGGCGTTACAGATGGGACGACAAAAGTGTCAGCGGTACTATGTGATAGAAGAACATCAGCCAGAATAAAAGGAAAAGTGTACAAGACAGAGGTGAGACCAGCGATGATGTTTGGACTAGAAACTGTTCCAATGACCAAAAGACAGCAGGCAGAACTAGAGGTTGCAGAGATGAAGATGTTGAGGTTCTCTTTGGGAGTGACCAGGATGGAGAGGATCAGGAATGAGTCTATCAGAGGAACAGCACATGTTAGATGTTTTGGAGAGAAGGTCAGAGAAGCCAGACTGAGATGGTTGGGTCATGGACAGAGGAGGGATAGAGAATATATTGGTAGACGGATGCTGGAATTGGAGCTGCCAGGCAAGAGGTCTGGAGGAAGACCAAAGAGAAGATTGATGGACGTCGTGAGAGAAGATATGAAGGTAGTTGGTGTGAGAGAGGAGGATCCAGAGAATAGGGTTAGATGGAGAAGGTTGACTCGCTGTGGCGACACCTGAAGGGAAAAGCCGAAAGAAGAAGAAGAAGTTGCAGATGGGACGACAAACACGTGTTTCTTCTAAACACCCGAGGTTCTGCACAGGAAAACGCTCCTTCGTTTAATGTGAGGAACAAGTGGCTGCAGCCATTAAGAGACAACGTGGACATTTTTAATTCAGGGTACGAAAGCGCTTATCGATCTCCGTTGTCAAATGGCTTCGTCCCCGCGGAGATGGAGAGCGGCGGCCGTGACGCGACCGGAGCCGCGGCCGAGCCGAGGCTGGAGGCAGATCGGCTGCGGTGGCGCCCTCCATGCAAAGCACACACACACACACACACACACACACACACACACACATCACAGAGGCAGAGTGTGTAAAGCCAGGGTTACCCGGGGTGGCAAACAAGGAAATCAAAAGGATCTGTGGCGCTCCAGAGATGCTGCATGTCAACAAGGTGTTTGTCAGGAAAGTCCAATGTCTGCAAAATAAAAAAAACACTGCAGATCGAAAAAGAAATAACCTTCTATATGATATATATATATGTTGGTGTGTGTGTGTGTGTGTGTGTGTGTGAGGCAGCATGTGTATTGTGTCAGTGATTTGGTTATCGCCTCTAACTGGAGTCCTCTTTCATCCCGGTTTGTTCTCAGAGCTGTTGCCCAGATGCTGCCTTCAAAGCTTTTCCTGCAGGAGGTCTGGAGGATCATCGCCGACACAGAAAAGAAGCTTAGTCATCTTCTGGCGCTCCTCGCTGCCTCCTCTTCACGTCAGACACCGGGTGAGTCCCATCGCCTCTCCACCTCGCGCTCGCTGACAGTCCGACGCACGGATTAAACGGACACGTGGTCTTCATCCCCCCGACCGCCTCGCTAGTACACTTTAGCATCTGTCAACAGCATCAGGACCATCTGGAACAGTAGGAACAGTCTGTTCCTACAGCTTCTCTGCTGGTTCCTACAGCTTCTCTGCTGGTTCCTACTGTTCTCTGCTGGTTCCTACAGCTTCTCTGCTGGTTCCTACAGCTTCTCTGCTGGTTCCTACTGTTCTCTGCTGGTTCCTACAGCTTCTCTGCTGGTTCCTACAGCTTCTCTGCTGGTTCCTACAGCTTCTCTGCTGGTTCCTACAGCTTCTCTGCTGGTTCCTACTGTTCTCTGCTGGTTCCTACAGCTTCTCTGCTGGTTCCTACAGCTTCTCTGCTGGTTCCTACAGCTTCTCTGCTGGTTCCTACTGTTCTCTGCTGGTTCCTACAGCTTCTCTGCTGGTTCCTACTGTTCTCTGCTGGTACCTACAGCTTCTCTGCTGGTTCCTACAGCTTCTCTGCTGGTTCCTACTGTTCTCTGCTGGTTCCTACAGCTTCTCTGCTGGTTCCTACAGCTTCTCTGCTGGTTCCTACTGTTCTCTGCTGGTTCCTACTGTTCTCTGCTGGTTCCTACAGCTTCTCTGCTGGTTCCTACTGTTCTCTGCTGGTTCCTACAGCTTCTCTGCTGGTTCCTACTGTTCTCTGCTGGTTCCTACAGCTTCTCTGCTGGTTCCTACTGCTTCTCTGCTGGTTCCTACTGTTCTCTGCTGGTTCCTACAACTTCTCTGCTGGTTCCTACAGCCCCTCTAATGTTCCCCTACACCCCCCTTCATGGTCTATCTTTATACAATGGTTGAAACTCCTTCTTCTGAATTGCATAGGCAGTGGTATGCCCTGGAAGCGTTCCTAAAATATCGTGCTCCCCACACTATAACAGAAAGTCAAATAATTTTTAATATGATTGTCAATGAGAAATCTTCTATTCTCCATCAATCAGATGCAACGTTGCATTTCTTAAATGTAATTTTCATGCCTGCGCTAATGATAAGTTTATCCGTTGCTCATGTAACGTCACGGTTGTCCTCTTGATGAGTCCCGGAGCCGTCGGTCGGACACACAGAGTCTCTTCAACATTCACATATTTGTTTTATAACTCCCAAATCCACAGAGGGAGGGTTTTGGAGCTTGTAGAACATTATTTATTGGTTTGTCTGACTCAGCAGATCTTCTCTGGACTCCGTCGGACCTCCAGTCAGCGCCCATAGATAGTCACATGGATCACTTCTTAGCATAGATGGCTTTTTGGAGGAAGCCTCCGCAGCCTGGACTCCTGCTTGTGAAGGTTTCGGGCTTCAGGCGCGCTCGTCGGCAAACCCGTGCGCGGAGGTGCGCCTGCGAGGATGGACCAAGCCACAACGCCTTCTGGGCCGAGGAGCGCCGGCCGCCACTTCTTCTCCGGCCTGACCCGAGGGCGGCGGGTCGGCGGCGTTGGAGTTCCCTCGAGCCCCGGGCGTCCGTGCACGGGCGGACGCGTCCTACTCCCGTGCACTTTAGCCACTTCACTCTCAGCCCAACGGCAATTTGTGCGTGTTATTGATTTGGACCCCGAGCGCCCCCCCGACGGCGTGGAGAGCAACATGTTTTGTACTTCACAGTTCAGAGAAGATTGCAGCCGGGGTACAAGCAGATTCTCCCACGGATAAAAAAGTGTGTAAATACCTGGAGGCGGTGGAGATGTTTATCTTCGCAGTGGAAACCATCTTTGAGGATGAGAAATTCTTCTGGCCAATCGGCGCCCTCCTCTCCCCCGAGGACAGGAGACAGATAAAGGCGGCGCGACGGCAGGAAAAGCAGCGCAGCCGGAGATAGAAAACGGCGTGTCATCGCACCGCTATTTTTTTTTTTTACGAGGGACAAACAACACATCCAATCAAGAGCTACTTCCTCTGATGAAGAGAGATTAATCAACCTAAGTGTGCTATTTCATTAAGCGTCCGCACCTATTTACTTTGGTAATGTGCAACAGAGTGCAAATGGTGCTTGGAATATGTGGGTCAGCAATAATGTGCATTAATCATGTAGGAGCCTTTTTGGCTTTTGACTCGGGTCGTCCTCGTGGGAGGATTTTCTTTTGGCCCCCGGGGGAGGATGGGGGGGCTTAACAAGCGCCCCGGACGTTCGAACGACGGTAAATCCTGGGTGGGGTTACAGTTTTGTGAAGAGAGGAGCCGCTAAAAAAAGCCAGCGGACCAGGACGGTCGGTCCGGTCCATCCATCAGATGTCCTGTCCCTGGGCTCGCCTCGGAGGAAGCTCAGACACAAAGTAAAGAACGGCTAAAGAAAACTTCTGACAGGATAATTGATCATAATTGCCCCCGGGGGACCGATAAAGTTTTGAATTTGAATGGAACGAACCCACTGACAACTGGCCACCCCTCCTCGAGCCGCCGGCTCGTCCCAGTGTCGCCCCTGGAGGGTCACCTCAGGCAAACGGGTCCCAGACAGTGGACCGGAGACCGAAGGGTTCGCAAGACCCCAAAGACGAAAGGCTGCAATGGAGCTTGGTTTCCTCTTGGCCAGATGCCTTACATGGGGATGCAAGCGCCCGGCCAAGGGCTCATTTCATCCAAGGTTAATACTAAGGAGACGATCGGTACGCGCTCATCGTGAAACCTCACAATGACGCGTCCGGCTGTGAGCTCAAGATGAACAATAAACTGGAAGTCAGAAAATCAAATCAAGTGTGTGAAGCTGAAAATGTCAGCTGTTGCCTGAGCTTCTGCCAGGACCTCAAACTATCAAACGCATCGCAACGTTGACCTTTCAGAAAACCGGAGCCTCGTTGGCAGCCGTCGTCCGGTCGGAGCCGACGCTACGAGGGCGGCACACCTTGGCGCCGATCCGTCTCCCCGACTCTGACGGGAACAGACGGGCAGTACTTTCTTCGGCGGGACTTCGCTCGGCTCGGTCTGTTGCGGCATCTCGCGAGTCCTCCACCTTTGCCGTTTCCATTCTGAAGATTAGCTGTTGTATGATCTCGGTAATTATCCCCGTCCCAGTCTAATGGCATCAGCGGTCACAGAGTGGATGGTTGGTACTAAATGTCCGCCCCTCCCGACCCCGGGATCCATCCTAAGGTTTCTACCTCATGTTCCCTTGCCGCCGGCTGCGAGTGCTCGCTCGTGGTGGAACGTCGGGCTTCCATAGGTCATCTCGTCCGGACCCGCTCGCCGGGGGAAGAGTCATCGGCGCCATTTAAATAACCTCTGACCCGACTAGCAGTACCGATGACCACGCCTTACAAGATCGAGGGTGAAACAGTTCAACTGCCGCCTTGGACTGTTTGAAAGAAGCAAACGCTCTAGAGGCGTTTTTATACATCAAAAATAGTCCATAAGTTACCTTTACCGACGCCTTCATGCAGCCAGAGTAAGTGTCTGCAGAAAATACGGTGAATCAGATCAGACGAGGGTGCGATGGCCGCTGAGTAAAACAGCGGCGCTTTGGAGCGGCAGATCACTGTTTGATCCCCGGCAGCAGCGGCGGAGGGGATACATCCGTTGACCTCCACAAATCAGGACCGTGGCTTGAAACAACCTCCCCACGCTGGAGAAACACATTTCCGCTGAGCTACCGCTTCGTAGTTTACATCCCAAGTCAAGAGGGGGCCGTAGTTCCAGGCCGGCGCTCTGACACGGCACCGAAAGCGACCGGATCAACAGTTTTTCATTCAAGCGAGCAACAATATTTTTTACGCTGGAAAACATCATGGATACAAAAAGTCAGTAAGTGAATAAATAGAAAAGGAGAAAATGGTGATGACCCGTTATGGGGCTGTTTTTAAATTTGCTTTATGAGTCAGGGAAAGACACTTTCAGCACTTGAAGAAGAATGACAAAGAAATGGAGTTGGTACGAAGTAATAATGTGTTTGTAGATGGACGTGCACGTCTTTGCCCCACCCAGGGTGATGGCGGCGCGTGAGGCCGGCCTCCTCCCGAAGGCCACAATCATACCTGCTGTCTGGAGAGCCGGGGCGCCTCCATGCGGACCAGGAAGGGAGCCTGCGAGACCCAGGTGAAAGCCGGGAGGAGGACGGGCACCCATCAGAAGAGGACCGGACTTGTATGCTCTCCATATTTGCTTGACTTCGGGTCAGATGCCTACACAACACACTCAAAAATAGCACCCCAAATTCTATGCATTTTCAGCACGGCCGTTAGATAGCGTTTCCTCCAAAGCCCTCCAAGTACCATTTAGAATTGTGGAGCTTTTTGTCTAAAATTAGCTTCTGAGGTATCCAGACATGTTTTCCTGTGTTGACAATATCTGTTTTGATGTGTTGAATCACCTTTTCTTCCAGCGATAGCGCGGTGAACGCAAGCAAAAGGTAGGTGTCGGAACCGAGGAGTCGATATAAAGCGTTAAAGAGACCGGGTTCCTCCTCGGGCTCCAGGCAGCGAGCCAGGATTCGGTAGCCGAATTGAAATCAATCCGCTAAAATTACCCGGCGCTATCGAAATCGCTTGATTCCCCTCTGTGGCGTAACTGCCGCGTTGGACTTGAAACACCGAGAGGGTTGCATTTAGCTGATCCAGCCTTCTGCTAACATGCTGCCACAAGCATTCGGCGGGATGCGGCTCAATATCAGGTCTGCCCGATCATCTGCCTCACGTACCCTTCGCTCTGTTTGGACGCCCTCCACTCAGAAGGCCTTTCCAGCTTCTTGTTTGGATGCAGAATTTGACAACTTCTGTCCTGTGTGACTGATGCCGGTGACTAGTGGTTGGTTAATTGAAGGCGAGCGAGCCGGCTCGGGTTCCAGTTAACGGCGCCGTTGGTGTCGCCGCAACGAGTCCGAAGACCTCGTGCATATTGTGGACGAGCCTCCGGCCCGGCGTCTCACTCGGATTCCGGCAAGACTCGGCTCAGGTTGAAACCCGGGCGTTTGGTCCCTGCGTTCTGCAAAGAGTCTGCTTTGGAAAATCTGCTTACTCAATTGGTGGAGTGTCATCCGGCCAAAAGGGAGTGGATTTAATTTCATCACTGTGAGCTTGTACAAAAATCTAATCTTAAATATGAAGACCAATTATAGCAAGACAAATTCCGGGACTATTAAGTTGGTTTTATCACGTCTTACAGTTTTCATGTCGCCCCGACGAGCAGCTCCGCTGACAGCAGCTAATAGATTAGCTAAATTCCACACTTGTGTGTTTCCTCTTCACGAAGAGTTGAAGCGTTTTGGTCTGTGATCGTTCCCAAATGTCCGGGTTCATCGATCCTCAGCTCTGCGTGCCGGCAGGTGGAACAGGTCACCGCTTCTGGAAAATACTTCTTTCAGGGTGTGACTTCTCCAATGAGGTTTCCAAAGAACGAGGTTCCGACCCGTCCGGTGGAACGTCCAGATTCTCCGGGAAGCCAAGTCTCGTCGAGAGCGAATGGCGGCCAGTTCCTTCTTGCGGCATCGCACGTCTTGGACGCGCACGCCGTTTTAACGAGGTCTCTTTAAAGGCCCGTCTCGGATTGAAAGACAGAAAGATGGTTTCATTTCGCCGCTTTTCACATGTTTCTCCATTCCAGGCGCACACACACCAGGCAGAATGGCAATATGTCAGGACGATTGTCCTCTTACGCGTCACTCCCTCTGGCAGCTCCCTCTCCGGGTTCAAAAGCAGTAGGCCCATAAGCTTCAGCATCGCAGGCTGTCAGCAGCAGCTGCTTTAGTTCAGCGGGATGATCAGTGGAGCAGAAAACTTCTTTAGTGGCAGATCCCCTCATTGAAATCCTCGGCAGCAACTTGTTTCTCTACCACTCCCTGCTATTTTCCCACGAGCCGGGCCCCGCCGCCGCCGCCGCCGCCGGCCACCTCGCGCCAGCTCAGACCCGCGCACGCTTCCCGAGGAAGAAAAAATGAAGCGTAGGCTTCCCGTCTTCGCCTAATCCGACGGAGGCAGGAAAACAGCTTGCTGTCAGACGGATCTGATGGAATGATGGGAGAGGAAATGTGTCGCTGCAGGAACCCCTCGGCGTTCAGACAGGTGAGCGTGTGTGTGACGCGGGAACGACGGGCTGCGTTATAATAATGGAACGAGTGAGTGGACGCTCGCGTTTCTGCGCGACGGTGAGCGTCTCTACAGTACGTCTCTTTGTGATCTGCGAGACCCCCGAGTGCTGGACGAGCGGTTCGATCATGAATCAATGACCCAGTTGATTCCGACTGGCCGGAAGGACGAGGTCGGGAGCGGGAGGTTCTGGTTGAAACCATGCGAAAACCTCCGTCACATCGGTGTATTCGGGCGCGGAATAGAAAGTCGACCGTCCTCCCTCCTCTCTCTTCAAGCAGAACTCCGGTATCCGTCATATTTCCCAGCTCTGCCTCTTGTTGCTCGGCTAGAAAATAGAGGCTTTTCCTCAGAGGCCCGGCTCCGCGCCGCACAGCATTGGCTCATTTTAATTGAACCGGGAGCGTTTTATTTTTGACAGAATAGAAAATCAGACCTGTGGGAATACCTCGGCGAGGCGCCGCACTCTCATACTATACAAGTGAAGTTGGCGCCAATAAGAGACGTGTCAGACGAGGTCGGAATCCAGAGGAGAGAAGGTTCGGCTCCTCGGCTCCTCGCAATCACCGGAGGCCAGCTACAATTTCCCCGTGTATTTATTACCAGACACAAAACAACAGTTTTACGGTAATGCTTTTGGACGTATCACTGGAAAGCAACCAGCTCATATAAAACAGGTAAATCTTATTAAAACCCCATAAACCTGTTTTTTTTGTAATTAGAAAACCGACATAAATAACAGTTGTAAAAAAACAACATTAAGAATCCCGCAAAGCTCCGGGATGAAGCCGCACACACACACACACACACACACACACACCGCAGCCTTACTGAGGCTGCTTCTGACCTCGCCTGGGAAACCTGCGGGTTCTGCTCGGCCTCCGTCACCCGGCACCGCCGGTGCCGCCCGGCCTTCCTGTTCCGTTCAGCGTACTCTGCACGCCGAAGGTCACCGCCAGCTGATTTCCCGACCAATCGGATCGCTTCATTCCAGAGGCGGGTCGGCGTGCGGCGCCGCCGATAAACGCCGGATGGGCTCCGCTTATGTATCGCTTTCAAAGCACTTTCTCCCGTTCACACCGATGGCCGTGCGAGATGCTAACCGCGCCGCGGGGAGCTACTGGGGTTCCGGCGTCTTCCTGGCGGACGGGCCGGCCTGCAGGCAGGAGGAGGCGGGGATTGAGGCGCAAACCCTCTGATTGGACCGACGCCGCCCTGGTCATCGACTCTTGAATATTCCCATTTCACGTTTCGCCCTTGGAAGTCCTTAGCGTTAGCATTCCATCGTGTCTCAGGCGTTGTCGCACTTCGCCGTCGGCCGACCAGTAGAGCTGCAGAGAATCTTTTGTTCAGTACTCTTTCGCTAGTGTTGGATGGACGGGGCGGCGGAGCGGCGGGGCGGCGGGGCGGCGGAGCGGCGTGCCGCGAGTCCCCTTGAGTGTCCAGGGTTATTTGTGGAACAGATGACGCCGCCCGAGCGAACGCTCGGACGTGGCCGTAGGGCTTTTGTACGGGACCTTGATTCCGGCAAATTTTCACCTGTGGGCATTGGAAGACCGATAATCACTATTATTGTTATCTTCCCAAACATCCCAAGGTCGGCGGCGGCGGCGGCGGCAGTCGTCCAGTCACTGCCACCTCGGTTAATAGTCGACAACCCCAAAAGCTGGCGTGCGGCATCAGCAGAATGACAACGAGGCCCTCGTTTTTTTGCATTCATGCGCTTATTTTTGTAATCGGGGAATCTATCCAGGAAGGACGTGAACCGGCTCGGGAGTTCCACGCTTTCTCTTTGGCTTCATTTAAAAACAACTCTTTTCCGCTTCTCCTTCACATTTAACTGTATTTACTTTACCGCGGAGTCCTTTAACACGGAGGGAACACCACCACGCTTATTTTTCTATTCTTAAATAATTATAAGTGGAGTTGTCCGCGGCGGTGAGCGACCGGGGGCGGACATTTTCCGAGAGGTGAAGATTAGAAGGATCTCCAGCTGTTTAATTGGTCTGCGCTCCGATAGCACTTTCACCGCCTCGCAGCTTTTCCAAATAGCTCTTTGCCGCCTTTCGCATTCACCCGTTGGCAGGCGGCCCGGCGGCCACGCGAGGCGCCGGCCACATCCACTCGGAGGCTGGCCGTCTTGCCCGAGGACACGCCGGCAGGAGGAGCCGGGACTCCGACCAGGATTCCGACCCGGGACAAAAAGGGAACAAAAGGGAACAAAAGCTAACGTGGCGTCCGACCGGAGCGCGGGCTTCACAGAGCGCAGCTCGGATGCGCTCGCTGCCCTTTCCTGAATCATATAATGTGCGTTAAGTCCTGTATTTTGGTCATTAAATCCATAAGCGATTAGTCCGAGTGCAAATAAGTGACATTCTGCATCCCAGCGGCGCTCTGGAAAAACGCGGCGCTCCGACGCTTTGCTTCCATGTAAACAGATGTGAGATTTAATGCGGTGACTTAAGACTTGGGCGCGCATTACCGAGCACCTCTTAACTACACAGATACACGGTCTTGATTAATGAGCTAATTTATAATTGGCTTTTCGCTGATGATTTGCTCGGCATAAGTCGCCACGCTAATTCGCTCCGTTCCGCGCGCTCATTTCCTCTTCCTTACTCTGTGTTTTGGTGTTTTCGTGACACTTTCCAGGCCCTCCTCCCGCTGCTCCTGCCAGAATACCTAATGAATGCGTAAACGCAAACGGTGCATGTGTGTCCGAGGTTAGCGGCGACACGCCACGCGCCATCCTGATGCCCCAACCGGGTTCCTCGCTAAAAGTCAGGGGGTCTGTGTTTCGGGCCACGAACGGCGGCGAGGAGCCCGGCGGGCTTTGGCTAAGTGCCGTCCGTCACTCGGCGATGACATCTGAGACATCCATCCCGCCAGCCGCCGGCAGCGCGGCGGCCCGCGGGGAAACGCTCGCCGCCGCAGACGTATAGGTTACATACTGCAGTGCTGACAGTGTGAAGGTCAACAGTGTGAAACACTGTAGATAAAGATTTACAACAACAATTTTTGGAGTGCTGGGAAGCATTTCAAATCTATCCGGCCCGCTGCAGATCTTCAGTCACACGGTGGCTGGCCTCATCTTTTATTCATCCTGTCATCGCGAACGCGTTTGTTTTGAAAGGGATTTGTTTTGAAATCCAGTTAGTTAACAAATTCTTTTTCCGGGCTTGTGCTATCCGAGTGTTTTCAATTAAGTCTTTGAAAACGAGCGCGCCGATGAAGAGCCGCCGCGACAAAAACCACAGGAAGTGCAGCAACTTGCCTGGCCTGGTTCTCCTGGGGAGCCACGCTAGCGCCTTTCCCGCTAACGGGACGAATAGACGGGAGCGGATCGAGACCATCCGGCGTAGCCTGGAGCTAACAAGCTAACCTCTGAGCTAACAAATTCACAAAGAACGGCTCCGGATGGCGACGGCAGACCAGCAGAGCCAAGCCTCCTCTTCACGCCGTCGTCCTCTCCACGCCGCGCAGTTCTTCACGCGTTAGCAAACAAATCGCTAACGGATTGCTGTGGTACCTTTGAAGGGCGTCCTGCGCTCCTCCGGTGCTCGCAGGACGCTTCAGGGTTTCTTCCTCCCCGAGCAGCAGAGCGTCGCCGGCCTCGCCCGGCGTTCGATCCGGCTCACGCTGCGCGGCAGAAGTGCGGCAGGACGGAGGCTCCTGCTGTGCAGGGAAGGGGAAGCACCTCCTCAGCACATCGGCGGCTTCGTCTAAAGGCCGGGTCTGTTCTGAGTATCTTCTTGTTGTCCATCGGAGAGCGTGAGCTGAACATTTAGCATCAAAGCGGTGAGAAAAGCAACTCCTCGAGGCGACTTCAACCATTACTTTTTCATTTGTTATTGATTAGAACAGATTGTACTCTAGATGTGATTGATACGAGCTAAAAAGCTGTTTTCTGTCTCCAGCGGTCGAGGCAGAAGGCCGCCTGGACCGGGATCCGTCCGAATGTTCTGCCCGGTAGAAGACAGTGTTTCCCGGGTGCTGTTCAAAGCTCAGCTCCCGGCTGATGTCGGGTCGCTGCAGATCATCTCGAAGAGTTGCGGTCCAGACCCGCCGCACGAGGAAAGTGTCCTGTTGTGATGGCGCCATCACCTTTGTTTCCCCTATGTTTCCCCTCCCTCCGCCCCTTTTTCTTTCCCGTTCACAGACGTCAGCGCCGCCATGCAGATTTCACAACCGACCTATAGAAGCCGCCGCCTCGTTCCTGGTAATGTCCCTTCTGATCCGGGCTCGGGCGAGAGGTGGGGTTTCCCCACGACGGTTCACACAGATTCCCAGACACGAGGCAGGATGTGTGAGGAAGGCCGCGGCGCCGCAGAGAAGCCCAAACAGGGCAGAACTTCTAACCCCCGTGTGGAAACGCCTCCAACGATCTGGCTGCGAGGCCAGTGCTGACCGGTGCACTAATACGCCGCCGATTGCCCGAGTTGAGACGGCAGAAGCTTTGCAGAGTGTGGTGTGTACACTCATTAACGCAATCAGAAAAGTGCAGACGCAGCCACTGTATTTTAATTAATTGGTTTTTTTTTGGGATTTGCTTTTTTGAGACGGCAGTATGCTGCCGCAGCGGTCGACTCTCGCGAACAGGACGAGGCCTCCCTCTGAGATAGCGGCAGTCGCCTCTCATCCCTTTTATGAGCTGGTCTGAAGCCAGAAGTAAAAGTCTGTCTGTCTGAGCGGAGCGCTGAGAGGAATTGGCCGAAACCCAGCGCCCGGTTGACGGGCCAATCACACAGGACCGCCAGACCGCGAGTACCGAACCGAGCGCCGCCTGGATTGATTACAAGAAGCCCCGTGACTCAATGCTGCACATATGGATACTGGAGCGCCCGGAGCTGAGAGAGATCAAAAGGACACTTAGATCCTTCATTAAGAGCTCGGCGGGGCGGTGGAGGACGACTCCGGGAGCCAACTCCAGGCCCGCTGCGGATGCGAGCATCAGATGTGCTCTGGAATTAAATTTTAATTTTGAATACTTTATCAATCTCTTGCAGGAAGTTCATCTCTGCGGTTTTAGCCACCTTGGAGGAACCGCGAGGAGCGTTCGGCGTTCGGCTCAGCGGCACTTGGGCAGACCAGGGGTCGCTCGGCCATTGAACCGGGGACCCGAGCTCCTGACGGTGCATCCGGGAGGGTATCCGATGACGGTCTGCTGAAGGCCTCAGGTGCCAGAAGAGGCCAGAAGAGGCCAGAAGGGTCGCCGTGGACGGACAAGCCATCGGCAGCGCGAGGAGTGGCTGATGTCGCCAAGTCATACCTGCGTACCTGGACTGCAAGATAGAACAGGGGACAACAAACCGGTGATGGGAATCAGAGAAGTTGGAGGACACCGGAGGCATGGAGGCCAAAGAGGTCCGGGTCCTGCCCACGGCACTCGGAGCCGTCGTCCACCCAGGATCCTGGCAACAGCAAGAGTACTCTGCAGAACCCTCAAGCTCCCGGAGCTTCTGTTTCTGGTGCAGGACTCGGGCTCGACGGAGATACGATCCAGCCCGGACGGGGCCAGGAGGGGATTTGGGACACACAGTGAACATCCAGCGTAAGCTGCACATTTTAAACTTTGACTGTCCGCAGTGGGTCTTCAGAAGCCTCGGCAGGACCTCGGACGGAGCGCCCGGGTACCTCCAGTACTGGACGCTCTTTGTTTGTTGTAAGATCGTGTTATCAAGTTAAATAGCTCAGACCCTCGTTTAAAGACACCGTGTTGGTTTTGAGTGAAGCAGCCCACAGGTTTACCATTATTATATGTGAACGAGACTGTTATTTAGTTTCCCTCTTTGTTGTGTTTTGACCCTGGACCGACCCGCTGTTCTTTCCTGCGCCGTGTTTTGCAAAATATATAAAACGGACTCCGTTGAATACATTTCCCCTGTCCTGGTTCACCCCTTTACTTCTGCGCTCTCCCCGCCGGCAGCTCCGGCTCTCATTAGCGTAGCTTGTTTTTCTGGATTAAAATTCTGAGGTCAGGTGGTTTGGATATTGTTTATTTGGTTTGGGTTTATTTATGTACGTATTCGTATCCGGCCATGGATTAATGGAGGGAAAATGCTGATCCCGTTGATGCGAACCACTCTCTTGTTTTTTGTTTCTTGCAGCAGCATCAGGCTCGGTGCACGTTCTTTTTACACTGGCCTTGTAAAGACCGCATGTTTACATAGTAAAACACAAAATTCCTAGAACACGGCGTGAAATATGAAATATTACTTAACAATTCATGACTTTGGCGAAAACATGCAGCGCTGTATTAAAGCTGCATCCAGCCGCTACAAACGCCGAACAAAAACAATAGTCTGATGACGATGAAGCGGTTTTCGTCGTCCAGGGTGTCAGATAGTCACTCATAGAGAAATGAATGAATGAATGAATGATAATATTATTATTATTATTATTATTCCCCCTGGCCCGTCACGTGAAAACAGCGATGCGTAGTTCAGGCACAAGCGAGTCCTTGATTAAACCTTGACATGCGGTCGGACTCTACCGGCAGATTGACCTCTGAACTCCGCTTTCTCCGGAAAACAGAATTCTTGAAAAAAAGAACTTTGATATTCATGCGTCTAAATCGTGGTCTGGCGGTTTGAATCATGTTTTGAATGATGTAAACTCCGAGGGCCGTTTCAAATGACTTATTTTTCAGGCTCGCCTTTGAGAGCGGCAGAAGTTGACTCGCCTGCATCACCTGCGCGATATCATCACCAAGCGTCCGAAGCCGAAAGGTTTTGGGGGCACGAACGCTCGGGGTTTGTTTTCACCCGAGCTTCTCCTCGGATCCCTATTCTGATGATGGCAAACGCGACTGGTTTCGATCGGTTAAAACACAAAGTGGCCGCCCGTTTGGCCGAATTCATGTTTAGAAACTGTCGAAGCCTCTCTCGCTCTCAGTGGCACTGCTAACCAGATTTTCCCGTTTTGTTTTTTTAACATCCACCTGAGTTTCGGTTTCGCCGAGCCGCCTCCGGGACGGTTTCACCGATAGCTTCTTCAGACGTCTTCTGGAATTAATGGCCGAACCTTCGACGGGGATGCAGACGGAGTGCGAAAAAGGCACGGAGCATTACGAGAACATGAGTGTAAATGAATGCGAGGTTGCCGTCTCGGTGGCGCCCGTGGTCGGCTGCACCCGTCCCATTGGCTGTGAGAGCGGTTGGCCTGAAAACCAGTCACCGGTCGTGATACACAATAACCTAATTGTGCTTCGTCGCGCTCGTCATGACAGTAGCCTCATTAAAGGACACCCGGTTGGCCCGATAATCCCCCCGAATCACTTTGTTTATTCACGCTGGACGGACAAGAACACGGCCCCCCGTTAGCGCGCCGCTCTCCAAACACCGAGCGGAGCCAAGGGAAGCCCGTCGCTCAGTCCGAGACGCTACGGATCCGTGTGTTCTGGTGGAACGGCGAGTGCTGCGCGGTGGCCGATCCTCCGAACGTCTTCCTTCCGGTCCCATCGCCCTCATTGCCTGCAGGCGACCCCGTTCCAGAGGGCAAATACAGTCCGTGCCGCCTTTGTGCGTTGCCAGTTCATCTTGTCCCGGCGCCTCAGCCAACCGGAGCCCGTTCCTCGTCCAAGCCCGATCTGTTCCGGTTGTTTTTGCGGGGCGTCCAGCGGTGACGTTGGATTTAAACGTAATTGTAGCGTTTGAACAGCTGTGGGTTTGTTGGCGCAGATGTGTCGAGATGGAAGCCGACCCTCCGCCGACGAGCGACCGAGCTTTCGGGGAGGGGCCGCCGCCGCCTCCTGGGCGGTCCGAAGCCGTCCTCACGCACCCGTAAAATCCCATATGATTCCCATCTGTCTGAAGACGACACGAGGAAACCTGTTGTCACGTGACCCTCGGAAATAATGAGTAGCAGATGAATTCCATTTCGCTGAGGAGCGCCGCCGTCTTCCCGTCAGACTCTTCAGCGATGCTTCTGTGACAACGTCCTTACAGAAATCTGATTTGAATCGCAGCGGAGCGATGTTTGCTTCGCCCCCGCCTCAGCGTGCCGGCGCTCGCCGGATAAAAATCTGTTTGTTTTTTTTCTTAACAGTCAATTAATGAAAAGTGTTGTGTGGGTGATTGACGCAGCCTCCGGACCTCCTCGCCACGTCGCCTCGTCAGCAAGGAAAAGACCTTCCTGCCGGGAGGTCGGCGTCTTCAACGAGCGCCGACAACGGCGCGTTAGAGGACGAGCAGATGGTCAAACGGAAGAGTGGACGGAAACCCTTGTCTGTTTCTTGCACAAGTTTTTGAGAGATAAATAATCCCCTCTCAGAAATACCGTGGAATAGAAATGAAAGAGTCGGCTACAATGGAAGGCGGCGTTCTATGGCGTTACTTGCAGATGTAGACGGAGCACACCGAGGAGCTCATTACACTTCAAAGACTGGATTCTTGTCTTCACTTATTAACTTATACATTAGCTGCGGTAAAATGCCCCTCAGACAACACGATTAAAATAATTTAAAATGCTGTAAAAAACATTTGTTAATTAAAAAACGGGATTCTCCAATAAGTTAGAGGGCTCGACGTGTCTCGGCGGATTTCAATAAGTCAGACGTGACTAAAAGCGTCTCGGAGACGCTCACGTCACTCTTGTTCTTTGCGGATCCGTCAAAGGCGTCTTTGTAACGTGGCCTTGGAAGTTGAACATTTCCTAACGAAGCGTTTCGCCCGACCGTTTTTTTGTGGACGACCGGTCTGCCCGCCGTGAGGCCGCCGGGGCTTCGGCCATCTGGAGGTCTACCAGGGGGGGCCTGCTTCCAAAGTCTGTATTCTTTTGTTTTGCATTGGAATTGTGCATGTTGTACTGATCCCTCCTTCCTTCATCCATCAGCCCCCGAAGTTCCCTCTGGACGGAGGCGGACAGGAAGAACGCTCGGACGGGCCGAAGCTCGGGAATCAAACCGAGAACTCTTCATTTCCAAGACAAACGTTCTGACCGCCTTGACCGGCAGCGGCTTCATCTGGCTTTGTCCGTCTGCAGGTCGGACCTCCCGACGCACACGTGGGATACCCGCTTGAACAAAAGAAGTTCCCTTAGCCTCCCCACGGGACCGGGTGACGCCCCAAACCTCTGAAGGCTACGGAATCCTCCGAACCCCGGAGAACATCTGGACCGACAGGAAGCGGCCGCGGCAGGAAGCGGCCTCGGCACGCCGCGCACGCTAATACAGCCTTGGAGACGGAACGAAGACTTTCCGCTCAGTCATCGAGCAACATTGTGATAGAGACTTTCAGCCAGAATAAAAGGAAAGGTGTACAAGACAGTGGTGAGACCAGCGATGATGTTTGGACTAGAAACTCTTCCAATGACCAAAAGACAGCAGGCAGAACTAGAGGTTGCAGAGATGAAGATGTTGAGGTTCTCTTTGGGAGTGACCAGGATGGAGAGGATCAGGAATGAGTCTATCAGAGGAACGGCACATGTTAGATGTTTTGGAGAGAAGGTCAGAGAAGCCAGACGGAGATGGTCGGGTCATGGACAGAGGAGGGATAGAGAATATATTGGTAGACGGATGCTGGAATTGGAGCTGCCAGGCAAGAGGTCTGGAGGAAGACCAAAGAGAAGATTTATGGACGTCGTGAGAGAAGATATGAAGGTAGTTGGTGTGAGAGAGGAGGATCCAGAGAATAGGGTTAGATGGAGAAAGTGGACTCGCTGTGGCGACACCTGAAGGGAAAAGCCGGAAGAAGAAGAAGAAGAAGAATCGAGCAACATTGTGTCGCCGCTGCTCTCGAGCCGGAGTCTCTTCACAGGCGCGAGAAGCCATGAGTTCCTGCTTCGGTTCAGCCACGTTGCCCCTCTCCAGTCTGATTATCCAAGCTCTCATTTAGAGGAGAGTCTTACGACCGATCGGTCTGCGAGAAGAACCTCAGGGGAGGGTCACCGCCTGAACGTGTTTGCTCTGCAAACACTTCTCTAATGGAACCCGCCGAACGCGATGGATGTTTAAATAGTGCCGGGGAGGCGGAGCTTTTCAGCTGCGCCCGTTCAACAAACCTGCCGCAGGAGGTTTGGACAGGACAGATGTTCCTCCAGCACTTTGGGCCACGGCGGCAAAATGAGGGAGGACGGCGAGCAACGGGCAAAACCACTTTCTGTCCTTGGATGAATTCAGAACTCGAAACACGCGATCCGTCTCGGCCGGACGGCGCCTTCTAGCGGTGTTCTCACCTTTCGCTCCTCCAGAGTTTTCGTCGTCCTGATCGAGCCGCCGAAGCGTCGGGTAGCAGTGATTGTGTTCCTCCGGTAAATAAAACGATATGTCGTCAAACAAAGCGATCCAATCAGCAGGCAGAGAGACGCCGCACGACAAAATCAAGGCATTAACTTGTCAGAACAGGCTTCTGAGCGGTTATTCAAGTTAATTAAAGAGTGATCATTTTCAGAACATTTGACACAGAAATGTTTTGATATTTGTTGGAAGCGGCAGCCCGGAGGCCTTCACATCCTCCGCAAGAACCCAGAACTTTCTTCTGGCTCACGCGGCTGCGAGAACAACAACAACAACCTTTTTTCGAGCACTCATTTTTATACTTCATGAGAATTTTTTGAAGAAATCAGCTTGTTGTGTAATCAGCTTAAACATTCTTGAGCGCAGCTTCCCATGCGTGGGTCCTCTACCCTCCGTCCTGCCGGCGTCGGGGTTCATCCTGGATGGCCACATTTGAAGACGTCCACCTTCTCCTGCAAGCAGCGCCGTGTCTCCGGTGAACCTCCTGCATGTGTTTGGACTTTGGGAGGAACCGGAGAACCCGGAGGAACCCGGAGGAACCCGGAGGAACCCCACGCGGAGAACCAGGTGGCGCTGACCGCCGCGACAACCCAGCTTCAGCTACTAATGTTATCATCATGTGACATTTTCATCTCCTCTTTTTCCAGACGGTCTCTCCCGGTGACGCAGCCCGGTAAGATCCTCTCTGCCATCCGTTCATTTCAACCTCATATCCGGAGATCGTAAATTGATTTGTAACCGTAAGTATTATCCGTCCTAACTGGGTGTGGAGACGAGACTCCGGCTGTCGCCGTCCGTTGGATTTCATTTGGTCGTCGACCTGAGACGCCGGCTTATTGTCTGTGTTCACTGTCAGACACTGGATATGCATGCCGGTGTTTGGGGACGGGGGCGGCGGCGGCGGCGGCGGCGGCGGCGGCGGCGGCGGGGGGGCAGGGGGTCTGTGGGAGCGCTGAGGAGACGCGAGGAATCTTAATGAAGCCGACACCGGGAGACGGACGGAGAGATTTATGGGCTTTGCACAGATGGCGAATGTTGAAAATGATAATTAGGTCAATAGTCAAATTGGATTAAGTATTCAGAGCTCAGTCACTTGGCTGGATAACAGAACGGTAAGTTTGTAAGGAGGTCCTCAGGGGAGGGAGGAGAACCAGATACATCCTGGGGGCGGGAAAGCACAGTGTCGTATCGACGGAGGAGGCGGAAAAAAAAAAAAAAAAAAGCTCATATTCTCCCTCTCTTCTGTCAATATCATCTCAGACTCTCATTTGAATTTCCATTCCAAAGCCAGACTGTAAAGACTATTGAATTATTCACAGGTAATAACCTCATCACGCCCGGCATTAGGCCGTATTTACTATTTCAATCCGATAATCATCGTCGCCTAATGTCCCTCCCGGTTACCGCGGAGACGGGCTTGTTTAAATAGAGGAAAACAACGAGCGGTTTGAAGGCCGGCGCTCGTCAGAACACGAGCGACGTGTCGCGAACGGCCGAGAGGCGCGGAAACGACAGCCGCCGGGCGCCATTTGTCACTTTTAACCTTTTTGTTAAAACACGGCTAAACGGCGAGCGTCACGAAGGCGCCCCGCGCAGAGCGGCGCCCGACCAACCGATAAAAGGGCGCGTGAATAACTATGAATAACTTCACCGCCGTCATGTCTGCTATTAGCCGCAGACAAGCCAAACCCAGCTGAAGTTATTGCGCTCGGCCGTCGACACCTGAGAAACACATGGGTTGCTCCGCGGCAGGATTACTGCGCTTCCTTTTATCAGTGCGCTGCAAATGTCTTGAAACTCCACGGCTGATCGAAAATTCCGCGGCTCGTCTCCAGATAAGACCGAGATCATATTTCTACCATGTCGGCCGCCGGTTTCGCTTCAAAGTCGGAAAATACTCTTCAAACTTGCAACAAATCCATTAATGCCGGGACACCGTAAATAACGGGATGCTCAAGACCCGAGAAGAACGGCCTCTTCTCGGCCCGGACGGGTTCACGGACGGGGAGCTCAGAGTAGGAGGTCGGAGATACGAAGTCTGGAAAAAACGGCGCCCGTTACGGCCGATCCCTCCCGCCTCCTCTACGAAACGCCTCTACGACATCTCCGAGAGCGGCTTCGGCAGCGGACGTCCGGAGGAACGATGCGGGAGGCGGTTCCTGCCCGGAGCCTTCAGACCGTTGGTTCATCTGCTCGCAGAGAACCAAAGAGCCTTCCAAATCTCCAACCCTTCTCAACCGCCGCCGACGTCCGCAACCGCACTGAAGAACGTCCGACATGTTTGACGTCCACGACATCTCCAGCCGCATGAGGAGCCTCCGGCATCTGCGCTCCGACTCCTCCGACGGAAAGGCTCCCGTCGGGATCCGACCGGCGCTAAACTGCTCTCGTGGAAAACGTTGCGAATGAGGCGTCCGAGTCAAATTTAATGTACTTGTACGTTTCAATTTCCCAAACGGTTTACATTTATATTGCGGTGCATTTTATGCAGAAATATTGTACATGCCGCTTTCCTTTACTTTTCAGATTGGGATTTGAAGTAATATACTTAATAGGTTGTGGGTTGCGGTGGCGCCCGACGCATTTTTAATCTAATGAGGCTCCTGTGAAATCACGGCTCCTTACATGGTGGACCTGCCCGGCATGGAAAGCAGTCCCAGATAACTTCTGCTTTTAATCCGGCCTCGTACGTTTAATTGACTGGCTGCTTCGAGTCCGAGATAGTCGGGATCTGGGCCGGCGCCGCGCCGCCGCCGCATTGTCTTTGCGCCGCACACGTTTGAAAAATAATGATTCCTGCGCGGGGCTAAACCCTGCCGGTGAGTTAGCGGCGCTGGCGGCGGCTGGCGGCCGCGGGGGCCGCTATCAGTCCGCCTTCACTCATATTTATGAAGTCATTCTGCACCGACGGGCCCAACCTTTTTTTTCGGGGGGAGCAAATTGTTGTCCTATCTGGAGATTTTCCAGCCTGCCGTTATTACAAGTTAGTATTGGATGCTACTGAAGCAGCTCCGACAGCTTTGATAGTGTCAGCCAAAGTAATTGGTGTTGAGCGAGGAAATAAGTAAGTAAAGTTCTCGTTAATGTGTGAAGAAAAAGGCTTGTCAGACATCAAAAGTGTTCGTGTGTGTGTGTGTGTGTGTGTGTGTGTGTGTGTGTGTGTGTGTGTGTGTGTGTGTGTGTGTGTGTGTGTGTGTGTGCGCGCACAGAACAGGCTGGACCATTATATATTCAAATGCTCAGGGCACCGTGGCCTCCAGGGGGCGTCTCAAAATCAGGAAAAAATTCACCTTCAGTGTAATTCTGTTAAAAGTAGTTTCTTACTGCGAAGTCTTAAAATGCAAAATGTTCTCATCGATTCAAATGTAAAGCAACTGTCAAACTAAACAATAATAAAATATCAATACAAATGATGAAACCAAACAACCAAATCTCCCGGCTGAACTCCTGCTGGCTCTCTGTGGAGGGAGCGGCTTTATTTTATTCTTTTTTCACCGTTATTATTCATTCACTTATTTAAAAGATTTTTATATTGTGGTAATTCATTATGATTGATGAATATTAATATTTTCCTCAGCTTCTTTTGTGGCTTGTTAAAGCACGTAAATGGGGAGTCGCGCTCTCTTATGAGTCAAAGACGTCGGAACCATGACTGCTATTCCTGCTCTGGCGTAAGATTGAATGTAAATGGCGTCCGGAGCGGCGCCGCATGAGATCTGGCGCTGGGCGCCGCGTCGGGTCGGACACGTTTCAAGGCCGGAGCGATCCGATGGCCGCCGTCGGTGCTTCTCATAAGGAATCGGTCCGTTAAGGCCCGACGAATTGATGAATTAGCGAATAGTTCCTACACTGCCGTTATTGGCGGCTCCTCGGCGCAGCCCTCCGAAAAAACACAATCCGACTGAATTATGGATCAGGAAGATGGCGGCGCCCCGGTGGCCGCCCGCCGTAACGGTTATTCAAATGAATAAATTAGCAGATTTACATACTGCGCTGCTCATGTGAAAATGATTTAATTTAAATGCTAATAAACAACGCGTGTCTTGTGTCGCTGTGTGCCAACTGTTTTTTTTTTTTTTTTTTCATTCATTAAGCCAAAAGTCTCCGGCATTCTGAAACGGGCACTGCCAGCGAACGAAACCCGATAAAAAGGGAAAAATGTTTAATAGTGTCGAACCCGGTGTCGAAAGGCGAGATAAGAATGTCGGTGGAAAATAAAAGAAGCCCGCGGCGACGTCGTGTTCGGGCGCCGCCGGATTCATCCACACGGAAAGCAGGTCGGCGGCGAGAATCCCGTAGAAAACCATCTTGCGGTCTGGAGAATAACGTTCGAATGGACCGAAACACCTGAAAAAAACGGGAGAGCTTTTTTGACTTGCTTTAACACCGACCACACATGAAACAAGCGACGTGCACTTTTCATTAGAGGAATTGCAGGAGTAATAGTCGCCAGAATGAAAAGTGCTGGCTGCTTCCAGTTAAGGGTGTCTCATCGCGCCGCTTCCCATCCAGATTGGCTTTTCTCAGCCCCAAACTGCTTTTGTGGCTCATATTTATTCTTATTTGTTCGCCTGTTTATTCACCATCAGGTTAGGACGTGCACTTCGCCTCGCAAAGGAGCCGCTCTTTGTTCAGACGTCCGTTTGGCGTCCGACGGCCGGTTGTTCTCCTTCGTCGGCAGATAATTAGATTCTTTGCTCTGAGTCACACGTCAGGGATGACAGTTACGGCTCGTATCTGCGGATCTTTTCAACCGTTACGTTTTTTTTTACACCGAGTGGATGTCGGTCGTTTTCAGCAGAACGGCGGCAAAACCCTCGTTTGATTTGAGTCTTTGACCGGATGCTTCGCGCCGCCTCTCCAGACGTTCGGCTGCTTCGTTTGTTTGTGGTTGTTGGCCTCGCTCGACGTCGCCGTGTTTGCAGCACCTGCGCTCGCCTGAGTATTTACCTACGATGGTGACATTTCGGCGTCGATCTCAATTTCTCGCTTCCAATGGAAAGATGTGGAAAATCCAAGGTCTGTTCTCGTCGAGGTTAAGTTCGGGTGTCGACGTAGACGTGAGCCGCCAAGGGTGAGGGACCTCCAAAGAGTGACGGACACCAGGTTCACCCCGACCTCCGGACCGATCCCAGACGGAAGGATCGGACCGAGAAGAACGAACACACCGGTCGCCGATCACACTAGTCTTCGATAAGACTTCTCAACCAAAGGTACACAATCATGGCAAACCGCGCCATCGACACGCTGTGTCTGCAAAACAGAAGCGACCGCAGGTTATTAATTTCCAGCTGATTTGGGAAACAAAACTTTGCCCTTAACATCTGGAGGTGTTGCCGTAGACGGCAGAGGGATCTGACCAGCTGATCCTCGGGGGATAAGAATTCCTCCGACCTCTAAATAGTCGGAGGCGATCACACATTGGACGGATCGGATCCACGAGCCGACATTATTTGCTCTATTCAATAAGCTAATTAGCCGTTTATCAGCAGCAGGGCATCTTTCAGGCGCAGGAAGCTGCAGGGAGCTGGACGCAGACCATCGGACGCTTCGGAAGCTGGTTTTCTTTCTGTCTCTTCTGCGGGATGACGCCGACGCCCTGGTAGTCCAGGCAGCTTGTCAGGCTGCCGGGGAGCAGAAGTAAGTGTCTGGGTCACGCAGGAGGCAAGGGAGAGGAAATGCCAATTTGTAGAAGTAATTAATACGAGAGACTACTTGACTTTTCAGAAGTTGCATCCCCTAACCTGGACTCGGTGTTCTTCCGCCGCTTCCCCCTTCCAGCGCGCCGTCTCGCCGAGGAACCGCCGGCCGGGATCAAGGAGGAGGCCGAAGGTGGCCGCCTTCGGGGTCGGCGGATGCGAACCGCCGCCGGGACGCTGCAACGCGGTAAAACAATCCTTCGACTTCGACTTGCCTCACAAAATGTTTAAAATACACCGACCGGTACATTTTATTTAAAAAAAAAACGGATGGACACAAATCCATCATGTGGAATTCTGAGCCGCTAAAATGACACCGCGAGCATCAGGAATCTGACAACAGCCGAAGCCGAGGGAAGGGATGATGCAAGCCGCGTCCTCGGCCTGCAATCGCTTCCGACTCCCCTCCTCTCGGCCCGACGGCGAGGAGGTACCACACCGACGCCGCTTGTCGGGAGACTTTTCTCCCGGAGTCGTCAGATTCATCACGCGGGCCACCGATTTTTTTTACTTGAATTACTGTCCCTTCTGTGATCTGCGATACAAAGAGAAAAAAAAACAGGGTAGGAGACCAAAATTTCCCCGCTGTGAGCCGATGAAAGGAATACTCGCTTCGATTCCAACAACCAAGAAATGGGAAAACAGTTAGAAGGTTAAATAGTTTTCTCCGGCCCTGTTTTTTAATTTCATTCCATATTGTCTTACACCGTCGAGTAAAAAGTAAACACAAACTTCGGCGCAGATTTTTATCGGAGAAACCCGATTGCCTATTTATTTGACTCCCAGAGACGGATCAAGCGCCGTGGCCTTGTGGAAGTCTGACGAGGAGGCAAGGCTGGAGACGGGAGTAAAGTCTTCCACAAAAACCCCTTTCGGCAAAAGTGCGAGAGCTATATTAGATCCAAAGGTTCGCGGTCGGAGCGCCGCCGCTGCCTTTCAACCCGGGGCTTCATTCATCGCCACCACGTCGCTGCCGGAAGAAAGAAGGCGGCGTATCCAGGTTTGTTTGAGCTCAACACTCGTGAGGTCGGGCCGATTCCGGCTTCTGCCCTCGACCCGATCCCGCGATTGAATTGGAGGAGTTTGCCGGCAGCGCGGCGGGTCGGCGGCCGCGGACGGAAGGTTCCCGTATTCCACGGCTTCTTTGTGTAGAAGCCTCGCGCTCGCGACCGCTCTTTGCCTTCCCCAGTAAAACATGAAAACATCCATCTTTTTGTTTGAGGACTCTGGATCTGTTTGGCCCAGTGGCCGATGGTTGACCCGTCCTGGTTGAATCCTTCCGGCGCCACCTGTGATTGGCCCCTTCCAACCTGCGTCCGCCAACATGGGGGGAGGATGCGCCGGCGGAGGTGGAGGTGCGCGTCCCGCCGTCGATTCATTTCACCGACAAAATGCAGTTGCCATTTTAAGAAAATGTTCAAAAGATACCGAGCACCAGTGACATGTATGCTCCGGCACCGTTTCCCGCAGGCGTGTCCTGCACCCAGGCGGGTTCGTATCCCAGGCGTCAGCGGGCCAGACGGACGGTCACCACCGTGAACAGCCGAGGCAAAGAGCTCAGGTACGCCTGAGGACGACGGGAGGAAAGCCGGGCGGACGAGTTCCATTCTTACGAAGCCGAGGCGGTCCGACCTTATCTTCGCCGTCGTTTCCGCCGGTCCTGGTTTTCACGGCTTGTTTGGTTTCCGTCTCCGTCCTCCTACGATGAAAACCAGCTCTGACTTTCAGAGCTCATTTTCATTTCTTCCTTCAGATATTCCGATCGAAAGCCCACAGATTTCTCGGGCTCCCTTACAAGTGCGGACATTTTTTGATATTTTTTTCTTGCTGAAAGGTGTTTGCTGCATCTCCTCTCATGGACACTCTCACTGCAGCGCCTCTAACAAGCTGCTCATGTTTTTTTTTTCTTTTTCTGAAGACAAACGGCACAAAGCGGCAGAGCCGGTGAGAAACACGGCCGGCCGAGCAACCTGACCGTCCACATTCTTAACGTCCAAACCAATTTTTCAAACGTTATCGTTTTGCCGTCGTCTTCAGTTCGGCCGTTCGGTCGCGGACGAGCCGTCCGAAGCTCGCCGCCGCCTCAGAACTTGGAGAAGAAAGTCCCGCTTGGGCGAGAAGCTCCGGCTCACTTCCTAATTAAACATGCCTTTCTAATTGGAAGTGATTTTTTTTTAATTGCGGTCGCACCAGGAGTTGTATTTAACGCATAGAAACGGCAAACGGGAGAAAGGCTTTTTCTCCTCCAGGCCCAGTTTAGTCTTAGTCACGGATAATATAGCAGGTGGAACAGATATATTTAAGGCCGTTCTTGTAACGGGTCTGGGGTTGAGAACCCATTAGCAGATAAGATCTGGAAAGAACGGTTTGGGGTGCCGGGTTCAATACTGCCGGGCTCGGCGCGCTCTATTTGTCATTTTAACACGATAAAACAGTCCTTCTACATGCCGCGCCGCAACAAAGAACCGTGAGATCACAGATCTAAATCCCCAATCTAATCGTGGTCCCGTCTCCGTTTGCATAAGACAAGCGTTTAGCGAGAGTCACGAAGCCTGGCATCCTGCCGCCGCAGAAGCTCCAGAGGAGCGACGACGCCGACCCCGTCGCCGAAACAATCGACGAGAAAAGATCGTGAAGATAAAACGCGAATCGGCGCGAAACGCAAAGTCAAATCGGAAATCTGACCGGCGTCCGGGAGCTGCTGACGAACCCTGGCGGGAGGGCGGGCGTCCCGTCTGTAGATGATGGATTCAGGGATATTTTGAAGCGTGGTCAGGAGTTAGCAAAGCCCAACCCATTCCTGGTTCTTATGGGCGGGAGAGGAATATCATAAAGTGTGTTAACATCATGATCTGGGATGCATATATTTTAAACCTGACCTTTTTTTTTTTGCGGCGGCGGCGGCACCCGCTGTGAATTCGCTTGGCGTCTCGCAGCGGAGACGGATCCTCGACATGAAACACATGTCAGCCAGCCGTCAGCCGCCGACGCAGATAAACAAGCGGGTAATCAGCTGTGCAACCAACACGGAGTTTAGAAGCGCCGAGGTGGGAGGTGAGAACCCAAGATGGAGGGGAGCTCGAATTTTGTCAAAATGTCTTTCACGTCGTGCCGTTCACTTCCTCATTTTCTTCTTGTCTTCACACCAGAATTCATAATGTGTTTGCAGCTCTTGTGGGACCCTCTGACCTAGATGTTACCCGTAGTCAGGTTTTTTTTTTCTTTTTTCATTAGGAACCGCCGCACAGAGTCTGGAAAAGCGAGCCGGTCTGGTTCAACCCGTTTTGGTGTTTCCTCGCCTCAGTCCGGGCTGCTGTTTACCGCCGGCCGACAGGACCGTTGAAACTTTAATCAAAAACGTTGCCGCCCTTTTGACCGCGTCGCATCCGCTTAGCTTTCCTGGGTTTTGAAAAAAAGGGGTGAGGAATGAATGTGTTACCGGTGAGTCCGAATAATGAAGAGCGAACCTCGGTCCGCTGATCGGCACGTGTTGCGGAGAAGCCGCCGTCTGTCCGCCCGTCCCACAGACGGGATCTCAGCTTCGCCGTTCGCCGCCATCCCGAAGCTACGCTTTTTAGCAATTAATCGCCATCTGACGCCGCAGATACAAAGCAGGACCACTGAAGGACATCGGATCCATCTGGGAGGCGTCCAGGATACCAGGACCTTCTCCAGGAAACTGAGCTTCCGTCATTGCGTACGAGCTCTGGGACTCCAACGTGTCACTTCTTCTGTAATTAATTGCAAGTGAGGCGTTTACAAACATCAACATCATTTGCACATTTCTCAGCGCAGGAGTTCCACACACACACACACACACACACACACACACACACACACACACACGTGTGGCTTGCATGATGGACAAGGCAGATGAAAGTACGCTAGTTGACAGGGAGATTTAAAAAAGGCCCCTCCAGATGGAGATGTGAACAAATCTGCTGTTTTCGCTTCACTCAGGAACCCGTGGAGATGGCTCCGCCTCCTTCGGTGGCTCCGCCCACAAGCTCCATCACCTCCGCTTCGCCGTCAAAGACAACGGCGTTGTCAGTCGACACCCGGCCGTCAAACACGATGTCAAAGTCCACGTCGCGCTGCTCGACCTCACGCCCGGCGAGACGAGCCTCCGCGGGCCGGAGGTCGCTCGCGATGCTAGAAGATCTGGGCTTCGGCCCACGCAAAGAACAAACCGCCGAGTCCGTCCGCGGCGTGGTGACGGGAGGGAGGTGACGGCTGCCGCCGGAGGGGCTTCGGACTGAAACCAAATTCTGTGTCGGCGTTTTGTCTGTTTTTTCAAGCCGGACGTTTGGTGAAAAGTTGAAGGCGATCGATATTGCCGGATTGAAATTCCACCCCGAAGCCCGTCTGTGTTCGGCACTAATCTGTCGGCTCTTTCAGGACGCCGCTGGGAAAAGAGACGAGACCTTGAAGTTTCATTTCTCGCATTATATCGAATTAAAGTGTAATTAATTTTGATTAATTCCAAAGCCTGTAACTTATCTTTTTTTAGTCCCCGTAGCCTACTGTACTGTTTACTATGATCAACGGCTAAAAATATGCGCGGGGGTTATTTTTGGCCGGGGCTTCATCTATTTTGGCAGATCCCTGCGAGCTCCGTTTCAAATCGCGCAACCAATACGTCGATGTGAATCTGCCGGCGCGAAACGCAGGTGACGGTCAGGTGAAGTTCACCGCCACAAATGTTGGCCGTCGGCTCGGACGTCGCCAGACGCCAGGTCAGCGACTCCGCGGAGGGTCAAAGAGCGTTAATCTGCGGGATTGAAACAAAGGCTCGGCCACGACGGAAGCTCTCAAAAGTAGGGAAATATCAGAAGCTCGAGTCTCGTTTTAAAAAGCGCGTCATCTTTGAAACATGAGCGGAAAGTTAAAATCTTTGGCGACACAAAGAAGCAGAACTAATAGAAGTCGCTGCAGAATGTCAAGGGGATCCCGGCGCTAATTAGAGGCTTGAAAGCGGCGCTCTTTCTCGTCACGCCGCTTCATGCCGAGTTTGTTCTGTGGGATCAAACTTATAGTTTTGAGAGAAAACCGGTCATTTGAACATGAACCCGAGGAGCACGACTGCGGCAACTATATCTTCATGATATATTCATTATTCGGATTTCTTCTCCTTTCTATTTGTTTGCTCGCAGCTGAAGGCTCGCCGCTTTGCTCGGCTCCCGCAGTGATGGAGATCCACCAACATCTGGATGGAAGCGCCACGACGAGACGACGTGATCAAATCCGGAGCTCCGCCGGAAACGGGCGGAGCGTCCACTCCGGGTCGGGGAGGAGTTCAAGTATCTCGGGGTTTCATCCACGAGCGAAGGACGGATGGAGCGGGAGATGGACGGTGCGACGTCTTCAGCGATGGGGATTCTGCGGCCTGTCGTGCCGAAGAAGGAGCCGAGCCGAACGGAGACGCTCTCGATTTACCGGTGGATCTGCGTTCCCACCCTCACCTATGGTGGCGACCAGAAGAACCAGATCATGGATGCAAGCGGACAAAATGGGTTTTCTCAGCGTAGAGTCGCCGCTCCCCTGTAGAAAGAGGAGCCAGGTGAGCAGCTCTGGCTCAGGACGCCTCCTGGATGCATGTCTGTCTGGGAGGAGGCTGCAGGAAGAGCCAGGACAAGATGGACACACTGTCTCTACGCTGGCCTGGGAAGGCCTCAGGATCCCCCAGGAGAGCTGGACCATGGGGCTGGAGAGGGACGTCTGGACCTCTCGCTCCGGCTGCTGCTCCTGCAGTCTGACTTTAGAGAAGCAGTGGATGGATGGATGGATGGATGGATGGATGGATGGATGGATGGATGGATGGATGGATGGATGGATGGGGGTTCGATTTGACCGACGACACAAAGCTCAGCGTTTCTTCTGGCACATGTGAGAGGGACATACGGGAGTTAGATCTGTCGTGAGGTTATTCTTGACCGAGTTACTTGTCTGACGTCGGTCACACTGACTTGAAACGCTCGGACCAGGAAACAGAAGGAGGCCGTGGAGAAATCAAAGAACGTGATTATTGTACACATAAAAATGAAAGTGTAAGAAAAGGACTATTTACTGCGCTGATGCTTGAGCTGCCCCAGATCAGGTTAGGCAGCAAGTTAGGCTATGCAGTGTGTGTGTGTGTGTGTGTGTGTGTGTGTGTGTGTACGTTTGTGTGTGTCTTCGTCAAAAAAAACAAAAAAACTCACTAACCCCAGCTTACTGTTCTGTATATTTCCTGTGCATCTTGTATTTGCAAGTGTTATTTGCAGTGCTCATGTCCTCTATCGTAAGTCCCTTTGGATAAAAGCGTCTGCCAAATGCAATGTAAAAGTGGGCATCAAGGAATCTTCAGTGACCCAGAAGGAGGACGTGGGTGCAGGACCTCCCGTCCTGCCGTACGACGGGCAAAGTTGTGCGAATGAAAAGGCGACTGGCTGTGTTTCTGCGTCCCGGTGATCGGCGGCCGAGCGGCCCGACTTAAACCTGGCTTCTTCGCTCCGTCCAACCCCGGTTTGATCGGGGAGGATATTTCTATTTCACTCTTTGAATTGGTTTCTTTTGTTTCTCCCAGCAGGAGTCCAGACGACGGAGGTCAAGCGTGTCGAACCCGTGTTCATCGAAGGCCACGTCGGCGTCACGGTTGCCCTCAAAGGGACGCCTGGAACGGTAACAGTATCCATGGATCCAAATGTCACGTAAAACAAATGTAACTACTCCTTCATGTTAAATTACTCATTCAAATCCAAAATGTTACATATGCATTTGCATCGATGCAAAAGCATTTTGGCTTTTAATTCTTGGATAGTTTGTTGTTTTATTTCCCAGAAGGCTAACTTTGTCATACTGACCTCCGATTGTATTCTTTAGCAGCCGCCGCCGCCTCGGGACACGAAAGACTTGCCGCTTTTTCTCCTCGAAGCACAAACGTACACAAACGTACAAACGTACCGGTACGTTTCTAGTACAACCTTCTGGTGTTTCTTGAAGCAGCCTTCCATCTGCATCGCCTGGACATTTAGGGATCCTTTGTATTTTGCATTGATGTGGATTCACTGCGATCTAATGGCGGGTAACGGGATCGGCGTGACTTGCGGGAAATGTAGTTTACGGCCAACGCATGCGTTTGACTTATTTGAAGACGATCGGACCCTTGAAGACGTTCTCGCGGTCCACGTGACTTTGCACGGCGTGCCACGTTTGGCGTCTCCTCTGCGTGGCGTCTACTCGGATGGCGGGTTTTGGAATTTAAGTTCAGATACGGTTCGCTAGAGGAGGATGAAATTAGGAGGTTAGCGTTTCCGACTGCGATACCAAATACGGAAGGGAAAAAAAAGCTTGACTGTTCCTGGACCAGGACGTATGATGAGAAGTTCCGGCGGTTCAGAGCCCTGGATACGTTCCTCCCCGGCGCCGCTCGCCAGAGCTGATGTGCAATTTGTCATGACGGGTGACGTATCTCTCACACTTGAGCCTCAGTTAATGAGACCACAGCCCGGACAGAACCTCATCCATCAAAGAGGATCCTCCTTCCGGGGCCGCCGGCCGGCCGGCTCTCCTAACGCAAGATTCTCCACCGCCGCCCACAAAACCTCCCGCCTGCCCACTGCACGCAGCAGATGCTCCTGGGCGGAAGCTGATGCTGATGCTGAAGCTGAGGCTCTGGAGGTCCTCAGTTCACCTTCTTTTGACCAGGTTTTATTTCAGGCCACATGTTCGTGACCTCCGGCTGCTCCAAGGAGGAAGAAACTCAACTATGGAGAGATCTTGTTCAAGTGGAGGGTTTCTGTATCTGTGGCGGTGAAGAAGAGCTCAGCAACACGTATGCACTCTCTTATTCACACGTCTGGAAGTGTTGGGCCTCCATGAAGCTCCTGGGTGTTTCTGGACTGTGGGAGGAACCAGGAGGACACATGGAGACTCCAATCCGACCAGGAAACTTCTCGCCGTGAGGTGGAGGCGCTGAACACGGCGCCACCTTGAGCCGCCTTTTCGTGAAAATGAAACATCCACGTACAGAATTTAAATCAAGGAGACATTTTTCACTTTCAAATGGAAGCTTGTGACACTTTCTCACCTCCGAAGCCCCAGATCTCCAGGAGGTAACGAGCGGGGTGGAGACCTCCCATCGGCCTCCCACAACGTTCATCCCAAATGTGCCGGGAGGTAAAGAGTTTAAGTCACAGCCAAAACCCAGATCTGAGCCTGAGTGCACCTGAGCCGGTCCAGGTGGAGCCGGCTCAGGTGCAAAGACGTGATCCTTCAGAAGAACCTGACGGGACGTGAAAAGGAACCGTCGACGAAGATCAGAATTCATGTTTCACAGCCGGCGACGCTGAAGGTAAGTAAAGGCAGATCGAGACAGAACAAACTCTGCTTTTGGACTTGAGCTCCTCCATCTGGTTGCAGGATCTCATCCCAACCCGTCCAGGACGCGCCGACGTTTTCCAGAACCTCTCCGGTCGGAGCCGGAGATCAGGTCGGGTGAAGCAGCGGAGCGGCAGCAGCATCTGCAGACAGCAGAAGCCCCGAGGCCAGCAGACCAGATTGCAGCTGAGCATGAAGGTGAAGGTTTGTGTCTACATGTTGTTCTTGGTGCCTGGAGATTCCACCAGATGATCCAGAACATGGATCGCAGGAGGTCTGACCAGGACCCGCGTGTCCGCTGAGCAGATCCTGGATGAGCTGAGAAACGATGACTGATGTTCCAGGGCGAACAAGGGGTCAGATCTTCTCAGGAGACCAACTGGGTTACAGCCTGGATTCTGATCCTGGCCTCCAAACCTGAGAACATGGAACCCCGAACCCTCTCAGACTGGGAGACAGACGGTCGGACAGACGGTCGGACAGACAGACGGAAAAATGAGGTTTTCCAGCAGTGCAAAGAACGGAACCCTGAGGAACCTTCATCTCTCTGGAGGTTTAATCCTCACGTACGTCATCTTCTCTTGTCCCTGCTGCTCCTCAGGCGTCACCGCAGCCAATCACCTGCCTCCGTCTATCCCTCTCCTGTCACGCCGACTAACTTCCCGTCCTCTTCCCCTCCAGACCTCCGAGCTCGGCGTCCTTCCACCCGGATCTTCTCCGTCCCTCCTCCGTCCAGGTCCGAACCGTCTGCAGAACATCTACGGTGAGCCGATGTCCCTGTGATGGAGGAGGAACCTCCTGATCTCCATCCTGCCTCCTCGCGTCTCCTCCTCAGAGCCTCTGTCCTCCTCCGGTTCCAGCTGGAGATTCATCAGGACTTCTGACTGTGCCGGGTGAAGCTCGGAGGAACCGGAGGAACCGTCACCTCCGTCCCGATCCGATGGAGGACGTGCGGTTTCATCTGACGCCCCACACGGGAGCGCGGAAGCCGGAAGCCCCTTGAAGAGAAGACAAACAGTTTACAGGCCCGTCTTGGACGAGGTTGAAGACGAGGCTGCGGCGCCCCGGAGGAGGCGCCGGGACGTTAGAAGATCTACTCATCTTCACGCTCGCCTCCTTTGTGCTGCTCACAAACACCGACTGCAAACGCCGCCCGGTCTGTGGGTAAACAAGAGCTGACGATCCGCCGCCGCAACGAACGCCTTGATCCAAACCTTCCTCGCAGCCGGGAGGCCGGTATCGTCATGGCAACCGTGTCGGTTGATGCCGCTCGGAGTCTTTTACCAGAAAGTGTTCACGGCTAATTACAACTAATCTGACAGTGTTGTGTTTTGTTTGTGTAACACGGCGCCGCGGAAGACACACACACACACACACACACACACACACACACACACACACACACTTTGCCGGTCCCCTGCTCTCCGCCGGTGATGGCGGCGCTCGGAGCGTCGGCCCCACTAATCACGCCGTCTCTGACAACACAAAACAAACCCAACAACAAGAGCCGGATATTAACGGTCCTGCCGCCTCTCTCCTCCCGCTCTGTCATTTCATTTTCTGCCTTTCCTTTCGCAGCTTTGTTTTTCCTGCCGTCCGCTCACAAGTGGCACAAACACACGCTGACGATAACGGGCAACGCCGCCGCCGCCGCCGCCGCCGCCGCGGACGCAAATCACTGAGCTTTTCTCACAACGTTTCCTCGCCGTCGGACGGTTTTCGTGCCCTCGGTTTCAGGACGCGAGGTTTAGCTTCTGGGAAACGGGACCTCCTCAGGTGGGGGTCACCTGGTGAAGGCAGGTGAAAGTCAGCCTGGTGGTTGAAGCTTCCGGTGGCTTCCGGACGTGTTCTTAGATGCGAGGCGTGCGAGGAGATGCTCCTCAGGTATCCTGACGCTCTTCTTCTTCTTCTTCTTCTTCTTCTTCTTCTTCTCCTCGCCGCTGACGGGCCTCCTTCTGTTTCTGTCTGCCACACCTGTGGGATGCTTTGCATGTTGACAGTCAGATGGCTCCACCTGGAGATGATTCACCTTCCACAACATCTGGCTATGCCAGACACACACACACACACACAACGACACACACACACAGCTGTTGCTCAGTTGGTTGGAGCAGAGTCCCACCAAATGGATGGTCGGCAGTTTGATTCCCGGCTCCTTCTGTGTGTTTGCTGAGCTCTAGATGGTCTGCTTAGTGTGTGTGTGTGTGTGTGTGTGTGTGTGTGTGTGTGTGTGTGTGTGTGTGTGAGAGAGAGAGAGTAAGAGAGAGTGAGAAATGGTGAATGTAATCTGTTGTAAAGAGCTTTAAAAACTTGCAATGTTTTTGAAAATACTATATTAGTATTGATATGGAACCCTTACACACACACACACACACACACACACACACACACACACACACACACACACACACACACACACACTCTGGACCAGTCCCACAGTAGCATTAGTAATGCATCAGTGTAGGCTTGTTTACGTCAGGTTCCCCCTCATGCGCCATGAAAGCAGCTGAAATGTGCGAAGTGATGAAAGGATGCGTTGCTGCAGGATCCTGCAGACCAGCTGAACATCTCCACCTCGTATTTTCATTCAAAGCGGTCACTCTTTCTCGGTGGGAATGAAGGAAATGTTTGCTCCTCGGCCCGTCGGTCGTCGTACCTTCTGGCCGCGCTCAAAAATCACCGGGTAAAGTGATTTCCGGCGGCGCCGCGAACGCGTGATAAAATCCGAACATTAATTTTCCATCTTGGGGGCTTTGAGTCGACCGTCCGAACCGCTGCTTTCACCCGCCGTTTGTAAAGTATTTGTAAATACGGCGGAGAAAACCCGGGAAATCTCCTGCACATAATAACGACACATGTAACCGGTAGATTGCTGTTAATTCAATTCCACACACTGACGTGCACGCCCGCACACATGCGTGCTGCTCGTAGCCGCCGGCGTTCGCTGCGATGAGCGTGAAACACACTCGCTCTCCTTCTGATGTGGAAGCAGGTGTTTAGAGGAACGTATGGGAATTAGACATTTCCGTGCATGTTTACCTCGGAGGAGGAGCTGACAGGAAGACAATTTTGGCGGCGACGCCGAGGTGTCGGTCCGTCGGCGCCGGCGACGCTCATCCAAAACACGTAAACACACTATTATAAGAGTTTCTGCGAAGCGTCAACTCATTTACAGCAATGACAGCAATTTAATAGCTGTTTTCAGGAGCGGAGAGGAAACGGGAAACGGGGAAAAAAAAGAAGACTTTTCATTTTCCGCGTCTCGGAAACCGACCGCGTGCGTCCGCGGCCACCAGAATCCTCCAAGCGGTCCGCAGACGCAGCTCCTCTCGTCGCTATTGATCCGCGAATGTTTGTTTGGCCGTGGACGGGAGCGCGGCGGCCGGAGGTCGACGCCGAGGACTGGATTATTTAAAGTTGTTTGGAACTGGCGAGCGGCAGGCCGCGCCAACCGCCGTCCCTCTGAATGATTTATTTGTTGTTGGAAGGGCTATAGCTTTGCTGTTGTTTCTTCAAAAACAGAAAAAAAAACAGCCGGGAGGCTTCGTCCGCGCAACCATCTTCACACACATCTATCTTTCACACACACGGAGCCGCTTCAATCACCAAACACTGTTTTAAAATGTCAGCCTCCGCCGGCGGATCCCCGGGGCGCCGGGCTTTAAATCCCTCTGTGTTAACAAGGTGATTACTGGTGTCATTTATGCCTCTATAATTACCTTCCTCTTAAACACCCTGCTCTTTTGCTAACGCGTCTTAGTTATCGTGTGTGTGTGTGTGTGTGTGTGTGTGTGAGTGTGTGTTCACGTGTGCCTCGGCCTCGTGCGCCATCACGGCCAGATGAATTCCTCACTCTACTGACTTTGCAAATTGCCGGTGTCGCCGGGAGTTTTCCGATCCGAGTCAGCAGAACGTCGAGCGGCGCCGTGACCTTCGTAATCCCCGATTCCAATTACGAGCGTCCTCTCCCGTCCGCGGCCGCGGAGGACGGCGACCGCCATGATATGCGGAGATCGGCCGCCGTGTTCCGGGAGAATAACCGCCGGGATCCTCCGCCCTCCTCCTGATGTTCGGCTTGTTTCTCGTTCGATGCCTCCCGCGTCGCTTCGGCGCCTTCGAGCGAAACCACTCATGCCAGGATTCTCAATTAAAACTCAGAGGTCCAATTACAGAAACTTTCCCTTCTGAAGGTCCAGAACGTTCTTCATTTCCGACTCGCGTGTTTGCGGTCCGGTTTTATCAACATCTGTTCAGCGCCGGCCGGCCCCGGGGGTCGGAAGGTCCCCGGTCGGATTCCCACAGGGTTTCTTCCCCTGTGGGGTCTCCGGGTTCCTCGAGGTTCTCCGGGTTCCTCCCGCAGTCCAAACTCCAGACGGCGTTTGATGATGGCGAGCCAGATCTGATCCAGATCCAGATCTGCTGACCTGGATTTTGCTCCGTCATGGGATGTGAGACTACATGAGGTTCTGCCGTTTTGTAATGAAACTGGTTGGTTTGAGCCGCTGTCAGAGCGAAACATTTAAATGCTCTGAAAACACAAACAAATAAAACACTCATTGGGTCAAATCACCGTCGTCATGGCGACAGACCTCCGGCTGAAGGTCCATGCCAAGATGTTTTCCCTGCTGGTAGCTGCCCGGAGGCGCTGCAGGGACGCTCTTCGGCGGACGCCCGTCCTTTAAACAACCTCACCTTCCTGTGTCGGTCGTCTCCAACATCTCAGTCTTTCACGCTGTGAAGATCTCGCCTCCTTACCACAAGGTGCGGTCAGTGATGCCTCTTCAGGGCGGCCTCACGCCGTCGCAGCCGTCGCAGCCGTCGCAGACGTCGCAGCCGTCGCAGCCGTCGCAGCCGTCGCAGCCGTGGTCTTGGCCGGACCGCCTGGAGCGTCCTGGCCGTGTTCACCTGAAGTCAGGGAGTGAATCAGCGCTATGGAGATGGAGGTCGGCCGGTGGCTGAGACGAGCCGGTGGGTCAGAAGGTAACTCAGGAGTGTGAATCATCTTCAGAGCTCTCCGATGCTTTCTGCAGAGAAGCCTTCATGAAAACACTTTACTTGCTTTGTTTTATAAACACGATTGTTTATTTCCAGGCCAAAAGCCGTCTGCACAATTCAAGAAACACCAGAGTTCAGGCTCCAGAAGAAGCTCCAGCAGACACTTTGACCAAGTCCAACTCCGATCGTCCCCACGACATCCATCAGGTATCTGCCACACGTGGAGATGTGGGCGGGTAACATTTTTTGATCGCGAATCCGTGGCTCTTTCCTTGTTTTCGCCGCCTTTGGCGTGAACTTTATCAGCTATTCTGGTTGCGCGGAGGTCCTCTGGAGATCCAGATGGAGCGGCGCTCGCTTGCAGGGAGCGGCGCCGCAGGTGAGACGTCTCGGTTCGGCTCCATCGATTTCTCCGGCGCCGCTTCTGGATCCAGATCGTCGGCCGGGTTCCGCGCGTGGAAGGAAAGTGAAATAAATGATAGATGAAGCGCAAAGACGCAGCTTTCTGTAGATGTCGGCACGCTCTGCTCTCGGAGCACCAGCGCTTTGCCGAGAACACGAGCGCGTCGGACCAAAGCTGGGAGGCGGCGGAGGCTGAGTCGGTGCTTCTGCCGGCACGGCTCCGTCGGAGGTGGACCCGGCCTCGCCGTCATCACGCCCGCCTTCTAACCTCGCCGATCTTGTGCCAACAACATTTTAATTTGGGAATCGGGGAGCTCGAGCTCCGGCCCGTGATTCCAGCAGATCATCTGATGGGATTAGCGGTCGGGATTTTACCCGGAGGAGAGAACTCTGTCGGAAGAGCCCATATTTTCCTTCTTGGCTGTTTAAAGTAAATACAGTATGTGTTGCGTCTGAAATGGATTAGTTCGCCGACGTTCGCCGACGGCCGAGCCAGAAATTCTCCACAATACCGGATGCTGTGGAGAATCGTCCTGCTCCGCAAACATCAGGGCAGCCCGGGAGGTTTGCGCAGCTCCGCAGAAGTTCTCCAGGTTCTCCTGAGGTGACCCGCATGGGCGGCAACCTTCACGCACGTGTTCTGTAACAAGTGCCGATGAAGTCGATGCCGTTTTCCTGACCTTAACCCCGTGTTTCCTCCTCATTCTGAGCCGCTGAATATTTAATGGAGTTGGCAGGAGGCGGTTTAATTGCCTGGCGAGCAGCCCGAGTGTTAGCGAGGCCCTGAGCTCATGAGTCGACTCCTTCCTCAAGACCGCCAGTCACTGCCGGAGACGGCGTGCGATGCTAGCTTACTTTCTATTTGTTTCCTTGCAAAATCAATCAAAGGGGATTGGATGTGTTTCTTCTGGCGTTCCCAGGCAGCCTCCGCCGCCGCCGCAGAGAAGGTCGCCCTGAGCGTTGCGTGAAGGGTTGCCGCTTCCCACTTGTGCCGTACCGGGACTCCCTGACACAAACACTTTAGCTGTGAATTTCGGAAAAGGGGAAATCATTTCTCCCTGCCCGCAACTTCGCCCGCAGCATCGGTGGATTGAACTGACAAACTTTTAATAACGGCTGACTTCTGTCACCTTTAAGCGATAACTGCCCCAGAAAAATCACATATCTGATGGAGAGAGGGGATTTTTTTATTCCATAAAAATGATTTTTTTTTTCCAATTGAATTTTGTTTGTGGCAACTTTTTCGCTCGTCACTGTGATATCCTCACCAAATTCTTGGCCAGGTTAGATGTGTGTGTGTGTGTGTGTGTGTGTGTGTGTGTGTGTGTGTGTGTGTGTGTGTGCATGTACAGCCATTTGCACATCCGTGTCAGAGGTGGTGTTTCTCTGTTGACAGTAAATAAAAAACCCTGGCGTACGCTGATGACACTGTGATGATGAATGCAAACGATGCTGAGATCAGGACGGATTAATGATATAAAGTTGATCCGACCAGCTCCGCTTCCACATGCAGGACCTGCTTCCGCTAGAAATATAAGGGCACCATTATCGTACTCCTTTGCTTTCTCGTAGGATTTGGTTTGTAATTAAAATCAGTCACATAAAACGGATATTTTTTAAGCTGCCAAAATAAAAATGGCTAGAGCCGAAGTTTTATTTCCTGGTTGTCGTCCCGCGCGGGGAGCGGCGACGTCGTCCTCAAAAGGCAGTACTCACCGTCCACGGGGCATCTTTGTATTTAAACTATTTGTTTATTTGTGCATTTAAGCACTAATGCGTTCATTTATTCATTGATGTCATTGATTTACCGATTGATCTATTTATTTATCCCATTTTATCCCGGCCATTTATCTATCTGTTTACTTATTCATTTGTTTTTTATCTGCATTTATTCACCCCCTCATCCGCTCCTTCCTTCCTTCCTTCCTTCCTTCATGGGTAATTTAGTTCTTGTTAGCCGCCTCGTAATTCCCACCATTCGTTTTGCCGCGCAAATTACAAGGCCTTCAAAAGCGGACGATGAATGCGATAGAAAGAAGGATCCGTCCGTCCGACTGACCGGCTGCATGACAGCGGAGGCCATTTTCTGCGTGACTTCCACATTTCCTTTTGTTTTTTCCGGCCGTGAAGTCGCTTGCATAACCCCCCCCCCCACCGCCGTGGGAGGCCCTTTGTTTTGCAGGTGAATGGGAAAAAGGTTAAAGATAACCAGAAAACACACAAAGCCCCCGGTTTCGGCCGGGTCGTCCCTGAGCGGCACGCTCCCGCCGTCCCTCCCTGTTCGACCGGTTACAGCTCGACAGAAATAGCGGCCGCCGTGCACGCCGCTTCACCGCCGTGCACGCCGCTGCACCGCCGCTTCACCGCCGCTGCACCGACACACTCCGCTGGCTCTGGAATTGGACCATGAACTGAAAGATTGCTCGGTCCCTGGCAAGTTTAGGGAAACGTGACTCTATATATGTGTGTGTGTGTGTGTATGTGTGTGTGTGTGTGTGTGCTCGGTCAGATGTTTTATTCAAGCCGGAGTCAAATTGCTGCAGAGATATGACAGCTTGTGGTGTTTGTAAAATGCTGCCAATTTGTTAAGTCTAAAAGGAGCGTAGCAAGATGGTGGAAGCTCCTCTGGCTGTGAGCAGAATTTGGATGGATCTTCTGACTCTGCTGCATCTGCATCTGCCTCTGCTGTGGCTGCAGGTGCTGCGCCGGCGAACCCTCTCGTCCGCACAGGATATGAAGATCCGTGTCGAGGGGAACTCGCATCTCCGCCTGAGGACTTTATCCAGGGACGACACCGGACGTATTACACTTTAAAAGCCGTGCGTGGTGGTGGAAGGGTTTGAAGAAAACATCTGATGGCCCAAATCCGCCGGAGGGCCCGAAGCTGAAGCCCCCCACGTGGACCGGAACCGAGGAGAACCGAGGGGAGGGCAGAGACCGTTTCCACGGCGCTCGCCGCCTCCGACGGCACGTTGATCTGGATTTTTCTTGGGAGTCCGGCGGATCAATGCCAGGAGAAGAACTGGTTCCTTCCAGGTAAATATTCCAGTGGCGACAGTCGCCGTGATGTTTGGAGAATCGAGGTCGAGGAACGCAGAACTCCAGCGTCCCGGAGCAGACCGGCGTCCCCGAGGAGAACGGGACGGAGGAACACCAGGCCCGGTGGTCCGACCCGTTGGAGGAGGACCAGGAGGTCCGGGACGGATTCCATCAGCCCACAACCAGGAGGGCCAGGTAAGCAGGAAATCAATGGAGGAACGTTATCTATGGAATTATCACTATATTTGTTTATCATTATTAGTTCTGGCAACATTTTCTCAATTCTCTGTGAATTTCAGGCAGTGTGTTAAATATTTTTTGTTTTCATTTCGATTTCATTTTCAGTAACTAATCCATGAGTTTCCCTGCAGATGAAGGGCGGAGGGTTGCGTGTCCATGGCGACGCCCTGCTCTCGTCCAATCACAGCAGCTCCCCCTCCGACTGCAGCGCACGTGTTATTGATAACGATCAGGAAGGCGTCAAGTCGCGATAATGTAAATGATATTAAAAAGCAACAATGGGCCGGCGTGCAAGTCGAGCCCAAATCGATGGGGCGTAAATAAATAAACCATGTTTGATTTAATAATTCATCTGATTACTAACTGATTCATGTCTGTGTTGCCAATGGGCATTTCTAAAACTGTTAATCATGTCCGTAGTAACCACGGGAACCGATCAATATCCTAAATATATGCATTTAACTTGTTGCTAAAATGATTTACTCACAGACTGCGTATAATCTCTTGAACATTTGACAACCGATCAATGACCGGATGAAAAATAGATGCAATTAAATTACAAGCCGTGAGTCCTTTTTCATAAAGTATGGGAAAAATCTCAGCGCGCGCAAGAAAGAACAGGAAAATGAAACATTCGTAAGTGTTAATAAAAGTGTTATGAGTGTTATAATAACCACATTACAGATATTCTATAAATGATGAATTAAATATTAGATAATGAACAATGCTTGATAGCGGAACAATCGCGCGCGCTGTCCCATTTTCTTATATTCTTTTGATGACAAACAAAGTTGGCCGAGGAAAATCATTGAAATCCCAACTTGGAGTCATTTATTTCTTTCTTTATGCGCATGTTTATTTGTTTAATGGTTCCGTACGGATATATTGATCTTGTGTTTTTATTTCTTTATTCCCACACCAGGTTTGTGGCTCTGGAGGTGGCTGGTTTGATGCCTCCGTGCACAAGGGTCCCGGTCCGGTGTGCACGTCGCCACCGTAGTGAGCGTGTGAATGGATGAGTGTGATCCAGAGGACGCTACATAAGTGCAGACTATTGAAGTTATTTCTATATATACCTTCTTATTGATAAAAGGAAGCTTTTCAGTGCATTAGTGCCACCCACACACTTACACGCTAACATGCACACACACACACGCACACACACACACACACACCTGTTACCTCCGTCATTCAGCCTGGATGTGCATCGATTGCCGGCGAGGCGGGTTTGACGTGCAGGAGGAGAAAGCGAGGGATTGATTTTGTGCCCCGAGTTTGACCGAGTGATGAACGTTCGAGACAAACCGGGATGAAGGGAAGAAAGACGGACTTAACTCCTCCGCCGCCAGAGTCGTCTTAACAAGCAGAGCGGAAAACAAGATGGGATTTTCCCAGGCATAGCGGAGGCACCAACCTTCAGACCTCCAGAGGGGGCCGGGTTATAATCACATTACCGGGGAAGGGGCTGAAACATCTGCGTCAGGGAACGAGGGCGCCGCCTTCGCCTCATCCATCTGATGTGTGTGTGTGTGTGTGTGTGTGTGTGTGTGTGTGTGTGTGTGGATTAGTAGAAGACATGATACCAGATGCAATAAGATACACCAAACTAAGCTGAGATAATAAGTTCAGGGTAAAATAAGAGGACATCAGATAAGGTGAGATGAGATGAAATATGCTAAGCTAAGCTAAGCCGAGATGAGATGAGATACCGGTGTTGTCCAAAGGTCGGGCTGGAAGTGGAACCAGAACGGCGCCTCTGACAGATGCGATGTCCATCAGGACGACACTGAACTGTATCTGAACTGAATTATGGATCGTGAGGAGCCTCCATCAGGGGTCCGTGAGGGGGGGGTCGGTGGTCCGATGGGGTTGTGAAGGTCGGCGTGCAGCGAGCAGAACACACACTGTAGCTGCACTCCTGTTGCTAGAAGTGCTTTATCTTCATTTCAGCTTGATTTTAGAAAAAAAGATCGAGTTTCCATGTGGAGGGTGGAGGTGGAGGTGGAGGTGGAGGTGGAGAGATGGAGGGCTGGAGGTTGGAGGGTGAGATGGGATAGAGATACAAATGTGTGTGACATTTTGTCAGTTATCGATTGAGATTTTTTGCAAGTTGAGAGGATATGGAGTCTGACACCAGAGACAGAGGTGAGCTCTGATGCTTTGATTGCATGTGTGTGTGTGTGTGTGTGTGTGTGTGTGTGTGCAGTCTGTAGGGGGGTCAGTCATCATCTGAGGGGAGGGATGAGATGACATGAGATCACAAACCGCTATCTGAGATTACAATCTGAAATTTAATTTTATCTATCTATCTATCTATCTATCTATCTATCTATCTATCTATCTATCTATCTATCTATGTGTATATATCAATATGTATATATCAATATGTATATATGACAATATTCAGCACAATCAATGACATAAAAAATATATTCAAATATATTTATATATATATATATATATATTTATATATATATACATATGCAAAACTATTCATCAAAATGAATGATATTTAAACAAATCACAATAGAACAGATACAATATATATATATTTATTTATTTATTTATTTATTTATTTATTATTTTTTCCAAAATGTTTATCAAAATCAATGACATATTAAAAAAAAGGAATAAAATGTAAAATAGGAAAAAAAAAACTTGTGGCACGTTAGTGTTGAAATAATGGCGGCGGCGTGCGAAAAAGAACATTAAAAAGATAAATAAAGAAATAAAATGACAATATCTATCTATCTATCTATCTCTCTCTCTCTCTCTCTCTCTCTCTCTCTCTCTCTCTCTCTCTATCTATCCCTCTCTCTCTCTGCAGCCCATGCGTTGTGGACGCTGTCGTCTGTGATTCTGAGCACGCTCAGTGGAGACGCTGGTAGAGTCAGGGGTCGTGCAAAGGTCGCGGAGGAAAGCATCACCCTGAACGGAAAATGAAGCTCCTTAATCTGCGACCCGGGAGGAGAGACGGAGAAGAAGTGGAAAATGGCAGATAGAAGCAGGAGGTGCAGGAGGGGGAGGTCACGGCTGAACAGTGAAGGACCTCTGGAGGACTGAGCTGTGAGGTGGCCTCCTCCTCCTTCTCCTGCAGCTTCTCCTCCTCCTCCTTCTCCTGCAGCTTCTCCTCTTCCCCCTCCTGCAGCTTCTCCTCCTCCTCCTCCTCTGCTTTCTAGGTTGGCGGTTGGATTCCCCGGCTCCCCGTCCAGACAGCGAATAGCGAATGCAGGTCGATGAAGGTGATGAAGGGCGAGTGTTGATGGAAGCCATGATGGAGTCCATGAGGAGGTTGAATCAGATTCCTGATGAAAGAAGGTTTCTGGGCCTCTGCTCCACGGCTAATGACAAAATACGCAAAATGTAAAATGCCGTTTCTAGCGTTATTTGTCGAGCCCGTTTAGTTTTTGAGGAAACAAGACGGCGAAGGATAAAAACAAGTCCCTGCGTAGACATTCACCATTTCACCCTCCTTTGCCTTCATCTTCAGCGATGCTTTCGGCCGCCGATCGTGCCGGTGACGGATCCGCCGACTGTCCGTCGCTTTGCGGGACATTTCCATCACAAAGTGACTCGGGACAAATGTTTTGAGCGGACATTTCTTTCTGAGACGGAAAACGAGTTAATAAAAGAAGTTAATAGCGAGCGGAGAGTGATTTATCTAGTGGCTTAACAGGGTAACCTGCGCCCGCTCCATCTTTTCATCTTCCCCGAAAGGAGAAGCGGGATAATTTCCAAGGGCTCGGCGGCGGAGGGGGAGTGACGGCTTCCTTATGCGATTAAAACGCCGAGTTCCCCCGAGGATCCCGCAGAGGCGAGGCCTTCATTTGCAGCTGAATAAGAAGAGGAAAGAAAAAAAAAGAGGACACAAATGGTCATTTCCAAAATCACTTGAATGATTAAAGCTGATTTCTGCCCCCAAAAGAGATAATATCTACCTCTCAGAGGCCAGATTGAAATCCAATTTCCCCCCGACGTCCTCCGGGAGCCGCGGGATAAGCAAAGACTCAAACCCGGTTATTCAGAGGCCGCCGGCCTCATTGCAGCCCAGGCCGGACCACTCTGGGGGGGGGGGACTATTATGGTCTGTCGTCATTTGTCATACAGAACACTGTCCCGGGGGGAATTAGGTTCAGAGGAACTCGTCTTTCTTCGGCTGCAAATCCCCGATCCTTCTCCGGTTTATCTCGAGGAAAACATCCCTGCGGCCGCAAACCGAAGAAAAAATCCATTCATTTAAATTGTGAGGCCATTATTCGTATCAGACCGTAAACATGAGGAGAATCCGCTCAGACGCTTTTCAATATGGTGCCCGATCACAGCGGCCTCGTCTGAAACCTGGACCGCACGCTTTAAGATGATCTACCGCAAGGAGCGGACGGGACGACCAGGAAACACCGGCTTTGACAGATTCTGTCCAGGAACCCCAGAAGCCTCTCCGATGAGACGGTAAACATCTCGGGGGAGGAAACGAAGCCGGATGAGAATCGACTCGAGATGGGACGGATCCCATCGGCCGCCCCGAGGAGGCGGGAGAAGACGCCGGGTCAGGCGGAGTGTCCAGGCCATACAAGTCTTGCCCCCGGAGGGGCGCCGCTCCGATATCGACTCGTAGCTTAACTGCGGGCGGGGAGAGTCCCGGCGAATAAGCGAGCCAGATGTATTTACTGCAGGACGAATGCGGCCCAGTCATCGATGAATAAATGATGTGTGTGACACTTAATGTTGCTATCGCTCAAAGTGTAATCCTCCCCATTGTTGTCGGAGCCTGTGCTCTCGAGCGCGCCAGACAAATGGACTCTTAACGGCCGCCGGGGTAACTACGTAAACAGACGCCGTTCGAGTGATTCCGCCGCACACGAGCACGCGACCCGCACCTCGAAAATCATGAATAATTCCATCGGTTGGCGCCGCCGCTCCCAAATCCAGGCTGGGGAGGCTGCTGGAGCCAAGCAGGGGAGGGGGGGTTACTGTGGAAACACCAGGGGTGGGTTTGAAGCAGGTGTTGCTGTCAGTCTTCTCCTGCGCTTCAACAACACCTCCTCCTCCAGAAGGGGCGGGAAACATCCCAAACCCCAGGAGGACCTTCTGAGCAGGTCAGGTGACAGCGGAGGTGAGAAGCATCAAACATACTTTAGTCACTCCTGCATATATCAAGCGACTCATTGATTTATGGATTCCGTCGTAGCCTCGCTCTCGGACCCCGCGGGGAGCGGCCGATGGTCTGGAGTCCGTCTGAATGGATAAAGAAAATATGTCTTGTACGACGTGCTGCCCCCTCTGGACCGGAGGTGGAGTCGCAGCTACGGATCGCGCGACGTTTTCCAGCCGCGGAGCTACCTAAGTTACAGAGCTACGAAAATCATTTTCAATTTCTCTGTGAAGTGTTTATCGGTCCGATTTTTTTTTTTCCACGTTAGAGTTCGAAACAAGCCTCTCGAATTTTCGGGACGATTTGTCACCAGTAAGACATTTCTTTGCTAATTTATCTCCCCATTACTCTCCAAACTTCCCTGCTGGAGGCGCATTTACATCTTGTTAATTTCTTATTTACATGGCGACGCCGTCCTCCCCGAGGAAAAGGAAACCGCTCCATCAATTAATCTGGGAGTCCTTCTTTGTGAAGCTGAAGCAGAAGATGAGGAATCACTGCGGCGCAGCTCCGGCGCAGCTCCGGCGCACTCAACCTGGACCTGGACCTTCTACACCACAGGTAGCACTGGGAGCAGCAGCAGGAGCCGTGAGCGGTGGCGGCAGCAGTAGCAGTAAGTAGTAGTAGCAGTATTAGTAAGTAGTCTAAGTAGTAACTGTAAGTGGTAGTAACAGTAGCGGTAAGTAGTAATAGCAGAGGCAGTAAATAGTAATAACAGAAGTGGTAAGTAGTAATAGCAGTAGCTGTAAGAAGTAGTAGCAGAAGCGGTAAGTAGTAATCTCAGTAGCTGTAAGTAGTAGTAGCAGTATTAGTAAGAAGTAGTAGCAGTATTAGTAAGTAGTAATAGCAGTTCTAGTAAGTACCAATATTAGTAAGTAGAAGAAGCAGTAGTAGTAAGTAGCAGTAGTAGTAAGTAGTAGTAGCAGTAGTAGTAAGTAGCAGTAGTAGTAAGTAGTAGTAGCAGTAGTAGTAAGTAGCAGTAGTAGTAAGTAGTAGTAGCAGTAGTAGTAAGTAGCAGTAGTAGTAAGTAGTAGTAGCAGTAGTAGTAAGTAGCAGTATTAGTAAGTAGTAGTAGCAGTAGTAGTAAGTGGTAGTAGCAGTAGTAGTGAGTAGTCATAGCAGAAGTAGTAAGTAGTAGTAGCAGTATTAGTAAGTAGTAGTAGTAGTATTTGTAAGTAGCTGTATAAGTAAGTAGCAGTATTAGTAAGTAGTAGTAGTAGTACTAGTAAGTAGCAGTATTAGTAAGTAGTAGTAGCAGTATTAGTAAGTAGCAGTATTAGTAAGTAATAGTAGTAGCAGTAGTACTAAGTAGCAGTATTAGTGAGTAGTAGTAGTAGTAGTATTAGTAAGTAGCAGTATTAGTAAGTAGTAGTAGTAGTAGTAATAGTAAGTAGCAGTATTAGTAAGTAGTAGTGGCAGTATTAGTAAGTAGTAGTAGCAGTATTAGTAAGTAGCAATATTAGTAAGTAGTAGTAGCAGTAGTACTAAGTAACAGTATTAGTAAGTGGTAGTAGCAGTAGTACTAAGTAGCAGTATTAGTAAGTAGTAGTAGTAATAGTAATTAGCAGTATTAGTAAGTGGTAGTAGCAGTATTAGTAAGTAGTAGTAGCAGTAGTAGTAAGTAGTAGTAGCGGTATTAGCAAGTAGTAGTAGCGGTATTAGTAAGTAGTAGTATTAGTTAAGTGGTAGTAGTAGTATTAGTAAGTAGTAGTATTGGTAAGTAGTAGTAGCGGTATTAGTAAGTAGTAGTAGCGGTATTAGTAAGCGGTAGTAGCAGCATTAGTAAGCAGTAGTAGCGGTATTAGTAAGTGGTAGTAGCAGCATTAGTAAGTAGTAGTAGCGGTATTAGTAAGTAGTAGTAGCGGTATTAGTAAGTGGTAGTATCAGTCAAGTGTTAGTATTAGTAAGTAGCGGTGACTGAAGGTGTTTCCCCGCCTCCAGTCTTGCAGGTCAGAGTGTTTGGCCTCCCCTGAGGCCGGCGTCTCTCCGGCGTCTCTCCGGCGTCTCTCCGGCGTCTCTCCGGCGTCTCTCGGCCACTCGAACGCTCTATGGAAGCTCTCCATTATTAATACTGTGTGATTATTATTCTCTTGCCGTGGGAAACGTATTGAATTATTGATTTTATTTTATTCATTTATTTATTTATCTATTTTCAATTTCACCGTGTCTTTCTGAAGGAGCCGGGCTCCGGATTGCTTTTTTCCCTCTTTCTCTTTGATATAGCGAGCGTGACGTCAGGCGAGGAGCCGCCGAGCGAAGCAGCTGAGAGCTCATTCCTTTTTCTTCCTGATGAAAGAAAACCCACTATTCTATTTATTTGGTTTCTTCCTTTTATGTGTATATGCCTTTTTTTCCGCACAAGTGTAGAATACCAGTCTCTGTGGGCTACATTAACTTCACATCCAGCATTGAAAGTGTTTACCTACACACACACACACACACACACACGCACACACACACACGTATATGTGTTTCTCTACGTCAGGGCAGTACAGACGGGTCAGCGATGCAGAGGTTTGGGTCGGAGCTCAGCTCCCGCAGCTTCTGTCCGCTCCGATCGGCCGACGAGGCCGGGTTTCCTGATCCGAACCCGCCCGCCATCGACGGCGTCCGGCTCCGCCATCCTCACGCCGTCGGTCCCGTCGGTCCCGTCGGTCCCGTCGGTCCCGTCGGCCGGACTCTCCCTGCAGGTCCAGATGTACAAAAGCAGAATCCAGGCTTTACCCGGGTATTCATTCAGGAAAGCAGAAAAGAAAAGATTAATAGGAGCTGCAGCGCGGGTGGAAATAACACAAAAGGCGGGCAGCCTGGAAAGCAAATGAATGCCGTTTGCATAAAAAAGGGACTTAATAAATACCTTTTGAGAATAATAGAATTAAAGCTGCATTGGTAATAAATCACGGGAGCTTTTCGGATGAACCCAAACTTTACCTCCCAAGATTTAATGAATATGCGGCCACGCCAAGTTCTGAGCGCCGTCGGACCTCAGCTTCAACTGCTCGGCGTCTTTGTCGCAAGGCGTCTTGCGTTCGAATCCTCGATCCCGGCCCTCGTCTCTGCTCCGACAACAACCCCTCCCTGAAAGAGGGGCAAAGGGGACCAGGAGGGGTCTTGGAGGAGAAGGTCCGATGGGGGCCGATGGGCTTCGGTTCGAGGGGAGGGGAGGAGCGTGGCGGCCGTGAACATCACACCAGCTTGAGCGACGCCGTGAAAGCGCCACCTGGAAAACGGGGATGCGTCGGCCGAATGTTTGCCGATGGACATCAGCCCCGGCGGTATGCTCGTTTCTATGCTCGTTTCTATGCTCGTTTCTATGCTCGTTTCTATGCTCGTTTCTATGCTCGTTTCTATGCTCGTTTCTACGCTGGTTTCTACGCTCGTTTCTACGCTGGTTTCTACGCTCGTTTCTTCGCTCGCCTCAGCAAAGGGCAGCTCGACTCTGCTTTTTTGTTGGTTTTTTATCGGGCAGTTTTTCCGCCAAAGAGATCCAGCGGTCCATTTGAACGTGGAAAGTGCAAAGAGTCCACTCGCAGAAATGATCATCACAGATAAACCTCCGCCGTGACATGTTTAGCCTGCAGGCCACGGTCATATTTCCCCCTCTTGCATCAGCGTCTTCCCCGTCCTCTCATCACGCACCGGTACGCAAATCGATAGTGTGATGAGCCTGCTAATAATTCTGAACCGCGGTCGACTCCGTGCCGGTGGCAAAACCATTATTTATCGGGACGGTCGCCTGTTGGATCCCCGGCGGCCCGCAGCCGGACGCCCGGGATTTAGACTTTCCCACCGGACACCGCTTCATCTTCTCCGCATCTATCGTCCATCTCAAAGACGGATCTCCGTCGGGTCCTGAGGAAACCTCTCGACATGCTTGTCCTTCTCCACCCGGGTTTGGTTGAACTCTGAGGTGTGGTTGGCACGTTAGAAGACGGACGCGTTGCGTGAGATGAGGATCGTCCCGGTCGTCCCGTCCTCCCGGAGCCCTCAGCTCCTGGCCTTTTTCTCAGGTTCTCTCCTCCCTGAGTTTCTCCAGGGCCAGCAAACCATCACGCCATACTGTCAGTGAAGGTTCTGGGTGGTCCGGGCTTCAGCCCATTATCATCACATCTGGCCTTCAGAAGCTTCTCGGACGAGATGTGAAACATCTTCGAGGGGAGAAAGTTCTTTTGGCAGAAAAAGATTTGACACTGACCGCAGAATCCAGGTAGATCTTGGACTCGGAGTCCGGACCGGAAGGAAAGGTGCGAACGGGAGGGTGGCCTTCAATCATCAATCTTGGTTCCCTGTGTTCGTATGTTCTTCTGAGCGATGGCTGCGGGACAAGAAGATGACAACGTGCGAGAGACAGAGTGTGCGGTTAATGAATCAACATCAATGCGACGCTCAGATGACGATATCTGTACACGCTCGGGTCAACTTAATTAAATCTTTTAACGGCGGTTCAAACACAAGGACATAATGAAAAGTTACTCTTAATTTAAGTGCCAAACTGTGAAATAGTAGCAACAATTGTAAGGTCACAGGAAGTAATTAAAAACCTTAATTGGGAAAACGGGATTAAGAAACGATTAGGAGCGCGTGCGTTGTGAAGGCATCGCAGGTTGGAGGAAGGCTCACCGAGATGATGTCATCTCAGATGCGCAAGATCATTGGCTGGAATGCCGCGGATCTAATAACCTGCCCGTTCAAAATCCGTATTTGACGATGAATAATGCATCGTCCTTCGGAGGATGCCGAAAACGTCCGAGTCGGGGAAAAAGTCGTGGAAGTCACGTCCATCCGTTTCACCCGACACGCCGCCGTTTGACTTCCAGAGCTGCCCTTCCCCTCGTCGACTGCCCGCCGCCGCTAAACAAACCAACCGCAATGTGAAATAAGACGTTCTGCTGATGAAAGACAAACCGAACCTGCGAGCCCTCGCGGCGGCCACCACCTTCACCAAAGGTTCTGAGCGTTCCCTCTGGATCAAGAGCTTTTTTTTACTTTGTTCCCCTGGAATTTCAGAAACGCTGTGGTTTAAAAAGCTCTCTTTCAACTTCCGGGCAAATTTAATTCCATCAGAGTAAAATCTGTTCACGCTTCTTGCTAACAAGCTAATGTTAGCCAAGGGGCAACCGGAGACAGAATCTACAGAAGCGTCGTGAGCGAGCGGGCGACAGATGAGCTTCAATTTTTACCGCTTCCTCGTAGGAGAATAAAAACAGCAGTTTCCAAGACGTTACTCCGTCCGCAGGACCGGAGTAGCACTTGAACATCCACCAGACAGACAAGAAGATGTCTGGTGATCTGAGATAACGGCGGCCTATAAAGGGATTTTCATGACAATGCACATCTTCGAGAACGCCACATGGCCTTAATTAAAAAAAGCGCGCTTCCGATTAATTGCGTCGAAGGCGGGGGTTGGCAAGCTGAGTGAGTCCGTGCAGATCCTCCGGCTGCACCGTTCCTGGCCGTCAAAGGGCTGCCGAGGAGTCATCCGCATGTCCGGCCATTACTCGTTCTTCTGCCTGACAGAGCGGCCTCCTGCTGCCGGGCGGCGCCGACACACGACCACGAGCCCGCCGACACCTCCATGAAGGCATCAGCACCAACCTGTGGACTCCATGCCCTCCATGGATACTGGACTTCAGAGAGTTGTAGAACATCAACAGGACGCTGAGAGCTTCGGTCAAGAAGTCGACGGGCCTCCGTAGGCCGCCTCAAAGTCGTGGTTCACAACCCCCTCGGCCGGATCATCATCGGGAGCGGCTTTGGAGACCCGTTCCAAAGGAGGACATCGGTCAACATCCTCAAGATCTCGTTCAGACTGGACAAGAGGATCCATGTGGTGACCATCGACGCTAATGAGGCTCGGCTCTCCGATGGAACGCAGCAGATGTTCAGGACAAATATCCGGGGATCCCGGGCAACCGTGAGGAGGACAGCCACGGGCAAACCCCTCCAGAGGGCGAGGAAGGTCCTGAAAAGCCAGCTGAGTGGCGAGAACAAGATCGGAGCGATAAACAGCTCCACCTGCCAGTGAGCAGGAGCCGGAAAGACCAGAAGCTCCCGATGATGCGTGAAGCGTGCAGCGTCCGGAGGCTGGAGGCTAAGCAGGAAACAGGAGCCACAATCCTGGAGAAACAGCGCGTCTCCGGGAGAACGACCCCAAGACGGCGCCACGGCCGATCCGCTGAGTGAACGCCTCCGAGTGCAGCATTGGTTAATCATCTCCACCCATTGAAACACCGGCTCGGGCCTCTCCGGACTCGGGCCGCGAGAGGCCGGCGCAATCGATGCTAAGCCACCCGCTCTGGCGCGGTGACGACGGAGCCCTTGAGCGGAGCGGCTTCCTGTCGGACCGCGAGGCCGGCGACCCTGTGGCTGCAGCAGGAGGGGAAGTGACGGGACGGTGGACGGTGACGTGTTAGCGCTGCGCTCCCTGGAGCTCCGCTAACAGAAGCTCCGGTTGATTGTAGCTCGTCGTGAAGCTCCGACCGGCGCTGTCGGCACTCTAATGAAGAGAGAGACGAGCCGCCGTCTCAGTGACGCCGACGTTTTTATTTTTTGGTTTATTTTTTAATGAGCATTGAGTACTCTTCAAATAAGACGTGGGTGTTTTGATGTCCTCCCTCCCTCTGTATCCACAGGACGCAGCCATAAACGCCGAGCGCTGCAATGGCGCGCCGCCAGTCACACATTTCCCCGTTACATCCGCATAAATTCTGACTGAGCTTAAATCAAACCTTTTTTCAATGTGAATCTCTTCACATCACAGGATCCCTCTGATCTGATCTCAATATTATTATTATTATTATTATTATCATTATTGTTATTATTACTAATTTTACGCGGCAACAAGATCAATATAGATACCATAACAGTAATATCTGTAACAGGAAACGTTATTATAGGAGTTCTGTTCTAACACTGAACTACTGAGGGGTCCCTGACAACCACTGGTTGCTAAGCTGACATGCTAGATGTTACCAAAAGTTACTTGCTATGCTACTCTATCGACTTGCTGTGGTATAAAGTATAACGCCTGTGAACGGTCTGCTTGTTGAATCAAGGATGATCCATTTATTCCAACCGAATCCATTACATCATGCTGGGCAAGGTGTCCACAAGCGAAGTCCAACCGAAGTGAGCTAGCATAGCGCTTGGCTTTTAGCCTTTAGCGTCCTGCGTTTAACGTCCTGCTTTGGCGGTCAAAACCCTTTGCCCTTCCAGGTAGGAGCCCTGACCAACAACATACAGTTCCCAGCCATGTACCTGTTAAAATAACAAATATATGGCAAATAACATGCACTACCCAGAGGACAAAAACAAATAAATCACACCCAAAAACAAAACATACATTTTGGCTCCTACACATGTCATCATCATCGTCGTCGTCGTCATCGTTGTTGATGTTATTATCAATAGCGACACTAGTAAGAATGGTAAAACTAGTGGAAAAAACAGTAATAGTCACCATGTGAAAATGACTAAACAGAGCTGGAAGACACTCAGGCTAAACCATCACAGTATTTGATCTATTTCTTCTGTATAAACACAGAGAGCGCGTCCCAACGTCGGAGGTTAAAAAAAAAAAACCTTTGCTCTTCGCTTTGGATTCTGACCGTTGGAGTGTCAAAGTAATGTGTCCTCCTGCCTGTATCTGACATGAGCTTTCTGGTCCTCAGCAGCAGCTGGCAGACCCTGAGGTCCAGGCGGGAGGTGGACTGATGCTACTGATGCTACTGCTGCTACTGATGCTACTGATGCTACTGACGCTACTGCTGCTACTGCTGCTACTGATGCTACTGATGCTACTGCTGCAACTGATGCTACTGCTGCTACTGATGCTACTGCTGCTACTGATGCTACTGATGCTACTGATGCTACTGACGCTACTGCTGCTACTGCTGCTACTGATGCTACTGATGCTACTGCTGCTACTGATGCTACTGCTGCTACTGCTGCTACTGCTGCTACTGATGCTACTGCTGCAACTGATGCTACTGCTGCAACTGATGCTACTGCTGCTACTGCTGCTCCTGATGCTACTGACGCTACTGCTGCTACTGCTGCTACTGCTGCTACTGATGCTACTGATGCTACTGCTGCTACTGCTGCTACTGCTGCTACTGCTGCTACTGATGCTACTGCTGCTACTGATGCTACTGATGCTACTGATGCTACTGACGCTACTGGTGCTACTGCTGCAACTGATGCTACTGCTGCAACTGATGCTACTGCTGCTACTGATGCTACTGCTGCTACTGACGCTACTGCTGCTACTGCTGCTACTGCTGCTACTGCTGCTACTGCTGCTACTGATGCTACTGCTGCAACTGATGCTACTGCTGCTACTGCTGCTACTGATGCTACTGCTGCTACTGATGCTACTGCTGCTACTGATGCTACTGCTGCTACTGATGCTACTGATGCTACTGATGCTACTGCTGCGGTGTCAGGCTCCTCAGAGACCATGGTTTTCAACGTCCGGTCTCCAAAGGCTTGTATCGGAACAACGGTTTCAGGAACTCTGTGAAACGTGGCGAGGTGTCACTAAAACCCCGGTCTTTCTCCAATCTAGGGCGGCCCTGCTGAGAACCTTCAAATGTCTCCAAGTCGCTGATTCACCGCCGGCATCCGCCGTCAGTTCCGTTCCGATATGATTATACGGTCGCTTACGTGCACCCGAGGAGAACAATCGTCCGCCGTAAAATCATGTATCTTAAATAAACCATCTCAGAAGGTAGAGCGTTAAAAATACAGCCGTCGACAAAAGCGGAATTAAAGGAAATAGAATTAAATCCTCCCGATTTATGCGACTGACGTCGGCGGAGCGACCGTCTAATCCGAGTACGTACGAAATCTTTGCAACATTTATAGACGGCTATACATTCTTTATACGTCGGAGGCCTCGGAAGAACATCTCCGTGCCTAAAATGACACCCAGCGACTGCGACCGGGTATTGTGCGTCCGCCGGCGTTAATGCAGGTTACATCAGCCTTCGTATCCCGGGCACTTCCAGGTACCGACGCATTAGATGGAAACACATGTCGCACTGAATACAGAAGAGGAACCTCCCGTCTGGCTGGAACATCCAGATGGGTACGGCGGGGGAACCGGATAAAAATATTCCGGCCCGCTGATTGCTGCTTTCCGGCGGAGGCGCTCCCCCCGTGCGGCTCATTTATTATAGAAAGGCACACACTGGAGGAAGATGTTTGACCCTGCAGAGGAGCTTGAAAGAGACAGGGTGATTCAGGGTCACCTCCCAGGCATCGCAGATGCGCCTGATGGATCCGTGTCGACCCGCGCAGACGCCGACTTCTATCCTTTGCGATGTGGCAGAAGTTAAAAGTGTGTCAGAGCGAGGCTTCACCGCCAGGCGTGTTAAATAATTCCTGCCCTCTTTCCTTTCGCCTTTGAATCTCTCAATTGCGGACGAAAAAAAAAAAGGGAAAATCCTGGACTCGGATTAGATGAATCTTTAATGCAGATCACAACGCTCATTTGGACCTTGGTCTAACTTCGGCGTCTCCGCGGACCAGAAGCGCGTGTCACTCTGATGGCGTTCCACGCGGGCCGCCGTGCGGCGCGTCTTACGCTAGCAGCGCTAATGAGGTGATCTTTGAGGGAGCGTTTCTTCGGTCGAGTCCTGCGTCGACACAGATCGGTAAACGCTCCGCACGCGACGCGGTGACATTGACCGCGCAGCTGTCGCTTTGAAATACAATAAACACCTTGGCGTGGCGTCGGAGGCCCTGTAATGAGGCGTGGCTGGAACCGGGATCTTCACACCGGAGCTGCAAATGTTCTCAACTCTTTCCAAAATGATGCGCCGTGGAGAAAAATGATCCTCAGAGTCACGTATGAGGTCAGCCGCTGATACCGGGCGCGACGGGGTCACGCAGGGCCGAGGTCCAGCCCGGGCAATATGCATAGATCAGAAAAAAATGGATCTGTTCCCCAAGGGACAAAATATACACTGCTCAAAAAAATAAAGGGAACACTTAAAAAACACATCCTAGATCTAAATGAATGAAAAATTCTTATGAAATACTTTGCTCTTTACACAGTTGAATGTGCTGACAACAAAATCACACCAAAATGATCCATGGAAATCCATTGTATCAACCCATGGAGGTCTGGATTAGGAATCACACTCCAAATTAAAGTGTAAAAACAAACTCCAGGCTGATCCAACTTTGATGTAATGTCCTTAAAACAAGTCAAAATGAATCTGTGTTGCTTCCTGAGTGGACACTATGATTTCACACAAGTGGGATTGACTTGGAGTTACATTGTGTTGTTCAAGTGTTCCCTTTATTTCTATGAGCAGTATATAAATACATATAGACCGTCATTTGCGGACGATTGAGCACACCTGAATATTAGCCGCACCGCCAAAATATAACTAAATATATAGACGCCTTCATGTACAGGCCACACTTGTCACTAAGCTACAGGTGTCCATGTTATAACAAGAGATATTTACACACAAACAACACATTTTTTAAAATTTTCATTAAATCCATAGACGTACTGGAAATGCTTTTTTCCAAACACTGGCTGGACCGCGGCGGATGAAGAAGATGAATAATAAACAAGACAAGGAAAAGTCCATCCATCCACTTTCCATCCAGCCCAAGGTCATCATGGTCTTCCTCCCGCACACTAAAACCATTCGAGTCGTCTTCTTCGGCGTCGGAATCGAACGGCCTCAGAACGTCACGCTCGTTTCATCGGCCCCGAGCGACCGAGCTAAATGTTTTGGCGGCGTGGAGCTGGTTAGCCCCAAAAGATCCGAAAATTAGCCGCATCGTTGTTGAAGGCTCGGTGTTCAAAGCGTGGGAAGAAAGTAGCAGCTTATGGTCGGAAAATGGCGATCTATAAACATACAGATTGCAGAACAAGTCCACCTGGACAGGTGAGGAGGGAGCGAGGAAGACCGGGAAGGATACCAGGATGGATTCTTGGGCAAATTACAACTTTCATTCTGACTCTGCCCGTGGCTGACCGACCTCCGACCTCCGACCACGACGTTAAAAAGTCAAATAAAAGCCACAGAAGATATGAAAACTCAGTCGACTTTGACGGGACGGCCTTCGATGTTCGGACTATCAGAATCAGAAGTTCCTGGTCCTTCCCCCGGTCCTGGGCTGGGATCGCCAGGCAGAGGCTCTGAGAAGGACGGGGATCACGGAGGGATGAAGGTGCGAAGGACAAGAGGAGAATCCACATAAACGCTCTTTATCTAAAGATCAGCCAGATCCCAAATCCAGAAGCAGGATGATAAAACTCCCCAAAACATTAGAGTTTACATTCCCGGGCCGGGTTTCTGGTGCAGGAACGTAAACAAGAGTCCTGCATCCCGTCTGACGGGACGGTTGCAGACACACAAATCACAACTTTCAGCTGAGAAAACCTCCATCAGCCACCCAGAGCGGGTTCTCCCTCACATATACCGGTCGTCTCAATTAGAAGCCGGAGAGATGTGTGTGTGTGTGTGTGTGTGTGTGTGTATGTGTGTGTGTGGGGGGGGGGGGGGTATTTACGGTCGCTGTAATTGAAATAAAACATCAGTTAGCAAACTGATTGCCTTGATCACAACAACAAGAAACAAGTCCGCTGATAATCGAGCCGACAGCTGCCAGGAGGAGAGGCTGGGAGACGCTCCTTCATCCTCAAAGACACAGAGAAGAAGAAGAAGAAGAAGAAGAAGAAGAAGAAGAAGAAGAAGAAGAAGAAGAAGAAGAAAACAGCCCAAAAGTTGAGCTTCATTATCCATCGTCTGAGGAAGAAGAGCCCAGGAGGAGGAGGGGATGCAATGAGATCATCAGCATCCATCGATGGACGGAGAGATGGATAGATAGATGGATCCTCCTGAGAGTCCTTCATGGACAGTGTACTGGTTCCTCCCCTTGGGACCAGGGGAGGAACCCGAGGAGCCCTGAGGAACCCAACGCAGACACGGGGAGAATCCAAGCAGGGGTTTCCTTGCCGTGAGGCAGGAGTTCTAGCCGCCGCGCTCCCGTGCAGCTCAGTGGATGTCCTTGAGATACCAGCTGGTCCTGGAAGAAGAGCAGGAAGAAGATCTTCTCCTTGAGTCTCGTCTCCACAAACCCCTGCGAGCCTTCATCATGCACTGGGTGTCTCTGGTCCTCAGCACCAGGAAACAGTAGGGGGTGCAGACCTTCGTCCTCCTCCAAGCTGCAGTGTGAGAGGAGGATCGGTGTGTGTGTGTGTGTGTGTGTGTGTGTGTGTGTGTGTGTGTTCATGTGTGTGCATGTGTGTGTGTGTGTGTGTGTGTGTGTGTGTGTGTGTGTGTGTGTGTGTGTGTCCTGCTGCTTTGGATTCATCCACCGCTCCCTCAGAATAGGTCTGGATGCAAACCGTGGGCGGGACACGGCGAGCGTGAGGCTCCGCCTCCGCGGCCTGTCAGCTGTCAATCATCCTGTGGAAACCCGAGCCGCTCCGGCCGCTCCTCGGCTCACATTCTGCGAGAACCCGACTCGTGGAGGACGTTCACGGAAAGAGCTCGCCGATGAGAAGATGAATGCCGGTCCTCGGCCCGGCGTCCGCTCTGGGCGCCATCGCTTGGTGGAGATACCGACCTCCATGAAGGCGCCCGCCGCACGGGAGAAGAACCACGGAGATATTTGCTTTGTGATGCTCGGAGAGAATAACATTCAACGTCCGTCTGCCTTCTGCACGCTGACCTTCACAGCTTCTGAGAGCCGCAGACCCGGAGGGCTCGCAGGAATTCGGCTTTGAATAGCAGCTCCTTCCTGGACCTACACGGCTGCTCCTCCAGGGCCCTGACACATCACCAGCTCCTCACTCCTGCGTTTATCAGATTGGAAATGGATATGAAGTGCTTTTGTTCACTTCAGCAAAGACCAGGAGAGCCCAGGGACCCCTCAGCGCCCCGGTAACCCCGTGGGATCAGGAAGGACGGGACCACTGACTATTTAGGTGAAGAAGACCTCACCTCACCCTTCCAAGACCTCGCTCAGATACCAGCGGCGAGTAGCTACCAAGACCAGTGGCTACCAAGACCAGTACCTACCAAGACCAGTGGCTATCAAGACCAGTAGCTACCAAGACCAGTAGCTACCAAGACCAGTAGCTACCAAGAGCAGCAGCTACCAAGACCAGCGGCTACCAAGACCAGTGGTTACCAAGACCAGCAGCTACCAAGACCAGTACGTACCAAGACCAGTACAGTGGCTTCCAGTAGCCAGACCGGGTCCAGATGGCCGGAGATGGAAGTGGATCGGTCGGATCGCCCAAGTGTCTCCCCAGGGTTTGCTGCTGCTCCTGCCTTCTCCTCCGCTGGACCATGAACTTCCCCTCCGATCCCAAACCCACCTGGGTATCAGACCCGGGCTTTGCCGGCCGGTGGAAGCCGTTGCCGCGGTGACGGCCGCTGTTGCACCCAAACAGCCCCGAGGAGCCGCCCAGATCCGGTCGGGGACCGATTGCGGATAAACCGCTCGGAAGAGGACGGCACGTCTCCTGCCCTCAGAGGTTCTGCCTCCCGCTGATGGCGCCGGCCGGCAGCCCTCATGCCACCCACCGAAGAGTGCGGATGTTTTCATCACGTGCACGACTCGTCTGCCGTCCCTGCTGCATCTTATATATCAGAGCTGATTCGCCATCGTTAAGAGGCGAGACAATGAACGGCGACTCAACTCCGGCTTCGATTCCACGTGCAGCCGGCGCTCGGAGGTATTTTGCCGAGGCAAAAGGCAATTTTCTCTTTTGGTCTTTGTGCTTCTCGTAAAGAGCCGGGAGGGCCATTTAAGGTGTTATTTTCCGGGACGTCTGCGGCCGCTCTCCGGGACGACCGGCTTCACCGGCGACGGGACAGAAGAGGTCAACCGGGCTCAGCAGCGCCGGAGTAACCTTGTGCGGTCTGTTTTCCTGGATACTCAAATGAAAGCCTCTCCCTGCAGTCTTGGCTGTGTGGATTTATACGGCGAGAGGAATCCGAGCTCCACCAGTTCTTTCGCCGTACTGTCGCCGCCGCAATATTTATTTGAAGAAGGATATTTGAGTCCTTGCCGCTCCAAACAAATCAGCGGCAGCTCTGCAGGCCAGATCTCGTGGAGCCCAGATCTTCTGCCCGGTGGCGCCGCACAACGCCATCATGTGACCGGCCGAAGGCGTCCGCTCTGCGGTTCGAAAGACGCCGGCGTCGGCGTTGACTGTCCTACGTGGAAGATGAGGTTCATCTTGTGAACCGGCTTAAGGAGCTCATCACGTCGAATTCATCTGTGCGGCGCAACGGGGATACATCCTGAAGCCATCGCAACAATGAGCTTTCAAGTAGAATTGGAAAGAGTCCTCAGCCGGCGGACGGGAAGAGGAGGATGACGCAGCTCCGCCGTCCGGCGTCGAGCCGCCGCGGACACGAAGGCGCCGGCTGATTTGAAACCGGACGGCGGCCGCAGAGGACGGAGGTGAAAAGAGGGGGATTCAACGCGGGGTTTCGTCCACAAATGAGAAAGCGGAATCAGCTCTGCGGAGGAGCAGAGCAGGGCTGCTTATCTTCTCCCTCGCAGATTGTTGTCGGCAGACCGGGCGCAGAGGTCCGGACCAAATGGAGAACGGATGACAGGCTAATCCCGGCGTTCTGCATCGCGAGTCTGCGCTCATTTCTGCGCTTCCTCGGAAGAAGGAATCGCTTCGGATGTACAGCAAATGAAAAGCGAGTTTCCTTTTTATTTGTCCTTTTTCTTCTAAGGGTTGTTGACGCAGGTTTTCTTTGCAAAGATCTCTCGCGGTTCGTGCGTCGGGAAGAAGCACAATGACTGTCAGGACGTTCTATCGACAAGTTCGAGACGACGCCCACTTTCTCCTTTTCTATCGTATTCTAAATATAATCCAGGCGTCATCGGCTTATCGGCGCTGTCATATATGAATGATCGGACCGTTCCACGATGGAGATAAGAACGTAGCCTTGTAGAAACGGGATGGAGAATGAAAGGATCCGACCTTCACAATGGGCTCAGTGAAGATAAGTGCTTGTCGATGGGTGAGACGTGTCACTCCCGGCTTCTTGGTTGGTCGTCGTCCCTCCGGGAAACTCCTGACTCCTAAGCAAATTAAAATCCTGCGCTCCCGCCGGCGGGCCGAGGCCCGGACGGTCAGGGGAAGGACTTCTCCCAGAGTTTAGAGAACTTAAAAGTTTGGCGAACTCAATTTGTCGGGCGGCGGACGCAGCCGGTCTAATCAGAGCGTCCAACCAGTGCCATTAATCTGCAGATAAAGGCCAGCGGTGTCCGGCTGCCGGGGGAACTTTGCTCAAACCGAGGCCGCCTGGGCTTGAAGGAGGCGCCGTATTGTATAACTGAAGAGGCGGTCCTGGCCGTGCGGCTCCTCGCCAATATCCTCCCGTCGTTCACCCGTTCCTTTCTCGCCATCCTGCACAAGGACGGCTCACGGCCGCTTCACGGACCGTCTGCGCAGAAAAACAAAACCAAAGAGTGCCAATCCTCGGTTTTCTAAGTGTCGGCGTATTCCCGCCGACGCCGGAGCCACTGGGGTGTTTTCAAGCCGTGCGTTGCGTGAGCGTGCACGGACGGCGTATCGATCCAAACCCCGGCCGGAGACCTTCCGGCGTACGGCCGTCAGAGGCGACGCCGCGGCCGTTCCTCGCCCCGGCTGTCAGTCAGCCGCCAGAAAAGGCCGATGACATTTTCTTTTTCTTTTCCGCAGCCGTGACCTTCTCCGCCGAGCGGCCGACCCGCAGCCGAGGGACGCGCCATTCTCCAAAGGTGCACGTCCAATGGCGCCGGGCGCTTTTCAAAGGGGTCCCCCGACCCGACCCGCCTCGCCCGCAAAATACAAAGACGCAACATTTGCGACGTGCACGGCGGCCCATCCTCCGGCGTTCGAAGCGCATCTCCGAAGCTCCTGCGCAAAGTCGGAGCACGTCGTCCTGCGCCGCGGAAAAAGGAGGGAAGTCGGCCGGCGCCGCGCATTCACTTCGGAAGATGACTGGCGAAATAATTACCCCCATTATAAATGGCACCGACAGATTTAAGTCAAACACTCTTTCTTTGTTGATACTTGCTAATGATGATTTATGATCGCGGAGCATTAACGTGCACGCAGTGATTCATCACAGCCCAAAAAGCTGCAAGACTCACCAACTCCCATTATTTGATTAATATTTTAGCGGAGTAATTAGGCCGGCGCAGGCTGGTTAGGGAGCAAAGATTAAAAGGCAGGGAGAAGACAGTTTAAAATACAGAGGACCGGGCCTTTTGTGCGCTTGTTCGGTTTTATTTAACAGTCACAATTACATTTTTCCGGTTATTTATCTTTCGTATCTACGGACAAAATGTTGTTGCCGTAATATCACGGATATCAGGGATACAAAGGGTCCGTATAGATTTTTCATCCTCCGCACCTTCAGCTCCACGTTCCCTTCATAACACCCGGCAAAGTCCGACTCGGCAAACAAAGCATTCAGCTTTCGAGATCTTATTCAAATTAACACGCCGCTTTAAATTCGGCGAATATTCAACAATAAGTATTACTTGTTTTGTTGTTGGGAAAGTAGGTGAGTCCAAAACAAGGCCGGTTTATAACTAGGCCACTCAAAAGAAACATCTTTACGGCTAGAAGCTCCACTTGCGTAGAATAATAAAGCAGAAGAAATAATGACGATGATGATAACAGTAATACCAACTTATTATTATTGTTGTTGTTGAATGTGGATCCAGCGGAGGCAGAGCCGGGAGGAGACGGGTGTCTGCAGAGGAAGGAAGGAGGTGCATTATGGGATTCCCCCAGAAGATGAACCTCTGGCGGCGTTAGCAGGGGCTAGCCTCATGCTAGCTATAGGCTGTCCTGGGCAGATGTTGCTGATGATGGTTGTACGATTGGTCCCGGTGAACCGTCCACCGGTAACTCAACCCATCGGGGTGAAGGTATCTGGGTCTGCTTCAGGTGGACTGCAGGCTCCGTCAGATCACACGCACTCCGCGACAAAGACTGAGGAGGCTTGTTTCTTCCTCCTCGGAGAATCTTCACGAATCACTCCTCATTTCCTGCTGGAGATGCGAAGCGGAGCTTTAATGGAGATCAGACGTAATCCCGAACAGATACTCGGAGATGCCGAGCGTGCGCGTGGAGCGTCATACAAATGCGTCGGGCGAGAACCGCACGATCCCCGGTAATTACATTTGGAAAGAGTTTTCCTCTGGCCGGGTCGCCGCCCGCACATCCAGCGGCTTCTGTCTTCCCGGAGGGTTTGTGGCTTCCTCTCTCTTTGTGTGTCGGACCCTCAACTCCCCTCGATGCACCCCGGTTCCAACGGAGCGAAGGCTCGGCTCATCGGAGCGACGCCCAACGTCCTCCTTCGTGACGGAAGGCCGTCCTTGGTCACCGTCCCCCCTTTGTGATGCGCCCACAAATCACTCGTCCTCAGCGGGTGTGTTTAGCAGGAAGACGGCGGTTTGGTGGCGGTCCGGCATCGCAGGGCGGCCTGACAAGCCGGGGGACGAACTCTCCGTTCGCCGCCACGTACCGAGCGGTCTTCTGGTGGGTTCACAAGCTGATCCCATTCATGATTTCGGCATCAGAACGTCCTGGTCCACGGACGGACGGACGGACGGACGGACGGGGAAATCCCAGATCTGATTTTCTGTAAACCTCGAAACTGCTCTTTGCAGATCCGCTGTGCTCGGACCTCGTCAGCAGGCGGATCCAGGAGCCGCTTCCGCTCGCCTCGTGCCTCCTGCGTGGTCCTCTGTCACGGCAGCTTCAGACTTGCTGAACTCTCGCATTAGCGTCGGTGCATCTGCAGCGGGATCTCGGGGGAAAGCGGCCACGTCAGCCTCCCGGAGCTCCGGGCGACTCGGATCGCCTCGTGAATACGACCCAATACGAGACGGGAAGATGCTATTTTCGTCCGTTTCCTTTTAGCCGTCGTCCTCGTCGTCGTTGTTTACTTCCGACGGCCGGCGTAGTGGAATTAAAACACGGCCGCGTCGGTCTGCGTCCGCGGCCTGCCAGGCTGCGTATCTGCTAACAAGCTTCAAATCCAACGTTGCAGACAACATTTGATAAGGCTAAGGAGGTGTTTGGTCTGCCGAGGTTCCAACAGCTCCCTCCTCCCCATTGACCTCTTTCATGTGCCGAGATGAAATGCTTTAATCAGAAGCGCATCGTGCCGGGCTCTGTAACCCCCGACACACGCACTCTCGCACACACACACACACACACACACACACACACACACACACACACACACACACACACACACACACACACACACACACAGGCAAGCAAACACTCCCTACATCCTGCTTTTCACATCCCTCCGCCTGCCAATATTCCTTTTACTGTGTCATCAGCTGTCGACTTCCATCCATCTTCTTAAGTCTCTCCGGTATTCCTCCACCTCCTCCTCGCACAAACACCCATCCCTGCTACCCGCATACTCATTTCTTCCCCCCTCTCTGCGGCTCCCGAGTGTCAGTGCGCAGGAATCCCTCCGGGATCGTCCTAATTAGGCCATAAACCCGAGGAAGTGAAGGAATAAAAGAGAACAACCCCATCATGTTGTCCTGTTTTAGCGCCTCATAAGGCAGAGTGCGAGCGATAATTATGGCAAATGAACAAGATTAAAGCAGGGAGATGCGTCATGTTTTTTAAGCCCACACAATTAGTTTTTAGGGGCCACGGTGCACGGCGGACGCGCAATTACACAATCGCAATATGCTGAGTACTTCAAATCCGCGGGAGACAATAAGCGGCCGGATCTTCCGGTTAAAATTGGAGCGGACCGCAGACCCCCGCACGGGGAGCCGGCCGATACATTATTGAAGGCCCCGCGCTCTCGGACCATCCGAGCGGCGGCGAAAGGCCAGAGTTGAGTCTGAGGCGAGGCGGGGAGGCGGCGCCCAGACACACTTTCACCAAAGCGGTGAAAAACGGAGGCTAATGAAGCACCGACATCATCCTGATCAACCACCGCTGCGGCAGGACGGTCACTCATTCACATGGACGGGTGGACGGATGGACGGATGGACGGATGGACGGATGGACGGATGGACGGATGGACAGAAGAATGGATGGACGGATGGACGGATGGACGGATGGACCAATGGACGGATGGAAGGAAGAATGGATGGACGGATGGACGGATGGACGGATGGACGGATGGACGGATGGACCAATGGACGGATGGAAGGAAGAATGGATGGACGGGTGGACGGGTGGACGGATGGACGGGTGGACGGATGGAAGGAAGAATGGATGGACGGATGGACGGATGGGTGGATGTGACCCAGTGTGAAGAGCTTTGGGACCACAAGGTGATGACATGCAATATAAGGGAAAATTATCATTTATCATTTGCCTACATGCTATTAGCAGTGAATTGTGTGTGTATATATATGTATATATACATATATATACACACATAGATGCATTTATGTCTCTATATATCATATCAATATCCCCTACATTTTTCAACATCATTAAAATTTAAAAAAGCCGTGGATTTCGGTTGCTATGGAGATGAAGGAAGTGCGAAAAATGGGTTATGTATTATTAAAACAATAAGTTTGATGAAAGTTGTGATAAAAATGTGAATGTCGGAGTTTCATTCATCAGGCAGGATCGGATCCGTCGAGTAGGTGAAGGTCTCAGTGGGACGGGTGGACGACGGGTGGACGTCTCCATGTGTGTCCACACTGCAGCACCTTCACAGCCTTCGATGCAAGGATGGATGGATGGATGGATGGATGGACAGATGGATGGATGGATGGATGGATGGATGGATGGATGGATGGATGGATGGATGGATGGATGGATGGATGGATGGACAGATGGATGGATGGATGGATGGATGGATGGATGGATGGATGGACAGAAGGATGGATGGATGGATGGATGGATGGATGGATGGATGGATGGATGGACAGAAGGATGGATGGATGGATGGATGGACAAGCCTATTCTACTGATGATCTGCTGGGGTGTGGCCTGGATCTGAGCCTGATGAACAAAGCGTTCATCTTATAGAAAGCGAAAGCGAACATTTTATTTCTTGCGCCTTATTCAACAGCCACACTGAAGAATATTCGGGCGGCTCAGAGTCCGGCTGCCACGATCCATCCAGGGACCTCCTTGCTGCGGGACCAGAACCCGAGCCACAATATTCAGATGTCGGGAACAGGATGTTAATAAGTGGAGTTTGGAAATGGAGGAGTTGCCGCATCCTCCTGGTTTACCTCAAGGGATTCGGCGGCGGCTCTCCTCCCCGAGCCTGTAGCCGCTCGCCAGTTCCAATAACAGCGTTGGGGGGAAGATAAAGCCGCTGAGCTTGGAGAGGGTCTGAAACACAAACGGTTTTGTCTGAAAGGAGCGGTGCACCAGATAGCACCGCTCTGTGAAATTGCCCAAACAAACCTGATTTTCAGGCCAAGAGCGCCGGGGAGCCGAGTCTCTTTTGTCTGACGGCGGATCACGGGACGGAGATGTGGGGAGGAAAGTACTGCCGGTACTCGTGTCTCTCCGCTCTGATCTACAAAAACACCAGATCTCTCAAAGTATTTGTTTGGCCGTTCCGGCGAGGATCCACTTCAGTTTGCGAGGGATTTAATGGCGATGACGGTGAAGCTGCGATCGGGTTTCTCCAAAGCCAAGCGCGCAGCTCCTGGTCGGCAGGACGTTCGGATTGATTATTTTCTTTTCATCTGAACACCAACCGACCCCCCCTCAATCATCACAACCCTATTTCGGGGTCTCTCGAGCCAACCTGGAGGCCAGATGGAGGGTGTATCTGCTAAGTTGCGCTCTTCGACCTCTTGTCCTTGGATAGCGTCCAGCCTGAGACGGCCGGCGAGGCCTAAAATCATCGGAGGAAAGACGTGAGCTCTTGTAAAGGTCGCCGGTTCAGGTTTACAGGATTGATATTCTACTTAGTGCCATGGAAACATAATGATTTGTGTCATGACACGGTCGGCCATGAAGAATTCAGCAAGGAGAAGGCGTCCTGCGTGGATTCAGGAAGCAGGCCTGAGGCTCTGCACGCTTGGTCATCTCAGCCAGGACGGAAATCACAGAAAGGACGGAAAAACGAGCGACGCCACGAGAGCGACGCGAAGCCGAGGTCCTCCTGAGCTGATGCAGGACGCCGGGAACCAGAGACCCGTCCGAGGGTCGAGCGGGGGAAGAATCCCGCTCACAGTTGAAAAGGAAATACGAGATTGCATCAGGCGTCCCGGGCTGACCCCCAGCAGCAACAGACGCTCCTTCCGGACGCTTTCTACACTTAAAATATACGAGTCCCGGCCGGCGGCGGCCCCCAACACAACCGCCGGGTATCCAATGCACATCGGATCATAAATAAATACATAAGGAATTAAAAGGATGTACAGCCCTCGTGGGATTATGTTCTGGATGGATTAAACTGCAAAAGGGATTCTCGGGGAACACAATCCTCCACTTTGTCATATCACCGTGAAATGAAGGCACAGGAGAAAAGCGTACCTGCGGTAAAATGTGGATTTCACATGGACTATTGGTCATCTGCTTTACCGCAGACAGTGAACACATAGGCGGAATGATGAAACGAGCAAGCAAACTTTAGGTTTCATCAAACGCCGGCGGTGAAATGTGATTGCGTAGCGGCGGCTGGGGTACCGTACACAGAAATAACATAGACGAATTCAGAGTGAAGGCACCCAGTGTTCAACACCTCCTCACAGCAAGAAGGTCCACACGCAGGCCAAAAACATGCAGGAGATTCACCGGAGACCTCTAACCCTACCGTGACCTGGACTGCAGGATGGGCAGAGGAGACAATGAAGCAGAGGAGCTTCTGTCACATGGTGTCCTTGTTTGCAAAGTACTTCGACTGAAAGTTCTTTGGAATACATTTATCGGTATTAGTAGTAGTATGAGGAAGTCTGGTTTGGCAGAGAAGTATATCAGACCGGTGCGGGACATGTATGCTCGCTGTGAGACAGCAGTGAGGGGTAACAGTCAGGGTGTGCGGTCGGTGTAACAGAGAAGTTCAAGGTGGAGGTGGGACTCCATGGTGGATCAGCTATGGGCCCCTTCTTGTTCGCAATGGTGATGGACCGGCTGACAGATGATGTTAGACAGGAATCTCCATGGACCATGATGTTTGCAGATGACATTGTGATCTGTGGTGAGAGCAGGGAACAGGTGGAGTAAATGAGGAGGAGGTGAGAGAGGTGGAGGTATGCTCTGGAAAGGAGAGGAATGAAGGTTAGTTGCAACAAGACAGAGTATAGGAGGGAAAGCTGAGCCTACAGGGAGTGGAGATCAAGAAGATGGAGGATTTCAAGTACTTGGGGTCAACAGTCCAGAGCGTCGGAGAGTGTGGAGAAGAGGTGAAGAAACGGGTTCAAGCAGGCTAGAATGGGTGGAGAAAAATGTCAGGGGTACCAAGAGATAGAAGAACATCAGCTAGAAGGAAGGGAATGGTTGAGGAGACACTGGTGAGATGATCTACAAACACTGACAACGACCAAAAGACAGGAGGCAGTTCCGGAGGTCACAGATAAGAATGTTGAGGTTCCTCTTTGGGAGTGACCGGGATGGCGAGGAGCAGGAATGAGTCCATCAGAGGAACAGCACATGTTAGAGGTTTTGGTGAGAAGGCCAGAAAAGTCACACTGAGATGGTTGGGTCATGGACAGAGGAGGGATGCTGGAATTGGAGGTCTCGATGAAGACCAAAGAGAAGACTGATGGACGTCGTAAGAGAGGATATGAAGGTAGTTGATGTGAGAGAGGAGGATCCAGAGAATAGGGGGAGATGGAGAAGGTCTATTCACTGTGGAGACCCTGAAGGGAGGAGAAGAAGAAGAAAAAGAAGAAGAAGAAGAAGAAGAAGAAGAAGAAGAAGAAGAAGTAGTTGTAGCAGTAGTACTGGTAGTAGTTGATGCAGTAGTGCTGGTAGTAGTTGTAGCAGTAGTAGTGGTAGTAGTTGTGGTGGTGGTAGTAGTGGTTGTAGTTACCACTTCATGTGATTTCACCCACTGAGGACGAAGTCCTCAATTAACCTCCTGTATGATGTTATTCAGCAGGACCCAAGGACACAGGGAGGACCTCAGCACCTCCTGGGAACCCTACCCTTCCCGGGCACCCAGAAGAAATCATATCTCTGAATATGGTCATTTATTTAAAAATCAAATGTCCTTGGCGTTGGAGAGGGAACGCCTCCGGTCTCACGCTCTTAAAATACCTTCGCTCTGAGGGAAGCATGTCGACCCAGGAGCGCCTTCGGACGGCGCCTTAGTGGGAAGCAAAGTTTCACACGCATAGCTGTGATTTACCGCCGGTAGGACTTTCCGGCGAGGACCAAGAACTTCAACCGAGTCAGATTTGTAACCTCCGGCGGGGTCGGCGAGCTCGCATCTCCGCACCTCTGGGGATAAATGATCGCTCACGCAAAATGGGCACCTTCTCAAAGAAAAGCGGTAATTGACTCATTTCTCATGACGTGACTGAACAGAAAGAGGTCTAGTCCTGACAGGATGGTGGATCAAACGCAACCCTCCGCCAAGGACATCTGTAGACGCTGCCATAATTGTCGCTGCCTCCGCTGACTTACACAAGAACAATATGCCGTGTGGGCCGCCGAGCCTCGCCGCTCCATCTCGCCTCGCCGGGGCCGGCCTTCTCGCCGCTTCGTATTGTTCCGGTGTTTCTCCGCCCACGCAAACAAACCCGAACAGGAAGGTTCTTTTGAGTCAAAGCCGAGTCCGTCCGCGGAGACGTTCCCCTCATTAGGACGCTCAAAGCGTTCGCAGAGCCCCGATCCGTTTATTCGTTCGAAACCAGCAAGGATATCCTCGGATATCTCCTCCTTTTCCAGTAGTTCATTCATTCATTTGTTGATTTGTTGATTCCCAGCCGTCCCCGGGACACGTGGAGACCTTCAACCGTTCCCTCCGAGGCGGGGTCTCCACCGAACCTCCCGCATGTGTCGGACTGGGGGAGGAACCCGGAGAACCCCGAGGAACCCACGCAGACTCGGGGAGAACATGGAGGCTCCACGCGGGAGGACGGCCGGCCGGGACCTCCAGGCTGCGAGGAGGAGGAAGGTCAAAGCTCTGCCCCTCCGACCAAAAACCCAGCCGAGACCAGCGACGCAAATCGCTCACGCGTTTCCACTTGGCGTGCGACTTCTCCGAGAAGATGCAACGGCGCGTACGGCGACAGATTGTGCGGTCGCTGTGCTTTGTGGGCGATGCGACCAGAATAACGGTGTAAATATCAACAGGTGCAAAGGCGGCAGAGGGAGCAGGATTTAGACATCGGAGGGTTCGGAGGAGATCGGCGAGAAAGCAAAAATAGACCGGAGCCGCTCGGAACCGGCGGACGAAGCGGACGAAGCGAACCGAGAGAAATATTTAAGAAAGACGTAAAGAAACATAGGCTTTAAACAGAACTTCAACAAACACAAGGCTCCGCTTCAAACAAAGAGCCCAGGCTTTACGGATATCACGGCTTCTTTTAATATCGGTGTGTGTTTCCACATCCTCACAATAAGTGCGTTATCGAATTTAATGCCGGGAAGCCTCACGCCGTGCATGGAAAATGTACTTATTGGAATCTCCTCCCGCAGGTGCCTCGCACAACGGGGCGGGAGCGACAAGCATTTCATACTTATTGAAGCAGATCCGCCAAACGGACCGGGTTTGTTTTCAAAGACGGGGCGCACGTTTCCGGGCACAAGAGGAGGACCGGAAGTACCGAGGGTCGGCGGTCCAGAGCCACGGAGAGAGAACACGTGCGGGAAGGCGTGGGATGAAGAAGCGTCGGCCAGCGAGTGACAGGAAAGGTGGAGAAGACGGAGGCGAAGAGCAACCACGGCTTTGGAGACGCCGCCGGAGATGCGGAGGTTCCTCTTCGGGAGCGAGGAGGATGGAGGCCGGCCGAGGGTAGAAGTTCTGGGGATGAAGTGAGTCACAACCAGGTGGAAGAAACGGGTCATCTTCCCAAAAGCGACTTCCTCCTCCTCCAGAATGCAGTGATCGTTTCCATAGAAGCCTGTGAGAACCCCGCCATGCTTCCTGCAGCGTCCCAGCGCTGCCCCGCCTTCCCTCCCTCTCCTCTCGGCACTGATAAATGTTGCATCCGCTGTCAGCGATGAGGCCGGGGCTCCAGAAGCCCGGCGGCCTCGGGGCCGGGCGGCGGAACGCGGGGCCGCGCCAGGAATCCCGGCCCGTCGGTTTGTAATGAGAACACCTCCGAAGCTCCGAAGGCGGCCGGCAGGAAACGTTATTGGCTCCGGCTCTTCATTACTTTTAATTTGAGCAGCCATTAATCCGCTCGATTTATTTTTCTATTTTTGTGGGTGTGCATTTCCCCGCCAAGGCGGCGCCGATCCGCGCGGTCCCGGACCAAAGCTGCGGAGGAGATGAACGAAGACTGAAGAAATACAGACAAAGGTCGCGCCGGTCATTTGAATATTTGAATAATTCTGCCGCGGACGGGCTCTCGTTTCCACCGGAAAACTCTTTGACCTTTCTTTCTCGATCGTCTCACGGTCCAAACCATTAATTATTGAGTGTTCATCAGAGAGTCGCTCCTCCACGAGCCGCAGACGCCGCACGGGCTTTTCGGAGAAGCCGTGGGTCGCTTCCAGACGCCTCCGTGAAGTTTGGCCACGATGTGAGATAGCGAGTTAATTTGGAGGAACAAACCTGTGCTGCGGAGGAGCACATACGGAGCCGCCCGTCCGGAACTCACTATATCCTTTACTTTTACAGCTCAATTCCGGAAGCGGAGAGCTCATTACCGGGATGCTTGAAGAACTCCTGCCCAGCTCCGCCAACCAGACCTCCTGCAACCATCTGCCCTCGCCGGACTGCCAGCGGACCAGTCCTCCCTCGTCCTCCCTCGTCCTCCCTCGTTTCTCACGGGGCTTCCAGACAGGACTTTCCATCCGGGGGAGGATCCATACTTTCATTCGTTCATTCATCATTCTCCGCAATAATCCTGCATCCCGCTGTGATTGGCCGAGAGGCCGGGTCCACTCCGGACCAATCACAGGGCCAGATCTAGACTGCATGTGTTTGGACTGCGTGAGGAACCCAGAGAACCTTGAGGAACCCAAAGCGGACACGGAGAACATGGAGACTCCACACAGGAAGGCCCTCTGTAGGAATCCAAGCGGGGACCTTCTTGCTGGGAGGGGGCAAGGCTAACTGGCTAACTGGCTAACTGGCTAACTGGCTAACTGGCTAACTCGGGACCCACCGCGCTGCCCTTGTTTTTTACGGTGGAGAATTTTGACCAAGTGCTTTGTGAAACCTCACATTTAGCCAACATCTCAATGAAAATCCAGCCTCCTTCTCCAGGCAAGGGGGCGAGCCAGATGTTTGCCAAACAAAAGTCTCCGTCGGACATTAAACTTTCTGTTTCTTCCAGCTCTATTGAGCAGTTGTTGATGGACGTGAAGGCAGCACGGAAATGATGATTATTATTTTAACGTCACAGAGAGCGTGTCAGGTCAGGAAGCAGAACCGCACGTTTCTCCGGCTTCCTCCCCAAAAGAAAGACCTGCAAAAAACGTCCGAACACGGGGAAGATTTTCAAACCTGCGGCAGATAAACCGGGGTCGAGCTCGACGTCTGGATCCACGGCGCCGCCGGGCTCCCGTGTTGGATGTCCTCCGCTGACGTGACTGAGTGAAAGCTCCCTCCTCCTTCACGGCTCAGCTCCTCTTCGTTCCAGAAAGAACATCACCTCCGGTTCCCGACCCTGTCATTATCACGCAGAGGAACTCGTCTCAGGTGTTCACGCAGAGTGAGCCGGCTCCCGTGCGAACGCGTCTCCCGGAGCTTCCGGCCCGACGGGAGAAAGATCCACGGAAAATAAACTCGCCGTCAATATCTATCAAGAGACGCCGTCCGAGCCCGAGCGGGTCGGGACCTCCGAGACGCCCGCCGACCGTCCGCCTCCGAATTAAAAGTCCGACGGCCGCGTTCCCGGCGGAGGTAAATCCGGCGCCCGTCCTTGTTATTCCGGAGAAATTCTAGGATCGATTCTGCACAAACACGGATGGAAAAAAATCCAAGTCACGGCAGGGTGAGCAGGAGGCAGCTGGGCGGGTCTGCCTGCTTGTAAGTTTGGGAATTATGGAAGTGGAACCCCTGCGCCGCCACTCCTTCATGCCTTCTGCAGCTATTTTTGGGGGGGGCGGGGGGGGGATCTGGCTGTGTGGATTGATGAGGTTGGTCAGCCAAGTATGAAATATATTCCTTTTTAATTTGGGCAGCCACCAGACTCTGCATATCAATTCCAACTCGCAAGACATGCATGTAGGTTATTTATTCCTTTTCTGCTTATTAAATAAATCCCTCCAAACCGGGTTGACTAATGACACTCACCGCCTCGCTCACATTTACATTTACACTATCCGATGATTTCTCGACACCTTTTGTGGCTGCTGGTTTTTCCCATACATAAATATACATAAACTAACACCCCGCGAGTACAAAGAGATGAGGGAGCGTCTGGAAACCGTGGGACCACCTTTGTTGTCAAAACCCATTTCAAGGGGATTTTTCACGCGCGGCGTCGACCTCGACGGCTGCGGCCGTCGCGTGTGAGGCCGGTTTTCTTCCGGCAGAAGTTGTAGCGCATGTAGTACGTGCTCGCTAACGTGCTCCATGTGAAATGCCATTTTTGAAAGAAGCCGTAAAACTGCGTTTACAGCGGCTGCATTTTGAACGGCTCCCGGTGTCCTGCACCCGGGCTTCGTTAATCCTCTTAAAACTAATTGAAAATAAATGTTTGAAATTTGGGATTTCTCTGTTTTCAGACTGAAAAGGGATTCTAGGATGAGAAATCCATCTTTTATTATTTACATTTTCTCCCCTTATCTTGTCTATGAAATGCAGGCTTTTGTTTGCCGATGACGTTGTGCTGAGCGGCGAGAGCAGGAGGAGGTGGAGGTGCGACGTGGAAAAGAAGAGGAATGAAGGTCAGCCCTTCTCTTCCACTCTTACTGCAGAAAGTTGTCCACGCTGGGATGAGGACGACGTGAGAGCCTGAAGGACCGAGAGCCTCTGGAGCGCCGAAGAAGAGCCTCCATCCATCGGGACCACGGATGGATTCGGCATCGCAATATTTGGGGATCGTCGTCCGCGTTTCCGAGGCGATCGTTTTATTCATTCGGTAGCAAAACTGAAAAATCTGCAGTTTTACGGACATTAAAGATGGTCAGAATCAGCCACCCCTGGAATCACCACACCTCCACACCTCCACACCTCCACCTTACAAATGATACTGTTCCCCTTTCGGCAGCCGAAGCATCATTCAATTATTAATCGGGGGGAACTGGGCCGCCCGAAGCTCTCCGCGATAGACAGACATCCAGGAAGCCTTTGAATACATAGTTAATGTTGTGGAAAATTTCGGCGTTATTATTAAGCCAAACACCGAGGGGGTTCCCGAAGGCAGCGGGGACTCGGGCGAGTCCGAGGGGTAAAAGTTCTGCCCGACCCTTGAACTTTCCATGATCTGCTATTAGTGGACTTTGTTGCTATTCATAATTTATCACCCGGCTTCCTGTGCGTTTGCAGAGGAAGCTTTTTCTCCCGGTTGAAAGCTTCGGAGACAGATTTCTGTCTTGAATGTTTGCCTGGCTGGCTCCCATCCAGCAGCGGGTGAGTGGATTTAGGAACGGCATGAAGTAAGTGATTTAAACCGCTTGGATTATTGACATACATCCTACACGCAGCAGCGTGACGGCACATCTGCGCGGAGCAAAATGCCAAGTTTAAGCTCACTAACTAACCATCCACAGACTTTGACCGATACGTCCCGCGAGGCGGCGCGCCCGCGATGATCACGGACAAAAACGCTCGAGGCGAAGAAGGTCCCGATCGTCCCGATCGTCATCGTGCGATATTTGAAACGGAGGTCGGATTCCCGAACCGCGGGCGTCCTTCCCGTCCGGAGACTCCGTGGTCGTTCCGAAGTCCAAAGGCATGCGGGAGGTTCACCGGAGCGCCCGGCCGTGGATCAGAGAAGTCGCCGTGATCCTTTGACCTTTGACTCGACCTTTGTCCGCGCGTCCGGTCCTTCGCCGTTCCTCTCCGGCGGGCGGCGGCAGACGGAGCGCTGAAAGAATAATCCGCTGATTATAAGAATCTGTACATATTTGAGTTGCTTCCAAAGTATCTCCAGGACCCGCAGGAAACTGATGCCTATCTCAGCCTTATTAAGCACTTGGAAATTAGATTCAGGGGTTGGCCGTACCCCGTGATTGAAAAAAAGTCCCGCTATTTTTTTCCCGTGCAGAAATTGTGGAACAGACACAGAACAAATTAGCATAAAAAAGATTTTATTGAAATATACCAACAATAATCCACTGCAAGACGAAAAGAGCTGTCAGCGGCCAGGATGCAACATCAGGCTGCTTTATTGTAAGCCATTTATTCTGCTGGCTACGGTCAGCTTTCTGTTCAGCAGCAGACAGTGTGTGTGTGTGTGTGTGTGTGTGTGTGTGTGTGTGTGTGTGTGTGTGGGTGGGTGTGTGCGTGTGTGTGTGTGGGTGTGCTTGTGTACATGCATGCCACAGAGAAGTCAATCAGGGCTGCCTTGTATCCGTTAGCGATAAGCCCTCGGTGAGACACGTCTTCATGTCACAGATACGATCGTATTTTAAACTGTAGCTCTTCCTCCTCTTCCTCACCTTCCTCACCTTCCTCCTCTTCCTCACCTTCCTCACCTTCCTCACCTTCCTCACCTTCCTCACCTTCCTCCTCTTCCTCACCTTCCTCACCTTCCTCACCTTCCTCCTCCTCATTAGACGCTTTGCTTGTCTTTACGTCACATCCTGCCTGGACAGAAAATGAAGACCAACTTGTGCACGTTGAAACTCAGCAGAGCTTCATCCGTCTGCCGTTGGAAGAAGAACCGACTCTTGGCCAGGAGTTTGAAGCGGCTGCTAATTTAACTCATTTGAATGCAAGGAAGAACGTTATTAGAACCGAGACCAACCTTTATCCGTAAAAACAATAGCATAATAAAAATCATAATAGTAATAGTAATTAAATATTAAAAGTAAATAAAAAGCTAGAGTAAATAATTATGATTTAGATTTTTATAGCAAATAATAATAACTTTATCCCAAGTGCAGTATAGGACTAATGACTAATAAGAAAGTGTCTGTCCTCTTGTTTGTTTGTTTGTTTGTTTAAAAAGTTTATTAGGACAGTGAACAAATATATCAAGCACAGAGGCAGAGATGTTTGCACCAGATTGTAGCTCGTAGCTAATTCCATCTGTAGTCCTGGGAAGACAATACAAATATAAAACTGCACAGATAGACAATATATATAAAATATACAAATAGGCAATAAAATATGTATAGAATATATATGTAAAATATACAAATAGGCAATAAAATATGTATAGAATATATATGTAAAATATACAAATAGGCAATAAAGTAACTATACAATATATAGACAGGCAATAAAATAAGTATTGGTGGAACATCTTGGTGCTCCAGATGTTCCTCTCGGTGAAACGCCCGTCTGGCACTGTTATTGTGAACATGAACCTGCAGCAACTCTCAGCGCACTGACAACGGAACCGCAATCATCATCATCATCGTCATCGTCATCGTCATCGTCATCGTCATCGTCATCGTCATCATGGAGGTTTGTTTCAGCCGATGTCCAGAAGCTCTCGTCCCTCTAAAATGAAAATCCGCCTGCGGACGAAGAGCGGCGTGACCGGTCAGCGTCGCCCCCGTGCGGCCAGGCGGGCCGGACGCTCCGACGCCGTCCGAGCGGCGCGATGTCATCTAGAAGGCTTTTATTTGTCGGGTGCCAAAAGAAAATATGTTTTGAAAAGTGATGGACACCAAATGGCTCGCGGAGACGAGGCATTTGAAATGAAAAACGCTATTAAATGGCAGACTCCTTCATTGTTACAAGAATATATCACCGGCCGCTCGCCTGCCAATTCTTTTTACCGCTTGTAAATGAGAGAATAATCACTGAAGTACAAATGACTCGGTGGACGCGAGAGCGAAGCCGCAGAGATGAGTGCATTATCAGGAAGAAACAGGCGCCCACACAGATGGAGAGCCGAGGACGGGCTCTTCAGCGGGAGGCTGGACAGAGGCCACGCCGCATTTAGACGGCGCGTGGCTTCGGCCCTCGCCGGCGACGCAAACACACACCGGGGTTGCGAGACGCCGCCATCTGAGAATCTGCTCGCGGACGCTCCGGTCAGAGAAGGTTTCCAGGGCGATTCTCGTCCGCGAGGCCAAAGCGTACGAGCCCCTCCAGGACGCCGTCGAGAAATCAAATGACCCAACCATTCATAGTGACACGTGAGGGACGGAGCACGAACATGTTGGAAAGATCTCGCCAAAGAGCTGGCGGGCTTTGAATTCCAGGGAACGCTCTGTTATTGAAGCCCCGACCAATCAGGACCCTTCAGCGAGCATTGGTCAAAACATGAGCGCGAGGAGAGCGCAGGCTCTTGAGAGGTGGAGCTTCTGAGGAGGACGGAGACGCCACATGGTCCACGCTCTGGAGATGAAGTCCAGACATGGACAGAGAAGGTCTGGGTGGAAGGAGGTTTGAGAATGGAGGGAAGCACGTTAGTTGCTGTGAGAGGAGGAGGGGGTTGGACGCTAACTCCTCCATGGGTTAGAGGCAGATGATTGGCTGTGGAGCAACCCAAAGGAGAAGAGGAAGAATTGGCGGTTCAGACAAAGACACCGGCCTCAAAGACGTCCTCAGACCGTCTGGTCGGTGCAGGTCACCGTTTCTACAAGCGATGGGTCCTTCGGAGGCGCCATTTCTGAAGGACGCCTTCTAATCCCGTCCAATCAGGACATGAAGTCAGTCGGCATGAGAGGAGAAGATACCAGGATCGAGTTGGTCGGAGGAGGTCGATTCGCCGCGGCACAGATCCCCTGAAAGGATCGTCCCGAAGGTAAAGGACAAGAAGACTTTTTAATCCGATCAAAAGTGACCCATCTGCCGCATAGATCCCGTGTCAACCAGCGAGGGTGAATGCAAGTCAGAGCCGGGCTGCAAACATCCCCTTAAATTAACCTTCCACGCCGGGAGCGTCTCCGCCCGCGTCAGCAGATCTGCCTTTGCCAAGTCGTAATGAAACTGCCAGAGGTTGAAATCTCTATCAGCTTCTCCTTTAGAGAATTAAAGTTTCTGTTTGTTGTTGACAGCGTGTCCCCGCAATTTGAAACATTACCCTGCCCTCGCGCCAGAAATGCCACCAGCAACAAAAAGAGCCAGCAGTCATTATTTCCTTTTTAATGAAAGCTGGCAACTGGACAGCAGCAGAAGCAGCAGCAGAAGCAGAAGCAGAAGCAGAAGCAGAAGCAGAAGCAGAAGCAGAAGAAGAAGCAGCGGTGGCGGCGGCGGCGGCATGTCGCTGACCCGGGCAAACTTGAGCGAAGTTTAATTTTATGCAAATTAGCCGCGTGGGTGCCCAAGCAATTGGCGATCGTGGGTCAGGATTCGCCGCTCGTCGTAAATAATTGATTGTGGCATCGCTTATGGTGACGAGGCCGGCGGAGTCGTGCGCTCACGTTGACCCGCTCCGGTCAGAAGACGGGGCGCTGCTTTCTGAACCGGCATTCTCGTCTCGGGCGACCTGCAAAAACAGACGGTTGAATGATGTATCGGAGGCGTTACAAATGGCCGGAGTAAGATCTCTGCCTGGTTTGATGACGGGGCAGGTCAGATCCGAAGGTCTCTGCAGACTCAAACCGCAAGAGACAACTTGAAAGACTCATGAAGAACTCATGGGACTCGTCTTAAAATCGCAGGTCGGGTAACTTTCACCTGCATCTTGACCGGGTTCAGGAGCAAAAACTCAGCTGATCACCAAACATGTCCTTCAAAGTCATGGAAATCTTTGACACAGAAGACACACTCTGACTAACGGCCGATGTTAGCGGTTAGCATGCTAATGCTTGACGTCGCTGATCCGAGGCGAGAGAAGAGACTTCAAGTCATCCCGTTACTTTGATTCAGCTTTGAGACGCACAAAGTCCAGGGAAAAGTCCTGAAGTTTAGATACTTCATGTGCTCGTATTCTCTCCAGTCTCATTACAGGAATATAGATTTGTATTTATGGGATGTTACTTTAGCCGTTCGCTGTCAATAGCCCGGCTGCCTGAAATAGCTAAGAGACCCCCGCAAGTGAATGCGTCCTGGGTGGCGTCCGCCGGCCGGCCTGATGACCGACACTTTGCGCTTTACTTGGCCAGGACTCTCTCTGAGAACCCCTGGGGTCCAGTGTGGCACGTCGCCGCCCTTCGTTGTTCCCATAGTAACAGAAATGGCGCCCGTGGTCGCGCTGCATGGGCCGTGATGAGATGAGTTACATTCAGTGCTCGTGAAAGCCTTAATTAAACGATGATGAGGCGCCGAATCGAAAGACCTCGCGCTCAACATTAAAAGCGCGCTTGTTAAATTGATAATTGCGGGTTTTAGTTAAACATTTCTGTCTACTTCCTGAACGTAAATGTGAAAGTAAGCTTGGGTTTTCTGGGTTACGTCCATTCCTGGGGATCTTGTGTGACGGCAGCCTCCCCTGATGTCGCCTCTCCACAAGACGACCCCTCTCACGCTTTAGAACAGTCAAAAAGTTTGCAATCCAGGTTTGCAGAAAATCAGATGGAGCCTCTGGAACCGTCGGATTAATCAAAAATCTAAAAGCGCCAACTGCAACCCACAACAGGCACGCTTGTCGTCCTGAAGCGAGCGGAGCGACTCGGCGCCGCCTCGGCCCCGGGAGGCCGGACGCCGGCCCAAACCTGACTCTTCCCTTCCCTGCAGAGCGCGGGGTGTTTCCCCGATTCCACTGACTGTGCGGTTGTTTAGGACACCATAATCTTTGCCGCGCTTCCGATGCCCAAACAGGCAGCGCGCAACCTTTGATTAAACCGATAGAATGATTGATGTTGGGGAGCCGGAGGTGCCGTCGGCTTGCATCCAAACGCCCTCTCGCTATTTCCTTCAGCCGTCGCCGCCCCGCAGGCAAAGACAGCCGCGCCCCTTCTTCTGCTTGTCGCCCCCAAACCTCATTGACGGGGTGTTTCCGGTATCCGGCCTCACCGGGAGGGTCGGCGAGCCGATACCACCGGACCCAGTAGCCGCTCCGCCCGTCGCCATTGATACAAAATGCCCTTCATGACGGAGCGGACCAAGCAAAGGGATAGGACCGATGGAGGGGCGGAGGAGGGTTCAGGGGACGGAGGAGGGTTCAGGGGCGCCGGGGACGGAGGAGGGTTCAGGGGACGGAGGAGGGTTCAGGGGACGGAGGAGGGTTCAGGGGCGTCTCGACCCGAAGCGACACGTCAGAGAAAAAACCCAACGCCTGATGGATTCCTTTGTAATGAACCTGAAAGCACGAGGAGAGGAAATGAAATGAAAAGTGTCAGCGACAAACAGCGTCAGCGGCGTGACAACTGCCACTTATGGTTTCAGCGAGACTGCAGACGGAAACACGCAGAGTACAAACATCCGAGCAGTCACACACACACACACACACACACACACACACACACACACACACTCACACACACAGACGAGGAATATGGTTGTGTCAGGGAACTGAATCTCAGTCGGTGTCAAAGCTAAATTGAAGATGAACTCACCGAGAGAGATCCGACCATTCACCCTCTCCTCCAGGCGTCTGGACCACGCAGGGTCTCCCATGAACCTCCTGAGCTTTTGGACGTTGGGAGGAGCCTGGAGAACTCTGAGGAACCCCACGCAGACACAAGCAGAACATTCCCTGGCGTGTTTGCAAAGCGACCCGACCTCTTCTTCAGCCCGTGTGAGTGAGTGTGTTGGAACCTCCGATCCGACCTTTGCTCCCGGATGTCCGTCTCTGCTCCGATGATCCGGGTCTTTTTTGGATATTTCGTGTTACATTTTGGAGTGACCGGTCCTTTAAATGGAGCGAACGCTTCCCAGCCTCCGGCTCGGACCCGTCCTCCGTTCCCGGCCTCCGACGTTCTTCTGGAGCTGCAATAAAATGCACGGCCTGTTTGCAAGCGAGACAGAATGGAAAGCGACCCTTTGGTAACTTATTATTCTACCACTCCGCTCCATATTTCATTTTTTTTTTCTTCAAAAGTCGATATTACTCCGGCCGAGAGCTCCGTACATAACATTGAGCCGAGACGGAGCCTTCCGTTCGGAAACCCGAGCGGCGGTTGACTTCTGCAGACCGGCGAGATGAAGTCCACCCTGTGGCCGGTGAGCCGGGCCACGGCGGCATCCGGGGAAAACTCCCCGACTCCACGGGTTCATGGCAACATCCGACCACGAGCAAAGGGCTGGAGGACGTTAACTGTGATTGTCTCCGGACACGCGGAAACACACTTTCACCATTTTCTTGGTCGGAGAGTAATAAAGAATCAATGCATTTGAAAGTGAGATACCAACAGCGGGCCTTGTGATGGACCGACTGGGCGACGCCTCGTTAGCAGATCCTCCAGGATCCGGACCGGGACGCGTCCGACTGGCGGAGAGATAAAAATGGACCGAGGCGGAGGCAGAGCCGACCGGACCGCCGGGAGCCGCCGGGGATTCGCCATTTTGCCCGAGGGCATTTCGGCTCGCAGACCGACAGAAGCCGGCGTCGAACTGCCGACCTCCCGGACGGAGGGACCTCCTCGGCCGTCCGAGTGGCCGTCGCGAGTCTGAAGTTTGACGTCCTCCGACGGGCCGACCGGTGACACCGGTGCCGATGCCGCTGAATATCTGATGAGGTTTACCGGGCAGGAGAGACGAAGGTCTTTCTGAGAGGCGGCACAGATCTCCTGGGGGCCACAGCACTGCGCTGAAATTGACTTACAACTTCTCATCGATCAAACATCTGGAAAACAAGGGCCGCAGACCCTCAATGTCCTGCCTGGACGGCAAACACAGCTAACACACGTCAGATACGTCTGGAAGGTCACATCGTCTCCAGTGTGAAGAGGTGGTGTTCCACCAGACGTCGGAGCTGTAGGAGTCGGTCGGTGAAGCCGCCCACAACGATATCTGGTGTTTTGCGGGAGGGGGTTGGAGGGATCGGCCGAAACGGACAGATCTTTGCCCGAATTCCATCGTCGATCTCCTCCAGGGCGGAGCGCTTAGAGCCGACAACAGGCCGGCACCCCAGGACACCTCAGCCCAGAAGATGCCCTTCTTCCTCGAGGATGCACCGGAATACCTGCTGCGGTGGCTCGGGCTGGAGGGCATCCTTGGTGCTTCCACCTCACAGCCAGAAGGTCCGCAGGCGGTCCAGGACGGCCTTCCTGTGTGGAGTCTCCATGTTGTCCCCGTGTCTGCTGGGGTTCCTCAGGGTTCTCCGGGCGCCGCAAGACGTCCGAGAACATGCGGGAGGTCCACTGGAGACCCTGCATTGTCCAGACAAGTGAAGGAGAAGATGAATGGTTGGATGTCTCCATATGTGGCCCCGTGATGGACAGATAGAATGAATGAATGAATGAATGAATGAATGAATGAATGAATGAATGAATGAATGAATGAATGAATGAAAACCACATTGACATTAGGCTGTAATTATGTGAGCAGATGTATTTGCTTGGCAGAGGAGCCGTCAGCATAACAATGCCAGTGATCCATCTCGGCGGGGACGGAGGGAATAGGACCATTTGTTAGGACGGCTTCTGGAGCCCGAAAAGCCGCCGTGGTTTCCGTATCCTCGTTTATCACGGCTCCGTCCGCTCGGTGGCTTTTTTTTTCCAAATGTCTGCAGAACCGTCATTTAAATAAATGCGGAAACAATTCTCCGGCCGGCCATCTCCGGCCGCAGAAAAGGAAAAGGAAAAAAATAATGCGGGATTGCCTCCGCCGAAGCTCCTCCGCCCCTCTGGCGTCGGCGAGCCGGCTATTCTGCCGCCGCTCTTCCTCCGAGGACAATAAGGAGTCATTACGACACATTTACAATCTAATTATTTTCGGAGACAAAAGCATCTGCTGGCGTCGCCCGCCGCTCAAAGAGGCGCCGGGCTGATCTTTGTATTCTTAGAAAGTCGGGAGGTTATCGAGTGGAGGGCCGGCGGGTCTCGCCGAGGAGCAGTGTTGGGATTTGGGCAGAAGGCTGTTAAATGAAAATGCTATTACAGGTCAATTAAGACTCATTTGGGATTTCCTCAGCCAGCGCTGGCATTACACAGCCAATTGCACAGATTATTGGCCGTAATATGAAATAAGTGGCTGAAAAGTAGATGCGGGGCGTGCCTTCACATCGGCCCGGGGGCCGGCGGGGGAAAACACAACCGGGGCCAAACACAAGGGGAGGGTCCGGCGCTGATGACATTAGCGGCGTCCTCGCGAGGAGGCCACTTATCCATCTGGCGAGTTGCGACGCAGCTGGAGAGTCCGGCTGGACCGGGACGCTCACAAGAATCCACACGGCAGACAGATGCAAATCACATCTGAGTCAGGCTACGACAAAATACAAGAAAATACAACAGAATACAAGAAAATACAAAAAACTACAACAGAATACAAGAAAATCCAACAGAATACAAGAAAATACAACAGAATACAAGAAAATACAACAAAATCAATCAGAATACAACAAAGTACAACAGAATACAAGAAAATACAAGAAAATACAAGAAAATACAAAAAAAATACAACAGAATACAACAGAATACAACAGAATACAGGAAAATACAAGAAAATACAAGAAAATACAAAAAAAAAAACATAATACAACAGAGTACAGGAAAATACAACAGGATACATCAAACTACAAGAAATAATGACAGAATACAATAAAATACAATAGAATACAACAGAATACATCAAAATACAAGAAAATACAGGAAAATACAACTGAATACAACAAAATATATCAAAACATGATAGAAGACAACAGAATGCAACAAAATACAACAGAATACAGGAAAATACAACAGAATACAACAAAATGGAACAGGAGACAACAAAAATCCAACAGAATACAACTAAATAAATCAGAATACAACAGAATACAGAAAAATACAACAGTATACATTAAAATACAAGAAAATATGACAGAATACAATAAAATACAAGAAAATACAAGAAAATACAAGAAAATACACTAAAATACAAAAAATACAAAAAAACACATGAATACAATAGAGGACAGGAAAATACAACAGAACACATCAAAATACAAGAAAATACAAAAAAATACAACTGAATACAACACAATACATCAAAACATAATAGAAGACAACAGAACGCAACAAAATATAATAGAATACAACAGAATACAGGAAAATACAACAGAATAGATCAATATACAAGAAAATACAACAGAATACAATAAAATACAAGAACACACAATAAAATACAATAGAATACAAAAGCATGCAATAAAATACAACATAACACAACAGATTACAAGAAAATACAACACAATACAACAAAATACAACACAATGCATCAAAACATAATAGAAGACAACAGAATGCAACAAAATATGACAAAATACAACAAAATACAGCCTGGACATGCTGCAGGGAGTCAAAAGATCTGAATGGATGGATGGATGGATGGATGGATGGATGGATGGATGGATGGATGGATGGATGGACGGATGGATGGATGGACGGATGGATGGACGGATGGATGAATGAATGAAAAGAGAAAGTATAAAGGAAAGGTTTTGGATGTTTGGATGAATGGATGATAGGATGGAAGGATGGATGGATGGATGGATGGATGGATGGATGGATGGACGGATGGACGGATGGACGGATGGACGGATGGACGGATGGACGGATGGATGGATGGATGGATGGATGGATGGATGGATTGACGAATGAATGAATGAATGAAAAGAGAAAGTATGAAGGAAAGGTTTTGGATGTTTGGATGAATGGATGATAGGATGGATGGATGGATGGATGGATGGATTGATTGACGAATGAATGAATGAATGAATGAATGAATGAATGAATGAATGAATGAATGAATGAATGAATGCATGCATGAATGAATGAATGAATGAATGAATGAAAAGAGAAAGTATTCATGTTAGGGTTTGGATGGATGGACAGATGGATGGATGGATGGATGGATGGATGGATGGATGGATGGATGGATGGATGGATGGATGGACGGATGGATGATGTTTTGTTGTGCTTGCAGGCCAACTCTTGCTCGGTATAAAAAGAAGAGCAAGATAAGAGTTAAGAGCAGATGATGGAAGAAGCTCAGACGATCACTTTCACCCAGCCGGCATCGGGTGGTGATGAAAACGAGCCTCTGCCCGCTCTTGTGTTTGTAAATGTGCGTTCATGCTACGTGAACGTGGGTTTAAAAATAGACTGTAGGAGGTCATTTCACCTGAAGCCGAGAGAAAACACCGTTCCAGAGCGATGCTTTTCACCCGCGGCTCCGACTTGGCAGATACAAACTCATATTCATCCCATTTATCGCCGTGTGGTTGTTTTCATCTGCGCCTTCAACAAACAATTTAATATATCGCTCCAACATTCACAATTATACGCAACGGAATTGTGAATAAACTGCAGTAAAAACCATAATTAGAACATTTGATCCGTAACCTCGCCGTCGGGCCGGAGCGCGGGAAACGCCGAGTTAGCAGGAGGTGGGGGGGGCGCACACACACACACACACACACACACACACACACACACACACACACACACACACACACACACACACACACACACACACACACACGAGGTGTGAGTTGTTTCATGCTCCCATCCTGTTTACTGGTGTTCTGGAAGTGGGTGACCCAGTTCCCGGGAACGTGTCTCATCCTAGGATGGATTTTTTTGCATATTGAAAAATAGGAGTTACACAACATGCCAAGCTCTTCAATGAGGGCAGGGTTGGAGAACCGGGCGGGCAGGTGTTCTCCTCCTCTGCCCGGGGAAGGAGTGTGTTCGCTCGCAGCCTCGGATCGTAGCGCCACCGTTAGCTTCCCGCGACGGCGTTCTGCCCTCCCCTCCCTGAGAGGTCTCCTCGCCTCGGGTCGGCCTCCACGCCACGCCGTCACACACAAACCAACGTCACTTCCTTCTGCATTCAAGATTCAGATGAACCTAATGAGTGTTTCCACGATGATCAGCAGTGTAATTACACTCAGGATGGCGGCGTGACCCCGGCGTGACCCCGACCCTGAGCGAGGCAGCGCCCCGAATTCACCCTCCCATTCATGGATTAATTACTTTTGTTTATTACCTTATGCATCTTTTATTTATTCCTTTATTTACACCCACGGGGCGGTTAGCGCCTCACACGCCAGCTCTGACGCCATCTGTGTGAGTGTGTGTGTGTGTGTGTGTGTGTGTGTGTGTGTGTGACTGAAGAGTCCATCATAAAGCCTTACAGTGCTCATGAAAGTGCAGAGCATTATTACTTCATGCATTCATCTATTCTCTGTCTGTATTGTATCATCTATTCAAAAGAACAGATAGATAGATAGATAGATAGATAGATAGATAGATAGATAGATAGATAGATAGATAGATAGATAGATAGATAGATGGATAGATAGATAGATAGATAGATAGATAGATAGATAGATAGATAGATAGATAGATAGATAGATAGATAGATAGATAGATAGAAAGATAGATAGATAGATAGATAGAAAGATAGATAGATAGATAGATAGATAGATAGATAGATAGATAGATAGATAGATAGATAGATAGATAGATAGATAGATAGATAGATAGATAGATAGATAGATAGATAGAGAAACCATCTCTTGCTGTGTCATAGGATGGTGAGGGAAACGTCCTGTCCTCCGTCCCCATCCTAGGATTACATAAGTTGCAACCCCCCCCCTTGGACTGGTGTCCCGGTGGTGTTTTTTTCCAAATGAGTCCATTCAGGCGTCTCACTGAACCCTTCAAACTGGACTCCTTCGGCGCCAGGCCGACTCTCCGTCGCCCCCGTAGGATCCGGGCGGCGTGACAGGCAGGAGAGACTCCCCTCGCAGATGTTAGCGTTTACGTTGAATGGCTCGTCTTCCTGCGCGGTTGTAGCAGAGGCTTGTTTTCCGAGCGCACCTCCGCCTCCTCCTCCTGAGCGGTGATGTCTTCATCCCGGCCTAATGCAAATATGCAAAGCGGCAGCGGAGATGATATGATAACAAATACATTTGCCGGTTGTTACAGTTCTCCAGTTCCCCACCTTCCCTCTTCCTGCGTGCGAGGATGTACAAACTCAAATTGGAACTACTTTAGCTTCCAATTATAGCTTCTCACTGAAACCTCCGCCGCTTGATAGAGGTGTCCACCTCCACCCCCTCCTCCTCTGCAGACTCAGGTTGTGAACATGACTCGGGTGCAGATGAATCCTCACCTCCGCGCCGCTGGAAATCCAAGAAATCGCCGCAGGACTCGTCCTGTGGGATGACGTTCTCCCGTGGACGCTCAAACCCCGTCTTCAAGACATCTTTTGGACGTGCGAGGTGAAGCTCCGGAGCTGTCCGCCGTCCGAGGCCCGCGGACAGGTGAGCCTCGCCCGCCGGCTCCGGATCCTCGGGAATGATGTCTTTTTTAACGGCGGGGTCGGATAATATCGGGACAAAGAAATCCAAGGGAGGGAAGGATCCGGCGCGGCTGAATAATGCAGCCCATGAATAATGCAGGGCTGGTGATGAATCCCAGCGTGGCACAATGGCAAAGTTGTAAAAGTCTGTTTTGAGTTGCAGGCGCCCATTTTTTTGCGCTTGCGTTCCGGTCGGCTCGTAATACGACAAGTGTTTGATTTACTTATTCATGTTTGTTTGTGTTGGGTTTTCCTGCGGGCGGGGAGCTCCGGGAGCCGGCCCGGCCGCTCCGGACGAGGGTCGGCCAATTAACCGGCGGTTTAGAGATCGCCGCGGACGCACGTCGGCGCCTCTCCCGGTATAAATCTAGCCGGGCTCCGAGGGCGGAGCCACCGGGAGGGCGGGCGTCCATCACGCCACACTTCCCTCCGGCGCCTCGCCGCAAATCGCATTTTCACACCGCAATATAAAGGTTACGTATGAGACCCGCCGCGCACGGCTGGCCTAATACGGCAGTTGCCATGGAAACTATTGTCTCGGCCATGCCGGCGTTATTGCACTGGCTGGTCGGTCATGAGAGAAGACCCTTTTTTTTTGCGATGCTTTCGTCTTTTTTTTTTTAACGCAACAACAACATTTCGCCGTTAAAACCACTTAACTTCCTCCGGTATTCCACTTTTATTAAAAAGCAAACGCGCGGCCGTCGGGAGCCGAGGCTCTGATATCCTTATCTTATCTGACTGCCAGAAACAAAACATCCCCCTCGTCTCAAACGTGGCAGAAACAAGACCTGAACCTCACAACACCCCGGAGCTCCCAACATGAATCATCTCTTCCTGCGAAGGCTGCATCTCCATTCCTGGCGTCCTGCACGCTCTCCTGCCCTTGGGCCGCTCCCTTCAGGGTCACCGCAGCCGCCGCCGCCGCCTCACCCGCAGCCAATCGGCCGCCTCCGTCTCATCCGCGGCCAATCGGGTGCTTCGTCCTCTGCAGAAACGTGCACGGTTGCGGCGGAAGCTTTTGCGGGTGCGCAGTGAAGCCAGTGATAAAGGGGACCGAGGTGGGTCCGGCAGACGTCGGTTAAAAGATCCCGAGGCTCCGCCCACTTTGCGCTAAACCCCTGCGTCAAATAGTTCTGTCGGATGTTTGCCGCGGTGATTTGATGGACCGAAAGGAGGATTTCACACGATTCAACACAAATGAATTCCTTTTTTAATAGATAATAACAATCAATAGCCCGCGTTCCTTTGTGGGCCCGAGGGGACGCAAACGCGCCGCTCTCAGAATATCTGCTCTTAAAATTGAAAAGCGGCGGCGGACGATAATGCATTTTTGACAGGAACATCTGAAGTGACACCTCTCAGATGTTGCATAATCAGGCTTCATGCCATATTTTTCTGCCCGAAATTGCGTCGGCCAGGAGTTGTTTGAGTCACGGCGAAAAAATGGTACGCGGCGGGGATTATCATCCTACCGCCGCCATAAAAAGCTCCCGTCAGGTGGCGGGAGGCGCGGAGAGGCCCGGCCTCCTCCGACAGCTTTGGACCGGTAGTGACGCGTTCTGCGCTCGGAACATTAGCGTGGAAACACATGGAGGGAATCTTTATGACAAAATGCGTTTTAGCATTTGAGTGTGAAAACAATTATCCTGCGCTCGGTAAAATGGCCCCACGCGGTGCGAGGTCGTCCGAGGGACCTGCCGCGCCTCCGCCCGATGTCGGACGAACCCGTTTTCATGAAGACGTCGTTTTTCCGGATGTAGGCGTGAAACTTATCTCTGCGTACTGATGATGGCGGGCGGGAGCAGCAGGTCCTCCAGCCAATCCCCCGCCTCCATCCGACCCCCCGCCCTCTGGCCGCCTCCCTTCCTGTCCTCCCCCTCCGTCCTCGCCGTCTCGACCCGCCGCCCGCCGGACCTTCGCCGTCCCTCGTCCGCCCGTATCTGTCTTCGGCTCGGCCGGGACGCCGTACATTTAGAGCGAACAACAAGCGCAGAGGTGATGGAGATTCTCCGCGGCGTTCCCATGACGACACGGAGCCGCCGGAACAGATGAAATCTCTCTTCCTAAATAACTTAAATCCCGGCGATGCCGGACGACAAGAACGAGTTTCCACCCGAGCGCTGCGTTTCCGTGCCGTCCGAGAGGCCGAGATCCTGTTTTAGTCGGGAAATTTGTCAGCGAGGCGGTGGAAGATTACATCTTTTTTCCCGAAGCGAGAATGCGAGCGGGGTTTCCGACCGATCACAATGCAAACGTCTCCGCTTATAGTTTTTCCATTTGAAAACTCCACCATCGGCCGGGCTTTACCTGCGGCGCGCCGCCGCCGCCGCCGCCGCCGCCGCCGCCGCCGCCGCCGCCGCCGCCGCCGAGGAAATAAATTCCAAAACAAGCCCGACGAGACGTCTGACAGACGCGCGGCCCGGTGAAGGATGCGTCGGGCGGCTCAGAATGATTGCGCCGGCGGATGATGAGCGGCCCCTCCGAGCGGCGAGGAAGATACCGCTGACCCCCGGAGGCCCGTCTGTGGTCGTCCTCCGCCGAAGATGGAGACTGATGGACGGGCGGAGCCGCCCTGTGATTTATGTCATACTTTAATGGTACCTGTAAATGGAGACGCTCAATCTCCCGCCGTGGACACGAGCCTCCGCCTCCGACGCCACATCTCGCCTGCTGCATCCCAGCTACCAACGCCTTCCTGGAGATGGACCTGCTGCAGACCTCTGCTCAGAGGACACTGAAGAACATGCACACCTGCAGATAGATGGATGGATAGATAGATAGATAGATAGATAGATAGATAGATAGATAGATAGATAGATAGATAGATAGATGGATGGATGGATGGATGGATGGATGGATGGATGGATGGATGGATGGATGGATGGATGGATGGATGGATGGATAGATAGATAGATAGATAGATAGATAGATAGATAGATAGATAGATAGATAGATAGATAGATAGATAGATAGATAGATAGATAGATAGATAGATAGATTTCCGCAGACAATGGAAAGCATCCCCATATATGAACATATATGTTGTCGCTGTTTGTTTGTGCATGTTTGCTTCTTTCATGTGCGATGGAACGCCGGTGATGCTGGTTTGAGATAATAATCGGAAGAAAGGAAAAAAACCTAGATTTGAGCCGGAGCCTGTGCGAGGAGCCGCCTCTTCCATGCGCTTCAACATATCGTCATCATTACGATCACAAAGTAGACACGTTCAGTCATCTGATTACAAAGAACATCTTTTTTCGGGCTTTTCAAAAGCATCGCTCGCCGCCGACATGAAAGCGGCGCCGGGGAGCGCTCGTATTCATCCGCCGTAGGACATGATGTGCCTGTTGAAAAGAGATTTTTTTCTTTTTCTGTGATTTCATCTGAGAGCAGCAGAGTCAGCTGGTCTGGCGGCCCGTCCAGCTGCTCCTTCATCCGCCGAATAAAATGTGCCGTGCAGAAGAGACGCACGCCGCACGCCGTCGGGCGCCGACAACCGGGACGACCCGAGGTCCGAAACGTCACGGTCGCCGGCAGCGACCGGCAGAAGAAAGGAGGCTCCGGAGATCCAAGCCGATGGAACAGAAGGTGCACGAGGCGAAGGAAGGGAGAGCTCTTTGTCAATGAGGCGAGTTCAGCCGCCACATCCTGCATGGCGTTCACACCAGCAGCACAGGAGGACGACTGGAACGGCTCAACAAATGGAAACATCCCTGTGTCCATTTAAATGCATAATCATGTTCAGATTTCTGACACACACACACACACACACACACACACACACAGGGCTTGAGTGGTCCGGCCCTCACGGCTTGCATTAAAGCCTGAGCCCGAAGCCCCTGAAAGCCTGCCCGGGGCGACACCGGCAGCGGGGACGCCTCCTCCGCCCCCGCAGATGCAGAATGGCAGGAAAAAGCCCCAAAAGTAGATGAAAGAAACTGGAGCGAATCCAAAGCAAAGACCGCTAACTTTATGTCGGAGGCTGGATTTGCGCGGCAGGCGAAGGTGGAGAAGGAGGCGTACGTGGACTGACGGCGGACGGCTCGGAGCCGGAGGTCAGGGTTACTTCCTTCGGGCCCAAAGGACGCCGTCGGAAAGGAGGCCGGTGTCATCGAGGTCGGTGAAACTTCATCGCTAAACGTTGGCGGGCGGCGTCTCGGCTGCAGAGCAGACCGAAGACCAACTCCTCACTGGACTTCAGGAGATTCAAACATCCCCGTCTGAGGAGCGACGGCTCGGCAGTGAGGCTGAGCGGCTCATCAAAAGTTAACGTTTCTCTTTCCTCATCGCTCCCCATCGACCCCCAGGCCCGTTCGGGGGGGGTCAATATCTCGCTGCGGTATCAGCTATCTATCGCCAGCCGCCGCTCCATCATGGGTCTGCGGCGCTGACGGCGCCTGACGTCGCCCCTCCGGGAAGCCTGCGCGTCCGGACCCGTTTCTTTTTTGTCTTTTAATGACATTGTAATTGAGGCCGGCTGCAGGTGAAAATGAGAATCCTGCGGTCCAAGTGCCAGAGTCCAGATGGCTCGCTGAAGTCCAGGCTGTCTTGGTCCCGGCAGCGCCGGTCCGGTATCACACCCGGAGAGGAGGCCACGGCGGCCTGTCTCACGCTCTCGAACCGTCGGCTCCGGATATCCGTGTCGCGTGAGGGCCGCGGTCGCGCGGCGACGAGCTAACGGCGGGATCCTCGCCAGCCCGATAATCTCTTCCTCAGCGGGAGATCATTAAAAGCGTGAGTGTTTGCTCGTGCGAGAGCCCGCCTCCGTTAAACGAGGACCTCAGATGTTCCAGACAGCAGCACCTGTAGTTTTAATTACCTCCACTTGGCCCGTCTGCGCCGAGCCGTCGCCGCCGAGCTCACCGCCAGCGGTTTGTGAGTGTTTGTCCAATTTAATGTGCACTGAAAGCAGACGGCTTCGGTCCACGAAACCTCCGTCTCCGGTTCTCGGGGCTTCTCTTTATGACGGGACACGTGGGTCTGATAAGGGGGCGCAGGGGCGGTTTCTTCTCACCGGCCCTCTCGGCTTCCGCTCCCTCCGATGTGGCTCCACGTCGGCCGATTCTCCCAGCGACGTCCCCCAAGAACCGTGCGAGCCGTGGTTTTCTTTCCAAAGATATAAATGCCACGGCATCACGGCGCCGGTAACATCTACTTTGGTGCGGTGAGGGATGCTAGACTCCATCCGTCCATCCGTCCATCCGTCCGTCTCCACCCTCTGTCCCAGGGAGAGTTGAGAAAGCTCATTTTGATCCATTCGTGTGTCCGTGGTCTCCTTGTGTGGCTCAGAAGCTCAGATAAAGACAAGGAATGCTGATCATCTGGAAAATTCTGCCATTCTTCTTCCACCACTGAGGAAAACCCTGAGGTACATGAAGAGCAAAGCCCAGAGATACGAGAGGTCTTCCACTTGGGTAGAAGAGGTACAAGAGGTCTTCCACTTGGGGGCAGGATCTTCTTCCCCGCCCAGGGAGAACTCCATCCTTCACCCTGTGGCTCATGGTCTCTGAGGTGGAGGTACCGAGTCCACCAGGAGACCCGAGGAGCCTCGGTGCCGCCCGGACCCTGCAACATCTGTACCTTTCAGTTAGCATCCACACATGTTAGCATCCACACATGTTAGCGGGCCTCGGCGCCGCCGCTCCTGCTCACACGCTCTGCGGACACGGCGGCCCGGGTGAAAGCTGGCAGCAGAAGGACAGTTTAAGTGAGGCGGGTCGGCGGAGTCGTTCTCTGAGCTTCAGGCTCCGGCCACGGATGATCTGCACGCCTCCTTACGCTTTCATCAGGCAGTTCTGGAGAGGATTTCTTGATAAATAGAGGCTTCGGCCCAGACCTGTCCGAGGATTTGCAGAACCGTCGGAACGTTCGGAACCCTGGGACGGTCGTCGATGGAGTGATGGAGGTCTGAGAGCCGGCATTACGGCATTAGCTGCCTGCCAGATCTGCCCTGGAGAAGGAGAGCGCAGAGGAACCTCTGGACTTCACCCTCCCTCACCCACTGATATCGACTGCACCTCCGGGCACAAAGTGTGTGTGTGTGTATGGGAGTGTGTGTGTGTGTCTGTGTTAATTCTTAATGTACAAACACAGCTTCATGCTGTACTCTCTGCATACAGCTTCCACTGTCCGTCCTCTGCAGGAGGTGCAGGCTGGTCTAGGTTCTTCCAAAACATCTGCTGGACAACCTGAGAAGACAAGAACTACTCAGGACAGAGAAACACTGAAGATACCTGGACACCACACAGCTTCCACAGCAAGACTGCAAGATGGTCAGAAACGGATGGATGGATGGAAGGATGGAAGGACGGACGGACGGACGGACGGACGAATGATAGATGGATGGATGGATGGATGGATGGATGGACGGACGAATGATAGACGGATGGATGGATGGATGTTTCATTGCATTACTTTGACTATAAGGCTTGCATGAGCTCAGCTGGGCTACAAACTGCTTCATTCCAGCAACCGTTTGTAAAGAAGTCCTATTTTTCTCCTGATGTTCTTGTATGACTTTATTTCTGCTGAGGTGAAGGAGATGTTCCAGAGTCCTGCTGTGAATTCAGAGGGTGAAGCGTTGTGTGTCTGATGAGATGTTTGTGGTCAGAGTGTCTTCTTATCTCAGGAAAGAGGTGCAGGAAGTGTACCTTCTAGCGCTCGGACAGGGTCTCCAGGGGTCCCAGTTCGCCCCGACCTGGTGTCTTTCACCGGCCCCTGCGAGCTCCTCGGTGGAAGAGGCACCTCCACCTGGGATCGGCACCGGAGCCTCTCGGTCCGGAGGCTTTCCAGAGAAGGCGGGGTAACCCTGCAACACGGCGGATTCAGTATTCCTCTTGAAATCTCTGGGTCATTTTTTCTTTTTCTGATCTCCTTAAATCCCCCCCGAACCCTCTCATATTTTAAATATAGCTCTTGATGTTCCGACTAAAAATTCACCCAAAGTCAATTTATCGGTGAAACTCAGCCAACATTAGTCACCGGGACGGCGTGAGCGGTTTGATCAGATTTGACAGGCGGCTCTGGCAGCGGAAAACCCCGACCCCGGATTCCGGTTCGAGCGCCACCGAGAGAAATGAACGCGCGGCGGTCGTACGACTATCTCTCAAATAAAATCGGTGAAAAGCGCAGGAGAACATAAATAAATAAAAAAGGGTTTTAATCTTTTGAAGAATGTTTTGGAAGCACTTCTATCGGGAGTTTAGTCTGCGCGGCAGACGAACGCCAGCCGGTAGGAGCCGCCGAGGCTGTCACGCATCACTAAATGTTAATTTGTCACACCATAAACACTTCTTCCTAAATCCAGATTAATTGTTCGTTAAACCCACTTACTGCGGAGAGAGCGGCGCGCAGCCTCGCCGCCGCCGCCAAGGTCGGCCGGCGCCCGGAGCGGCGAGCCGGGACGGACGACGCCGACATGGATCGCGCGGGGGAAGGACGCCGCCGCCGCCGCCGCCACCGCCCGGCCTTCGTTCATTGGCTGGCCGGTCATCCGGCCCGTCGCTCCAGCTCATCTTGTTCCGCGGCCAAACACTCAGGAGAGACGGTGGGTCCTCGTCCACCGGAGGTCCATGCTACGCTAACTCTGGAGCTAATGATAAACTCTGTCTCTACATAATCACCTTTAGAGTGAGACCAGAAAGAAAGCTGAGGATAAATGGAAGAAGAAACAGATTGTTTTCCTGGCTGGAATCCACACCAGTAAGTCTTTCCCGATCTTCTCCCACAGGATTGGCGATGGATCTTCTCGACCCTCCGGCTCGGCGCCTGTCGGACTCGCCGGTGAGGAGAGCAGCGCCGGCGGCGGCAGGTATCCGCCGCACGCCGCCGCCCTCCCGATTGATGTCTTTTCATTTGCATGGGATGGATGAAGAGTGATGGCGGCGGAGGTCTTCTCCCGCTCCGTGACTGAGAGCTCTGGCAGATGTAACCTCGCCGCCGCCGCCGACGTCTAAATCCGGGCGGGGTGATGAATTCTCGGGGCCTCCATGACTGCCGCGGTAAATGAGATCTGCCGCCTTGTAAAAGCGCGCAGCGGCGGGGCAATCCCTCAGCGCCGCCGCCCCCGCACACCCCCGCACGCCCTCGCACGCCACGCTTCGCCCCCGCAGCTTTAATCAACTCCGTCGCCAGCCGCGGCGAGACGAGCGCCCGGGCATTTACATATGGACGCCGGTTCCTCGCGGGACGGCGGGACTCATAAACATTTTCATCCACCGCCAGGCGTGTTGATATTGTCACACTTCTAAAGACGGTTGAGAGAGATCATCTCCCCGTGGAAATGAGATGCGGAGGTGAAGGCCGCCGAGAGGATCCCCGTAATGGATTGTTGGATGCAGATGAGCTCGCCGTGATCGCCGCTGCTTTGGAAAGCCACGGAGACGTGGAGGAGACGTGGGGTCGGAGTTGATTATGTGATATAGGAATCTCCCGGAAGAACCCTGAAGGACCGACGGACAGATGTGTCCTCCAGACGGTCCAATGGTAAGATCAGGGAAAGACGCAGCTCCACTGCGAGGTGGACTCGTGTCCGTCGTTCGGATGCGGCCGGGCTCACACTTGATGTTGTTTCACCAGAACAGAGACCAGAAGTTAGACCTGCACAGAAGATGTCAGGTTCTGGTAAAGGATGCTTGAAACTCTCCGTGGCAGAAATGAGAAGGTGAGGTCTCCTCCAGTCCGAGCGAGGAGGTGGCTTCCCTCCAGGCGGCTCCTGAGGAAGCCCATAGCCATGAAAGCGTCGCAGAGCATCTCCTCTGAGCGTCACCGGCCGTCACATGACCGAGGACACCGCTGTTCAAACTCCTGGTGGACATGTCAGGACCTTCTGGCCCTCCTGGCCCGCCTCCTCGCCATGACACCTCCAACTCCAGGCCTGCAGCTGGGACACCACCCTCAGGAAGGAGGAGGAGCAGCTGGATGAGGTGGACTTCCATTTCTCCACCTTCCAGCAAACACCTGGAGGTCAGATCCAGGAGATCCAGCCTCATGGACCTGCTGACCAAACCTAAGCTGGTCCTCCTGCAGGACCCGCTGTGGGTCTGGAAAGTAAAGTCTGAACTCGTCAGCAATTTTAACCAGCGACGTCTCCTTGGCCATTTGGATGTGAATGGAATTCTGGAGACCTTGTGTTCCTTTTGAAAGTTCTGGCGTCTAAATATGGTTTTCAAAGTCCTTCAAGAGAACCTTCAATTGTTCTTCACAAACTCATGGTGGCAGCGCGGTGCAGTGGAGCAGGGGTTTGCAAGAAGGAAGATCTCCTCAACCACTTTGGGAGGTAGACTCGACCTGAAGAGAACCCATGTGGGTCCACAGGGTCTGCAGGGGATCCAGATCCCACCTCTGCTTCTGCAAATGTGGAGTGTGGACCAGGGACCAGACTCGGTACCTCCACCTCAGAGACCACGAGCCACAGGGTGAAGGATGGAGTTCTCCCTGGGCTGGGGAGAAGATCCTGCCCCCGAGTGGAAGACCTCTTGTACAAAGGGTGGAGACGGATGGATGGACGGATGGATGGATGGACGGATGGATGGATGGACGGATGGATGGATGGATGGATGGATGGATGGATGGATGGACGGACGGATGGACGGATGGATGGACGGACGGATGGATGGATGGATGGATGGACGGACGGATGGACGGATGGATGGACGGACGGATGGACGGACGGACGGCACAAAAAGCATCAAAAATTGGTACAAAAGTCCAGCTCTGCTTCAGGGCTCCTTTGCTGAGACGCTGAGAGTCGGTGCCTTAAATCAGCCCAACATGGCCTCCAAAAAACGCTGGTTTTCTTTTCTCGACTGGTCGTTATCGAGAGAAGATCTCCTCGGCCAGAAGGACCTCGTGGTGTGTGTGGTCTCCTCCCTTTTGTTGAAGTCTAGAAGCTTCCCTGGACGTGTGCTGAAGCCTGGAGATGCAGCTGACGGCGGAGCCGCGAGCAGAAGAAGCAGGTCACGGAGCGCCGCCGTGGGGAAGCGTCCCTCGACCGCCGCCGCAAAGCGGTTTCTGCGCCGGCGTCAGACGGCGGGCGGACGGCCACCGCTGGCCTTCTGTGGCTTCCACTGCCTCGTGGTGGTCGCAGGCTGGCAACGAGTTCAGAAGAACATCTTCATCATCCATAATTCACTCCCATGAAGTGGTTTGGGAGCCATTTGTCAAATCTGCTCATCTTGAACTTCATTCTGAGGCCACACAGAGGCTCCATCTCCTGGACTTCAGCTGATACGTTGGGGTTTTGTTTGTTGCTTCTGCTTTTCTGTTGTCAAATATGATCGAACACTCCTGTGTGGAGTCTCCATGTTCTCCCCCTGTCTGCCTGGGTTCCTCAGGGTTCTCAAGGTTCCTCCCACAGTCCAAACTCATGCAGGAGCTTCACTGGAGACCCTGCATGGTCCAGATGTGAAAGGTTGGACGTCTCTATATGAGGCCCTGTGATTGGTCCAGAGGAACCCCAGCACTCGCCCAATCACAGCAGGGACAGGCTGAGTGCAGGATAACCATGAATGAATGAATGAATGAATGAATGAACGAATGAATGAATGAATGAAGTTCTCGTTCCCAGAAGATAAACGCTGCAGAATTCAGCAGCTCCTCTGCAAATAACGGAATGGAAATATTTACACCCGGAGTTCAATATGAATAAATACTGTGTTTCTCTGTGGAACCGTCAGCCCGGACCTTCAGGGAGGCAGACCTGCAGGCTGGGTCCACACCAAACATGAACATCACCACACACACACACACACACACACACACACACACACAGACAGATCGGATGCTGCCATGGTCCCGCGGGAGTGTGTGATGGGAGCTGCGGCCGAGGCGTAGCGTTCCATCCTGGGGCAGCAGAAGCTGCGGTGGTGGCAGTTAATGGACCGAGGTCATCGATACTAAACGCTGCTTTTGACCCCGAGCAGAGGGAGCGCGCATTAATGGTCATGTGATAGCCGTCCACTCGCCCGCCGTCGTGTGTTTACAGAACCGCCATCCTGTGCAATCTCCATCGCTGAGCGTTTGACGCCGCCTGAAAACCACCTCCGGCCAGCGCCGCTCCTCAAGTGCAGGCGAGGAACCGGAGCTCCGGACGGCCGCAGCTCCGGGCTGATGTTCTGCTCCAGCCTGGAACGGGAGGCGACTCTGGATACTAACCTGAGCAGAACCTTTGCTCAGGAGATGATTCTTCAAGGGCACGAAACGCCGGAAGCTTCTCTCGACCCGCGTCAGTGGATGTGGCGTTCAGAAGGAGCTCCCGCTCTCGTCCGACATCAAGGAACCTCCACAATCTGAGCATTGAGATGCTGATGTCTTCTAAGTACTTGAACGTTCACCTAAATATCTAAAGACACTGATGCCGGAGCTGGCGGGCCAGGACACCCGGGTCCGACCGAGGCCAGGAACCACGCCGGAGATGGTCGGTCACACGAGGACTGGCGTTCCCTGCGTTGGTCTGCAGATCCAGAAGCTTCCTGGACGGAGGGATGAGATGTGAGGAGGCGACGGAGAAGGTCAGCTCCAGGAGGATGGAGGTCACATGCGGACGCCATGGGTTGTGTACCGATGGAGGAGGTTCCTCAGCTCTGGTATTACCTCACATCCTGCAGCAGTCTGTACACACACACACACACACACACACACACACACACACACACACACACACACACACTCACACAGTACCCATTACACCATTTCCTGAAAAAGGTTAATATTGATAGTATTTCTTCATGTTTTTTCAGTCCAGCAGCAGGAAGCGTGCGGTGTGTGTGTGTGTGTGTGTGTGTGTGTGTGTGTGTGTGTGTGTGTGTTGCAGAGCTAAACAAAGGATTACCTTATCTGATCCCATCTCCTCCTGTCCTCTGGACGCCTTCGCCGCGACACTCCCGTCCCGTGATGGAGATTTCCCTCCTCGGTGTTTGGTCACGCTCCGCGGCGCCGACGCTGATTACTGCGTGCTGCAGGACTAGATTAGCACCGCATGACCACACAGCGCGCCAAAGTGGTGTGTGTGTGTGTGTGTGTGTGTGTGTGGATATGTGTGTGTGGTCAGCTGGGTCTTGTTCAGCTTCACATGTTGCAGCAGCAGATCTGCTACCTCCATCCCTCCATGCATCAGCAGCATCGGCGGACGTGCGCTCGAAGGCGGCACGTCGGCCGGTTCCTTCGCCCGACTGAGACGACCGCTTCCAAAAGAAACCACCCAGACGGCCGCGTCAAAGGAGGCCTTTCCCATCCAGTTAAAAAAATATTGATTCATTATTATATAATTGATCCGATGTAATAGAACATCACAGAAATGTAGACGTGATCTCGGTAAAGATCCACGTGAAGGACAAGAGATAAAGCTGCTGGTCCGTCTTCTGAGCGGAGAATAACTGGACGTCTTATTTGGCCAGAACTTGAAGCTCCTTCTTCCCCGAGGTCTCCGAATTCAACGCCCGGACCAGCCTGTCAGAGCACCTTCCTGGAGAGGGTCCACCGTCCGCCATCTCACCGCCGTCCGCTGGAAGCTCAAGGAAGGAGAAATTTATGGCGTTGCCTCAATCCCAGAATGTAAATAGAAGGTAGTAACCACGGAAACACGGTGGAATGTTTACAGATCTACCCCAAGATACGCCCGCTTTCACAATTGTGCTTTTCTCAGCAGTTCTCCTCACAGCCCACACACACACACACACACACACACACACACACACGTGCATGCATGTATATCCAGGAGGCTCTGGGTTCTCCTCTCTCCGCCAAAGTTAACAACTCCCCTCGGGGGTTGCGACAATGCAATCGAGCGAAGCAACATGTCCACGGTGACCAGAAAATATCTGGATAAAGAAAAGGGAATGAAGAAGAAGGTCTGCGGCCTCCTCGCCCGTCCGTCCGTCCGTCCGTCCGTCTCGGGGGCTCGTTCGGAGACGGCCGGGTCCGCAGGCCCGGGAGGCGCCGCTGAGCGGAAGGAGAGGCTGCGGCACATCTCCACCCCGTCAGTGTCCACCTGGCCTGAAGGACATGGACTGTCTGCGTTGTCCGTCCGTATGACGTGTGAATGAGAGGGTGGATGGTTGGACCCCCCCCTCCCCGTCGCACAATGGCCGCTGAACCGACCTCTTACCCCGAGTGCAGGGCAGGGGTCGAGAAAATGACCCGATAGACGGACGACATCGTCGCGAACGAGGAAATCTACCGGCGAACGGCACTTTTCCTGTTGGTCTTTTCTCAAACGAACCAAAGTTTCCATGTTGTTTGTTCCACAACGTGCAAACTACCAGTGTGAGATGATTGCCGCCGTGCATCTGCCCGCCCTTTCAACTAGAGTCAATTGTCCACTGATGGCGGCCGACAGCGAAGGCTGAGCGTCGTCCGACGGCGCCGACGCAATCCTGAGCTCAGGCACGCTCCGGCGGCATCGACAGGGAGGATGAAACGGGAGAAAAGCAAATTGTCTGATCTCACCTCTGGAAGGAGGCGGGAGATTCACCGGCGGCGTCGCACAACAAACCAGGAAACCTGGAGCCTGGTGTCGCCGCCAGCGAAGGGGCTCACGCGTTTCCACGCCGCCGCTTCTATGCGACATCTCTTCCCGTAACGGACCGCGCCGACATCCGAGAACGTCGCACACACCGCAGACACGGGACGCTTTCCACGCCGTCCTATTATTTATGACAGATGAAGGGTAGAAATATCAAGTGGTGCACAGATTGGGCTCGGAGAGCGCCAGAAGTCTTGATACGCCGCGTTCCCTTGTGGGGGCTCTTGTCCCCCTTAGATGGGTCTGGATGGAAATAGGCTAAAGCCGTCCAGAGTCACTTTTCTGGGAAATATGACTGGAAACCACGTGGAATCGATGCTAGTGTGTGTGAGTCTGTGTGTCGCGTCGCCGTATGAGGTGTCTATCGATTGTCCAGCGGTGTCATGTACATGCGCGAGCGCGGCCGCCGATCCCGATGACCTCGGGTTTACGGCCAAGGTGACGAGCGGCCGTGACGCCGTGCGGCCAACGTTCAAAGTCAGACGGAAAGGTCACAGGCGACGGCCCGGTGCCGGATCCATCCAATAATACTCTCAAGGCGGTGTTGGTATTTAAAAGTACCATAAAGATATGTCGGGAGTTGATGGATAAGGACGGGTTCTTAATCCCCGTTTGACCAGGTCCTCCCCGGCCGGACATCTCTGCAGAGGAATACTTGCTAGCGGAGAGCAGAAGAAGGCGGCACATTCAGCTGGTGATGGGCAGAAGGTGCAGCCAAGGAGCAGCGCCCCCTACAGGCCGGGGGCAGCTCGCCGAACTTAGACGGCCACGTCGCTGAAAATCCCCCGCTTGCATTATTTCGTGGCAAAGACGCCTGCCGTCTGATTCCAACCCTCCCAAGAAGGCATCAACCGGAGCTTCGTTTCTCCGGGAGTCTGAAGCTCCCGGCCCACTCATGGGCGGATCTGCTCCTCGGCGGTCGAACGAGGACAACCACCTCCAGACGCCCGCTCCGCCCGTGGCTCGATCCGTCAGGAACAATGGAGGAGCTACGACGGGTGTGTCGGAGTGATTTTCTCTTCCTGCCGTTAGCGGTGAACGCACAACGAGTCGCTTCTTGATGGAAGACCCGCGGCCGAGGAAGGTCACGAGGAGCGGCGGGTCAAGATGACACAAGTCCAGGAGACAAACTGTGCCGGGAGATAATGGCTCGCATGCGCCGGACACGACGTTTCCTCCTTCTCTGCGGGTTTCACGCATTTCACAAGGACAAGATGTTGCAAGGGCTGCAACGGGGAAAGTTGCCGGAAATGACCGAAGAAGCCAGACTTCCCCGGACCCGCGGAAAGGAGTTCCTCGCCGGCCGCGGCCTGGATCACTCCTGTGCCATCAACTTCATACTGCGGCTCTTCTGAGGACGCGCGCGCACGCCTGTGCATGTTCAAGTCTCCCTCGCCATGGAAACAGCGAAACCTCATCTAGTTCCCCCTCCTCCCCTCCTTCGCCCGCACAAGGCCGTCACATTCATGCATTATGGTGTGCAAAATGTTTAGAGTCGAATGTGATTTAAATGTATAAAAGGACAGCACATGTTACCACACCGTTAGCTTAGACACTCTGTGTGCTAAAGGATGACTTGATATGATTCAAAGTGTGTTGGAATTGACCCGTTTCACAGTCAACCCAGTTTCTTTGACATCGTGTTTCCACAGACTGGCGTCTCCTCCTTCATGTACTCTTAGAATATCAAGAGGAAAGTTGCAGAGTAAAATGTAAAAAAAAAAAAAAGATTAAATAGCTGCACACTTGCAGCTTTTATAGCCGTTTTAGGCTTTCAGACATGCATCGGCTGAATGCACACACACACACACACACACACACATAGCACACGTTACTCCATCTCAGCAAGTTATGCAAAAGTGCCGATGATATAGATGTAGGGGGGCGTAAATGAACCCGTCGTCAGCAGGTCCTCTGGATTAATATTCATGCAGCCGCAGCTCATTGTTATTAATGGCTGAGCAGCAGCCGGGAACCGGGGGGGGGGGATTCAGCCGGCTCCCGGTCGCCCGCGGAAATCAATAACATCGATGGGTGAAAAATATGCCCGTACGTCCGTCCGTCTGTGCGTCCTCCCGTCCGTCCGTCTGTCCTTCTGTCCATCTGTCACCCTGGAATCCCTTTCAGAACCTCGTAGAAGCTGCGTGGTGTCCAAAGCGTGGACGTTCCCATCAGGAGGCGACACCTCTTGTTCCTTCTGCATTCCAGATGCTTTTTAATGAGAAGTGAGGCGCCGCGAGACGGAGATGAGGGTGATTTGGCGCCGGGATCCGGACAGAAGAGAGGACGCGTTACAGACGGAGGCGAGCGCTTCGGACGCTAACGACGGGACGGGCGACTTCAAAGTCCAGAGAAGACGAGAAGGGGAGAACAAACAGACTGCAGCAGAGAGACAGGCCGGCGCCCGGACGGCGCCCGGCAGGCCGGACGGACACATGAAAGCGGCGACGGCGAGAAAAACAGAATCTCAGAACGACGGCGAGCACAAAGGAACAAACACAACAGCAGAGTGACAGCGAAAGGAGCAGCGCCGGCCATATGGTCCTCTACCTTCACGCACACCATCCATCTCCTGGGCCTTCACACACACACACACACACACACACACACCGCCGTCTACCATGACAACGACAAGCACGGCACCGTGCAGCAAACGGAGCTCCTCGCTGAAGCCACGAGTCTCGGATGGCGGCGCTGAGTTTAGCCGGACGCCCCGCTTATATCAAGGTGTGGATCTGAGTGCAGTCTTCTGTGGCCACCGGCCCCCCATGCCCCCCCACGGCCCCCCACGGCCCCCCACGGCCCCCACGGCCCCCCTCATATTCACCCATATATTAAATATATTGTTTTTGTTTTTTCCCAGCTTGCGCTGCCTCCTCGCTGCGGCACGGAGGCAGCTCTCTGTGAAACAGCATCACAGCGTCAACAGCCACCGTCAACAATGCTCCAAATTGATGTCAAAGTCTATTCATCCGCTGTCAGTCCTTCACACACGCACACGCACACACACCCGGACGGGAGTGTGTGAAGGAGGCAAATGTAAAGGGGGGAGCTGACAGAGTGCAGGGCTGCCGCTGACAGCGCTTTCCACGTGGACAACAGAGGGAGACGTCTGCCGCTGTCACGCCGAGCTGCACCCGGACCTGCAGCCGGACGGACGGACGTGGGCGGCGCCTGCGATTGCATGAAAACAAGTCTCACCTTAATCTGGGTGCTGTCACCTGCACCTCACGTTCTCACACACACACACACACACACACACACACACACACACGTACCAGATAGTTGTTGTTACAGAATGTCACACAGAGCCACAGCCTTCTGTTATGCTGCAAGAAAGAAACTGAAAACAGGACTGACAGTAGGCCACGTGCGCATGCGCACACACACACACACACACACACACACACACACACATACATGCACTGGGCAGCCAGAGCAAGGCGAAGATCTCAAGGGGCTGTGGAAGTGTGTCCATGAAGCAAAGAGGGAGGCTGAGGCGGCACAAACACACCCAGGATTCTGGGGCATCTTTAGCTCCGTAACTCACACACTGTACATTTACAGACACGCCTTCTACGACAGCTGAGTTTTATTCCATCTCATTTCCCTCCCATGGCGACGCTTCTGCCACCAGAAGCGTCTGCCACTCGCCGGCGGCCACGATGAAGGGCAAAGAGTTTCCAAAGAAACGACACGAACGGAAGCGAAAGTCCGACGGGTGAAAGTAAACAACGAGCCGTTCCTGCGCTCGACGGCTGGTTTGGAATTGGTTTAGCGCTGCGAAAGCAGTACGTCGGGATGAAGGAAGAAGACTTTCTGAATCCATAGATGGCAGATGGCGCCGTCGCCACGGCACGCCGAGGACTGGCCGTCCAGAGGAGTCGGACTTGTGGCGGGATGAGGGTTCGGAGGTCGGCTTTCTCTGCGCCACGTCGCCGTCCCATCGGTTGCTCCTCCGCAAAATCTGCATAAAGATGACCTCCGGTCGCCGACCTCCACTTTCTTTTCCACAAATGCTGTTTATGACCCTTGAATTGAAAACGCCCGTCTGCAGAATTCACACCTCCGCTCAGAGGCTCCAAGCTCCTTCCCCTTCCTGCGTAAATCCGTCCGGCGCCGCTTCCTCCGCGGGTCCGGATCCCGCCGCTCCGTAAGTCTCGGTAAACAAAGTTTCTCTCGAGTCAATCATCGCGGCGCTTTACAACTCTATTATCGTGACAGCGCTTTATTTCCTCCTCCTTCCGGAGGTTCCGTCGTCTCCTTCCCCGCCGACGAGGGCCGCCGATAAATCCCAAGTTATGGTCTTCGGTCCGACACGTTCTTTCTGGCAGCTTGAAACGGCCGGGTGAAAGAAAATGGGCCAATCAAAGGCTTTGTGACATTTTGTTTGGATTTCAGTCCCAAGGCCGGCGCAGAGAGAGCCGCCGCTCTCCTGCCCGTCACTCGGCTGCTTTCTCCCGGTCCCTCGGTCATGGACATCGTGCCGGAACCCGTCGTAACGTTAATCGGCGAGCTGGAGAAACCGTTGCGTCTCCGACGGACACGCCGAAAAGCAAACGCCGCATTTGCTATTGATTTCAGAATCGGCGGGCGGCGGCCCGGGTGTTCTCGCCTTCCTCCGGTCTCTCCTGAGTGGGATCCAGGAGGCGCCGCGGTTCTGGACAGATGTTTGGAGACCAGAACCAGAGCAAAGCCTTCGACAACGTGGTCGGGAAGGAGCTCCGGGTTTTATGAAACTTTGCGTGAAACGTTTCGTGAAAGGACTCCGGAAGCAAACTCCGAAGACACCCGGTTCTCCTCCGGAGCGAGGAGGACGGCTGTCTTTGTGTCTATGGTCTCCTCCCGCTTCCTTCTCCCCAGAACCTCCCTGAAGATCTGCCCCCGCTTCCTGTTCCGGCGTGACGTGAACCTGCGCTGCCGGTTCGCACCGCGTCCACCTCCTCCTGCCCGTTTGGTGCTCCTCCCTCCGAGATCACCGGTGTTTTCCAGTTCCGGCTCATGGGATCATGTTCGGACCTCCGCTCCAGAGCGTCTCTTCCCGCTCACGAGGGCGGCGAGCCACTCTCGCTCCGGGAGCATCATTATCCTCCGCGGCACAAAGAGCGGGTGTTTTCCGCAGACGTGTGGACGGCTAGCGAGGAGGGAGGAGCCGCTCAGCAGCTCTTCTGCTGCTCTGATTGATGTGCTATGGCCTCCTTTCCTCCTGACTAGCAGCCGCCGGCATCTGGCCTCGCCATCTGCCGCTAAGGAGCCGCGAACGCTTTCCTCCTTTTTGATTCTTCTGTCGGGGTGTGTTCGGCCCGAACCGTCATCACATCGGCCATATGCTGAAGAAACCCCGTCTCTTTATACACTTTTTGAAAAAAAGAACCACGCTACCTTTCTGTACTTATTGCGACACTCTCAATTCCACTTCTCCTCCTGTTCGCCGCTCCCTTCCGTCGCCGTCCGAGCCGCCGTCCTCCTTCCCTCCGTCCGTGAAGCTCCTCTTTTCCAGACCTCCTGCTCCGCACGTGTCCCAGATAGCGGCTCGCTAACGTGCCGCGGCTTCCGCGCTCACGGACGCCGTCTCAATAACAACGGCAGCGACATCCGGATGTTGTGTTTCCGCCTGTGGATTCGGAGTTCACCCTCTGAGACGCCGCGCAAACCACGTTTTGGAGACGGATCGTTCGGCGTAAGGACATTACAGAATGGAGCGTTTCCTCACCGGCAGAGGAGCGGCGCCGGGGTCGGAGAACGCTGCCGGTGACACCATTAAGTGGGAATCCTTGTTTTCCCCGTGATGTGCCGCCCGGCACAGATTTATCTACATTTCGGCCGCGGCAGCCGGAGCCGAGGGGCCGGCGGAGCTGCGCCGTGATCTATGTGGGTTTGTTTCTCTTTGCGCCGGAGGCCCCGCGGCTCAAATGGTTGCAGATTGAAATAAATTATCACTATTACTTCATCACGCGGGCCGTGTAATAAATCCCAAATTCAATCTGGGTGTTTTTCTTGCAGCGTGCAGCCCTCCCCGTCTGCGCAGTAAACCCCGTGCACGCTCGGACAGCGGGTCCATGGACGTGCGCCGGCCCTATATTATGCGTCTGCGCGCAAACCTCAACAGAAAAGCCTCCGTCGGGATGAAGCGCGAGACGCGCTCGGCCGATGAGCCTCCAGCAGTTTCCCTGTCTTCCACAGTTCTGCGGTAACGTGACTTTGCACCTCGGTGTCATTTCACCGCTTCACCTTGTGATGCTCTTTCTGCAGACGGACCCTCGGCCGAAGGAGATGCCGAGGCTCCCGCTCTGGATGTCGGTGATTCGCATTCCCATCAAAGGTAGAAGGTCTCCGCCGACATTGAGCTCCCGAGCCCTCGCGGAGTCCAAGTTCGGTGTCTTCGCTCGAGGACACTTCAGCGTCCTTCAGCAGCTTCAGCAGGAGGAGCCTGGAATCCAAACCGCCGACCCTCTGACCTTCTGACCGAGGCTGAGACTCGCAGGTCGAGAGGCTTCACCGAAGACCTCGAATTCCACCCCGGCCGTCGACCGGCCTTGCAGCGTCACCAACACCGGATGGGAAAAGTCAGAGGCTTCCACTCGTATAAGTCGAAGCTCTCAGAGTGACTGCAGCGAGCACGCCTGCACGCCTGGCGTTCCAGGAATGCTGATGTGGACAAATTGGCTGTTTTGTTTGAAGAGATTGAAGTTTCCAAAAAGCCCAGGTGTCTCAGTTCGCTTCACTTCCAGTTCTGCCTTTAAAAGGATGACAACCGTGTTCTTTGAAAGAGCACTTTTGAAAAGCGGTCGGGGCGAAGCTCTCGTAGCGTTGGTTGTTGCTCTCGTCACCGTCCCAATCACCGCGGTGCAATTAAATATAATTGGCCGCGCGGCGATCTCAAATTGTTTGCCATCAAAATAATAACTCGGGACACCCGGACCCGGCGACGGAACGCCGCCTCGAATCGACTTTTCACACGACCCGCTAATTGTACTCTTTCAAACAGGCGGATATGGATCTGAACGGGCCGGAGATGGCCGAGCGCAGGGATGCTTGGCGTCTCCTCAACGTATTTCAACCGGCTCGTCCGCAGGCGTCTCGTCGTGGGTAAAGCGGACGAGCGCATAAACGCATCCGAAAGGATTTTGTGTCGCAACCACAGTTTCTCTACCAACACAGCGAGGCTGAGAGGGAACAAATATCCGGTGCGCACTTTTGCAGCCGTGAGGAGGAGAAATCCTCTCAGGACTGGCCTCCAGGAGGATCTCCAGGAGAAGGTCCCGGCGGCCTCGTCGCCGCGGTGCAGGTCAACGGAGATGGAGCTCCCTTTCCAGGAGGCATTTATTACTTGTGCCGAGCTGCAGACGAAGATCTTTATCGACCCGAGGGGACGCCGTCCCTCCGATCCCGAGGATGGCGGTTTGGATTCCGGGCTCGCCGCGCACACGTTCACCCGCCTGTCCTCGGGCCGCCTCGCTTGGCAGCTCCACAGTCATCCGCCTGTGAACAGACGTTCCGATCACGTCCGGGTCGGTTCCAGAAGTCGCCGTCCGACAACAACTCTGTTCCCCGGCCGCGGTCGGCGTCCTTAAACGCTCCAGTCGTGTGAAGCCCACCGCGCCCTCCACGCCGCCTCCATCCTTGGCCTCTGAGAAGGTCGGACCGACATCAGGTGCAGAACCCGACGGTTTTGTCTGTGAAAGTAGAAGAACGGCGTTCCTTTTTCATTTGCATCAATATCCTGGAACGTCAGAATTTCAGCTCGGAGCTTATCGGCCTGTTTCCTCCTAAGCTTCCATTAAAAGTGGCTCGGATCAATCTTGTGCGATAGGTGCTTAATGGCTCGGCGGCAGGAGACCGGAGTTCGAGACTGACGAATGGCGTGCCGTGCACATTAAATCCCGCATGTAAAAATCTACTCGGATAATCCTTTAAAGAGCTTTACTCCCCTTCAACAGAAGAATATATGTCAGCGAGCCGCACAAAGTCTGTCTCTGATACGCCGCCATTTGTCTATCAGGCCCGCGGAGCGAGCGCTCCGGGACGGAGGATCAGTGTCTGCAGACGGGCCGCAGGACCGACCTGCGACGGCCCGGTGCGTCTGCACATCTTTTATGTGCAGCCCGGTGGCGTCGGAGAGAGAAGGCATAAAAATAACACATGCGGGAGGCAAGAATAAACCGAAGGAGCGCTGAAGATCGGGAGTGTGAATGAATCACATGAACGCTCTCCTCCAGAACCTTCTGCAGCCACGCTCTGTGTTTGGGAGAAAACACCACGGGCCTCTGTCGGCATCACGTCCGTCGCGGAAGCACTTTGGGATGATTCGACCAGAAGTGACGACTTCGCCCTGTTTTGGTGGAATGATAATTTCCAATGTCCCGCGTAGCTCTCGCTCAACCCGCTTGGTCCGTTTGGGCTCGGACGCTTGTCAGCGGCGTTCTGGACCCGGACGTTTGAGCTCCGTCGGAGCGCACCTCACCTCACCTCACCTCACCTCACCTCGCCTCACCTCACCTCACCTCGCCTCACCTCACCTCACCTCGCCACCGAAGACACACAAACCAAAGGAACCCTGAAGAAAGTGCAGGCCGAGGGAGGGACCGTCCTGAAGATCCAAACATGGAGGGCAGGTTCTGACAGGTTTCCGGCCTCCTTTGGACCTTGTCAGTCCCTGATGTGAGAAGAAGCCGAGTCCCCCCGCCTCCCTCCGGCCACCGGGAGGGTTGACTTTGGCTTCGGCTGGAATCTACCCAGTGTTGCAATCCTAACCCTGTAGACCGGGCACCTCGTGCCGCGGTCCCAAGATCTTCGGACCTGATGGGTCACCTGAACCTCAGGTCAATCAGAAGGCGCCACACTCTGCGCCCCAAACGCCTCTGAACCACCGCCTACAGCCTGCGAGGGCAGCGGCTGCGAGGGGAAGCTGCGAGCAGAAGAAAACAAGTCAAAGGTACCTGCTCTATGTGTTCTTCATCGTTAATCCTGAAGTAGTTTGTTTGCATAAAGCTAAACAGCAGCAAATAGAGTCCAGAAAGTCTTTGACATGAGCACACAGCGTGGAGGAAACGGCGTGTTTCAGGGGAGGGAGGCCGACATGGTGGTTTCCTGCTTTGACCGCGGAAGCTGGATACCTCCTTCTAATGAGCGGCTGCCCTCTCACCTTCTGCCAACGCCGGCAAGACGGCCAGCAATCTGACGCCAACACAGGAGAAGACGCAGGAGGAGCGGAGCATCCGGGGCGAGGAGGCGCGCTGTGAGACGACCCTCGCCGGAAGCGAGACGCATTTAGCAGCAGGTATTCCCACACAGCGAGCCCACGCCAAAACACAGCGAGCGAACGGCCGTCGTGATAATAATAGCCGGCGACGGACGGGACTTCCGGAGCGGAGGAACCCTTCAGGGCTCCGGCTCGCGGACGTCGGCCCGATTGCGAACGGGAGCGACGAAAAACCAAGACTATTTAGTCCGAATGCGACCGATGAATGGGTTTTCTTCCCCACCGTCGGGGTGTGCAGTATCTGCATGAATGCCAAATACTTGCAAATAGTTACACAGCAGAAGGCAGAAGGCCCATTTTCTGCACCCGGCGGCGGCGTGCGGCGAAACTCTTCTCGGCGGACCGGGGAGTTTGTCCGGGGGAAATTAACCAAGAGAGAATGAGAAAACGCGATAAGAACAGAATTCAATTTGTCCCAAGGTGACCCGGGCCTGAACCGGCGAACCGCACATCCATTGTCTCCCACTTACTGAGACAAGTGGAGCCACATCGTCCCAGACGGGCTAATATACAGCATTTACGTGATACAAAAGATGCCGAAGAAAAGGCGGCGGGATTCCAGGCAATCCCACAATGTTGCGGGACGTCCAAATATCGCCGCCACGCCGATTTGCATGCTAATACGCCTCCGCCTTTTCCGAATCCGCGAGCGATACGAGCGCAGCCTAATGGAGTTCGAGCCGACCTGACATAACGGCGGCATCGATTTTCCATCGGCGAGTAAATGGATCGAGCCCGTGTGACACCTTCATTCCGCCGGCAGAACTTTGTTTTTCCGCGGCGCCGGCGAGGGAGAGCTTCAGGAGTGCCCGACAAAACTATGGTGACACGTGCGCTCACACCGGCGGGGCTGCTGCGGGAGGCGCTCCGGGCTCAGCGCAACGCCGCAAAGACCGGTGGTACCTGCCGGTACAGACCCCGTTCTGAACAGGATTTGGGAAACGGGCTGAAAAAGAGCGGGAACATAATGTTCCAGTGCCCCGGAAACCTCTCTCGGTCCCTCCTGTTATTTGTAAAGATTTTCTAAAGGCCTTCACGCCTTGCAAAATCACCCCTGCAGAAGGAACATCTATCGGAGAGGGTAATGTTTTACAAGCAGGTCAGGAAAAACAAGTTGCTGAACGGCCCTCAAAAACTCTGATTTAAAAACATTCCACGAAATAAACTCGGTTAGTTTCCAGTCTTTTGCGGCATCTTCCGTGCGGAAGGAGCCGAGCGAACATCCGCCCTTTGACCCACAGGGCAGAAGAAGACCTCGCCAACATCTGGACTTCCTGGGCGTCGAAGGTCCGACCGTGATCAGAGCTCCGCCCCGGGTCCGAGAGTACGGCGGGCCGTCGCACCCGGAGCGCAACGCTCAACGTCACCTTGATGGATCTCGGGGAGGAAGGTGAACGGCGGCAACATCCAGCAGAAGCCTTCACGCGCGGCAGATCTTCACGGTCCATCGCCGGCGGAGGAGCCGCGGCGACGAGACGCTCCTTTGCATTTGAAGAGAAAGCGTTTATTTCGAAAGTTAAATCCCCGTTTCGGCCTCGGCTTCTTCGCAAGTCGACAAACATTACACTCGGAAGGTTCTGCATCGCGTCTGTTTGAACGGGGATGAAAAGGAACTCCAAAGTATCTCGCTTCACTCCGCCGTCCAAATCCATGGGCTTGGCTCGGTCGCATCCGATCCTCCGGTTGATGTTTGGACCGTCTTTCCAGCAGCACACATGACGGGGCGATGCGGCTCTGCTGAAGTTCTGCAGGCTTACAGAAGGTGTTGGCAGACCTGGATCTGCGGCGAGCCCGCTCCGCCTTCTACCAGGGCACGTTTCTCAAAGCACGGCGGCATCTTTCTAAATCACGAGGGCGCACGTGACCCGTGAACGCCGTGCGCTCAGATGACGTCGGCCTCGCCGTCCCGCTCGCCAGCGCGATGAAGGTTCGCCTTCGTTCCGGATAAAGTCTAATCACTCAGCCTATCTTGCGGCCCAATTTGGTCTGCTGCAATCTAGAGGGACGGCGGGGCTTAACGTCCCTGCAGGGGTTATTAAGTGCCCTGCGCCGTCTCCCCGGCGACCTGATAAAGACACAAAAAACAGCCATGCATGGCCTAATGAAGGCTGTCTGCTCCTTCCTGGTGAAATGTGAATACGGCCAGGAGACGTTCCGCTCAATAATTTACAGAAGCTCCGGAGCCTCCGTGCACGCCGTGTCGCACCGCCGGGAAGGCAAACGCAGAACATTATCCCGCCTTGCGTCAGCGTCGGAATCAGTAAATCATCAGGTAAATATTTTGGATTCCTCAGTGTTGTGTCGGCAGCCTGGGAAACCGGCGGAAATACGCTCGCCGCCTTTGCGGACGCCGGATATTTCGTGGCAGGACGGGTTTTGGCACGCGAGATGGATCTCTGCCCGGAGGTCGACCGCGAGCCGGCAGGGCGAGGAACCGCGTCGGCAGAGAAGCCGCCGAGGTCCGGAGTCTGGCGTCGGGAACGATGGTGAGCGAACCCGAAAGGGCCACGGACGCCCGACGTGGAATGTCATCGCCATGGAAACGCAAACAACGCGGCAGCGGCGGCGCAGGCGGCTCCACCCGCAGGTCGCTTCTGTCCGGACCTACGACCATCGCCGCCAGGCCGGCCTTTACAAAAGCAACCGGGTGGAGGAGCGGCGAGATCCGCCCTGCACGCAGTGATCCACAGCGTCCAGAGCTCCTGCACAAAGCTACGTTTAGCTGTTTAGGTGTCATCTCAGCATGTGAGTAGCATCTTGTATGCCGGCAGGACGCTGAAGCACCTGCAGAATGAAACCATTTATTCATTCGTGTGCGGATTCTTCCGTTAGCTATTCTGCTTATCCTGCCCTGGAGCTCCTCCCAGCCGTCCCTGGGCGGGAGGTGAGACCTCGGACGGGTCGCCGGTCCGCCAGACGGCCACGTCCGAAAGCCCCGACCTCTCGTCACCAACTCGCTCACACGTCCGTGCGGCGCAGGGCCTCCGCCGAACCCTGACGTGATCTGTGGAACCGCGGGAGGAACCCGGAGAACCCTGAGGAACCCCACGCAGACACAGAAAGGCCCCGAGCAGGGACCTTCTGGCTGCGGACCCGTTCATGAAGTCTCGTTCCACGTTTTATCCGGTGGCGCTCGGTTCTCGGGGGAATCGAAAGCCGTGTGCTTGAACGTCACACGTTTTCATATTTATCTTTAGACGCAGAAGGTCTTTGAATCTTTGGAGAAAAGCTTGCGGGGACGCGTGGATTGCCTTCTGTATGTATGTTGATTTTGCAGCCACCGGTCCGCTGGCCTATCGAGCCGTCTCGAGGACGACCTCATCGATCGTCCTCCGGCTCTCTGCGCCGCCGTGCGTCTCCTCATTCAGAGGAATCAGGATTGCGGCGCTTTGACGAACATTTAACGACCCCTGGATTCAAAGCTCCGGCGCACGGAGCAGGTCCGGGCGTCGCCTCACCTTCTCCTTGACTCTCTTCAGCATCGGTCGGCAGCAGCGGGACAGAAACCAAACACAACACAAATGGAGTTGTGCATTGTGTGTCCATGTGTAGGGATAGGCGATGACGCTTTCAACTGCGGAGGTGTTTGAAATGAATAGGCAGCGTTCCCGCAGGGCGCCGCCGCCTCACCTGCAGCATCCTCTCCTGGTCGAACCACGAAGCGGGGAGACTTGGGGTGAAACTTCGGGTGTCGGGGGCCGGGCCCTCGGGGCCGGTCGTCACGTCAACGGAGAGACTTGTCTCTCCGGGCCGCTCCGACAAGGACGCCATTCTGCTCCACCAAGGGGTCTTCAAAGCAGCCGGCGTTTTCAGCGGCCAGCGTTACAGCGGCGGAGCAACCGGACTAAACCTCCCGCTTTGCTCAACCGGAGAACTAAAACACCAGACGGGGACCATCAGAGATAAACCGGCTCCGTCCCGTCATCCAGACACCTGCTACCGTCACGTCCACCGCCCCGTCTTCCTTCACGGTCCAATCCATGTCGGACCGGCTCGAACGGCGCCGTTTGCTCCGACGACCGCCGACCACCGAACCGCCCCTCGCGGTCACGCTCCTCCCCGTGGAAGCGCGACGTTTGTTTCCCGGAGAAGAAGCGGTCGCCGTACGCTGAAATTAAAAAGCAGGTCTGCTGTTTCTGGCTGATTTTGTTTTATGTCGGCCATCAAACGCTATCGCCCGCGCCGCTCAGGCAAATGGACCTCCTGCATGCAGTAAAAGAAGCTATCATATGTTAGCGTCCATTTTTTGGGGTTCTATTAGCGTGCTTTTTATGGCTTATGTATTAACAGTACGCCGTAATGTAGTTTCCGACCGTCCCTGAAGGGCACACCCCGGAACGGCCGGGGATGTAATCGGCGAACAAGCAGCAGGTGGGGATTGGAGGCAGCAGGTGAGACGGAGATAAGAGTCGGAGAGGCCGCTGGAAATGACGGACGCCAAGATACCGCAGGGAGAGGCAGAGGCGGCGGCAAAGTGACCGCTGCCGATCCCACTGATCCGAGGAGGAGTTTCCTGAAGTGCGGCGGCTCGTCCGCGCTCGTGAACACTATCTCCGCGAGCGGGCGGGAAAACAAACATGCAAGGATGCGGGCGGCGGCCGGCCCGGACCGCAGCGGCGCCCGTCGCACCTCCGCGGGTCGTGCCGATCCGGCACGCTGACGCATGTGGAACATGAAAATCCAGAATGCGTACAAGATTCTTATCCGTCGGACGTCATTGGTTTTGTGAATCTGTGGAGCTCGGCGAACCCGCCGGTGGTTTTCATCTCCTCAGAGCTGCTGCTCACTGGGAAGAGGTGCTCAAAGAGCTCAAAGTGCAGCCCTGACCTTGTTTCGATGGCGGCATTAAACCCGCCAACATGGCGGACCAGGAAGTGATGGCGGGCTTGTCGTTTGGTCTGTGGCTTCTGGTCAGGAGGAGAGTCTGGATCGCCGTCTCTGGCCGATCGGCGGTCGACGGTCCGGCTCGCCCGGAGCTTCGCCACAAAAAGAGGACCGGCGTGTTGGACAAGCGATATCGGATGTGCCGCATCTACATTTCTGTCCGCGCCAACCTCCGAGCCTGCGGTCTCAGATTCAGGCCTGCGCCGGTGGAGATGTTTCCTAGTGTGGTTCCCCTGTCCTCAGATACACCGACGGGCCGGAGAGCGGCTGCGGTGAAAGAGAAGCCGCGTGTGGTTTGGTCCCGTTATCGGGAAAGAGAAGCAACATAGTGCTCCTTGTGTCCCGGCGCAGGAACCCTCCTTCTCAGGGCGGCTTTGCTGACCGACTTCCCGCAGACCCCTCGGCCCTTTGCAGGAGGTGTTTTAACAAGACCCGCGGCATGGCGCTGGCCGCGGCCGGCTGCGGTGGCGGGGACGATGCTTTTCTTGCTTTCAGAGGCCGACGGATCAACAGGATGTTCCATTCTGGAGCTTCAAGTATTCTAACGCTCTGCTCGGTGCGTATGGCCGCTCGGATCTCCAGCCATGTCTTTGCAACCTACTGAAAGTAGTTTTTCTTCACGCCGACCCGTCCAGCGGCCGGTGCTTCAGGGTCCAGGTGCCGGGAACATGGTTCTGACTCTTCTAGGTGGAGCGTTCGGCGGGCCGGGCCTCATCGGGCCGCTGACGGACAGAGGGTTTGGGACCCTGAGATATTTACAAGTTCCTCGGTTTGTTTTCCATCTCCGGTCAAAACAACGTAAGGGGCCAAAATTTGCTCCTCGGGCGTCCTTCCTCCTTCCTCCTCCTCTTCTTCTTCTCAGGTGTCAGGGTCTCTGAGGTTGATACATCTTGAACGCTTAATGCTGCAGCTTCCTGTAACTTCAAGGTTATTTTCAACACCGCGTCCGACGGGAATTTTTTACAGCAAGATGGGGTCGATGAAACATGTATGTTCGGAGGAGATGCTGCGGTGGGATTATTGAAACCTCAGTGATGCCTCACGGCAAGCACACACACACACACACACACACACACACACACACACACAAACTGATAGCTGGAAAATCACTGATACTACGGCGGTGTCAAAGTCAGGTTTGAGGCGTTCATGGAAAAATGATTTAAATGAAACGGGGTGCAGCAGGGAGAAGCTCTGAGCTCCGTCCTGTTTGCAGGGCTGACGGACAGGATGGCAGATGAGGAGAGGCAGGAAGATCCACCGACCGTGATGTTTGCAGACCACACCGATGTGTGGTGGAGGTGTGCTCCTGGAAGGAGATGGATGAAGGTTAGCTGCAGCAAGAGTGTGTGTGTGTGTGTGTGTGTGTGTGTGTGGGTGTGGCTGAGAGGAAGCCATGTAAATAGATTGGAACAGATGGAGAGATGAAGATGTGGATCTTCTGTCCATCAGAAGGCCGGCACACGGTGTGAATGAGGTTCTGGAGACGAGGCTGGACGGTGGTCCTGCAGCTTCTGGCTTCCCACCGACTGTCAGGTGTGACAGCAGGAGAGGAGATTATCTGCCCTCAGAAGCTCCACGTGGCGTGGGAGTGGGAGTGGGAGTGGGAGTGGGAGTGGGAGTGGGAGTGGGAGTGGACGGCTGCCGAGGAAAAATCTGCCACAATCAGTGTCTCTCCGGAAGCCGGTGCCTTTTCTCTCGAAAATGATCCTGTAATTTCCCTCCTCTTCGGTGCTCGTGTTCCTCCTGGGACGTCCTGGAGCTTTCAGAGAACATCTCCTTCTGGGCTCTCATGCACTGACAGGACGCTTCCATCAGGATGATGTTTGCAAGTTGAGGATCTGTCATCACCCTGCCACACCATTCAAACGCCACCGGGCGTGTCCCGTGGCGTGTCTTGTAGCGTGTCCTGTAGAGTATCTTGTAGCGTGTCCTGTAGAGTATCTTGTAGCTTGTCCCTTGGCGTGTCCCGTGGCATCTCCCATAGCGTGACTTGTAGCGTGTCCTGTGGCGTGTCCCATAGCGTGTCCCGTGACGTGTCCAGGGGCCGACCGCGGGTGAGGCCGCATGACGCCCTCCATGTCGGACACTGGCAGAATGACAAAGCAAGCACACATGTGGAAAACATGTCTCGGCGGTGGTCAGGTGACCCCGAGCGGTGGATTCTTCGCCGCAAGACGTCATACATTCATTTTCTCCATCGCTAATAAAGCATCGAGGGCCGCAGGGGGCGGAGCCTGTCCCTTCCGTGACCGTTCAGCCCGGACCAATCGCAGGTCCACAAACGGAGACCCGCAACCCGTCACCCTCTGGTTCAGGGGCTCCGTCAACCTCCTGCCTGTGTTTGGACGGAGGGAGGAGGAACCTCATGCAGACCCGGGGAGAACATCAGAGCTCTCCTGTCCGAATCCAACCCGTCACTCTGTCGCCGCGCAGGGAAGGACGCCGCCGCCGCCGCCGCCGCCTCAGAAGAAGCCCAGGCCGGACCGGCGGCGCAGAAGATGACCTCCTGACCTCCACGGGCCGGCCGCGGTCCCGGTGTTGACACCAGCTCCAGGAGCAGGAGGCTTCTCAGGTGGCCTCAAACGGCCGCCGCTCCAGAATCCCTCCCACTTCTGTGTCGGATCAGAAGACAGAGTGACTCTCAGGTCGGGCGGCGTGAAATAAAGCCCTGACTCGGAATCGCATCTTCTCTCTCGGCGGCGGCGGCGGATTTTTTTGATGGACGTCTGGAAAATTGTCTGAGTAGGTCTTTGCGTCAGGCCGTCAGTCCAACGCCGCAGAGACGAATGATTTGAAACAAAGCCTGAGGTTTCACACATGGGTTCATTTCTCACACCGACCTCTGGACCTTCAGCTGGAACTCACTGTCCGCACACCTGCTTCTGCATCCAAACACTTCATGATGGTCAGCGAAGGTCTCAAGGTTTGAGCAGACGGAGGTGAGAGCAGCGGCCCCGGCGTCCGGCTCGGGAAGCTCAGATGAAGATCCGAGATTCCTGTTCAGGAGCGAGGAGGACGGAGAGGATCAGGAAGGAGTCCATCGGATGGACGGCAGGCGGTAGATGTTCTGGAGATAAAGTCACACCGACATGGTTTGGACGTGGACGGACGAGGGATGGAGGAGATGCGGGTCGATGATGCTGAGGTTGGAGGAGGAAGGCCAGAGGAAGACCAGAGAGGAGGTTCATGGATGGAGGGAAGGAGGACATCAGGGAAGAAGGTGTGAGAGGAGATGGTTGGATGGAGCGAGCTGATTGGCTGCGGCCTGAAGCGAGCAGAAGTTACTGAGTGAGAAGATCTCAAGGCCCCTCCTTCAGCTATTAAATATTGGGGCTTTAAATGTGTGTGTGTGTGTGTGTGTGTATGTGTGTGTGTGTGTGCGTGCACACCCGTAGATACAGTAAATGTGCAAGCAATGCTCTCCTGGGCCTGGGAGACGGATAGCAGGTTGAACAGTTTTACTTTCACGGTTAAATGAGCGGACAGTAAGTCCTCAGCTGCTCCAGAGGGGAGACGAGGAGCAGGATTTGAGGATTTAACGGAAACATCTGATTCCACCTGGTCTGCGGAGGACCGAGGAGAGGAGGATTATCTGGAAAATATGATAATACGGTGGACTTCAATTAGGATTTATTTCATCTTAAAAAGTTTCTTGTTCATTTGAAATGATGCGGTTCCTGCCCACCTGTGAGGGACCTCCCAGGAACCTCTGAGGAACCTTTGAGGAACCTCCCAGGAACCTCTGAGGAACCTCCCAGGAACCTCTGGAGAACCTCCCAGGAACCTCCCAGGAACCTCCCAGGAACCTCTGAGGAACCTCTGAGGAACCTCTGAGGAACCCCGGCACTGACTCGTAGCAATGTTGGTCCCCATGGTGTCCACTGATTCAGCTGAAGCAGGAGGAGCTCTTCATCAGGCGGGGCTGTGGTCTTCACTGGCTCCTCACCTGTGGAGAGTCTTTCTTCTCCTGGAGCCCAGACCTCCTAGAGGTCCAAGAGGTCCCAGAGGTCCCAGAGGACCACATAGAGGAGGGCCTCTTCTAATATATAATGCACATGCGCATCATTTGATTGATAGAACATCCAGTCTGCTGGACCTGTGTGTGTGTGTGTGTGTGTGTGTGTGTGTGTGTGTGTGTGTGCAAGCTGATGTTGATCCTCCAGAGGTCCCAAAGCTTCCCCCTGCATGTTGAAGCGTTGCCGTGGGTTACAGGGTTGCTCTCCATCCACGAGGGCATTCTGACAGAAAAGTCCGTCACCAACTGAGCGCAGGAATCACTTTAACTGCAGGATTCTGGAAACAGCGTTGGCCTGATGGATCCACGGGAGGAGAAATATTCCACACGTCCTGGTCCTGCCTTCCACACATCGCCGCGGCCACGTGGTCGTTGTCCGGAGCCAATCAGAACGTCAGACGTTTCCTCGTTTCCACTTCAACCGGAACTGAGACGCGTAGAACGTCGGTGCGTGTGGATCTATGAGGGCTTCCGTCCGGAGGAGGCCGAGAGAAGCGTCCGATCGGCTCGTCTCCACCAACTCACGCGGAGGTGGCGTCCATCCCGAGGAGATCGGAGTCGGAGGCCCCGTCGCCGCTCGCATGAGATCCAGCGGGTCCTGGAGGTGTGACCTGCAGGTGCCTGGAGATGGTGGAGCCCACGTAGCATGGAGAAGCTCCCGGTGCTGCCGGCACGCTGGAGCGAAGGGAGCGGCTTCATCGGTTCCATCACGTAGGTGTCGAGAGGAGATGGCGTCGCCATAGCGACCGGTGCGGCCGGTGCGGTGACCTGCCGACCCCACGGGCGCCGACGGGCTTCCTCCGGCGCCACGGGTCAACTCCTCACCTCCGGCCAGCGCGGCGTCCACCGGTGAAGAGTGACGTGCGATCAAGGCTGCTTCCTATCAGCCGCGCCGTCGCCTTTGTCCCTGAGATGATCACACCTGCTCCACACGGGAGTCTGGAAATGCAGCGCCAGCTCTTCCACCATGCATTCAAGGAATGCAGTAATTACTGATTTTCTGTAATGGCGCTGGAAGGCACCATTACTAGAACTTCACCTTGAGAAGGTTCATTGGAATAAAGTATGTAATGAGGAGCCTTTCATTAGAAAAGGGGGGTTTCTAATATTCCCGGACGCTCCGGGCTAAATTATTCTAAAAGGGCCTGTTTTTTCAGAAGCCGAGCGAGGACCGTCGCCGCCGCCCTGCCGCCGCTCAGCGCACGCAGGGAAAGGAAGCCTTTTGGAAGGCGAGCGAGCCGCCCGACCCGGGATCCGGACCGCTCGGTGTTTCCGGCTTCGCCCTCCATGTGTCACGTCGTCACGGCAACGGTCACATCTTAGAGACGGCGTGTTGTACCCGTACCGCCTCTCCATGGCAACCGTCCTCTCCCGGGGGGGCGGAGCCTCTCCGGGCGTCCGCCATCGCGATCTCCTTCAGGAAGGTTAAATTCCTGCTCCCGCGGCAGGCCGGGTTTGTGCATCCCAGAGAGTGCAGTCCGAAAGTGTCAAGTGCCTCGCTTGAAAAACGTCCCTACAACATTTATTCTCAAGCGTTGTGGTCACTTTGGAGGATTTAGCCGTCGTTCTCGTCGTTCTAGTGAAACTTCCATGGATGTATTAGCGCGCTGAAGCTGAGGGCGTCACACTGCGAAGCTGCTGGAAAAACCCAGACACTCGTGCTAACATTGGTTTTCATCGACCCACCAGGACTTGGACGAGTGTGCGCACTGTTAACACAACACTAACAACATGGCGGCGTGCACGCGCTCCCGTCACCAACGATGCAATCCATACGGACGACGCGCTCCGTTGTTTCGTGTCAGCAGATCTTTCTGCTCCTTGGACTGAATTCTGTGGCGTTCCTGAGGAAAATGAAGCGAGAACACGTGGTGTGTTGAGTCTGCATGGGGGTTCTTGGGTCGATGGTTTCCTCCTTGTCCCTCTATTGTCCACGTGAGCCGTCGCCCAGCCGTCCGTCCACATCCTGCGGCGGTTCTGTCTGGAGACGGCGGTCGGTCTTGGGCGGACAACCGAGAACCCGAAGGGCCGACCCGGCGGGTGGTTAGCCGTTAGCCGTTAGCCGTTAGCCTCCGCTTCCTTCCTGGATCTTATTTCGCGCAGGACGCTGCGCCGGTTGTCTCCAGCCCAACCCTCAGCTGGATTTGTCTCGATGTTCAGCGCCCGCTTGTCCGGTTAGCGCTTCCCGGGTCCAGTGGGAGCTCTTCGTGTTCCTGTGGCCCAGAAGTCACACTCAGGTCCGTTTAATCTTTTGGATCCTCGTTGGCCGACTGACTTCCTCTCCACTTCCCATCTGACCGTTTGAAGGGTGACGTCTCACTGCGCCTCACTGAAGCCTCAGGAGTTGAATCTTGGGGCTCCGACCGTGCCGAGTCTTGACACCTCCTCGGTTTGGGGAAGATGTTCCTCTTGCGAGAGGGGTGAACCCGGCCCCGGCCCCGGCCCCGGGCCGCCCCCCCGGGGTGCCGTGGTTCTGGTTAGCAAACCGAAGCTGTTAACTCGCCCACTTTCAGTTTATTTCTCGGTTGAAAGTACTTTAAGTGCAGCGGCTTCTTAAAAAGAGGTGTTATTGACAGCATATCTGAGTGAGTCATGAATTAAACGGCGGGCAGGAGAGGGAATACCTTCCCCTCCAGCTTTAACGAGGAGGTATCGATGCTTGAGCCTTGATAGCGGCTCAGCAGGTCCGATCATGTTTGCCCGTCTCCACCTGGAATTGTGTTCCTGGCGGTGGTGGAATGACTTTGTGAGAATATACGGTCGACGGTTTGCGGTGCACGTCGGTGGACGGCGTCGGAGCGGAGCGGCGTCTGGAGGGTCCGAGCCAAGTTCTCCCCGAGTTGGACGGGGAGTGGGAGAGTCTGGGGCTCCGACTGCGCTCTGACAGTCGGCGAGCTGCGACGGCGTGGCTTCTGACAGGTGGGTTCTGGGGGCGTCGGTGTGAAGGATTCCGGCGAGTGGGTGTGGAGGCCGTCCTGAGTGACTCCCGGAGGACGGAGTAGAAATGGGAGAGCGCCTCCCCAAGGGCAGAGATTCAGCAGCGTTGCAGGGCCGCCATCTGGACCGAACCCTGCCGGCGCTGCACCTGAACAGATGCTCCTGGACTCCTTCCAGTCTTCTTGTCTGGGTTCTGGGAGAGGAGCTGGGGGGAGGAGGTGAAACAACCATGGAGATGATTGGAGGGGCTCTCAGGAACCCTCACAATGTCATGAACACTCAATGATTGACGTACAAACTTGTTTCAATTTCGTATTCCATTCTTGTCCTGATAGTTCATCTTCTCCTTTCTCATCTTCAGTCCATCTGGACAGGAAGAAGCCCGAGTCCTTCAGCCTCAAAGGTTCACGCCTCCTTCAGGGTCTGCTTTGGTGCTCAGGTGTTTCGATGGAGTTATGACTCACACCTTGATGTCCGCCGGTGGCGTCGGCCCATCCGTCGGCTCCACCTGACGGGGCAAAGATGCAGGAAAGGTTGAAGGTTTCCTCCAACGGGGAGTTTTACTCCAGAAGGTTCAAAACCCTCACCGTCGTGTCGTCTGAGTCCACCTCCTCATTAAGGCCAGCGGAAGAGCAGCAGCAGATGGACCATGGAGAACGTTCCATGACCCTCGGCTGCCGGTTCCGGTCCAGGGGACTGGAGGTGCTCGCCGTATGCAGGAGGTTAACGGCGAAGGTCCAAGAGATCCAGGAGGGCCGACCCCTCCGAGGTCGGGACGCTCTTTTACAGCGAGGGTGAACGGTCCGGGTCTCCTCAGCCCCTCCAGGTCCGAGGTGAAGGTTCCCCGGCAGCTGGAGGAGAGCGGGAAGCCTTCTTCAGGACGCCGGTGTCGGATGCGCTCACGGAGGAGCGTGAGCACGGCGTCGCCGGACGTCCTCGCGGGCGGGAAGCCGTGAAGCCGTGAAGCCGTGAAGCCGCGAAGCTTCAAGCCAAGATTATCGGCAAATCCCTGTTTTTGTTTTTGTTTCCCGGCAAAGAATTAGTCAAACGATTGCAGTTGTTTCGGAGGTGATAAACGCTGCTCTCTGCCGAGGTAAAGGCTGGAATATCTGAGCGGGTCTCATTCACACCCAGTTTGTTTTGGGTTTAATTTCCCACCGAGACGTTAAACCGCTCCTTTCTGCGCATTTGTGCTCCGACGTCCCGCCTTTGTTAAGTTGTTTACGAGCAGATTCGGCGCGGCGCCGGAAGGAAACGTGAGCGGAGTTGATGCCGCAGACGCAGAAGGTTCCCGGCTTCCTCCACAACATGGGGTTCCCCCAGACGTCTGCACACTTTACGTGGACGGCGCCTCCATAGGAGCCTCCTGCAGACGGGCTGCAGAAGCACGGCTGCTGGTCCATCAGCAACGCTCATCTGCATGATGGGGGAACGAGAGGCAACAGCTGATTGTCTCTAAGGATAAAAGGGAGCGTGAACCAACTGTTCTGGGAGAGCAGAAGCACCAGGATCACCGCTCGGCACCACAGCCAGACGGAGAAGATCGCAGGACAACCTTTGCCCGACTATTCCACGAGAGCAGCAGTAGGACCCTCCGGCTCGTGGCCGGGAGGTCCCTGGTTGGACGCCCACAGGAGGTCCCTGGTTGGACGCCCACAGGAGGTCCCTGGTTGGACGCCCACAGGAGGTCCCTGGTTGGACGCCCACAGGAGGTCCCTGGTTGGACGCCCACAGGAGGTCCCTGGTTGGACGCCCACAGGAGGTCCCTGGTTGGACGCCCACAGGAGATCCCTGGTTGGACGCCCACGGGCGGCCAAGAGCCAAAGCCCCTCAAAACAAACAGCAGAGCAGGAAGTGAGCCGGCGGTGAAGGCGCGTCGCCGTGGCGACCAGGACGGACGCGACGCTTCGCACCTCCGGAGTCAGAAGGACCGGAGAAAGTTGGAAGGTTTCTTTAATATTTGCGTGAAGTTTATTCATTATCCTGCAGCACCAGATCCTTCTCCGCACCAGATGAAGTCTGATGATTGATGATGATAAATTAATCAATCATAAAAGAATCATCAATCGGTTAATCGGGAATTAATCACACCCGGCCTCGCGCTGTAGCCAGAGAACATGATGTTGCAAAACCTGTGTTGAGATATTGATTGGATTTTGATTTATGGCCCCTGGAGGCCTTTATCACTTCAAATGAAGACGTACAGATCCGTTCGCTATCAATCCTGAAGGTGTGCCATCCAGTTTCTCGCTTCCTTTTCTGAATTTCTTGCTTGTTATGCGGCTGTTAAAGAGAAAAGGATCCGGCGTGCGGCAGGTGATTCAGAGAGGAGAGCTTGAAGCCCAGTCAGATGATTGGGAGTCATCATGGAGCGGCGGTGAGGACCTCTGCCTCACAGCTGGAAGGTCTCTGGAGGGTTCACCCAACCGCTCACACATCTGGACCAGGCAGGGGCTGCGAGAACCTCCTGCATGTCTTTGGATAGCGGGAGGAACCCGGAGAACCCGGGGAACCCCAGGCAGACACGGGGAGAACATGGAGACTCCGCACGGGAAGACCTCGGCCAAGTCGATGTCTGGGTTCTTCTGGGTCTTTGGGCTGGACGGTGGAGAAATGATGGACCCTCGTAAGTCGAGCTCAGACGATTGATCTGAGGTAACGACCTGTCGCTGCCTTTCTGTGTGGCAACCAAAGGAAGCTCCATATGAAGGTGTCGGAGGTGTTGGAGGACTCGGAGTCCACCGCATGGACCATCGTGTTCTTCTTGCGCTCTCCAAGCTCCGTTCAGAAACCACCTCAGAGAGTTTCCCCTCCTGGTCTCTGACGTGAGGTGAGCGTGATCTTCTCCTTCACACTCACGTCTCACTGATTCATACAAAATGAATGCAGCATCTGTATGTGTGTGTGTGTGTGTGTGTGTGTGTGTGTGTGTGTGTGCGCGTGCTGGAGTAACATCTCCATCCCATGAAGCAATTACACACCTCCTCGTTCCAGCGGCGCTCACCCCGGCGGCGGGATGATGGCGGCGCCTGTCAGCCGGCGAGACGTGAGTGTAACACCTTCAGACAGGGAGCGGGAAAATTTGAGGGGGGGTGAGATACACACCAGGAGACTGGGGAATGATAGGGTGTGTGTGTGTGTGTGTGTGTGTGTGTGTGTGAGTGACCTGATATATGAGTGCTGAGGTTGTGCATCGAAGGCCAACAAGATCCAGGCTTTCTGGTTGAACTTTCACTCACAATGTGTGTGTGTGTGTGTGTGTGTGTGTGTGTGTGTGTGTGTGTGTGTGTGTGTGTGTCAGTCAGTCGTCCCACTGACCAGCTGAGCAGTCCTCGTCGTGGTGCTGCAGCTCCGTTCTCCATGGCTCCCCTCAGGCTGGTCCACATGAGCTTCTCAGAGCTCTGAACACTCGGCTGCTCCGTGTCACATCTTCAGCTCCCTCACAGCAGGAGCTCCACGCTTGGATCCCCGCAGGGTTCCTTCCTGTGTGGGGTCTCCATGTTCTCCACGTGTCTGCGTGGGTTCCTCAGGGTTCTCCAGGTTCCTCCCGCACTCCAACACATGCAGGAGCTTCATGGAGACTCTGGATGGATGGATGGATGGATGGATGGATGGATGGATGGAAGGACAGATGGATGGATGGATGGATGGATGGATGGATGGATGGACGGACGGATGGATGGATGATGGATGGATGGATGGATGGATGATGGATGGATGGATGATGATATAGAGAAGTTGCATCAGTGTAGAAGATCCTTGCAGGACGTGTCTGTAAGTGTCATCCCTCCTTCACACAGGCAGTGAAGGTCTGTCAGTCCGTCAGTCTGTCAGGTGGATCCTAATCATCTCCCTGATGTTTCCATCATCTTTGCCTTCAAACATCAGGTTTCTGTGCAGCGTCAGCAGAAGAATCCGTTTGCAGCCGTGAGGGAAACCATGAGCCCATGAATCAAGGAGATTTGTCTATCGTATTGTCAATGTGGTCACCACAAGGCTGCCACACACACACACACACACACACACACACACACACACACACACACACACACACGCACACACACACTCTAGAAGCAGAGACCTTTGGTGACTGATGGGTGAAGACAGAGACAGGGTGCAGCGCTGCCTCCTGCTGGCAGACAGCAGCCCATCACTGCAGGAGAAAAGCTTCAGCAGAACCAGCAGGGCTGGTCTGAGAGCAGCTGGAGCTGGAGATGGAGGTGGAGGTGGAGGTGGAGGTGGAGTTGGAGGTGGAGGTGGAGGTGGACGTATGTCCTGGAGAGGAGAGGAATGGAACTGCAGCAGGAGGAAGAATGGTGCAGCAGAGGAACGGTGAGGCTTCAGGGAGCAGAGGTGGAGAAGGTGGAGGAGTTTAAGTGCCCAGAGTTGATGGTCCAGAGCAATGGAGAGGGTAGAAGAACATGTGCGGGCAGGTTGGAACAGGTGGAGATGAGAGTATCAACCAGAAGGAAAGGTGGAGAAGAAGGCGGTGAGAGCAGCCATGTTGTCTGGTTTGGAGACAATGAGGAGAAGACAAGAGGCAGAGCTGGAGACAGCAGAGATGAAGATGTGGAGGTTCCTCTTTGGGAGTGAGGAGGATGGAGAGTCCAGCACATGGCAGATGTTCAGCAGATAAAGTCACGCTGAGATGGTTTGGACATGGACAGAGGAGGGATGGAGAAGATCTGGGGAGAAAGATGCTGAGGTTGGAGGAGGTCTGGAGGAAGACCTGAGAGGAAGTTCATGGATGGAGGGGAGACGAGAGGATGCAGATGATTGGCTGTGGAGACCCTGAGGAGAAGGTTAACGCCCCCCCAGGCAGCCTCATCTTATGGAACCACCTGCTGCTGTTGATGGATTCAGCTTCTCCTGCTCACCAAAAGAAGCTGCAGGTCCACCATCATTCCTTCTCCCACTGCCGTCCACTGGCTTCACGTGGAATTCTGAATCCCCGACACATCCTGGAGATACCTCCACCATCTCTCAGATACCTCCACCATCTCTCTGATACCTCTACCATCTCTCAGATACCTCTACCATCTTTTAGATAACTCCACCATCTTTCAGACAACGCCACCATCTTTTAGATACCTCTACCATTTAGATACCTCCACCATCTCTCAGATACCTCCAGCTTCCTGCAGATACCTCCACCATCTCTCAGATACCTCCACCATCTCTCAGATACCTCCAGCTTCCTGCAGATACCTCCAGCTTCCTGCAGATACCTCCAGCTTCCTGCAGATACCTCCACCGCCAGATCTGTCATTGTCTTTCGGAGCACATCCTTCCTGTGCTCCATTATCTCCATCCAGTGGCTCCATCCTCCATCAGCTCCTGGCAGAGCGTGTCCATGTCTGATTGCCACCACAGCCATCCCTAATTGCTCTTTCACATCAATGGCGTCTTGAGGACGCTGCGACGAGGAGGTAGAAGTACTCGGATTACTGAAGAGCTGCGTCCCTTTGTCGGACCGCGGAGGGGGTCCCGCCTCGCCAAATTAAAAATGGCTTCCCGCCGCCAAAGCCGGAAATCCATCCCGACGAAGCGGCTTTGAGAACTTTGATTCGTTTTGATTAAAAAAACGAGGGACGCCAGCTGGTGATTCAGACGGCGGGGAGACAATCTGGACGAGGAGCTTCAAGTCCTCCTCTGTCCTGCTACTTTGGGCGAGATCGGGACGCCGACAGACCGGCGGAGCGACTGAACCCCGGCGGCAGGGAGATAAATATGGGGGAGCAGGAGAGCGACGCAAAGGCAAAAGCGTCTCTAAATGCATCATCTGTATATCAGGACGGAAGGCAGAGCTCCGCTTTCATGGTCCTACGGTTGGTTTTCACTCAACCCAAAGGGCTCATGTTACACCTCTGTTCATCCAGCAGCTGCCAGGATCAAGCACAAGGTCCTGACCCTGGCCTTCAAAACCACCTCAGGAACAGGTCCAGCATATCTGAACCAAATGATAAGACCTTATGTTCCCGGCAGAGAGCTGCGTTCCTCTGATACAAACCTACTAGCAGGACCTTCTGCTCGCTCGAGGCGATCTCAGACAAAAATGTTCTCAGTTCTACTACCTCAGTGGTGGAACAAACTTCCAGAAGCAACAAGACGAGCATCATCTCTCTCAACCTTCAAGAAACAGGTAAAAACGTTTCTCTTTCAGGACTTTTTACTGCGCTGATGGCCCAGATCAGGTTAGGCAGCAAGTTAGGCTATGCAGTGTGTGTGTGTGTGTGTGTGTGTGTGTGTACGTTTGTGTATGTCTTTGTCAAAAAAAAAACAAAAAAACTCACCAACCCCAGTTTACTATTCTGTATATTTCCTGTGCATCTTGTATTTGCAAGTGTTATTTGCAGTCCTTCTGTCCTCTATTGTAAGTCGCTTTGGATAAAAGCGTCTGCCAAATGTAATGTAATGTAATGTGATGTAATGTAATGTAATGTAATGTAATGTAATGGTCCAGAGGTCCTCTGCCACGGGCTGAGATCATGGAGGCGTGGGTCGGCACCAGGCCGGTCCACTCCGCGGGCGACCTGCCTCCAGACCTCGGACGGGCTTCTAGCAAAGAGCGGTCATTTATTCTTCTGGGAGAAGAAGGGATCCACACGGGCCGAAACGTTTCGGCCGCAGTCCGGCGGCAGAGAAGTCCTCCGGGACCCGCAGGGACGCTGAAATATGGATTAGATGGTGGTTGTGAACCGGGTCTGGGCCGGCTTCCGCCAAAGGAATCAATATTACGGGACATATTTGGGCCGGGCGTCTCCGCCGTGTTCCTGTGGAAGCGATTGCCTCGTTTGAAGCCCCGGCCATCACTAATCCAAGGCACCTCCGTGTCTCGGTGCTTCCCAAACACCACCGGTCCTGAAAGAACATCCGAGGAGGTCCGTCTTCACCAGCTTCCGAAGATGAACGTCACCCTGGTCATCCGGCTCCGTCGGGTCCGGCCTCGGCCCCTCAGCTTCAGTGGTTCGGGATCAAGACTCCGGACCCGGACCAGTATCCAGTGGCCTGTTCGAGACCAAAGAATTCAACCAGAAACTACAAACATGGAGCGAGAAGCCGTGCTGCTGTATTAGACATGATCTGGAGAGGCGGAGGAGAGGCGGAGGAGAGGCGGAGGAGAGGCGGAGGAGAGGCGGTGTGTCCATGGGAGCAAACAATAATAATCTCCTCCTTGAGTCTTTTGATATTTTTAGTGCTTTTGTTAAAGTGCTTGTCGGCGACAGGGGATACTAATGCGTGTGCTGAAGGCCTCGTGAAGAAGCTGCTCCACGGTTCCCACGACATTAGAGCTGCGGAGAAAACTGACGTCCCGGAATGAGAAATGTAACACGAAAAGGGCCTCGGAGAGGCGATACGGCTGATATAGGACACTTGCATTCAAAATGTGTCGCCACTGTGAATTCTATATGGATGCTCCTTCCATCAGGCTTCCCCGCCCGGCTCTGCAGACGGTAACCCGACGCTCCCGGGGAGCATTAATACCCTTCCGGTCTGCACCGTCTCCGCCCGCCGTCCCCCCGGGTCTGACAGGACGCCCCCGGGAAGCCTGGAGAAGATGGACCGCGGCCCCTCGGCGCAGGAGGGAGCCCCGCGTCCGGCTGCACCTTCGAGGCGGAGAGGCAGCTCGGCGAAGGCCGAACCCCCGGGGAAACGTCGATTTCGTGCCGCTTCGAGCGACGATACATTTTTGGTCTTTAGGGCAGGAGGGGGATGATGGCAAAGGTCGGTCACGCCGGACCCGTGCCGTGCCGTGTTTTGCCATGTCGCGCCGCGCCCGGTCGTGCCACGCCGTGCCGTGCCGTGCCGTGCCGTGCCGCACCCGGTCCGTCGTGTCGTGTCGTGCCGTGCCGTGCCGTGCCGTGCCGTGACCGGTCCGTCCCCGCACTCCCGACGCCGGCCTTCAGTTTACAAAGAAATGTTGGAATCGCGTGGCTGCGTGGCAGCTCAGCAAAGGCCGAGCCCCGGGGGAAACGTTGATTTTGCGATGCCTCAAGTGAGGATATATTTCTTGGTCTTTAGGGCAGGACGGGGGTTGATAGCAAAGGTCGTCCCGTGCCGTCCCGTGCCGTGTCGTGCCGCGGTCGATCCGTCCCCGCACTCCCGACGCCGGCCTCCAGTTTACAAAGAAATGTTGGAATCGCGTGGCTGCGTACCGAGGTCTTAACACGACGCATTCTCCACATGCTAATGTGTGCCTGAATCCGCACGCTAAGCTCAGTTTAACAGCGTCCACAAAGGCCATTTACATTTGCGAGGCGCTGGCTTTTTCCAGCCTTTCATCTTTACATTCCCTGACAGCCTCCTGGGCCGCTCAATTTGCATAGGAATACCGTCGACGCCGCTCTCAGGCTCTGAGCATCCGCCGGCCTTTTCAGCCGCGGGAGCCGTTTTCAGACGTCCGTTCACAATGCTTCGGCTCGGGTCGAGATATTTTACCCGACCCGGCTCAGTAGTTACAACGTCTAATCCCAAACAAAGATTATTCTAAGCCCGGGCTCGACGAGCGAGTCGGGGAGTCCTGCTTTGCGCATCGCAATTTGATGTTTCTGAGAACGCTTCTTTTTCCGTACGTATTTTATCGGGAGACGGAGAGCGGCGTCGGGCCGCACCTGCAGGACGCCATCCGTGGCTCCGCCCTCTAAAACACAGCCGGGCCTGCTGGATATGCAGCTGCGCTGAATCATTGACTCTCCGGAGGGATTTCTGACTTTGCTGGCCGGGGCTTCGCTCGTCCTGCAGAGGGACAGCGCAGAAAGCACGACGGGCCGTGCCATTCGCATTTTTATCAACGGCTGTGTTTTCAGCCTGAAAGTTACGCCCCCAGAAAACCAGGTTTCCGCCTCGTTGGCCCGCGGGCTCGCAGTCACGGGAGCAGGTAGGAGGGTCCATCGGCGTGGGAAGGAGCCCGGCGTCAGGTTGCAGGTTTGAGGACGACGGCATCTCGCGAGCAGGTAGGAGGATGTGACGTCCGCTCACGACGAGGATCGGACCCTGATCCTGACGGCCGGCCTCTCGGATCGGACGGAAAGCGGCGGCATCGCCACGCGTAGATGACCGGCGCCGGTCGGTGTCCACGTGGAAAATGGCGGACGCAGGTTATGTGTGCGGAGCGTTTGTCCGATCCACCTCGGCGGCAGGATTAAAACTTCCCCTTCGCCCAGGTTCATTATGGGATACAGTTGTTTTCCCCTCAGAGGTGCCGTGGAAACAGCGAGCCTGTCGACAAGGAGCCCGCAGCTGCCAGCAGAACGCCTCTTTTGCTTTCATGGATTTTTCATACGTTTGATGCGGTTAGAATATAACAGCTGCATGTGTGTGTGTGTGTGTGTGTGTGTGTGTGTGCGTGTCCACCGGCCTTCCAAACATTTCTCTCCAGCATGTTAACTCCCCCGTGCACCGTCATCCGACGAGAGGACGGGCCTGTCAGCGCCGGAGAGCAGCTCTGCTGCCGCACCAGTCTCTTTGATTGTCCTCCAGCTCTCTAATTAATAATTTACATCCCAGCGCCTTTCAAAACACCCGCACCCAGAGAGAGGGAGGCGGGGGCGGCGACGAGGGCGCGGGGGGTGCAGAGTCCTCCAGCAGACACACCAGGTCCAGGTGGAAGGCGGTGAGGTCCGGACCAAGATGCTGGCGGCAGAATCTCCAGTGAGAGGAAGCCGTCCCCCGAGGACTCATTTAGGACTCCCTGTTAACTCGACTCAGAGCTGTTTATGGCACTGCTTTCCTGCTCTGTGTGTGTGTGTGTGTGTGTGTGTGTGTGTGTGTGTGTGTGTGTGTGTGTGGGTGGGTGGACGCTCGGAGCTCCATCACCAATCGGTGCACGTTCTCCAGAGGGGAATCAGAATGGACAGGAGTCGCAGGAACATAATGAGCCGGTCGGTGTGGATGGATGAGCTCAGAGGTCTGAGAGGATCTGCTGCATCCCAGTGGGAGTGGGAGTGGGAGTGGGTGCCGTGCAGGGCCGGCTGAGGAGGGTCCGCGCTGCCTGGACCGCCCGGCTGGTAGGCCTTTTAATGGAGGCATTGAGAAGGAAAGCGCGGCGGTGGAACGAGGCTTTTGTCATCGGGGTGCGGATAAGAGCGGAATCAGCCGACCGGGAAGGTCTTCCTTCAGACGGACCGAGAAGGAACTCCTGCAGTGATGCGGTATTTCGGACACGAGCGTCCGTGTGATCTGACGCACCCCAGACGGTGCGGCCTCACCTCATCTCCGCGAGCCGTCTGCAAGCCGGTCTTCATGCGCCGACGTGCCGATTGTGAACGTTCCTGAAGGAGATGTCCTTCGATGTCCTTCAAGCGGAGCTCGGCCATCGGGTTCCCCCGGGGACGGGCCACCGCGCCGTCAGACCCGTTCTGTTAGTGGTGATTTATATTTGTGACCCGCCGACGGCCGCGTGGCGTCTGGTAATGCGTGGCCTCGTCCTTCGACACCTCCGGGTCTGCTGGATCCGGGCGGAAGGGAGAGATACGGCGTCCGAGCGCCGCCGCACGACCTTGAGCGGCGGGGAGGGAATTGACATGCAGACGGAGAGCGGCGGAGGTTTAGAATTATGCAACAAGTGAACCCGCATGGAGGTCAGGTCACAAAACGAGAGACTTTATCAGACGCTCCGGCACCGAGAAACAAAGTCACCGCTATCGGCCGTCATTCAGTCAGAAGAAGGAAGAGCGAAGCCGGGGAACCAGATTCCCGTGTCCTGGCGTGAGGTCACCCACGGAGCGACCCGAGTCAACGATGGAGAACGTGAAGGCCCAGAAGAAGCCGGTCCTTCCTTCTCAGGACGCTCCGTTCCTTCTCAACCGGATGTTATTCATTCAGCCAATCTTCGTCCCTCCCAGGTCCTCGGTCCCGGTTTGTAGCCGTAGGCTAATGCTAGCCCTCCGCGGCGAGGAGGCAGGTGGGCCGGTAATAAGAACATTCAGAATGTCAATGAAATTAGTGGACTCTTGTCGGCCCATCTCTGGGCCAGGAGATTACGGGCGCAGCTAGCAGGCGGCCCCCCGCTAGCCCACATACCACTTGAAAGTGTGATTACCATAAACCCCCGGAGGAAATTGCAATTTTCCAAGTGTAGTATTTAATGCAATTACAGTCCAACTCCATGGGGGCTTTTCATTTTTACAGATTTGCTGAATTTTCCAGCAAACACGGGCGGTCAGGAAAATCACACGCTGCCTTTCCCGGCCAATAGTGCCAAGATAAAGGAACAAATACTTCAATAACACGAGAAACACAACCGCAGAAAGCGGCCGTGATGAGATGTGATAATCCAGCGCAGGCGGTGGTTTGAAATGAAAGGACGGCGGTGAGAGTGAGATCAAGTGACCCCCCACCTGAATATCATTTCCCAGTTTCTTCACCACCCAGCGGGACAGAACCAGGGGAGACTCTTTTCCTCACGTCCCCGGATCAAGCCCGACCAAACCGGGTCCATCCAGCACCACCTGGAGAACGCCTCGCCTCGCCTGATCCGGGCGGCCGGTAAGCTCCGGGCCGGAGGCTCCCGGTCCGAGAGCCTCGCCTGCCAACGCGCTGCCGCCGCTTCCAGGGGAAAACCTCTTCTCTGCAGCCCACTCGCCATCCAGCGCCGCAAAGCCGATTATTCTTTTTTTCTTACTATTTCTAATTGCTCTCCGGAGGAGCGTCGGCAAATCGTGGGACTCCAGGCGTTTCTGGAGAACGTCAAGTACGACCAGCGCTTGGTCATCATTATACTCTGGGCGAAGCGCTCCGGTACGACCGATGTTATTCCAGGGATATAGAAGGGTTGGAGCTGGAACAGGAAGGGGATTATAGGAGAGCAGCCAACCCGAACCGCCAGGAGAAGGACACTTGGGACGGATTCGGCTTCGGAAGTGTCAGGTGAACTCTCGGGTGGAGGGGAAGCTTTGCGTCGTGTCCGCGGGGCTAAAAGTCCAAAACAGGAGATCAACACATTTCTAATCAAATCTGCTTTTCGAAGCAGATTTGATCTTCTCACATCTCTGCCATTCAACTCCCTCCTCAGAGCCTCTGCTTCCAACATACAATATGATACACAACATGCAGTATGATCCTCAACATACAATATGATCCCAAACATACAATTTGATCCAAAACATACAGTATGATCCCAAACATACAATACGATACACAACATACAATATGAGCCACAACATACAGTATGATCCAAAAGATACAGTATGAGCCACAACATACAATATGATCCAAAACATACAATATGATCCACAACATACAATACACTCCCAAATACACAATACAACCCCCAACATACAATATGATCCACAACATACAATATGATACACAACATACAATACACTCCCAAATATACAATACTTTACCCAACATACAATATGATCCCCAACATACAATACAATACACAACATACAGTAAACTCCCCAACATACAACGCACTACCATGTGTACAATACACTTCTTAACATACAAATAGTCCCCACGATGCAACACACCGTGTGTTTTACACCCGTGTTGATCAGCGCTCAGCGAGCGAAGCCTGGATCGTTCATCCAATCGCTGCGGCTCTTACTGGTCCGGCCAGCGTCGGTCGAAGCTGAGGTTCAGCCTGATCTCCGGGTCGCGGCGCCACATCGTCGGACATCTTCCACCAACGGGCCCAAAACGCAGGTTTGGTTCCCGTCTGAAGTTATTCAGCGTCCTCGCACAGGCTCGGCTCACCAGGCACGACCGGATGGAAATATTATTATGGTGACAGTACACACACACGCTTCACACACACACACACACACTCCCCCGTTCACTCACACACACACACACCCTTGGCGTGGAGCGGCAGCATCGGGAGCTTCGCCCACGGATTTCGCGTGACTGCTGCGACGCCACGCCGGCTAACGAGCGGCGATCTTTCCGTCGCCGGTTTATTCGGACACGCGACATTCCGGACGTCTCCGACCGCAGAACAGAAGAAACAGCAGCTGCTTTGAAACACCATGTAATATCCATCTATTACCTGCAACGCGCCTCGTAAACTGAGTTTACAGGCGGCGGCGGCGGGAGCCCGGGGCGCATCATTACCAGCCAGTCCATTGATTAGCCACTATTAATGCCGAGCCGATGGCCTGTAGGCGTCTATAAATCTCCGAGCCCAGAAGAATCCTCCGATGGCCGACCCATAACTTAGCGGCTGGCGGCGGACGGGCCGAGGACCAAACATACACCCATAAACCCTTGCAAAGGGTGTCAATGAGTGGATGCATCTTCCCCTTCCTCCTCGTCTCCCTCCTTTTCCTCCTCTTCTACCGTCTACCTTCTACCCCACTTCCTCCTCGTCCTCCTCGTCTTCCACCCGTCTTTGTGCTGGTTAAACAGTTAAACACACCTGATGCATTCAGATCACCAGGAAGCTGAAATGGCTCCTGGAGGAGTGACATCTGGAATCAAGTCAATGTTTTCCCAGATTCTCCAGAGGCAAAGCTTTTGAGGAACGTATGTTTCCTGAAAGATGCTTGGACGTCACTCCAGCTTGGAGTGACGTCTTGGAAGGTGATGTTCTGAGAAGGTCGTCCGGAATGTGAGCGTCTCACTGGAAGTCCTTGACAGGATCCTGATCAGGATCCATCAGGATCCATCTGGATCCATCTGGATCCATCAGGGTCGATCCGGGTCCGATCCGTGCCGATGCAAAGTCATTGTTTTGAAGCGGCACTTGTTCCGTTCCCAGGTTCTCGTGGATTCCATCGCCTGGCCCTCGCCTGGGTTTTATGTTCCTGCTGAATTCAGCCCCTCGCCATCTCACGCCACCTCATGCCATCTCACGCCATCTCACGACATCTCACGACATCTCACGACATCTCACTCCCCCCAGTACCTGGTTTTGAGACCAACTTTATTTATCCCGAAGGAAATTGTTGTGCCAGAGTTTCAAGTAAAAACATAACAGTAAATGAAATGAAATATTGATACAATACGCATCCCTTTTTTCCTTCTGCCGCTCATTGTCAGGGTCCCTCTGTCTCGTGGATGCTCTGCAGGTTCTGCGCTGTCCGCTGCAGAGGGCGGCGTGTTCATGGGGTTCATGGCATTCATGGCGTTCATGGCGTTGGTGGCGTTGGTGGCGTTGGTGGCGTCGGGGGAGCAGGCACGCCGCCCCGTCTGGAGATGAGAGTTTGTAAGAGCCTTTATATTCCGGGTCGACACGGGCTGGCGTTCACCCCGGGGAGTAAACCAATCCCACTCTGAAGGCGCCTAATACGATATTAAACTTCATTAACTTATTTGTTTTTCGCTGATAAATTTGGCAACCTATGTGGCAGAGAGTAATTACCCCAAAGCCGAGCGGGGAAGTGTTTCCCTTTCAGTTAAATAGGAGCATGGCGGGGCGGATAGCATTGGATGGATTAATATTTGGATTAGAGAACCTCCAGTTAATCCTCGTAGTGCATAAAAACCGAAGATGTTAATAGAGTAAATGCAAACCGGGCCGACTTGTGGGTTCATAATCATATTTATGAGCCGTGGAGGTTCGCTGCTTTTTGCTCGGGGAGATTTACATGTGGGGTAAAGTTACACATAGTGTAAAAATAGATGTTCTCTGGGGCTGCGGCGCCGAGGAGAATCTAGGCTGCGCTGATTAGCATCCCGGCTACTCTGACGCCTGACTGAGGAGCAGCACTGGGATCACACACACACACACACACACACACACACACACACACACACACACACACTAGCAGAGTTGATGGAAACCAAACCCACAGCTCGATGCTAAGCTAAACACAAATAAACAAAGTCACAGGGCGCCGCAGACACACACACACACACACACACACACACACACACACACACACACACTCAGGACAGGACACACTCTCTCAGGAAAGCATGCACACACTCTGAACAGGACACACACACACTCAGACAGCACACACACTCTGCAGGTTTTGATTTAAGAGTGAACACAGAGAAGATGATTCTCCCCCAAAACACGCTTGAAGAGACTTCAGCCAGAAGGACAGGAATGGTGGAGAAGACGGAGGTGAGAGCAGCCGTGGTGTTTGGAGACGCCGAGGAGAAGACAGGAGGCGGGGCTGGAGATGTGGAGGCTCCCCTTTGGGAGCGAGGAGGGTGGAGAGGAGCAGGAAGTTCATCGGAGGGACGGCGCGAGGTAGATGGAGAAGATCTGCCGCCATGGAAGCAGGAGCTTTCCTGCGGAGAAGTGAGAGTTGTGATGTGGGGATGGATGTGGGGATGGTCCTGAGCTCAGCCGGGTCTCCAGGCTCATACCTGCAGCGGAGACCACCAGAGTCACCCATCTTTTTATCTCCTTGCTCCTCAGCCTCCTCTGCCCGCTCACCCGGGTTGGGATCTTTGTTTTCTCTAATTCCAGAAGGCCCAACTCTGCTTCAGTCACAGTCGCATCAAGCCGAGGAGATGTTTGGGACCCGAGGAGGAGCTTCCATCCACCGGCCGGAGGTCGGCCCTCCCGATGTCCTGTTTCTGCGTGGGCTTCAGGAAAGATCGTTGACCGAGTCCACAAAGCTGAGGAGCATTCAAGCATCATCTCCTCTCGGAGGAGAACCAACGGTGACAGCTCCCCGAGAGCGGATCTTCTGCCGCTCGGCGAGGAGCCGCCATGGGACGGGCTGTCGTGGAAGGGTTGGAAGCTTCCGTGAGAAGAGCGCGAGAAGGTCGGTGTCATCTGTTGGCCATCCTCATCAAAGAGACGTGGAAGGTGTGGAAGAGGCGAGAGAAGCGCTCAGCTCAGCTCATCTGCAAACTCCACCGGCCAGTTCCACAAGTTCACTCCTTCATTCATTCTTCATATTGTTTATCCTGCGGTCGGGCTCACGGGCGGGGGGGGGCGGAGCCTACGCCGGCTGTCATCGGTCGAGAGGCGGGGCTTAACCTGGACCTGTCGATCACACCTCTGGAAGTGGAACTATACGACCGTTCACCCTCTCATCTACAGGTCTGGACCACGCAGGGTCTCCACGCAACCTCCTGCATGTGTTTGGATTGTAGAGCCCGGAGAACCCTGGGGAACCCACGCAGACACGGGGAGAACATGGAGACTCCACACAGGAGGAACCCTGGGAGGATCCAGGCAGGGACCTTCTGCTGTGAGGAGGAAGTTCAAACCGCTGCACACGAGTTCATTTGATGGAAACCGGATACAGCCGGGCGTCTGGGGTCGCTGTCCCTTTAAGAGGCCGACCTCTTGGGTAACAGGAAGTGAGGTCGGGTCATGTGACGGGGAAACAGGTACGTAGCCCACACGGCAGGAGGAGGTCACCGTTTGACCCGGAGTTCCTCTGGAACCATCTGCAATCACGCGAGTACTCTTTGTGTCTCCTCCACAACTCGGGGATGTTTTCGGGTTCGGTGAAGTTTGATGATGATGGGAGGCCCGGCGTGGAGCCAGCGCATCGGTTAATGGACACCTGCGGAGAAACGGGATGACTCTTCGATGAGGCTTTTTTCTGACGACACGTCCCGTCAAGGATGAGCCACGGACGTGTGATGGACGAGGCTCGCGCGAGAGACGAGGCTGGAGATGACAAGCGCCGCCTCCGCCGTTCTGATGGATTTCCATTTCCCAAAAACTGTAGGCTTCACAAGCTAATGAGGCACTTATGTCAGGAAAGGGTTTTTTCACCCAGAATCAAACTGGCTGGCGTTCCTTTGAGACGGCAAATCACAAGTGAAGTGACAACAAGAAGAGTGTGGACTGAAAGAACGGCTCTGCCAGCACCGCCGGGACGTCCGGGGACCAGAGGGGACCAGAGGGGCTGGAGATGCAGGGGAGAGAAGGTTGGCCACTGGAGCAAAGATCTAGAAGAAGTAGCCCCATTTAGGCCAAGCTGTTGCACGTGACTGAGAATGAGGTCAGGTCTCTGAGAAGATCCTCACCAAGCAGGCGAGGAACCCTGGCCACGCATTCATTCGCAGCCTCGGATGGTCCTCTGGGCTTCTGTGAGGAGGTCTGACCAGCATACGCTGCAGGGAAACCAAAGGGACCGTGCGGGTCACGTGACCACCCGGCAGTGGCTGTCACATGTCCGGCGGCGGCGGCGGCGGCGGCGAGCTCGGCGCTGTTTGGGCCGACATGGAAACATCTCAGCGGGACAGCAAAAGGCTGAACCTTCAAATTCACCCCTCGGTATTCGGACGCAGAGCGCTCGATTTGTCGGACAAACCGCGCCGCTGAGAACCTGAGGTCCACCTTTGCGTCCGCCCTGCGATCACCCAGGCCTTCCACCGGGTTCCAGGTCAAGAGGTCGCAGAGCTGGAAAGTTCTACACCTGAGGCGAAGCCTTCTGGATCGGCGTGACGCAGGGTGGCGGCTCTTGGAGCGAGGGTGTGTGCGGCGCCGGCGGGCAGCAGGTCTTCTCCCTGAGCATCGTTGTGTATTATGTCCACCTCAACCTTCTTCAGAGGCCACCGCAGCCGATCCCCTGCATCCATCCACCTCCTCTCTGGTCTTCCTCCAGACCTCCTCCGACCTCAGCGTCCTCCTCCTCAGATCTTCTCCGTCCCTCCTCCGTCCACGTCCGACCCATCTCGGCGTGACTTTATCTCCAGAACATCTACCATGAGCTGCTCCTGCGATGGACTCGCCCAGATCCTCTCCATCCTCCTCACTCTCTAAGAAGAACCTGAGGTCCATCCCATTGAACAGATGTTCTCCTGAGCAGCAGGAGCTTCTACCTGCCTCTGAGTCGCCTGCCAACCAGCGGGTGAATATTTCAGGCTCAGTGTCTGTCAGACATGCATCATTAAATCGGCCTCTTGATTATTGATGGAGCCTCTGAGCGCCTGAAAGCGCAAGGACTTAAAAGTGTAGAAGGTGTGAGCCGGTTCTCGCCGGCCTTCAGACGCCTCGGCGTCTCGGGGTCGGACGCCGGTCCGACCCGGCGCCCGCTTCTCATCGCCGTGGAAACGCCGCATCTCATGTTTCGTATCGGCGGGGGGGCGAGCGGCTCCCGCCACCAGTTTAGGAGTTCTTATTAAAGGGTCCGGGAAGGAGTTTGGGGATTAAACCGTCCAGGTTTGAAATGAATCAATACTTGCTCTCTGAAGCCCCGTTTGATAGCGTTTGAAGCGCAGCTCAGTTTGCGACGTTCAAAGGTTAAACCGTCAAACCGTCCCAGATTTGTCACTGGAAAGGGAGGTTGTTCTGCGGCGCCGCTGAACATCCTGGAGCTGCGCCGCCGCGGCTGCCGCGTGTTCTCCTTCTCGGAGACGCCTCCCCGACGGCGTCGCCGGGCCAAGCCCCGCCCCCCGCGGAAGATTGACAGGTCGACACCGGCGTCCCGGGCAGCGGCGCAGACGGACACCTGCCGCCCGGAGAGGCTGGAGAAGGAGTCGCTGGAGGAAGCGGTCGATCTCGCCGGCGGAGGCGACATTACCCTTAGCGCTTAGCTCTTAGCCTGCAGCCGGGAGGCGGAGCCTGTCCTGGCGGGCGGCTGGGAGGGGCAGGGGGCGGAGTTCGACCCGTCAATCACAGGAGCGCGGCCGACACGCTCGTTCGCAAATCCGGACCTGGAGGAGCCCTTGCAGACGCCGCAGACTGGCTGAGATGCTCTGAGTCGACGCGAGAACATCGCAGCTTGTGCTCGGAGACCAGAACATTTCACATTCTTCAAGTCCTCGCGGTAAATAAGGATGTTTTCTTTTTTATCGAAAAGAGACGTCTCGTGTCACCCTGTGTGCGCTGACAGCAGAACACTGAAGACTTTTTCCAGCAAGACCACTTCCTGCTGTCAACTTCTAGCTCATATTCTTTCAAGCCTTTTGTGGGTTCTCCCCAGGTCTTCCTGCCTGGGTTCTCCCCAGGTTCTCCAGGTTCCTGCCTGGGTTCTCCCCAGGTCTTCCTGCCTGGGTTCTCCCCAGGTTCTCCAGGTTCCTGCCTGGGTTCTCCCCAGGTCTTCCTGCCTGGGTTCTCCCCAGGTTCTCCAGGTTCCTGCCTGGGTTCTCCCCAGGTCTTCCTGCTTGGGTTCTCCCCAGGTTCTCCATCCTTCTCCCACAGAAGCTCCCTGGTAGATGAACATGGAGAAAGGATGAGCTTCTGAGTGCTGATATTTCAGCGTGACAAGTCATGCTGTGAGCCAGAAACCCTCCCATGTGAGCTTCTGGCCTCGAGGCCGTCGGCCAGCGGCGTCCAGGTTCTTGGGAAGCCGGAGGAGAAGAACCTCTGAATCCAGAGCAGTGGTTTGGTGATTTGGGTGTTTGCACGCTTCCGGACTGGATGGTTGGGCAGATTCTGACGCCTCCAGCCGGTTTCCAGAAGCCACAGATCTGGAAAAAGAAGTCCTCCTCTGCCCCCGAGTCCAGAGCCACGCCGTCAGACCGTCGCCGATAAAAAGCACGGCGCCACCCGGAGAAGAGCCTGACTTCCCATCTTCTTCATGGAGACCTCCTTCTCACCACGCCTCCTCTGTCCGTGTCCCGACCATCTGGGCGTGACCCCGGCGGGCCCGACCGGCTCCTCGCTCCCGGGGAGGAAGCTCCACACCTTCTCCTCCGCTCCTCGCCAGTTTCCATCTGGCGAGCAGCTGCGTCCTCGGGTCCGGCCGTGGAAGGGACCGGCGTCCAAAGGGCGAGCCGGCGTCCAATTACCATATCAATGACCAATAAACTTTTCCATTTGTGATTGCTTTTCCTCGGCGGGCTCGGGAAGTCCATTTGTAAACTTCTCCATTAGGTTGGACGGGCCGAGCGGCGGCACTATCAGTGTTTGCCTCTTGTTTATAATCCGGCAGGTGTCTCTGGTGGTAATGAATTTTTCCTCGGCGCCGCCTCGTGTTCGCCATTAGTCTTATCCCCCAGACCATGGCGCGCTAATTATCATTTATAAAACACAATTTGTTTTGGGAGGCGTGAGAGCGGGGAGGACGGAGGGATGATGAGGGAAGAGACGTTCTCTTTGATTGGATGGAGGCGCAGAATTAGAGCTTGGATTCAAAGCGGGTCGGCATGCGAGGCCGAGGCCGTCGCCGCCGGCGCACGGGAGCTCCGGCCGGAGGCGTCACGCCACGGACGGGAACTGGACGTCACGTGGCAGGAATCCTAAGGTGGCGTGCGGTGATTCCTCCAGGTTCTGCCGGCGCTGGAGATGTTGCACAGGCGGTCCACGGCGTGCATCCAGGTTGTTTTTGTGAAGGCTGCGCTCCTGACGCACCCTGGCGCCCGAATATTCTTCATGCACTATTCATGACGCACACCTGCGCCCGCCGCCGCCGCCGCCGCCGCCGCCGCCCGGATCTGAGCGTCGAGCCGGATTCTGGTTGGACGGTCTCAGATCGGCGCTTCGGCCGACCCCCGATCCGGTCCGAGGCGTCCAATCTCCATAATTGTTTGTTTACAAAAATAACATCTAAAAGTTGGCGCAGGAGCTCCGGGCAGACGATCAGCCGACGGACCTGGAAATGGGTTTGGCGCCACCTTTCAGCTCCTGAACCTGACAAGTGTTTCTCGTTATTATCATGTGGACGCTGCAGCGGGCAGAAGCTCCTGGCTGGAGTCCCAGGAAGCTTCTCGGCCTTGAGTGGAGGCTATAAACGGTCGTGACGGGTGGGCGAGAAGGCGAAAGGTTGGGTCTCCATGACGGACCTCTCCTCTCGCACCGTCAGACCTGGGCTTGGGTCGGCAGTGGAGATAAAGGAGGACTGGATGACAGGATGGGTGAATGAACCGTGCTATGAGATGTGCAGCTAGAAGCATGTCTCAGAAGCAGATGTTTGGTCCTCAGAGGCCTGAGCTTTCTTCTCCTTAGTGATGAAGAAACAGATGATCTTGTGCTTGAAGACGGCCTTTATTAAAATTGGTCTTCTTCTCCTCTGGTCTTTTCCCCTCAGAGGTCTCCACAGCCAGTTCTCCATCTCACCCTCTTCTCTGGATCCTCCTCTCTCACACCGACCTTCAACCTTCATATCCTCTCTCACGACATCCATCCATCTTCTCTTTGCTCTTCCTCTAGACCTCCAATTCCAGCATCCGTCTACCAATATCTTCCTTCTGACCTTCTCTAGAAAACATCTACCATGTGCCGTCCCTCTGATGGACTCCTTCCTGATCCTCTCCATCCTGGTCGCTCCCAAAGAGAACCTTCACATCTTCATCTCTGTGACCTCCAGCTCTGCCTCCTGTCTTTTGGTCATTGTCAGTGTTTGTAGATCATCTCACCAGCGTCTCCTCCACCTTTCCTTTCCTTCTGGCTGATGTTCTTCTATCTCTTCGTACCCCCGACACTTTTCTCCACCCGTTCCAACCTGCTTGAATCCGTCTCTTCTCCTCACTCTCCTACGCTCTGGACTGTTGACCCTATGAATGTGAGAACGAAGCTGACAGAGCCTCCTCTGCCGCCGGGAAGATGTTTGAACACCATGGAAGGTGGCAGGAGAGATGGAGCAGAGAAGAAGCAGCTGGGAAACAGGAAGCTGAACAGCATGTGCTGGGAATGATCACGTCATCCAGAGGAATTATTGTGGATGAACCTCAGTGGACTCCAATAAGCTTGGAGCCATGGACGGATGGAGGGATGGGTGGACGGATGGACAGATGGATGGATGGATGGATGGACGGATGGATGGATGGATGGACGGATGGACGGAGGGATGGATGGATGGACGGAGGGATGGATGGACGTACGTCAAAGCTGAAGATGGACAAGAACATGGATAAATGTCACGGTGACCGAGAGGAGGAGACGCTGGCATCGGCTGAGGGATGAAGACTCAGAGGAGGGAAGGTCAATGGCCTCGTCTTTATGATCAATCAGGACAAAGATAGAACCTCTCTGGAAGCTGCTGGTCACGTAACACCGTAATCATCTCCACATCTCCACAGGAGACCATGTAACTACACGGGAACACTTCTTCTGGAGTCTGTTGACCGAACTTGATTGAAAACAATGTTTACATGGATTGGATGAATACACACTTCACACCAGATGGATGGAAGGAGGGCTGAGGGTTATTAATCCCAGAGGGAAACCCGTTTGTCACAGTATGGAGGTGGAGATAGCTGCAGAAGATAAAACAAACAGTCCTACATGGGAATAAAAGAAGATGGATATGACTGTATTTGCAGGAGCTGTGTGTGTGTGTGTGTGTGTGTGTGTGTGTGTGTGTGTGTGTGTGTGTGTGTGTGTGTGTGTGTGTGTGTGTGTGTGTGTGTGTGTGTGTGTGTGTGTGTGTGTGTGTGTGCAGAATGAGATGAGTGTCTGCGAATCAATGAACCATTGAAAAGCGTGTGATATGAAGAACATACATGCTGGTAATGTCTGGAGATGCTGGAGGTTCCTCAGTGCTGGTGGAGATGTTCCAGGTTCCTCAGCACAGTTCTCTGCTGGCAGATCTACCGAGGGCAGATGAATGTACCGTCTGATGCAGCAGGCAGGAGTTCTCCTGTGTGGATCCTCCAGACGTCTGAGCTGTGAGTCAGTGGCTGAAGCTGCACGTGAGGGAGATGGTCCAGAGTTCCTCAACCTCCTCCACCAGGGTGGAGAGCTTATGGCCACCAGCAGACTCCGCTCAGCCTCCCTTGACGGCTGCACGGCAGCGCTCCACTGCAGAGAAGATGATCTTCTCAACCGCAGACTGGAAGAAGCCCCGTGGAAGCCACCCTGTTGAGTACGCTGAAGGTCCCGATCCTCCTCAGGAGGTGGAGCAGGTTCTTCTCACCAGAAGAGCTCCGCCACCAGGCCCTTTGTTCCGCCGCAGGAGATCCTCCCCGTGCGTCCATCTGCTCGCAGGTCCTCCTGACTCCAGGCCGTCACCAGGGCTGGACGGCGTCTTCACCTGGATCCAGCGCCCTGACCTCCGCTCAGGCCTGTTTCCGAGCCTCTGCTGGCGGGACGATCACAGGCGTGACGTCTTCTCCTCTCCCTCCCGGCTCACCGATTAAGGTTGTTTCTCTTTATTCGGGCCTCCTTGCCGAGCGCAGACACGCCAGACCTCCTGAACGCTGCAGAACGTGAGCGTCGCGCAGCCCCGAGCCGGCAGAACCAGAAGAACCAGACAGAATCAGCCTGCAGAGGAACTTGTTTGGCCAGATGTTATTTTTCCCCTTTGAGGGATTCAAGTGTGGATCTGCATTCTGCTGCTATTTCTAGTTGGATTCTTCAACCACAAAGAAGCAGCTTTTTTTCTTTTTAGAAGGGATTAACTCATCGGGGAGCGCTGGCGTTATTTACAAGAACACTTATTTTGATTCTAACCAACACACACACACACACACACACACACACACGCGGGTGCTTGCTGCCGGGTATGCTTACTGAACGTGGATTAACCTGCTGCTTTTGGATCTGGTTTATCTTCTGCCGTCATGCTAGCAACACGCTTCTTTCATGTCGTGGTGGCTCCATCTGCGGTCTGCAGGGTGGAGGTCCAGAGGCAGGCGTCTCACCTGCACCTTGCATGGAGGTCAGCGTGAGGCCGACCCTTCTCTGGTCCTTCGCTCACCAAGAGCCTGTTTCTGTACCTGGCGGGAGGCAGGAGAACCTGGACGGAACCCAGGCAGGTGCAGGAGAACGTGGGGACTCCAGATGGAAAGACCTGCCCGGGATCGCGTGACGTCAGAACGTCAGACCCGTTGTTCTGCTCAGGTTGTCACCGCCGTGTGAAAGCTCTCGTCCCAGGAGTGACGATGGGCCGTCTCAAGGCAGAAGATCAGGTCTTCTTCACGTGTCGTGACCCTCCATTGGTCGGGTGAAAACCGCTGAGGGAGAAGGACGGTCAGGAGGCAGGGATGATGAAGCATCTTCTCTGCTTTGTGTTTGTTCACGTTCTGGAGCTGAAATGAGGCGGTGAAGGGTTGCATGTATGTTGTCTGCGTCTGCGTCTGCGTCTGCGTCTGCGTCTGCGTCTGCGTCTGCGTCTGCGTCTGCGTCCTGCTCTCCAAAGCAGACCTGCTGTGGTTGTGGATGGAGAGCAGGTCGCTCAGAACATCCAGTGGTCCAAGCGGTGGTCACCGCAGCTCCACTCCTCATGCTCCCACGCAGACCTGGTGTTCAGGCGCAGAGCTTGGAAAGCGCAGCCGCAGGAGGACGTTTCCCAGGCAGAGCTTCGACGTAGGAGAAGTTTCTCTCCGGCCACGAATCCAGGAAGGGCCGGGATCGTCCGAAGGAGAGGCGGTCCGAGCGGACGCCGGTGGAAGTGACCCCTGCGGAGGAAAGAGCCGCGGAAATCCATGTGCTTTTTGTTTTAATAAAAGTCTGTGTCCCGACTCCCGGCCGGCGCCGACCTTCCCACCTGCGCGGCGAGGAGGCTTTATCACCACGCTAAACTGCCGCTGAAGTAAGAGCTGTGAATGTCAAATGGGCCAAATATCCAATGTGTCAGCCGCCCTGTCAGGGACGTATAATTGCATTCAAACAAACTGCCGCGCTCCGACAAAGTCGTCTCTGCCATTTTGAAAGAAGCTCTCGGCGTCGGCGTCACAAAGAATTATTACGGCGTTCCCGACGTGGGTCCGGCCCGCCGTCCCCGCCCTTCCTGCTCCGCGGGTAATGAATTAATAGACCCGCATTATCAGCTCGCTTATAGTCCGCCCACATTCTGTATTTGAAATGTGTCACGCTTTATGTTGGCAATTAATCTGGCTTCTGAGAATGCAGAGCTAATTAAATGGCTGCAAATCGGCGCTGGTGGGGGAAGTGACGGGGACGCGGCGTGATGAATGACATGCATTTCACATGAGGCCGGATGGAGACGCAGGGTTTTTTCTCCCCACATTTACATAAACAATCTCCCGACGTTTACTCATCGTAACTCAACGGGCGCCGCGGTTCGGACGCCCGCTCTGCGACCGCCGGGAGATTCTGCAGCCGCTGGTCGGGCGATTGGAGCTTCTCCTCGCCGCCGAGGAGCGAGACTCTGAAGACCAACCGTCCACCGCCTAACCATCTACTGGTTAGGCCATCTACTAACCATCTACTGGCCTGCAGGAGCTATATTTGTAAACTGTGTGCATGACAGCACGTGAAGGTCCAGCCATGGCCGCCTGCAGATGGAGAGGCTCTCCTCTTCCTCCTCTTCCTCCTGCTACTTTTTCTCCTCCTCTTCCTCCTCCTCTACCTCCTCTTTCTCTTCCTCCTCTTCCTCCTTTTCCTCCTCTTTCTCCTCCTCCTCCTCCTCTTCGTCCTCAGCTCCAGTGGAAAAATCATCCAATTAAACCGCCACAGTTTACAGTCAGGAGGCCGTCACCGATGGCAAGTTGGTGTCAGACCCATTTTATGTTGACTAGCCCTGTGTGTGTGTGTGTGTGTGTGTGTGTGTGTGTGTGTGTGTGTGTGTGTGTGTGTGTGTGCGAGGGGGGGGGCACTGACCTGTAACAACACCTTTCAATAACTTGGCCCGCAACTTCTTTAAATATCTAGTAAGGAGTTTAAAAAGGCATAAATGTCCAGTAATCCTTTGGAAGGGGTGCTGAACATCTGTGAGTAAAGATGGCTGACCTTCAAAGCCCTGCAGAGATGAAGAGGAGGAGGCTGGAGGAGGTTGGAGGAGGTAGCAGGAGGCTGCAGGAAGCTGGAGGAGGCTGGAGGTGACGCTTCCCTTCCCTGTCCACCTGCTGCAGTGCAGAAACACCGCACGACATGCATCGCAGTCGTTCCTGTCGGATCCCTCCGGCCAGCGCTCAGCTTGCGTGGCGTGAGGACGGACTCACGAGGAATCTTCTGGAGTTCTGCACCTGAGCCTCTCATGTTCGAGGCGTCAGGAGCAAACAAACCTCCACATGAACGTGGTCTTCTCGGGTGGACGGCTGGAGTCGCTGAGGTTATCGGAGCCCTCCCTGCCGCTTCCTGTCGCTCTTTGGTCTCTTCTCGGGCTTTGTTGGACTCGAAGGTCCCGTCAGGACCCTGAGATCTTGTTTGGAGGTGGAGGTCCATCTTGATGGGGTTGGTTCTGAGCGGGGGGATTGCTGGACTCTGAGCAGGAGGCTATTCGGCGAAAAATGGTCGTCAAATGCATCGTGCGTACGAATTAATCTGGATTAACACGTTATTAACGCAGTCCTGCTTCAGCTGGCCGGGGCTGAAGGTGTTCTCCAGGAGAAGGGCTCCGCTCGCCCACGATGAACGACTCGGACAGAATCTTCCGGACTCAGCCTTTCCGTTCCGCTGATGACGCGGTGGAGTTCAGCTCGGCTCCGGCTCCCGCTGAGGATGGCGTGTCTCGCAGAAGAGCGTGGAGCCGCAGAAGCTAAAGCTCCTGAGAAGCCTCTCCATCCCACGGCGTGTTGCTGATGAAGTCATTATTTCTGTGCTGGCAGGTCACAGTCAGGAGCCCCGTCAGAGAAATCACCGGATTAAAACCCCAAACTACCCGGGAAGGCGGCGGCTCGACCCGGACCGACCCGGATCATCTACATCTACATGCGCTCTTTCTGGGGCGGCGGCTCCTGCTGACGCCAACTTCATGAACTGCGCTGCTTCTTTCTCACCCTGGGCTCATTTGAAGACATCGCTCATCAAATGGGCGGCGCCTGACGGTCCTGCACATTGTTTAACAAACACACACACACACACACACACACAGACACTTAATGAACCAATGCCCACTCAGGGTTTGTGCAGCAATATGGAGACCAAACGGATGTGAAGCAAATCTTATGCTGGAAACCGAAAGTCTGTTTTCCCCTCGAGGACCGAGAACCTCGGCGGACACGTTCCTGAGGTCCACGTCTCTGGGTTCTCGGGCTCCGGGGCCTTTCGTGGATCTCAGTGAGGATTCCCCGCCAATCGGTGCTTACCTGAGCGAACCCCATCACACCCTGGAGCTCCTTCCCCGGGGCGGCGGGCGACACACATCGACACATCCCTGTCAGGCACAGACGGGGCCGCGGGGTGAGGCGTCCGAAGCTCCGCTGCAGGTTCCCTCAACGTCCTGACAGTGATCGGAGTCCAAATGAAGCCGAGGTCTCAGGTTGCCGAGGCCAGCGGCAGGAGAAGCGGAGGTGAACAAATGAATGTGCAGTCCCTCCATGCTTTCTGTTGATGGGCATCTATTCTTCTAAATAGGTCCTGCAGCTGCATCTAGAAATAAGTGCCGACTCTTTGCTCACGGCAAAACGCCACAAATAGCGTCGCGTTCCAAGCGCAGCCCTGCGGACGCCGCGGCCGAGGCCGTGGGGAGTGTGTGCGCTCTGAGACTTTCCACCCGATGGTTCTTCGGCTGCTTTTAGCGCCGGGCTTTCCTGGAAAGGGAGCTCTGGACGCAACGTGGAGACAAACTGGAGACAAACTGGAGACAAACTGGAGCCCGGCAGCAAAGTGGCCCCACAGAACCCCGTCTTCTTTGGGGAAGTCCTTTAGCAGAAAAAGGATCATTTGACTCATCCATTCATTCATCCATTCATCCATTCATTCTCTAGAACACTTACCCTGCACTCAGCCAGATGGGGGGCTCGGCCGTCACCGGACCAGAGGTGAGGTCCACCACGGGCCGAGGAACCCTCGCAGGAAGGAACCTTGCGGGATCCGAGCAGGGAGCTCCAGGCCGGGAGGCCGAAGCTCCGACCGCTGCGCCTTCCTGAAGCTTCTTATTCCACCCGGGTTAAACATACATGTTTAGAGATTCACGTGCGTGTTGTGTGTGTGAAAGTTGTCCAAGGGAAAATGAGTGAATCATCTGATGTCAAACTCCAGATTTAGTCAAAGCCTCAGTTCTGGTTTATGTTTTGCTAAATAATGAGCGAAGCCACTTCTGCAACGAGTCATTTTGTTGCTCATGTGTTCTGTGGCCAATCCTGTCACGAAGGATGCAGGGCTGCAGGCGTGTCGACCCGGGGGGCCGGCGGGGGGCCGGCGAGGGGCCGGCGAGGGGCCGGCGAGGGGCCGGCGAGGGGCCGGCGGCTGGCGCAGTCACTGCTGTTCTTCTGAGCCCAGCAGGATGAACCTTCGTCCCCACAGGTGAACGCCACGTCTCCACCTCGCCTGCTATGAAGACCTGCAGGAGAAGAGAGAGCCCTCCTGTGGGAGGAGGCCCTGACGGAGCCTGAGATCAGCAGAATCCAACCAGGTGAATCCCCGTGTTCCTCTTCCTCCCGCGGTCCAAACGCAGACAGTTTGTTCATCGGAGGCTCCCATTCGTCGCTTTAAATCCCGCCTCTTGTCTAAGTCCGCTAGGACCGGCCGGCCGTGTTCCTCACCGACCGACCCGAGGACTCACAAGCCCGGGTCGACGCTGGGCCGGACGGGCCGGCCATCAGGCCTCCGCACCACCGTGTTCTTCAGGATATCACGGAGGTTCTAGTAATGACAGAGCGAAGCCCTGGAGGCCCAGGATGAAGGTACGCGTGCGCTCGGCGCCGCGGGTCAGCCTTCCTGTCGGCCGTGTCCGAGGAGGAGCGCCACGGAGCCGCCGTCCAGGAGCGGCGCCGCCGCACCGATGGCATAAATGTAATCGGCGGGTCCGCCGGGGAACCCGAGCGCCGCCGCTCCTGCACGGAGGCGAAGGAGGTTAAAAGGTTACGGGGAGATTAGCGGCGCACGCTCCTGCCTGCGGCGCAGCCGGCAGAGGGACCTGCACTAATGAGTCCCACACACTCATAATCAAGTGAACCGTGAAAAGTCTTCGACCGAAACTAGTTGGATGATAAGTAGGACTCCAGCGGCCCTCAGGAAGGCCGACCGCTCCTGCCTCATCTTACCTCATGTATTTCAGCTTCCTGCAGCCTGACGGGCCGAGACCAGCTGCTTCACGCTGAAGATGGAACCTTCACGTTGCTGGTTGGAAGCCGGGGTTGCGGCTGAGCGCTCGCCGGGTCTCCGGTCTGTAAAAAGAGGCGCCTCAGATCCACCCCGATGCAGATGTGATGGATCGGAGAGATGTTCTCCAAGCCTGGGATCAGGAAGCGGTGAGGTCCATGCAGAGCAGACACCGAGCTCCGCTTGGGAAAGGTTGTGTTTGTGGTGAGCAGCGGGCGGCGCAGCTGCTCTGCTTCTTAGTCAGAAGCTCTGGGCGTCGGCATGGCGTCCTCGGGGTTCCTGCCACAGTCCAAACACATGCTGGAGGTTCACGCCTCGTCCATGCGTGTGGACGAGCGGGCGAACGGTCGGCGGTGTCCCGGTGAGCCGGCCTCCGGCCCGTGACAGCAGAAGATGGTTTTGTTCTCGGTTTGTTCCCCGGAAGCCCTTCCTGATGACTCCCTGCCGCTCGGGTCCATGTCGGAGCGAAAGCCCGCGGCCCGATTGCGGATGCGGCTCCGGCCTTCGCTCCCGCGCCGCCGGCAGGCCGGGAGCGCAAGATAGCTCGGTGGAAAATGAACTCCCGGTGCTTCGTAGCAGTTAATAGAAAAGCTGCGTCTCCAAGTGGGCGTCTGGAGGTCTGCCACCGTCGCACCACAGCTTGCACCGCTTCAGACGTGCAGGACGTGCACGGAGAGTCTACAAGGCAGGAATTAATGCACCGATAAACCTTGCGCAAGATTCATCTTAAGCAGGCGCCAACGTTTGCACGGTTTCTACTGTTTGTGCGGCGTGGCGGCAACTTGAATGACTCTGTCAAACCCGTTTCCATGAGAACGATAAAGCACACAAACTTGGGTAAATGCAATTAATAGAGCTGAGAGAATGGAGATGACCTGGGATTTATTTCGAAATAAATTGAAATAATAGGCCTCCAGGGGTTTTGTTTTGGTCGCTCCGGACTGCGCGCTTCTCTCCTGGAGTTTTTACTGACTTATTATTCATTCAGGGACAAATGCATTAAACATGATGTCACAAGAGGCGGCACATCCTCACAGCAGGAGCTCCTCGCTCAGATCCACACTGGGTTCCTTCCTGTGTGGAGCCTCCATGTTCTCCTGTGTCTGCATGGGTTCCTCTGGGTTCTTCACGTTCCTCCCACAGTGCAAACACATGCAGGAGCTTCATGGAGACCCTGCAGTGTCATGGACGGATGGATGGATGGATGGATGGATGAATGGATGGATGGATGGATGGATGGATGGATGGACGGATGGACGGACGGACGGATGAATGGATGGATGGATGGATGAATGGATGGATGAATGGATGGATGAATGGATGGATGGATGGATGAATGGATGGATGAATGGATGGATGAATGGACGGATGGATGGATGGATGGATGGATGAATGGATGGATGGATGGATGGATGGACGGACGGACGGACGGACGGATGAATGGATGGATGGATGGATGAATGGATGGATGAATGGATGGATGAATGGATGGATGGATGGATGAATGGATGGATGAATGGATGGATGAATGGATGGATGGATGGATGAATGGATGGATGGATGGATGGATGGATGGATGGATGGATGGATGGACGGATGGATCTCAGATTCCATCTGAGATGCAGAAGGGATGTTATGTTTGTGTTTGTAGCAGAAGCAGATCTGTTTGGGTTTCTGAGCCGCTGAGTTTCTATGGAGGCAAAGTTTAGGTGCAGTGAGATTAGATAGTAAAGCCACGCCGAAGAGGGCAGGAGACCGAACGAACACGAGAGTCCGTGGGGGTCCAGGTTCCCTCGCTCAGCCTCCGTTACAGCCTCGTCCTGTAGAGGTTCTGCAGATGTTCTGCATGCTGATGCCTGGAGCACAGAGTGCAGGTCATGAGGGAGACATGAGCAATGGGAACCATCATCTCTATGTTCCAAGTGACCGTCCTCTGACAGCCATCTGACCAGCTCCTTTTCCCTCCCAGCTCGGGAAAACATGGATGGACAAACGTTTGAACAAATATCTGGAGGAGTTATCCGGAGACCTTCGGCCACTCGGGCCTCCATTTGCGGCGTGGGACCGAAGGTGCGGCGTGGGACCGAAGGTGCGGCGTGGGACCGAAGGTGCGCCGCGGGGCGGCAGAGCGACCGGGATGATGTCGGCGGCGCTCGGCGGAGCCGGGACGGAGAGGGGGATCCGGCGGGGGGGCGGGTGAAGAGGTGGCGTAACCCGGAGGAGAGGAAGCTGCCACGGGACGCGGCCGTGCGGAACTGACACCCCCTCCTCGGCTCTCCGCTCCGTAACCTCCGTTGCGGGGCTTGTCAGCCGCTCTCCGGGCCGGCCGCCGCTGACCCCGTCCGTCAGAGCCGCATGGAAATGACTTCATCGGCTCCGGACGCGACGCCTCTGCTGCTCGCGGCCGTTCGCTCGCTTCCAAGGACGAGACGCCTCAGGCGGTTCGAGTTCGGGGTCCCGCTCCGTGAAGACCTCACCACTTTTGGACGTCGCCGTCAAGCGCAGTCACGTTTCTCGGCCTGAATTCTTGTCCAAATCTTCCCGTGGTGGCAGCCGGACTTGAAGAAATTCACGGTGGCCTGGATGATGGAGAACCTTTCACAGACATTCCTCTCCCCGCCGGTCAACCCGTCGCTTTGGACAAAGTTACGGGACGTCCTTGTGTCTTCTGACCCGCCACAGACCAGCGCCAGAGGTCTGCTCTCCTGGGTTCGTTGCAAACAATAACTTGACAACGAGAAAAACAGGACGCGGCGAAGACTGACGCCCGTCCGTCAAACCGGCCGAAAATAACACTTATTACAGAGACGGGGGGACGCGAGGATCCCCTCGCACTGCCAGCTGGAGCTCGCTGTGGAGCTGCAGGTTTTAGGATCATAGGAATTAAGTGTGACAGTTCTGGCAGTGAGAGGAGTGTTTGCTGTGTCGTCCCGCTGAGGCCGCCGGGCCGCCGGGCGACGACACGAAGGAACGGACGTCCGGCCCGCCGTGCTCACGGATCTTCTCCGCCTCTCTACACCCAAACTTCTCACGCCCCTGGATACGGAGGTGGAACCCGGCGAGGGTCCGTCCTCGCGCTCGTCTCCGTGGAGAGGCGGGAATCTGTCCTTGAGAACGTTCAAAAAAGGCCATTTGAGAAAAGAGTCTCTGGTCCTCTGCAGCCGCCACGTCTCCATGAGACGCCGTACGAGCTGCACGTCGGTCCAGGGGTGAAGATCCAGGGCCACGAGGGATGAAGGTGTTTGAGTAACTCCTGGAGCTGCAGCCCGGCGCTGGCTGGAGATCTTCCATCTGCTCCGTTCCCCGGGGATTTTATTTCCTGCAAAAACCAGAGGAAGCCCCATGACAGGAGGTCTCCTCCAGGAGCACCGAGGGAGAAGAAACCAACCCCGTCCGGCTTTTCACGCCTTCTAATCCCCGCTCCAGAGCTTCCCGTCTCTGACGGGTCCAACCTCCGAGGTGGTCCGGACGCTTCGTCCCATGTTCTCGAACGCCTGCTGAGGTCCGAGCTCAGCAGTCGCGTCGCACCAAGATCTCGGGCTCCGGCGTAAACCGGAATGCTGAGCGTCGAGGCGAAGGTCGCTCCCCGGTCATCCGTGTTCCGGCGAGAGCCGAGAGGCCGACCCGTCGCCTCCTGATCGGACCGCTGTGCTCGGAGGAGCCGTCGGGAGGAGAACCCTCCGTTTCCGTCTGGAAAGGGAATCGCAAATTACCGCTAGAGGTCGACGACACGACGCGATGAAATAATCAGCGAGGGAAAAAGTGTGTCTCCGCATAATATCAGCTCATTTTTCTGGGGGTTTGTTAATAATCTCCATGTCTTTGTTTACTGTTCACACTCTCGGAGATTCATTTACCCAAATACAATCTGTGTGTGCAAGTGTGTGTGTGTCTGTCTCTGTACGTGTGTGTGTGTGTGTGTGTGTGTGTGTGTGTGTGTGTGTGTGTGTGTGTGTGCGCGCACCAGCCTCTAAATCCAGTCCATTACCTTCACTCAAATCAGTTGCTTCACAAAGGAGTAGATCCTTCTGCTGATCTCCTGCAGCGGTCGGTGAATCCTTGAGGAAACTCGTGGCGTGCGGTTCTGGAGCGTCTGGCGGGCGGACGGGCCGGTTAACGACGGCGCTAACGGGGTGATATCGTCTGCTATCGGCAAAGCCGCTCAAAGATAAGACCATAGAAACCTGCGCTTGTTTTTGTAATGAATGTGCGCAGACGGCGAAGGCAGAGAGGGCGAGATAACGTCAGCGGCCGCGTTCATCCGTTCCAGATCGCCGGCCGTGTTCTCCTGGCGCCGGCCGCCGTCCACCGGGGACGACCTCCAGATGCAAAGCCATGTGAGGAGATGCAACATTAATGGCGGCTCGGCAGAAGGCCCCGTCCTGCGCCGGCGCATTATCTGTGATTAGTGCTCCTCGGAGAGCGCCGCATTCCGCGGGACGGCAGCACTCTCGTCCTGCGCCGAGTGTAAAATCCATGTTTAATTTAGCCTCTTCCCCGAGACGCCGCCGCCGCCGCCGCCGTTCACGCTCTTTTCCGGGTCGCCTCTCCCCGCCGTCGCGTCTCCTCCCGTCGTCCCGGCCGACGTCAGAGCGCGGCGGGGCTCCGGCCCCCGGGGGCTTCGTACCGAGCGCCCGGCAAGCCGGGAATCCCGTCTGCCTCCAAAGTGCAAGTGCATGTCGATTGTCAGAAGCGTTTTTTACGGGAAGGCGAGCGACGGGAGGAGGCGGAGGATCGGACGCAGCGAAACCCGGAGGGACCACCTGCAAGGGAGGGGAGGGGAGGGGAGGGGAAAGCACCGGCGAATACATCGTTCTCCTGGACGCCGCAACGCTGCAGAAGAATGAAACATCATGAGTGGGTTCATGAGTGGGTTCATGTGTGGGTTCTTGTGTGGGTTCATGTGTGGGTTCTCCTGCAGGACCTGCAGCTTCCTGAAAGCACTGACCTTCCAGAAGAAGGTCTGCTTGTCCTGGGGGAACCAATCCCAAGGCCTGTGACTCATCCGGGTAAGAGTGTGTGTGTGTGTGTGTGTGTGTGTGTGTGTGTGTGTGTGTGTGTGTGTGTGTGTGTGTGTGTGTGTGTGTGTGTGTGTGTGTGTGCGGGATATCTGAGAGAGAAGCTGCAGGCTCCTCCTGCCCACATTAGGGATGCGCATGACCTCATCCTGCTTCTGTAGCATGAAGACCTGGGAGGTGAAGGTGACCCTCCTCAGGTGGAGACCTCGCCTCCACAGAACACGTTATCCATCCATCATGGACTTGTTGGACTGTGCTGGACTTGTGTGTGTGTGTGTGTGTGTGTGTGTGTGTGTGTATGTGTGTGTGTGTGTGTGCGCACGCTCAGTCCTCCTCAGATTGTCCAATCAGGCTGGAAGTGTCCGTCCCCCGCTGTGAGGACTTCTCCTGATGTTTCCCTGATGCGTCCTGGTGTCCTGCAAAGGAAGCTTCACGAAGGTCTGGTCTGAGATGAAGGATTTAAGGGCAAAGTTTGAATCCACATTCCCTGGTTCCTGAAACTCCCCAAAGGAGCAGAGAGGGGTTCTGATCCCCAAAGGTCTGCTAGATGAACCTGCTCCTGCTGCAGCTGCGGCGTCCTGAGGCCGGACGTGTTCCGGCCGCTCGCCGCCCCGTGTGATTGGTGAGGGTTCGAACATCTCTCCTCGCCATTTGTTGCCGCGGACGAATGAAGCTGATGAATGGTGGGGTCATTAGCGGGTCCCGGTCCGTCCTGCTGAGCGCACGCGCTGTCAGGTGACGCCACCAGAGCGGCGGCAAATAAATAACCGGGAGGAGGACGCTTCCTCACCGCCGCCGCCGTTTGTCTCCGGCTGCCTGAGAGACGCTTAATATCAGGCCTCGCCGCCACGCATTCAAGCCGGGAGCTGCTCTTATGATGGGGATTTATGGCTCCGTGTGTGTGTGTGCGCGTGTGTGTGTGTGTGTGTGTGTGTGTGTGTCACTGTCTCACACACTCAGACTAACACACATTTATCCACAAACATGAGACTGTCAGGCCGATGACATGTGTGTGACGGATGAGGCTGGAGCCTGAGGCTCCATCTGTCTGACCGTGGAGCTCCATTCATGGAGTCACGACCTTCTAGATGGACCTCCCGCCTCCAGCCCTCACACACACACACACACACACACACACACACACACACACACAGTGGATTAGGGCGGCCACCTCGGCCAGGAGGCAACAGGCTCATCCACGCTCCAGGAGAATTAAGAGTTTCCCGTAAATCCCTGGTGTTCTGAGTCATTGCACCGGTTAAGTGCCCTTTGCTGTGTGTGTGTGTGTGTGTGTGTGTGTGTGTGTGTGTGTGTATGCGTGTGTGTGTGTGTGTGTGTGTGTGTGTGTGTGTGTGAGTGACCTGATATATGGATGCTGAGGTTGTACATGGAAGGCCAACAAGATCCAGGCTTTCTGGTTGAACTTTCACTCACACTGTGTGTGTGTGTGTGTGTGTGTGTGTGTGTGTGTGTGTGTGTGTGTGTGTGTGTGTGTGTGTGTGTGTGTGTGTGTGTCATTTCCTGTAAGTTATCCTCCTGGTCTTTTCTCCCTCTCATCACTTAATGGTCTGTGGTTACATGTTACACCATGTACCAGTTCAAGTCCACAGAGATGCAGAAGCCAGAAGGTCCTGCTTGGATTCCCAGCGGGTTCCTTCCTGTGTAGAGTCTCCATGTTCTCCCCGTGTCACACATACACACACACACACACACACACACACACACACACACCGCTGTGGTGCTCTGCCCTGCCGGGGTTGTGGTCCTTCTCGCTGAAGTTGGTGAATCGGTTTAATAAAGGCTCCATCTGAGGGGTTCACACTTTTGAATACTTCATTTTCCAGCTATTTCCCCCGAAAGACCCCTTATTGCTGCAGGCTTTGTGTGTGTGTGTGTGTGTGTGTGTGTGTGTGTGTGTGTGTGTGTGTGTGTGTGTGTGTGTGTGTGTGTGTGTGTGTAACAGATTTCTCCAAAACATCTCTTGAAAATGGAAACTGGAGAACTGAGAGAGGAGATGGTTGTATCTCTGAATGAATGAATGAATGAATGAATGGTTGGTTGGTCCATACGTGGTGGTGTGACCTGGTGGTCCAGGATGAACCCTGTCCCTCGTCCAATGAGAGCTGGGATCAGCAATGCAGATGATGAATGGATGAATGAATGAATGAATGAATGAATGAATGAATGAATGATGGATTTGCTTTGAAAGTGTCATCTAAGGACTTTCTGTTGAAATCTTCTTGTCGCGGCACCTGGACTTGAATTTCTTCACTTGAAGACGGTTCTTCAGCTTACTGACCCGAGTCATTTCCCAGCGGAGCCTCAGCTCTCTGAGGTCCTGCTGGAGGTCCTCCTCCTGAGAAGGACGCCGGGAAAAATCAATGCGGGCGTCGGCGAAGGAGGCGACCGTCCGCCCGGGAGATCGATACCTCCCGGGGGGTTCCAGGGCGGAGCCGCTGAGGAACATCTGACCGCATCTCCTCGGGTGGAAGGAGCCGCGGCCGGCGAGCAGCTGCATCGATCCGCGGGCAATTTCACAGCCGGGGGTTTTCTTAATGTCACGTCCAGAGGCGGCCGCCGCTCGTCCTCCTCCGACCGACTTTATCAGACCCTCTTCTTCTCATCCGTCTGATTCTGATCTCACGGCTTCCAGGTTCTGGAGGATTGATGGAGGGTTGAGATGTTCTGGTTTTGAGGAGCGCGTCCATATGATGGCCCATCCTGGTGCCCAGATGTTCCCCTCCGTCGGCTGCCAGATGTCTTACTGCCCCCTCCTGGCACCCACCGGGAATCACGCCGAGCCAGGAGGACCGCGAGGAAACCCTGGCGTGGACAGGTACACACACACACACACACACACACACACACACACACACACACTGATCCTGGCCATGAGTCTACTGGTCACGAGATCTGACCTTCCCGGCAGACGAGGGGCTCCTGGAGATCCCAGCAGTCCCGTGTGAGAAGAGAGCAGGAAGATTGCGAGCAGGCCGACGGCCAGCGTTCAGGCACTCCAGGTCCTGGTCCTGGTCCTGGTCCCCTTCTCCTAGAAGATCCCATTCCAGATGCTTCTTCCGTTCACCACCGAAAAATGACACCAGTGAGGTTTAGCAGTGAAGTTTCCGGAAAGCGTGGCTGTTGCTTTCCTAGAACCTGAGAGGATTCTTTCAGAAGGACGTTCTTCTGGAACCGGCGGGACATTGGGGGACCTGAAGCCGTGGAGGCCTGGTCCTTCACGCCGGCACCTCCGTCCACCATGGAGAGCAGCCGTCACACGAGGATCTGTGAGGGAGGAAAGACCTGCAGGTCGAAGGAAGCATTCGGTGTAACTTGAGAGAATACACCCCGGAGGAGTAAATCCGGGCTTTGGTAGCCATGGCAACACCAAGGCCTCCAGGAGATCCACCTGGACCAGACCCCGGGGTCTGCATCCACTCTGCCGGAGACCCGGATGTTCACGCGCACGTTGTGTCCACGGAAGGACCTGCGGCTTCATCTCACATGAAAAGCCTCACCTTTGAGGAGAGCCTGCAGGAGGAGAACGGCGCCGAGGCGGCGGCGTCGAGAGCCTGGAGAGCTTGGAGGGCTTGGAGGGCTTGGAGAGCTTGGAGAGCTTGGAGAGCTTCTCTGCCGGCGCGTCCTGCCTCCGTCTGCGGCGCCGCTCATGTGATCTAAAATTGATGGCGAGGCGGCGGCGGCCCTCGGGTGGACGCCGACCACTTTGAAGAGGAGACACTTTCACAAAACAGCCCGAGGCGGCGGCGGCGGCGGCGGGAAGGCGGACGCTCTCCTCACGCAGGAGGACAAACGGCGCCGCTGCTTCCTCCTCCAGCTTCTGTCTGAGCGCAGATCCACCAGGTTTCCACTCCTTCTAAGTCCGTCGGCTGCTCGACCCGGACCAACACCGGAGGAGGTTCTCGCCGTCCGGAGGAGCCTCCTGGGTGACTCGTCTGAAGAACCGGATTCATCCGCTCACGTCCGTGTCCTGGGAGGAGCCTCCTCCTCACGACCAGGAGGTCCCTGGTGGGGACACGTCCCTGCAGGGTCTCCACACACGTTCCTCCGGGTTCTCCAGGTTCCTTCAACGGTCCAAACGCTTGAAGAAGGTTCACCGGAGGCCCTGCGTTGTCCAGACGTGTGGATGAAGACGGGCTCCGACCTGCTCCTCACCGAAGACCTTCTAGAGAGAACCGAACAGAACTGAATCAAGGGACCTCTCCGTGCCCCGACACCTGATAAGATCCCCTCCAGCAGACCATCTCCAGCGCCGTTCCTCGGCCCGACGGGCCTCCTGGGCCTCCCCTCCTTAGCAGATTAGATGATCAAATCTATGGTTAAAAAGGTCGGGTTGGCCTTTCGGTGGAGCTGCTGGGATGGATCTCCAGGCGCTTCTTTCCAAATGTCACTGAGCAGGTGGAGGCTTCGCAGATGACCTGCTGGGTTCGGCCGCCCTGCGCGTCCATTAGGATCGACGAGCGTCATCCCGCCCGCCAACCCCGAGCAGATATCTTCACGAAGAGTTGCCGGCTGTGGGTTTCCAACCCCCCCCCCGGTCAAGCTGCATTCGGAGCTCCTTAAACGGATCTTCTGCAGGGTCGGGCGGCGGAGGCCTCGGGTCACAGCGGCGGGAGGCGGCTCGGCGGAGCGACTAAATGTTTATCGCCCTCAATATTGAGTTGTTCTGCTGAACTGGCTGAGGAGCTCCATCTGACAGCAGGAACAGCGAGACGCACCGCGTTCGGGGGCGCCGCCATTTAAATGAGCTCCTTGGAAGCACATCAGATGGTGCCGAAAAGGAAATATTCGCACTTAGCCATGCATGGATACCTTTAAATTATTCATATCCATGGGAGGAGGGGGCGCCATTAAAAAGTTGTTTGCTGGCTGATTCTCATGGTTTAATGTTGGCGGCTGGAAAAAATAAAAAGCATTCCTGTTTCCACTTCCGCTCCCGTTTCCAATCTAATGAGTGATTGCACAGCGCCGGCGCCGGAGACGTCTTTTAAATACCTGCTCTCATTAACCGCTCTCTGGAGAGACGGAGATGATGTGGCGGCAGCGGCGGCGGCGGCGGCGGCGTCTCAAGGAAAAGGTTCCCGCCGCGCCCCCGCTCAGCCCCCACCGCTGCTTCTGGGAAGGCGTCTTCACCCTCCTGGGTTTGTTTCCGAAGAAGAGTTGAAAGGTGACGCGTCCACCGTGAGCGGACCGGTGCGAGGCCGTCGCTGCACGGTGGTCGTGAACATCCGCGCCGAAGCTTCCGCATCTCCTCGGCCTCAGAAGGCCAAACGGCACCGAAAGAACCTGAACCTGGACAATTACCGTCGTGGCGTCAATGATTGTCCACCGGCTGACAGAAGACAGAAGCTAAAGGTCTGCCGTCCCAGGATCTGCTCCGTCAATAAAAACCGTCGCGCTCTTGACGGCCGCAGAACCTCCGTCTTTCACGGCGAGGCGGCACGACGGCGCACTTCTGGAGGGAGAAGAACCTGACGGCGACGGCCACGACTCCACGCAGGGACTTCCTCGCTCCAAGGAAGAGAGAAAGAAGCTTTTCGCTCGACAGAAGAGGCGGCGCGAGCCGGTCTTCTTCTGCACCGGACGTGGTCGACCTCTGAGAAGCTCTTGGTCGACCTCTGAGAAGCTCTTGGTCGACCTTAGACGTCTCCTGCCGGTTTGGTCCGGCCCACTCTGACGGTGATTCATCAGCATCTTCTCCACTGACCAGGAAGTTCTGAGTCGGTGTCTGCGGGCGATGTCCAACTCTTCCTTGTGAAGATATTTGTCAAGATCAGCAGGAAGGTCTCAGGTGGACATCTCCCTATTTTCACCGTGTCTGCATGGAGTTCCTCAGGGCGAACATCAGTGTTTGTATTTCAGGAGCGTGTCTCCGCACCGGCAGGTCCTCCGGCGGCAGTGGACCTTCTCCCGTCAGACCGGAGGACTTTCCTCGAGGACCTTCCTCAAGGAGGCCCCTCTGTCAGGTCCTCCAGAGACGGGACGGTTCCTGCGCCGACGGTGCGAGGGAACGTGTTCAGCCCCGGCCTTGAACACCAGCACCGGTCCGACGACCTCCCGCCGACGCTCGACGTTCCCCGGGAGCCGAGGATCCAGGCGCGAAGGTCGGCGTTGAGCCACGATTGCTTCTCGTCTCTCTTGGATCTGCGGATGTGATCGAGCTTCCTGGGAGTGTCGCTGTCGCTGAGCAGGACTCTGAACCCCGGAGTCCTCACCGGCTGCCCCCGATCAGGGTTCCTCCATGAAGGTCCAAGGCGTCTCCCTGACGTTCCTGCAAAGGTGACTACATGAAATTCTTCTTCAGATCTTCTCCTCGGTGTGCCGTGGACAGAGACGCCGGCCCGCCGCCTATTTTTCCATTGAGACGCAGCCGAAAACACGCCGAATAAAACCTCCTCATCCCTGAAATGTAATTATAAACTTACCGGAAACTTTCTTTTCCTTTTCCATCTCTGCTCATCTCACCACCGAGGGACGAGATGATTAATTTGCAGGGAGAGCAGGAACATCATTCAAATCATCCCACCGGTCAGGATTAGAGGTTCTTCATGTCGCTCCAGCGGCGGCGTCAGGAGCGTCCGGATGTTCTGGACAAGCTTCCCTTTGCGCTCTCAGAATAACCCCGACTCTTAGAAAGCTCAAACAAATACCAGGACAAATAAACAAATAGTTTGTCCCTGAGCGTCACGTCTCAATAATTGCTGTACTGAGATTTGTGGCAGAAGGTGTTTCCTTGTGTGGAGAAGCTTCACCACCACGATGGACTGCGATGGATGGATGGATGGATGGATGGATGGATGGATGGATGGATGGATGGATGGATGGATGGATGGATGGTGGGCTCCACGTGATCAGCAGGAGCTCCTCCGTAGAGCTCAGCAGATCCTCTGGTCCAGATCTCTCCTCCCATCCTCGCTCCAGGGTCACCAGAACATCTTCTCTGCTCTCCAAAGTCAGTTTTCGCAGCAGATCAACGGATCCAACCGTGGCGATCGCCCGCTGTTTCTCCGCACCGACATCTGGCCGCGCTTTCTTCAGGTGGATGGACGCCGACCGAGTCCGACCGGCAACGGCGCCATCACGGATTCCTCTCGCCAGCTAGCAACCTTGAAGGCGACGCCAGCGTGAGAGCCCGAGGAAAGCTCCTCCTACATCTCCGGCCGTCGTTCACCGCCAGCTCCTCGCCGTCCACCTTCACGTGGAGGTGGTGTTACGTAACCTCGGCGACGTCTTCCCGGCAGGGAAAAGATTACGGGCGCTTCTCCTTGATTTGCGTGCTCCTGGTGGACACGGATCCGCTGCCGTCACGCAGAATTACAGGAATAAACAATCCGGGCGTCCGACACGAACTCTTCATCACAGCAGACCTCCAACACCTGCATCAAGTATTCATGCACTGACTGCACACCTTGGTTTGTCCCATTTATAATTTATCAGGCCGGCTCTACTGCGGCCTCGCTTTGGCTGTGAAATTAACACACACACACACACACACACACACACACACACACACACACACACACACGTCGCTGTTGATGAGATCTTTGCTCGCTCTGCCTCGGCGGTTGAGTGCAAACGGTAGCCGTTCTGTATCTGCCAGGAACGTGCGCTGCTGGACCAGGATCTAGGAGATCTCCTGACTCCGGGATGCAGATCCCGTTCCCGGCAGGAGCCTCGCCGAGGAACCGGTGGAGATACGACGTGGACGAATCGCTCGTAGGAGGAAGAGAAGCGTGGGTTTGAAACCTCCATGTTGTGAAGGACGGGCTGATGTCCTCTGACCTTCAGTCCCGTGGACTCCTTCCAGACCCAACTGGACCTAAAGACCACTTCTGTGGTTCCTGCCTATCATCTCAACCCCTGACGCTCCTCTGGATCCACCATCACCTCCACGCAGATACTCTCTGAACCCGGTGAGCATCTTGTCCCCTGCGCTCAGAGCTCAAAGGCTGTGTGTGTGTGTGTGTGTGTGTGTGTGTGCGTGTGTGTGTGTGTGCGTGTGTGTGTGTGTGTGTGTGTGTGTGTGTGCCACAGCAACAGGGTGTGACAGAAGTACAACAGTGGCTAAACACTGCTGTCAGTGACAGCTTCTGACTCTCACAACGGGAGGGTGAAGGAGAAGATGGAGGAGAAGATGGAGTGGAGGATGGAGAGGCTGGTGGAGCAGCAGCTGATTGTGAAGGAGTCCAGAGTCTCCACTGGACAAAGTGTCTGTGAAGCACAAAGGACCATCATGGAAGTGTGTAGATGACAGTTCTGAGGAGCTCCGACAGAAGAACGTCCACCTGGATCCTGATGAAGGGGGGTTGGATGGGCACTCTGAGGACCTGAGGACCTGCCTCGTGTGAAGGACCTTCCTCCTCCTCCCTCCTCCTCCTCCTCCTCCTCCACTTCCTCCTCCTCCTCCTCCTCCATCCAGACCATAAATGCCTGCTCGCAGCCGGGATGAGAAGGTCGTTCCAACCGTCTGGTCTGAGGACACTGGACACGTAGAGACGTTCGCCTTTTCATCCCCGAACCTCCTGCCTGGGTTTGGACCGTGGGAGGAACCCACGGAGATACGGCGAGAACATGGAAGGCCTCCTGCGGGAATCCAAGCGTGGACCTTCTGGCGGTGAGGGGGCGGAGCTAACCGCTGCTCCTCCGTGACGCCCAAATCCAGATTTGCTCCCCTGTTTTATACTTGCCGTCCATCAGCTGCAGAGTCAGCAGAGATGGTGAGAAGATGGACGCTCGTAGATGTCGTTTCTGCGTGAAGGTCTCCTGGATGAAGGTCCCTCAGGGGGACAATTTAGCCAAAGCCTCTATTTAAGGAGGTCTGGACCCGCTGACCCCGGCGGTCCAGGAGGGGCCCAGATCAGCCCGCTGCCCTTGGGCCGGCCCCCCAGCTGCATCCATCACTCTGTCTGTGTGTGTGTGTGTGTGTGTGTGTGTGTGTGTGTGTGTGTGTGTGTGTGTGACGGAGGTTGAGTGGAATATGAATGCCCACACCACTGGAGGAAAACCCAAAATGTGTCCATGGACCAGGCAGGCGTCCTGGGGTGGGGGGGGCCTTCTGAGGACTGAGGTCAGGTGTTCTTGTTGGAGGTCCTGGACCTCCATTAGCCGTGGATGATGGGGATTAGAGCGGAGCTCGCTGTAAAATAGCTGAGGTGGGATTCATCCGTGACCCCCCGGTCATGGAGATGCTGATCCAGCCACCTCTTCACCGACTCCCCACCACCACCTCCACCTCCACCCCACAAGGAGAAGGTTCACAGGAGACGTCCAGCTACCTTCTTGAGGGAACACTAATGTCCTGCACATTTCACATCTATTTTAATCATCTGAGAATGAAATCACCTATGAGGGAATATCAGTGGAGATGGTCTGGACAGAAGCTCCCGGAAGGTTGTAGATGGTTCTTCTTCATAACCTTCAGCACATTTGAATCAAACTGGAGTTTTGGGGGGTTCTAGGTTCTCCCTCTGTCTTCTGTCCATGTTCTCCTGCCTGGGTTCCTCCAGGTTCTCCGTCTTCCTCCCACAGACCAAAACCAGGCAGCAGGTTCACTGAAGACCACCTTCTCCACCGGCGTGAATGAGCGTGTGAATGGTTGGACGTGTCTCCAAAGAAGATGATGCTGAGAGCAGCCCAGGTTCACGCATAGGTCAGGGAAGTCCTGCTGAGTCCTGGTGCATTCCAGACGCTCCTCCTGGAGAACATCTCCATTGAGGAGATTTCAGCTGAGGACCTCTCCACATCCATGACAGGAGAGCTGATGGACGCCCATCAGATGGAAGAATCCAGATGCTGAAGGCGTCAGGTGCTGGTGAATCCTCCTGGGTGACCTTGCCGTGGTGACACGTGTGCTTGGGAGAAGATGAGACTCACCAGACCGAGATGATTTTCAATCCGCCTCATTCCTCGGATGCTATCACAGATCTCCTGTGTCCTCCTACCGTCTCAATCATCTCAGATGAACCTCAGCCTCGTGGAGGCTCCAGCCTGAGCCTCCTTCCACCCAGATCTTCACCATCTGTCCATCTCAGTGTAAACATGTCACATGTGCTAACAGCAGTATCTGGAGAGCGTCTGAAGGACCCCACAGTAGCTCTGGAGGGCCAAAACCCCGACTAGAAGGTTGGCATGCCACGTTGTGATTTTCACCTGGAACGAGAAGGTTGGGAGATCCTATTCATTCATTCAGATAGTTAGAGAGAGGACGGTGGACTCAACGAGGAACCCCAGGAACATCTGGAGGACATCGGCTCGACTGTGTTTCCTTCCACGACCCCGGACCATGTTTGGACCGTTGGTCAGAAGGTCACGGGGTTCAGCGAGTATCTTCAGACGTGTCGGTGTAAAACCCGAGACGTCCTCCCGGTGTGGAGACCACCGTGGGACGCAGAGTCTCCAGGAGGTTTATCTCGACACGATCGGTCGGTCCAACCTCCTCCTGCGACTTCGTGGACTGGACATCTTCTCCGGCGTGGATGATCCAGGCATCCAGTCTTCATCCTTCACGCCTGGAGGCGCTCAAATCCTCAACTAATTAGAAGAAACAAATAATCGCCCTCCCGGCGTGACATGACGGCGGGGAGAGGAGGAGGAACCCAGGAGGAACCGGAAGGTCTCCGCCGTGCCTGCAGACCAGGAGACCCGGGCAGGTGATTGAAAAGGAGAAGTTGCTCTCCTGGTTGGTTGAACAAACGATGGACGCTTCCAGAGAAAACCCTCGCTTGCCAGCCGACCTCCATCCTCTCACTGTCCTGTCACGCATTTCACAAAATGTCAATTAGATAAATGTGAAAACGACGTCAGCTGTAATTAAACGGAACGTCATGTTCAAATATCTCCTTCTTCTTCTTCTTCTTCTCCTTTGGGACGCTCCCTTCAGGGACGATCATCTGAGCTTCTCGCTCCATCCGTGGCCTCCAGAGTCCCAGCGTTGGGAGTCCCTGCTCTCAGTCGTGTCCTCCTCTCCTTCATCCACCCACAGCCCAGTTTATCCACCCAGAAGGTTCCCAGCACCCATGTGGTCCTTCTCGCGGAGGTTCTCGGTCCTCCAGCCGCTGGTCCGTCCTTGTCAGATCTTACAGCGGCAAATGGACTCCATTTCTTCTCTTGAAGATGTTCCTCCTCCAGAGGAGCGTGAGGGGTTCGATGGCTGCACCTGCTGGGATGGAGCTCCACGTTTATGAGAGATGTTTTGCAGAAGGTAGCTTAATGTGCTTGTTAACGTGGCTGCTTCTGGTCCCGACCCGAGCTGGAGCATCAGCGGGTGCTGGATCACCTAAACTTTGGATTTTACGAAGCAAAAGAAAAGGAACCCGTCAGACGAGTCGTTCCATTGGCTCAGCAGGTCCTCACCAGCTGTCCTGCTGGAGGACCTGGAGCTGCTCCGTCTCAGGACGGATCCTGGAACAGCGTTGTTTCTGGGCCAAAGGTCTCGTCCAAGGCCGCCTCCTCTGTTCACGGACGTCCAAGATGTCCTCTTCTGCAGAGCCAGCCGTCTTCTAGATGTTCTTCACGTGGGCCTCCACCGAGTCATGGGTTGGATTCAGATGTTGCGCTGGGCTCAGGTTGCACACGAGCTCTGCATCTGTCCAGACTTTGGACGGTCGGAGAAGCTGCTCCGTCCAGATGCTGCAGACCACATCCGACCCAGGCACAGCGTCTGGGCAAGAACCTTCAGAATAATTGCGTTGGCTCTCGGAGGAGACGTGGCCCGACGGCAGGAGCCAGAAGGTCGGCGGCTCTCCGGGATTCTGCGGGAGGTCAAAGGCGTGGACGCGTGAATAGAGTCGTCGCTCTGATGTGTGAGGAGGCGGCAACGCACCAGGATGGATCCTCCATGAACGTCGGGACCATCGGTCACGGTCCCACCAGCACGCCTCCGCCGAATGGAGAGGAAGCACAGGACCATCTCGGTGCTCCAGAGAAGATGGCTGGAGGTCTCAACACTAAAAGCGTGCGGAGGTTGTCGCAGAGCTCGGAGAAGGCTTCCCGAGCAGAACCCGGGGAAGATCTCCGGACCTCCTGCCCAGGGCGCCGTGTGAGCTGAGCACCAACAAACCAACCGCTGCCTTTTGTCTCTCTGGATCTCCAGGTCGTGGATCTCCTGCGGAGGAGACATCGTCACCGCCGGCCTTCTCGGCCGCAGAACCAAAGCGGTGCAACAAGAAGAGCGGACCTTGAGGACGGTCCTCCGGCGCTCCGCTGTGGAGGTGCTGGTGCTCCTCTTGAAGCTCCCCGCCGTTCCCCTGAGCATCATCTCCCAAACATGCCTGGTGCACCTGGCCGCGTTTGTCCTGGCCGCGGTTCGCTCGCCTCCAGACGCTGTTTTCATCCGTGCCGACGTGGCAGCGACCCGGGGAAGGATCGCAATTCCTACATTATTTACAAGGCGCCGCCGCCGAACACTCAGAAGTGGAGCTTCGGCGCGAGGATTGATTCAAGTCCCCGCGCGGCGCCGCCGATCCTCTGAAGTATCATTAATTATAAGCGCGGCCGTTTCCCGGGGCGTTCCAGGCGCTGCGTGTCGCTTCAAACGCCAGACGCTTCCTGCGCTTGGTTTTGGGAGCGGCTATCAAAGATCTGGCCTGGGCTCGGGGCGATCCTGGCTCCGCAGACCTTCTCGCCGTCCCTGCATCCTCCATCTTCTCCATCCTCGTGGCCCACAGAACCTCCTCCCGTCACCGTCTCCTTTCAAGCCAACCTTCTCCCCTCCAACCTTCTCCCCTCCAACCTTCTCCCCTCCAACCTTCGCCCCTGACGCCCCTGACGCCCCCGAACCCCCCGATCTAATTGGGATTGCTTGCCTTCGTAAGCGGCGCTTTGCCCGAGCGCCGCTTCTCTCCGGGCGCTTACTTTTCTCTCAAGTTGCGTTTTTCTGCATCACATCTTCCCTCTTCCGCTGTTTTCGCCCTGAAGGATTTCATTTAAGACGTCTTTTGTGTGTCATGCTTGCATAGACATGAAAATTAATGTGTAACCCATTCCAAAACAGTGACAGGGATTTAAAACGGCATAAAAAGCCAATGTGCTTTGGAATATTTTAAGATGATGAGGAGAAAAAAAACCTCTAATTGTAATTCTTAGATGACTCGAGGGTAAATTCTCCTTTCTCGATCCGGTTCATCCCGGGTCACACGGCAGCCACCCGGAGCGCCATTCCTTCCACGCATGCGTCGCAGTCAAACGCCTCTCAGCCTCTCAGCGCAGGGATTTGAACCCGGCCTCCGGCGACCCGTCCCACAGAACCAAGTCCAGGATGATGTCCGAGTGCACCTGAACCCCAGGAACACGGCTGATGGCCTCTTGCTTCTATTCAGGAGCTCCACTGGAAACATGGCAGAGATGAGTGTGGAGCTGGCGTGGACTTGGTGTGGACTTGGTGTGGACTTGGCATGGACTTGGCGTGGACTTGGCGTGGACTTAGTGTGGACTTGGTGTGGACTTGGTGTGGACTTGGCGTGGAGCTCCCCTGCCACGGACCCCCATCACCACACTGAACATCTGGATGGCTGCAGGTTTGCAGGATCCACCAGCATCTTCCAGGGACTTTATTGCTAGACATTGGTGGTCGCTGGCTGAGAGAGCGGCATAGCATAGCATAGCATAGCATAGCATAGCATAGCATAGCATAGCATAACTGGGGTGCAGAATCCACCTCCTCCGGCTCTTTTTGTGTTGAAAAAAAAACCAGAAATCTGCACCAACGTGTGCACTTTGCAGAAATCGTGCGGATCCACGTGCAGATGTTGCGTCACCGCGGCTTCCTGGAGCCCTCGGCGCCGTTCGACGCCGATCCGGGTTTTCTGCGAAAAGGTTGAAGGAGTGTTTGTCTGCCCGGGATGCTTTTTTGTTTGCCTCCGCTTCCCCCTCGGCTCCCCGTCTCTCTTCCCCCACGCTGGCACTCGGTGTAATATAATGCAGGCAACGGGGGCCTGACCTGATTTTTCTTTTATTGCATTGTAATACCGGCGAGTCCCGGAGAGTCGTCTCATGTAGAACCATGTCATCACTTATTCATGACAGCCTCCAAACACCCAGCCTGGATCCATAACCTGACTCGCACCTTCCACTTCATGCACACACACACACACACACACACACACACACACACACGCACACAGAGCTGTTGAAGCGTGAACATGCTGGATGTTTGGCTGGGTGTCAGGGAGTGGGCGGGGCTTAAACGAGCCGGCGGTTGAGCGGCGCGGAGATTATAACCCATCAGAGGGAAACCGGAGCCGTTAGCCAGGAGCTGGCGCGCAGGGCGACACGGCTGGCGTCCGTTTGGGACCCTGATTTCAAAAAGCCCGGAGACGGCGGAGACGGGTGGCGCGGGCGCCGTCTGGCGGGCTTCACCTGGAAGCGAAGGCAGACTCGGAGGAGGACGGACCGTTTACTTGGAGAGCCCGGTTGGTGAAGTGTCGCGGGAGTCGCTCCGTAGCCTGAGGGCGGCGGCGGCGGCGGCGGCGGCGGCACACCGACCGGGAGCACAACACGGGCCGGCGGGGATTCAAACAGGAAGCGGCTCAATGGGAAGTGACCTCACAGGAAGGGTCGCCCACATAAACCAATACTTATCTCTGAACTTGCGAGGTCATCATTTTTCACCAGGAGCTCAAATGAAGCTGTGACGCTTTGACGTCCTGGCGACATCACGTCCGTCTAATGTCTGCGCTGGGTTCCTCAGGGTTCCTCAGGGTTCCTCGGGTTCTCCGTGTTCCTCCTGAAGTCCGAACACATACAGGAAGCTCACGGAGACCGTGCACGCCTGGATGGGAGGGCCATGAGTTTGGCTTCTTGTGTCTGTGAGTGACTTGTGAGTGACTTGTGAGTGACTTGTGAATGGTGGCCCGTCTGAGCCGATGCTGCGTCTCTATGAACGTGTGAACGACGGGGCGACGCCGGTGTCTGAGGCCGGCCTCCGAAGGGCCTCCGGCGCAGGACAAGTGGCGTTAATGAATGAATGAATATTTCCTGCGGCGGCGGCGGCGGCGGCGCTCCCGCAGGCCGCTGTAAAGATCTAAAGATGATGGAAGGACGTGGTAAAGATGTAAAGATTCTGTAAAGACGCTCGGAGGACACCGTGCCCCCAACGCTTCCCCGACGCCGCCTTTTATTTCCAAACATGTGTAGCAATAAAAACTGATCAAAGCCTGTAATAAAACTTGAATCCTCTTTTATGTTTACAGTCATAAAGTGTGCAAACACTCTTTGTTTTGCGGTGTTTACTCTCCCGCGGGAGCCCCCTTTAATCCCGCCATCTTTCTCACACTGACAATACTAATAATAGTTTATCTTCTCTTCCCACTCCTAAACACTTTACGACCGCCATGATTATTTCACAGCGACGCTGGCGCTTCCGAGCCGCCGACAAACAACCGTCAGAGACGCTCGCGAAATCTATTTACGCCGCGCTTTATGTTCGGAGAGGCGGGCCGTCGCCGTCGCCGTCATCCGCGCTCATTTCTGATCTCCTCTCCGGTTGCGAACATGTTTCTGCGCTCATGTTTCCTGGGCGTGCCTTTCCGCTCGTACGTGCCGGCGGCGTGAATAATGGAGCGCCGGGCGGACAATTAGAGGGCGGCGCCGCTCCGGAGTCGGCGCGTCAGAGCCGCGACGGCGAGGGGAAACGAGGGAACAAGAAGCGAGCGACCTTTGGAACCAGACGGCAGGAAAACAGCTGCGAGAAGAAGAGGAGAGCCGGAGATAAACAGGCGTCCCGGCTGCGTGCCCCCGCGCCGCGCACATTTCAGGCAGGCACTCATTAAAATGGCTCCTCTGGTTTCATTTGCGACTTTTGTGCCTGGAATATGAATGAGCGGCAGCGCCGGCCCGCAGAGGAGCTGAAATGGAGCTTCATCCGAACTGGGCCACCGGTTATCCGGAGGAGGGGAATAAAATGGACGGAGCCGTGAGCGGATGGAAACGTGTTTGGATCGTCGGTTGTCAAGACGACCTCCGACCCTTTTCCCGTTTTGATGCGCCGACCGGACTCGAGTCCCCGCAAGAAGTCGGCCCTCTCGTCCCGGAGGCTCTTCGCTCGCAACGGGACGTCGCCGCCGAAGCCGGACTCATCACTCGTCACCTGACGGCCCCTGCCACCGAGGTCCGGAGTACCGAGCAAAGGAAGCACAGACGGACACTTCCTGTCTACCAGGAAACGCGCCGGCTTTTCCGTCTCGTCGGACGTCCGGCGTCCGGCGGAAGACGAAGCGCTGGAATGAAGCGAGGACACAAACGCTGCGCACAAATACTTGCTAGCTAGCGTGCGTCAGGATCCTGAGCGAGCGGCGGCCTGTGAGGTCGCCCGTCCAATCCCTGAGCCAGCTGACGGTCGCTAGTTACATCTCCATAGATGTATTCAGATGTGGATGGATCTGGTTGAAGATGCCGAGTGCAGCGGAGGGGGTGGCGAGGAGAACCTTCTCCGGTTACTAACCGAGAAGCTTCTCCTCCGCGTCTGTTTCGCCGGCGCCGTCTCAAATCCGGACAAATCTCCTCGACAAGCCTCACCTTGGATCAACGCGTCGGCAGCAGAGACGGGGAAACCGGAGGCAGGAGGACTTCAGCTGCATCTCAAAGAGCTCCTCATCAGATGAGAAGGAAGCTTTGTCAGCCTCATTATGTTCGACAACGAAGATGGGTCGTTATCTCCCGACTCCCTCGTCTCCCCGCTGGTTTCCACGTGAAGGAGAACCCTCAGAACCCGGGTTCTCCGTTCTCCGTCTAAGCTCCCGGGTCGACCGATCTCGGCGTTTCCTCCCGGAACGTCAGAGCGCAGAGCCGGACGCCAGCTTTGATGGATCGCATGGAGAGCGAAGCCAACAAAGGTCCACGACGGTGACCTTTGTCACCGGCAGCCCCGGACCTTCGCGTCGATAAGGTGCTTCTTCTCCTGCCGCTGGACTCGGAGGACGGTCCAACCTCGTGTCGTTCATCAAACGGGAGACCGCGGATCATCCGTCACGCCTCCTTCGTTCATCTCGGACTCCGCTTTGGAACGATCTGTTAGATGTATGAACTGCACCTCCGATTCTTCACCTCCTGGGAATCACCACGACAGCCCTGACGGAGCCGCTTCATTCTTCTTCTGCTTTTCTTCTTGTCGGGACTTGTTGACGTTCCCGTTCGGTCTCTTTGGATTGGAAGAGCAGATCATTTGGCAAAAACTGCCTTTGTTTCATGTAGACTGGAAATCATCCGGAGGGGGAGCCTGAGGAGACCAAAGCTCACATAGATCTTCAGGTCTTCTTTCTACTGATCGCTTGCATTTCAGTACAAGAAAGATGGGCGCTACCCTGATCTAACCCTCGGCCAATCACCTGCCTCCATCTAACCCTCGGACAATCACCTGCCTCCATCTAACCCTCTCCTCTTCCTGTCCTCTTATCCTCCATCCATGAACCTCCTCTCAGGTCTTCCTCCAGACCTCCTCCAGCCTTAACATCCTTCTCCCCAGATCTTCTCCATGTCCAAACCATCTCCGTGTGACTTCATCTGCAGAACATCTAACCCACGCTGTCCCTCTGATGGACTCCTTCCTGATCCTCACAAGGAGGAGCCTCCACATCTCCATCTCTGCTGCCTCCTGTCTCCTCCTCACTTTGACAGCACTTTACACTGGAGGACATTCACACACACACACACAAACACACACACACAAGCACACACTTACACAATCACACATACATACATTCATACTCACGCACACACATTCACACACTCACACAGTCACAGACTCACACGCTCAAAGCTCACACACTCACATACTCTCTCACACACACATTCACACACTCTCAGAGTGATGGTGTTGGAGCTGTCCAGGCTGAGTGAATGAGAGGGTGAGTGGTGGTGGTGTGTGTGTGTGTGTGTGTGTGTGTGTGTGTGTGTGTGTGTGTGTCAGAGTGCATGCAGCCCGCTGAGCTGTGAATTATTGATGTCGTGTAAATGTCAGCAGTGGCTGTTGCGCGGGAGCTGATCTTCCGGGAAGGACGTCCGTGGTGTCGGCGTGTGCGTGGAAAAGCTCTCCGCTCTTCTTGCGAGTAGTTCCGGAGGATTCCACGGTCACACGTAACGCGTCCCCGGTGACCGGTCCTCCGGGCGGCCGATCACCCGCCCGTTCCCTCCGGGCCGCCGCCCCGGTCGGCCGCCGTCGGTCCACGCAAGCAAAGCGCGTGGCTGCGGCGCGTCCGGTCACGCAACGACGTCCGAATGCGTGACGCGCTGGGCTCGCAGAGTCCGGGCGTGAACCCCGCACGTCCACGGCGTGTGCGGCGATCAGGCGGCGGGATCTCTCGGTCCCGGCGGCTTCGTCCGCTCCCGCTGACCCGCAGCGGCGCGCCTCACCGAGACGCGCCGCTGCGGGTCAGCGGGAGGCGCGGGAAGCTTTCCACGGCGGGAGGCTGCGGGGAGAGAAAAGGGAATTATTAAGGAGAGTCTGTCGCCTGGCGACCGCGTCCTAAATAATGGATGAGATCCTCCGATCAGATAAAACCAAAATTCCAGGCCGTTCCAAGGGCGCGCGCCGCCATGAATACCAACGACTTCTTTCGCCCTTTTTTGGCGCTTCCAGCGCGTTCGCTGCGTGAAGATGCGGGGCCTCCTCGCCACTTGTGTCTATCACGGCTCCCACGCACACTAATGAGCCTCTCCTCGCGCCTCCGCATCCAGACGTCCTCTCCGCTCGGCACCAGGCCTGACAACTCTTCTATCAAGATGCGTCACATCCAAACACCTCCAGCCCTTAAACTCTTAAAAACCCTCCGGTCGCAGCTTCACGAGCAGCTCCGTTCTGCCGTTATGTCCGATATGGACCGGGCGGCGGCGGCGGCGAGAAGAACGCGGGACAGCGGGAGCTTCCAGAGCAGCGAAAATCTGCTATTTAGGACGTTAAAACTCATATTTCACCCAGTGCTTCCGCATTGTTCCCCTCCGTTTCATTTATCATCCCTCCGCAAACGATTGGCTTCCTGGGGGCGTGGCTACTATGACAGGGGCGTGGCTAAGGTGTTAGCAGGTGTGGCTCTGTAGGCAAGGGGCGTGGCTGCGACGGCGGGGGGAGTGGCTACTGCGGTAAAGGGGCGTGGCTAATGTGATAGCAGGTGTGGTTCTTCCGCGAGGGGCGTGGCTACGGCTACATGGGGCGCGGTTACGGTGGCAAAGGGGCGTGGTTATGCAGGGCCGCTCTTCATAGTCTTCTTCTTCTTTCGGCTTTTCCCTTCAGGTGTCGCCAAAGCGAGTCCACTTTCTCCATCTCACCCTATTCTCTGGATCCTCCTCTCTCACACCAACTACCTTCACATCTTCTCTCACTATGTCCATAAATCTTCTCTTTGGTCTTCCTCCAGACCTCTTGCCTGGCAGCTCCAATTCCTTCTTCAAAGTGGCGAGTTGTATTCCCGAGCTCCCCCTGCCTGCCCTCCCGTCGCTACCCGGGGGCTGCGCACGGATCCGGTTCGTCCTGGTCGCCTAATTCCCAGAGGCACAAGCGTCAGCAGTTCAGGAGGCACTTCAAACGTCAAGAATGGAGAAGAAGATGAAGGAGACTTGGGAGGACGAGGCGGGACCGCATTCCAGGCCCTTCACACTTTCTCCATGGAGATGCAAATGAATGAAAACATCCCTCCTCTGATCCTTCTTGCTTCCTGCTCTGGAAACATCCCAGCATCTGCACTTGGCGGCGGCGGCAGCTTCTGCTGACGCCGGCTCTCCAGAGCAGGAGCTTCTCGGAGCCTGGCGTCCCTTTCGTGCAACCCGAGGAGAGGGTCCAACCGCTCTTCGCATCTCGGTCGGTCCAGATCCGACGTGAAGACGACGCCGCGGGGGTGGCGGGAAAACTTGAAAGGGCTGAGGAGATGAATTCTTGCTTGGCTTGGAGGAAGATCTCTCCACGCGTCTCCGCCGGGACGAAGAGCTCCAGAGCCGCCGACTGAATACATTTGGCCAAAATAAAATACCGGAAGATGTTTTCCCTCCGGTTCCCCGGACCTGCTCTGCCGCTCGTCTCCACTGCGTTTAGAGCTTGAAAAATGGACGTGACTTCATCAGTTGTGAGTGTCGGCTTTGCGGTGCGGCGGTGTGGACGCTCCTCGCGGCCCGGAGGTCACAAGGTCTTCCCGCGTGGAGTCACTCCGAACGGCCGCCCCTGTTAGCATTCACGCAAACACGCCGCTCGAAGCTTCAAGGGCGCCGAGTCTCTAATCTGCTCGGTCGTGTTTCCCCGCAGCGGCGGCGCTCACGGATCCGGCGGCGGGGCCATTGTCTAATCAGCTGAGGTGGGAGCGGCGCCGCCATCATGCAAATGCAGCACCAAGGCCACCACAACGCTGTGTTTATGTGCCGCCGCCGCCAGGGCACCAGCATTTTTAACAATTTGCAGTCGCAGATTCACTTGGAGCACCAGGGATGGAGACAGGAAAACAGAGAGGAGTGTAAGGGGAGTTTCATAAGCAGTGGGTGTGTGTGTGTCTGTGTGTGTGTGTCTGCTGTAATGTGAAGTTATCTGTACATTATGATGGCAGATGGGTCTGATCAAATCAGAGCACCTGGACACAGACAAACACACACACACACACACACACACACACACAAAAACACACACTGCTTATAAAACTCCCTTACACTCTCCCTTTGTGTGTGTGTGTGTGTGTGTGTGTGTGAAGACAGGGTGTGTGCTGCTCCTGGTCCATGATCTATGAGCCGTCCTCCGATCAGCTGCAAGTGGGCCGGTAGACACACCCACCATCAAAGCTGGTCTGTGTGTGTGTGTGTGCGTGTGTGTGTGTGTGTGTGCGTGCGTGTGTGTGTGCGTGCGTGCGTGTGTGTGTAACTCCATCAAAACAGGGATTTGTGTTTCTCCTGGTGGTGAATACACACATTGATTTTTTTTCTCCTGTGATTTCTTTTACGTGGACTCAGTCCCATCAGGTCTCTTCAGCTCTCTCTCTCTCTCTCTCACACACACACACACACACACACACGCGCACACACACAGGCACGCACGCACACACACACACACACACACACACACACACACACACATTTTTTGTTCACAGATTAGTCTCTCCTTGAGCCCTGCTGGCCTGGATTTAGAGCTCAGAGTGCATTGGAGCCCGCGGACGGCTCTCTGTGCCACCATGACTTCACACCTCAGCTGATGTCACACACACACACACACACACACACACACTCACACACACACACACACACACACACACACACATCTGCATCACGGTCAGTGTGAACACAACTCAAACTGCTGAGAGGCTGTCTGTGTGTTTTGTGTGTGCGTGTGATATCTGAGTCCCTTTCATTAGCAAAGCGTTGCTGATGTGGATGATGTGTCATGCAGCAGCCCACCCTGCTCTTCCTCTCTCCAGGAGATCCACCACACTGGTCCAGGAGATCCACCACACTGGTCCAGGAGATCTATCACACTGGTCCAGGAGATCCACCACACTGGTCCAGGAGATCCACCACACTGGTCCAAGACATCTACCACACTGGTCCTCCTCACACCAAGTGGTTCGAACGGACGCCTCAGATGGTTTCAGGAGACCTCTCGCCGGCCTGGGCTCAAACACCAGGATGTTGTCCAGGAGCCAAGGAACCCAAAGGACCAGCAGGATCTGAGCAGGAGCAAACCCTTCCTTGGAGATGGAAGGAGGAGAAGGAGAAGGTCACCATGTTAGTTGAAGCCATCACACCTGGACAATGCAGGATCTGTGGGAGAACCAGGAGAACCCAGAGAGCCTCAAGGAACGCCATGCAGACATGGAGAGTGTCTTCATATGTGTGTGTGTGTGTGTGTGTGTGTGTGTTTGTGTGTATACGTATATGTGTCTGTGTGTGTGTGTGTGTACGCTTTTATCCAAAGGGTCTTACATGGAGATGCTGGTGATTGAACACCTGGACCTCATCCATGCAAAGCATGCGCTCGACCACTGAGATACACGTGTGTGTCTGCCTGTCGATATATGTGTGTGTGTGTGTGTGTGTATGTGTCTCTATATATGTGTGTGTGTGAATATGTGTGTGTGTGAATATGTGTGATTATGTGTTCGTATTTGTGTTTGCACGTGTATTTGTGCATAAGTATATGTGTGTATTTCTGTTTTTGTTTATATGTAAGTGTGTAAATGTGTCTATATGTGTGTCGGTGTATAATGTGTATATTTATATGTCCATATTTGTGTGTATTTATATGTATATGTGTGTGTGTGTGTGTGTGCGTATATGTGTCTGCGTGTATGTGTGTGTATGTCCATAAATGTATTTGTGTATGTGTCCACGTGTATGTGTCGATATGTATGTCGGCATATGTGTACATATTTATATGTCCATATTTGTGTGTATGTATATGTGTGTGTGTGTGTGAGTGTGTGTGTGTGTGTGTGTGTGTGTATGTGTCTATATTTATGTGTGTGTATATGTGTGTCGGTGTATTTGTGTATATTTATATCTCCATATTTGTATGTATGTATATGTGTGTGTGTGTGTGTGTGTGTATGTGTCTATTCAACTGAGCCTATGTCTATATGTTTATGTGTGTGAGTGTGTGTATGTATATGTGTGTATATGTGTTTATATGCCTGTGTATGTAGGTATGTGTCTGTATATGTATGTGTGTATATGTGTGTGCATATTTGTCTCAATGTGAGTGTTTATATGTGTGAAGGCGTTTGTGTGTGTGTGTGTGTGCGTATATGTGTCTACGACAAAGCGTATGTCTATATGTATCTTACGTTTGTATCTGTGTATATGTGTGTATACGTGTATGTGTATGTCTATTTGTGTGTAAGCGTATATGTATGTGTGTCTATATGTGTCTATATGTGTGTTGGTATATCATTGTAGCCTTATAAGTCCATACATCTGCGTATGTATATATGTGTGTATATGTGTGTACGTGTGTATACGAGTATGTGTGTGTGTATGTATGATTGTGTGTATGTATGTGTGTATGTGTGTGCAAGTGTGTGTCTGTGTGTGTATGTATCTAAATGTAAGTGTCTATTTGTGAGTATTTATTTGGGATCATATGTGTGTGTGTGTTCGCATGTATGTCTGTGTGTATCTGTGAATGTGTGTATGTCTGTTTATGTGAGTATGTGTGTATGTATTTATGTGAGTTATGTGTGTGTTTGTGTGTATATGTGTGTGTATGTATGTGTGTATGTTTATGCATTTTTGCTTGTGTATATTTGTCTATATATGTATCTATGTATGTGTATATGTGTCTATGTGTATGTGTGTGTTTGTGTTTATGTGGTTATCTGTAAATGTGTGTTTGTATGAGTATGTGTACGTGTCTGTATGTATGTGTGTATATTTATATATCTATATTTGTGTGTATGTATATGTGTTTGTATGTGTGTATATGTTTCTATATGAGTGTGTATGAACATGTGAGTATGTGTGCACATGTATGTCTGTGTGTGTGTGTGTGTGTGTGTGCGCGCACGCGTGTGTGTGTGTGTGTTTGTGTGTGTGTGTGTGTAATTTTGTGTATCTGTGTCCATATGTGTCCATGGGTATGTGTGTTTGTATGTGTCTTTTAGTGGTTTATGTGCGTATATGTGTGTATGTGTGTTGTATATGTGTCTATGTGAGAGTGTGTGTATGTGTGTGTGTATCTGTTTATATGTGTGTGTGTGTGTGTGTGTATGTGTTCGTGTGTATACATGTGTATGTGTGTGTGTGTGGATGTGTGCATGTATATGTGCATTTGTGTGTGTATGTATGTGTGTTTCTGTATGTGTATGTATATTACTCTATATGTGAGCGTGTATATGTGTGTGGATGTGTGCGTGTGAGTGCTTGTGTATATGTCTCTATCTGTGAGCAAGTATATGTGTGTGTATGTGTGTATTGGTGTGTATCTGTGTATACATGTATTTGTGTGTATATGTGTGTACGTGTGTGCATATATGAGTGTGTGTTTTATATGTATATATGTGTGTGTATCTGTATTTGTGTGTGTATGTATGTGTGTATGTGAGTATGTGTGTATTTGTGTGTATATCCATGTGTTTGTGCATATGTGTGTATGTGAGTGCGTACGTGTGTGTGTGGGTGCGCATTTGTGTATAGGTGTGTGTATGAATGTGTATATGTCTCTATACATGTGCAAGTATATGTGCGCCTGTATGTGTGTATATGTCTCTATATTTGTGTGTTTGTGAGTGTGTATATGTGCACAGCAAACCCTTGTTTTTCACGGGGTTACGTTCCAAAAAGAACCCATGAAAGGCAAAATCTGTGAAATAGAAACCTTTATTTTTTTTTTACAATAATCATAAAATTAAATACTCTATTATACATTGAAAAGAAAGAACAAACCATTTTAAAGGCTCAATCATTTGTTTCACAAATAAAAGTACTTTATTTTAGAAACGTTTTTTCAACAAATAACTTCTGTACTGCACTGTCAAATAATAATTTTAATCATCAATGTGAACAGAAGGCTTCAGATTGCGGAGATTAGCTCCGCCCACCGCCACCTTATTGCTGCTGCCAAACTTATCGCTGCTGTCGTCCTTATGTTTTTTTCTTCCTTCTTTATGGAACGAACGGAAGATTCATTCATTCCGTAATGCAGACCTCCAGCTACATAGCTTATACTTTCCCTTAGCATGTCCATAGGTGTAACTTTATCTGCCATAGATTGCATCTTCCGCTGCCTTTTGGGCCCTGCAAGGTGCTTTTGTCGCTCCAGAGAAACTCGAAATTGCAAGAGAATTTGCACGTACGTCATGTAAATTTGTCAAGCTGTTTTACGTTCGTGTACATATTAAACTGCAACGTTATTGACGCACAGGTAGAGAAGAAGCGGAGTGACTTTTTAGCCAATCAGAATGCAGAACACAATGCACCATGCAAATCCGTGAAGTAGCGAAACCGTGAAAAGTAAACCGCGTTATAGCGAGGGATCACTGTGTACATCTGTGTATAGATGTGTGTGTATGTATGTGTGTATGTGAGTGTGTGTGTATTTGTGTGTATATGTGTATATATGTGTTTGTGCATATGTGTGTGTGTATGTGTAGGTGTGTCTGTCTCATTATGTGTGTATTTGTGAGTCTGTATATGTGTATACATCTGTGTATAGGTGTGTGTATGTATGTGTGTATGTGAGTGTGTGTGTGTTTTTGTGTATATGTTTATATATGTGTTTGTGTCTATGTGTGTTTGTGTGTGTGTGTGTGTGTGTGTGTGTGTGTGTAGGTGTGTATATGTCTCATTATGTGTGTATTTGTGTGTCTGTATATGTTTATACATCTGTGTATAGGGTTGTGAATGTATGTGTATATTTTTATGTGTATGTGTGTGTACATGTCTCTATATGTGTGCAAGTATATGTGCGTGTGTATGTGTCTTTTTGTGTGTATGTGTGTATATGTCTCTATATGTATGTATGTGTGTGTTTTAGTGCACGTGTGTATATGTCTCTTATGGGAGTGTGTATATGTGTGACTGTGTATGTATATGTCTATATGTGCATATGTGTATTTGTGTGTATGTGTGTATATTTATATGCATCTATATATGTGTGTATATGTGTATTTGTGTATATGTTTTTTGTGTGTATATGTGTATATATGTAGATGCCTCTATATGTGAGTGTGTATATGTGTGTATATGTGTGTGTTAATGTCTCTATATGTGTGTGTGTATGTGTGTATATGTGTATGTTTGTGTATATGTATATATGTGTGTGTGTGTGTGTGTGTGTGTGTGTGCATATTTGTCTATATGTGTGTATGTATATGTATATGTGTGTATAGATGTGTGTGTATGCGTGTCCGTTTATTTGTGTATCTATGTATGTGTGTACTGTATATATGTGTGTGTATATGTATGTGTGTATATCTATATGCGTTCACATATATGGCTGTGAAGATATTTGTCTGTACGCATGTTAGTGTATGTGTATATGTGTGTTTTTGTGTTTGCGTGTGTGTATGTGTCTATGTCTGTGTATATGTCTATGTGTGTGTCTGTGTGTATATGTGTGCATATGTTTGTGTGTATGTGTGTATATATGTGTCAGTGTCTGTGTTTATAGGGGTCCATATGTGTGTGTATGTGTGGATGCATGTGTGTCGGTGTGTGCGTGTGTTTGTATGTGAATATGTAAATGTGTCTATAAATGTGTGTATATGTGTCTATGTGTTTCAGTATGTGTTTCTATAAGTGTGGTTGTATGTGTGTATATTCATGTCTATATTTGTGTGTATGTATATGTGTGTATACTTGTGTTTGTATGTATGTGTGTATATGTGTGTGTGTGCATATGTGTCTATATGTGGGTGTGTTTGTATGTGAATGTGTATGTATGTGTATATTTATATGCATCTGTATATGTGTCCATATTTGTGTGTGTGTGTCTATGTGTGTGTATGTGTGTCTATGTGTGTCTATGTGTGTATTTGTGCTTATGTGGTTATCTGTGTGAGTGTGTGTGTGTGTATGTGTGTGTGTGTGTGTGTGTGTGTGTGTGTGTATGTGGTCTGCAGAGCTGAAGAGGTTTTTTTTTTGTTGAATCTCCAGCTGCTCGTGTGTTCCTTCCATCTCTGGACCTTCCTGCGGCGTGAGGAGCAGCGCTGAACATACAGGAGCCCAGCCTGCAGGACCACCAGCCGCTGCCATGCTGGATTTGAGGTTGGGTTGAAGGTGGATGGAGGCTGGATCTGTGTCTGGATGGAGGTGGATGGAGGTGGATGCAGGGTGGAGTGTTCTGCAGGAGCACGGCTCTGCTGGAAAGCAGGACCTGATGTGGTTGGGGAGCTGCTGCGGGGCCATGCTGCCCCCTGCTGGAGATGGACGGAAACCCAGCCCCCATCTGGTCCTGCCAGCAGAAGCCGTCAGGAGAAGCAGATTCTCTGCGGGCGGAGGCGTTGAGATGGAGATGAAGATGAAGCGTACCCGAGCTCACCGCCAGGGAAGCCCGGGGCGCGGCTTCTCCCCGTCACCTCCGCACGCCGCCCGGCCCGTGAGGCGCCGCTCCACGTTCCCCGTCATTCCCTGTGGCTTCTCCGGCTCGGGCCGCCGGTGCAGAGCTGCAGAGGGAGGCGGGTCCAGATCTTCACCCTGAAGATCTGGACCCGCCCGGCTCGGGGTCGGCCTTCGGACGGATCCGCGGGGTCGTGACCTCCTCGGCCGGACGAGGAGAAGCGGGCGCCGCCGTGTCCCGGGGCGGGTCCGAGCCCGGTCACGGGGCGCCGAGACCCCGGCGAACGTCCGTCTTCTCTGAACGCTCTCCGATCCGAGGGAACCTCCCGAGCCCGTTTCTTCTCCTGCTCCGCCTGCCCAACGCAGCCGTCTTTTGGTCGCTCTGACTTTGCCGGCGCCAAAAGGGTTTGCAGGCGGCGGCTTTGATAAAAGGAAACACTTTTCTCCGCGCGGCGGTCCGGGGATCTTTGTTCCGCTCGCGTGCCTTTTTGTAAACATGGTCCTGCTCGGAGCACCTTCAGGCTGACGGATAGCAGCTTCCCGGTCTCCTCTTCCTCCTCAGAAGCAGAGGCTTTACCGTCTCTGCAGCCCCAATAGTAAACCATTAATCTCCGGTTTACGTGTGGAACCCCCGGCAATCATCTCCGGATTCCTCCGCGGCGAGCCGAGGAGACGCGCCGGCGGCCGGGCTTCCGTTGCGCAGAAGTAAGCGTCGTTGCTCCCCTTTGGTCGGTCGCCTTGGTAACGAAGCTCCTCGGGTGCAGTTCAGGGCCGGACACAGAACGCGGGGTCCTTTCGCCGGACGGAGCATCACGAAGGCCGAAGACTGAAGATGGCGGTGATGTGAAGCCCATTGGGAGTTCCAGGTCCTCTGAGCAGACGATGCATGAAGCTCCAACTGGAAAAGTCCTCTTCTCGCAACTTCTGTGTCGCCAACGTGAACTTCAACTTCGTCCCGGCATCCAATTTTTGTATCCCGGGATACATTTTTAATTCTAGAAGAAGACCATTTTCAGCCTTCACAGCTCCTCTGAGTTTTAGGCTCACAGCGGAGCAGAGGGTGCTTTGAATCTTCGTCCCTCCAAGTATTTCCCGTCCACTTTGTAGCTCATTTGAGAAGACAGCTCCCATACGTGGACCGTCTAACATGCCAGTGTAGCACGCTCCTTCCTAAACAAAGAGGATCAAAATGTTTTTCCGTTTTGGCTTGGATCCGGTCGAGGAGGTTCTCAGTGGCTTCATATTGACCTTTGAACCCCTCAGGGTCTGCTCCATGAAGTGCACCTCTCCTGTCCGTCGGCTCAGAAGGGAAATGCCTGACATGCAAACCGCATCGTTTCCCTGCAGCCGAGCGACGCCGAGCTGCCGATTGGAGGTCCGGCAGGCCTCTGGCCGACACCCGAGGGGGAAATGACCCGCCTTGGCTTTCACACTCCTGTTGCTGAAATCACTTTCTTCCTTCCTCCAAAGCGTGTGAGAAGTGGAAGCAGCGTCCTCCTTTGCGGTCACCACATTGCCCTCCGTGTGTTCCCTCTTTCCCATTATAAGCCTTGTCGTTGGCACCGTGGACCGCCCGGCCCGTGGTCCTGCCTTCTGTTTGGCCCGTGCTCAGCCTTCAGACCTCCCTGCTCAGCCTCTTCTTTACCCTCCCCTGCAGAACAGTGGTGTCTGTGTAAAAATGCAACATCCCGGGGGCGCATGACTTCTTTATATGAAAAATAAAAGCTACACGGTAAGTCACTTAACCCGGGGCCGCCGCCGGCCCGGCCCCGTGACAGTGTGTTCGCTGTGGTTTAGAGCGCCGAGCGGGCGACATGCCCCGCTGTCGACGCCGCATTAAAGTTTCAAATCTTTCCGCTGCCAAAGAAGTCTGACGGCTGCAGATGGTCGTGTACGGAGCCTCGGCCGGCGATGGAGCCCCTCCATTATTTACAGGGGGTGTAAACGCCCTGGCGCACTACTCGTGTCCATTTATTTCTCCCCAAACTGGGCCAGTGGCGTTTGCGTGTTATCACCTCCGGTGTGTGGCGTCGGGGAAGGAGCGCCGCTGACGTGACGGGACGAAGAGGCTGCAGGAGTCGCAGACCACGCCGCCGCCGCCGCCGCCGCCGCACCGTGGTTAACGGGCTCTCCTGCGCTCTCCTGGGAGCCCGGTTTGGTCGGCATTAATAAAAGCGAGATACATCCTAGAGGGCTTGATGTCTGAGGCGGAGCGGCTGAGGGAGCAAACCACCCGCCACCTCACCATGAGATAGAAACAAACCAACACTCTGCGAGCGGCTGCTAAATCAGAGGCACGTACAAAAGTCCAAACACGATCAATTATTAAAGAGAACCGCCGCTGCCGTGTTTTTGCATTGAAGAATCTTTGCCGTCACTGTTCAGTCACCAGACTGGAGGATGGATTTGTAACTCATAGACGCTTCTGTGGAGCATTTATCCATCACCGGAGGATTTACGGGATGGGGGGGTGAAGCGGGCGACAATATAGACGACCGGAAAAAGACACGGGGTTCAAGAGCCTGGATATGATACCGGGGACAGCTCTCCCGGAATCTAAGAGTTCTTACTTCACTCACCGCCTCCGTCTGGGATCCAAACATGTATGCTCCAGAAGACTTGCCAGAGGAGTGAAAGGGGCACGCAGGTCATGGCGGCAGTCTTAGTAACCCTAAAGCAAGAAACACCAGGTCCAGATTTGGGGATCAAGTGCTATTTTTTTCTAAAACATCCATTCGTTCAAGTATTCAACCATTCTTTCGTCCATTCATTATCTGTAGCACCCGTCCTACAGGCCGGCTCGTCGGGGCTGGAGCCCGAGACGGCTGTCACTGGGAGAGAGGCGGGGTTCGGCCTGGATCCATCTCTGGGCCTCATCCGGACCGACGGACGGCCACGCTCTCACTCGGACATACAATAGAAACATCTGGAGGAAGCCCACGCAGACATAATGAACATGGAGACTCCGAGCGAGACCTCCTGCTGCGAGGCAGAAGTGCCCGACTCTCGCAAATCACTGAATCAGCACAAAACATCCCTGTTTTTCAAATGAACCCTTCCTGGATCCAGTTGATGGTTCAGCTCCGTCACCTGTAGTGGACTGCAGCTGCTTCTTCTTCTTCTGCTGCTGCTGCTGCTGCTGCTGCTGCTGCTGCTGCTGCATCCCACAACTCGTCTGGGATTAATCAGGTCTTATTTCCTGTTTCAATCATCCGGGCTGCTCTTCAGTCGCAGAACACGTTCCCGGAGGTGCACATTTGCAAATCAAATGAAATCTAAAACCTTTGGATGAGATATCATTGGGGCTGAAGTGTGTGTGTGTGAGTGTGTGTGTGTGTGTGTGTGTGCGCCTTCCAGACTGTAACACAATGAGTTGTGTCCCCTTGCAGCCTTCCTGTCTGCTCGCCTGTCACTTGGAGTATTGAGAACTTCATAAGACAAGCAGCCACGGCATCATCAACAATTAATTAGTTTGCCTGATCCCCCCGCCCACACACACACACACACACACACACACACTCACAGGATGAAGATGCTAAAGATCTGACAAGATTAAACATCGACTTTCATTAAGTAGCAGCCTGTTTTAACTTTCAGACATCGAGCATCTGCCAGTTTCTGCAGGAAGGTCTGGACCAGCCGTGAAGCCTCCTGGCCCCGAAGATGCCGAGCGGCCTCGGGCCGGCCGCGTCCGTCATCATCACGCAATGAGCTTCACGGGGCCAAGTTATTTTCCACTTTCCACCGTTTTTAGTTACTAGTAGTTTTTTTTTTTTTTTCAAAATCACTGAAAAAAATGTACATTTACTGTTCAAATATGAAGAAGATACATGCAGTGACGCAGCAACCAGCTGAGCCCAGTATGGATTGAGCAATGATTGTGCTAGCTGTGCTAGCATGCTAGGCACTGAGACCATAGTGCTGTCTCTGTGGAAGTCACTATTAAAAAGACACTTTTAATATCTGAACTAAATTTCTATAGTTTAGTTGTTGAGTCTTATGTTTTACGTCAACAACTGTAACGTGTTTCTCGTAATCATAAAACGACAGCGAAGAGACATGAGGTGAGGCAGGCAGTGACGGTGCCTCATGGTAGGGGGCGCCGCTGATCCCAGGGATCCTTCTTACTACTTGGCTACAGAATAATACAATTAGCATTAGCAAGCTACAGTAAACAGTTAGCAAGTCAAGTGCAGCCATACGGTTATTTTTTGCCGATGTCATGGGGCTGTATAGCTCACAAACGACGAAGGATGAATGTAAATCTCCTGGGCAGCTTCTCCACTTTTTGGTCCAGAAGGATCTCATTCAAACTGTTCCTGAGAAGACAAAGTTTCTCCGGCCGGCGGTCACCGTTCTGGCTACGACAGCATCGGCGGAGCGCTCGTTCTGAGCACTGAAAAGACTCAAAGGACGAGGACGACTGTCTTCACTGGCAGTGATTTCCAGGGAGACAGAGAGACTTTTAAAAGTGAAGAAAGAGAAGGAAGACTTCTACAAGCAAGTTATCCATACTTTTCTTCAGAAGCAGCGACGCATGGACTTCGTTTTCAAGTAAAGGTAAGAGATAACGACGTTTTTTTTACATGTGCTTTTTCCTATGCTATAGTTTGTGTATGTAAAGAATGCTGATATGATATTTTAAACAAAACTCGTCAACTGCTGCCAATAACATGGTGACTCAGCTGCTCTGTAGGTTCATATGTTTGTAAATCTGACGGTGATGACGTCAGTGCCTCAGCAGCCATCAACCTCAGCGCACGTCACTGCAACAAAGCTTAGCTGAAGGCACTTCTCACAGCGCAGGTCCAGTAGCACCTCCTTGAACGGAAGAAATTCAAGTCCGGCGGCCACGAGAAGATTTGCACAAGAGTTCACCATGAAGCGAACGACTGAGAGCCTCCAGACATGATACGACTGACTGACTCCTGCCAAGAATATTACCCAGGGGTCACTGTCGTAGCTTCTCGTCTTTGTCGAAACTTTGGATTCGGGGTCGTCGGCGGTCCGACCGTCCCGGCCTGCGCTCGCAGCTCCGCCGAAGAGCTCCGGACTGTTTGTGTGGACTTGGAGATGCATGATTTATGATCGAAAAAAAAGGAATCTAGGGCAAAAATAAAAGCTTTGAAAACTTTGTATTTGTGTGCAAAACAAGGAGCCGCACCGAGGAGAACTTTAATGAGAGGAGCCGGAGGCGTCGAGGAAAGGGGACGGCAGCGCATCATTACCGGGCGTCTCATACTTCACTCAGATCCAGCTCGGCTCACACTCCACGCTGGCCTCCAGGACCCGGCGGATCGCATTGTGACTGTTACTAATCTGCCGGCGTGGAGGTGCCGCAGTGTGCAAACAAATACTCTTCTCCCCCTGAACCCCACTGTCACACAGCTGGAACTTCCAGCCGCCGATTGAGAAGAACCTGGAGCTGCAACCCATGTATAAAGACGTAGACAAGCGCCGTGTCGGGACCAGGACCAAGCGGCAGGAACCCCGAGACCCCATGGAGGAGGAAGACCCTGGAGCCTCTGCTCAGAAGGTCTCCCTCCGATCCTGCCACCGACTATCTCTTCCTCTCACAGCGCTCTTTTTCTCCTTTAGCTTCTTCTTCTTCCTCTTTCGGCTTTTCCCTTCAGGTGTCGCCACAGCGAGTCAACCTTCTCCATCTAACCCTATTCTCTGGATCCTCCTCTCTCACACCAACTACCTTCATATCTTCTCTCACGACGTCCATAAATCTTCTCTCTGGTCTTCCTCCAGACCTCCTGCCTGGCAGCTCCAATTCCAGCATCCGTCTACCAATATATTCTCTATCCCTCCTCTGTCCATGACCCAACCATCTCCGTCTGGCTTCTCTGACCTTCTCTCCAAAACATCTAACATGTGCTGTTCCTCTGATAGACTCATTCCTGATCCTCTCCATCCTGGTCACTCCCAAAGAGAACCTCAACATCTTCATTTCTGCAACCTCTAGTTCTGCCTGCTGTCTTTTGGTCATTGGAACAGTTTCTAGTCCAAACATCATCGCTGGTCTCACCACTGTCTTGTACACCTTTCCTTTTATTCTGGCTGAAAGTCTTCTATCACATAGAACCCCTGACACTTTTCTCCACCCGTTCCAACCTGCTGGAACCCGTCTCTTCACCTCTTCTCCACACTCTCGGTTGCTCTGGACTGTTGACCCCAAGTACCTGAGATCCTCAAGCTTCTTGATCTCCACTCCCTGTAGCCTCACCGTTCCACCTGAGTTCCTCTCATTCACACACATATATTCTGTCTTGCTGCGACTAACTTCCATTCCTCTCCTTTCCAGAGCATACCTCCACCTCTCTAGATTTTCCTCCACAAGTTCCCTGCTCTCACTACAGATCTCAATGTCTTCTGCAAACCTCATGGTCCATAGAGATTCCTGTCTAACCTCATCTGTCAGCCTGTCCATCACCATTGCGAACAAGAAGGGGCCCACAGCTGATCCACCATGGTGTCCCACCTCCACCTTGAACTTCTCTGTTACCCCTACAGCACACCGCACCAGTGTCTCACAGTTTTTCTCCTGTAGCTGTGTACGTTCATATTTTCCCCGCTCGTCCATCAGAGTTTTTCCCGGGCAGCCCTGTCCGTCTCCCGTGCTGCGGCGTCACCGCGAACCCTCCCCCGCTCCCCCCTTCAGGGGGATCAATAACGGCTGATCTTATCTTATTTGTTCCGGCGTGTTCCAGGTTATTGGCGACGTGTCCCTCGGGCACAAACACCTGCTTCCTGCCTGCAAATGGAGGCCGTGTAACACATTATTGGGGGATCAATGAGGGAAATGACAAAGCTGCTGGCGGCGTGCGGAGGCCACCGCAGGATGGATAGCTACTACATCTTGTCAGGGTTTTTCCGAAGCCGCGGAGAGGGCGCATAGATCTTTGCTCCGCGGCGCTCGTCTCTCCTCGCCATCATTCTCTCCTCGTCCGCCCGTCCAGAGAGGCCGAGCGTGTTCCCAGGAGGGACGGGACGCGCACGTCCAACGCCGTGTTTATTACCTCCTCGCAAATACACGCCGAGAAAATAAACTGAGAAATAAATGAAAAAAACACTTGTATTTCAGCATGTAATTGCGTTCCTGCGCCGCTGAGCGAACGCTGAGGTTGGAGTGCACTAATAGAAGAAACCAGGACGGATGGAGATCACCCAGGGCATCCCGGTGCTTTGCAACCTAAACACACACACACTCCAATGGCATCAATAAACAGGATGCAGAAGCCCAAAGCCCCCCCGGGGGGTCGGAGACACCGCGAGGAACAGGCAGGGAACCAGTAGAACCTGACATAATGAGGTTTACTCAACGTTCCTTAGGATTGTGAATTCATAACAGTGACCTCCAGAGAGGCCTGCTGGCCCCTGGAAGCAGAGCCCAGCTCCTCACAACCACAGCGACAAAACAATGCAGGTTATATTACAGTAATGATTCTGCCGTGATCACACACACACACACACACACACACCCCTCCTGGGCTGCAGAGATCTACAGGCCTCATAAAGGGAGACGCCTCACACATCCATCTCCTTCTCCAGAGCCTGGAGGCTGCTGCTGCCGAGCAGCCCTCTGATGGAGAAGACTGGCGGGGGAGAGTGTGTGTGTGTGTGTGTGTGTGTGTGTGTGTGTGTGTTTGGTTGTCTAACCTCTTCACACTCAAGATTTAGAATGTGACTGTGTGCATGGAGATGATTTGATAATAGCAGCCATTCCCATCAGCAGGGTCTGAGAGCCGCGCTGATTGTGTGGAATGGATGAAGACACCACAACCACTCTGCAGCTCCTCTGCCATCCATCACACCTCCTTACCTCTCACTCTGTGTGTGTGTGTGTGTGTGTGTGTCCTCCTGGTGATGCGGTGAGCAGGTTACACGGCAGGTAACTTTCAATTGTGTCGTCCTCCTGAGTAACACACAGAGACAGAGGGGGTTTAATCCTCGCCTTAATGCCTGGTAAAAATAGGGCTTGGAGTAGAAGGCGGGAGATTACACCCGGGGATTAACTTTCCATTTTTGACGACTCTTTGCCGGGGAGGAAGGACAAGAGGGTGGGCAAAGGGGAGGTGAGTGGAGAGGAGAAGGGAGGAGAAGGGAACGGGGGAGGGTGCCCGGACCGAAAAGGTCCGAAGAGTTTGTAGGACGAAATTCATTCATGGGTTGGTTACTGGTGGAGGGAGCTTGAGCCCGACCCATCTTGGCTGTCACACAGATGGACAGCGAACCTCCTGCATGTGTCGGACTGTGAGAGGAACCCGGAGAACCCTACGCAGACATGATGGGAACATGGCGACCCCACACAGGAAGGCCTGCTGTGGGAATCCAAGCAGGGACCTTCTGGCCGGGAGGAGGAGGAGGCTCTAACCTGCGCGTGAGCGGTCGATCCTCGGTTGTCGATGGATCCACGGACCATGACCCGGACGATGGAGAACCCTCTCAGATGCGTTGAGCAGAAGATCCATCCGTCTCTGCGGCGCTGGTCCAATCCACCGGCCCGCATGAATCCTGTCACACACACACTACATCAAGTTAGAAGTGTAATTGAAGGAAATACGTCCCTTCCATATCACCAGCGTTGGTGCCAGGTCCATAAAAATTGTGGAATTCACTGATTGGGTTTTTATGTGGATTTATTAAACAGCCTCTAACTTTCAGAATGGGGTTTTCTGCAGCAAAACTGTGACGGAAGATAACTTTGATTTATAGAAGGAAGGCCTGCCTTCGTTCTGAGCGCCAAATTCATCGCTCTCTCTTTAATTTGTGTGTGTGTGTCAGCGACAGCATCTGAATAGTGTGTGTGTGCACGTGTGTGTGTCGGCGCGTACGGCTGGATGAGCTCCTAATGCAACCAAAGCTCCGGTGTCAGATAGGAGCTTTGAGGAACGCCACTCCACTTTGGCCCGTCTAATAATCCCGGTAATGACAGTCAGCCAGGAGCCCGCAGGAAGAGGCTGCTCATCCGGGGGTCCCGCGCCGCCACCGCCACCGCCGCCGCCACCGCCGCCGCCGCGCCATTCAGCCTCCGACTCTGAGCAGATCCACTCCCACAGATCTGCTGCAGGCTGACAGAGCTAATGTGTTCATGCTGCCGGAGAGCCGGGCTCAGAAAACCTCCATTAATCTGCATTGAGTAAAGTGAACGGGCTCAGAATGCAGTCTTTGACAGGCTGAAATGTCAGCAGCTGCTTAAAGATTATTTATTTCACGCAGCAGAGATTTATAACAACATACACTGCAGATCTTCAGCCATAATTCTTGCATAAAGCTCTCTGGCTGACGTGCAAGCAGTCTATTTCCATAAAAGAAGGGCCGCGTGTCTCCGTGGGTGCAGACAAAGCGGTCAGATGGCAGGCAGCCCTGGAGTACCGGCCTATTCTACTAGAAGTTGGGCTGCGACCTCGTGGACCAACGACATCCAAGCATCCCCGCTGACACCTTCACATCTACTGATATCATCACTCTTGCAAGACACGCACACAAGAACACGCAGGCACACACACACACAGACACACACGCACACACACGATTCCAGTAACCATATATTATCCGTCTCCATCGGGTACTCGTGTTTGCTCAAATCTGGCCATCTGGCGCTGACCGGCCCGGCGTGCAGCACACTGCACACTGGATATTCCTGGGCTTGATGCTCTGACTAAAGCCGTCGTATTAACCCAGGACCCTCGAGCATGTTGTTGACACGGCACGCTGAAGAGCTTTAGGCGTGCCTCGACGGCGCGTCTGTCATGGAGTGTCGCTGGCAGCAGCTGCCGTCATCTGACTAAATGGCCGTTCCACTCCGACCAGAAGGATCGTGGAAATTAAGAGGTTTTGGAAACCAACAACCGGGACAAGAGGCTGCTGCTGCTGCTGCAGTCATTTGGCTTCCACCTTTCCCATTTCATTGCTCTCAAAAACAGGGGAACAACACAAATTCAATAGAGAGCACTTGGAAGAAAAAAATGACCTGAAAACAAAGCAAAAAATGGAAACACACACACACACTCACAGAGGGTTTTTCTTTCTTCTTTTCACTCACAGTAGCGCCATCATGATGAGAGTCAAGTGTTACAGTCAAATTCACTGCACAATGAAATTCTCTTTGCCGCCTGCAGAGAATGACACGTAGGACATAAGCATCGGTAACATGAGAAGAAATTAAATGCGTAATAAGATAACAAAAGGCAGCAATGTGAAAGCGACAGTGGAAATGTAAACAATGTAGATGAGCTGGTGATGCACCTGTCAGGCCGCAGACAGCGATACTACTGCCAAGTGAACGGCTCATTCAAAAGTGCACATTGTCAGTGCAGGCATGGAGGTCTATGGAGATACATATTGTGTGTGTGTGTGTGTGTGTTTGTGTGTGTGTGTGTGTGCGTGTGTGTGTGTGCGTGTTGTACTTTCCTGAAGATCTCGTCCACGGACCGCTTCCGTGTCAGGCGTGATTCTCTCGCGAGATTTGCGCTGCCCGGTCCCAGTCTCCGCCTCCGCCGACAAAATCCGGTTGCGCACGTGTCACCGCCCTTGTTTCCCGGTAAACCGAAGCAGGTGCCGCAGTCTTCCGCCCCGAAGCCCCCCCATCCCGCGGAGAAAGGTGATTTATCATCCCGTCCGAGCGGAGACCAAAGTCACGGTAGGGCTCGGTGTTCCGGTTCTTTCCGCTGACGTGTAAGCTCAGAAGCCATTTTGTAGATAAAGATTCCTAGTTTCGTCACTTCGGAGACTACGGGCTTCTGTCCGCCGACATCACGGGCGGCCGGTGTCGCGGCCCGGGGAGCTGACGAGTAACAGTGTGCCGCCGTGCAGCGGGGCGTCTCCCGGTCCACTGCCGGTGTCTCGCCGAGAACAATAAGCCATGTGGCGGGGCGTGGAGGCCCGGGCCTCTACCGGCCCCACCGGGCGCCCTCCTTCGGGTCGGCAGGCGGCCGGGTCCGCCGAGCTAGCCGACTTTTGTGCCACTGTTTTAATTTGTTCCACCATTTGACGCGAGTCTCTAGACGGCGCCCCGGCCGACGGCCGTCTGCGCCGGGCGTCCCCTGCCTCTCCGGGGCGGGAGTCGTTGGACGGCTGCGGTACGGTTCCCTTCCCGGTCCGCCGCCGCCGCCACATCACGGCTGCTAACGAGCATGCTATGCTAGGCTGACAGTTCTGCGCGCGCTCCCTGTCATGTCGTCGGTTAGCTCCACTCCTCCGGTTAGTTTCACTCCTCCGGTTAGTTTCCCTCCCCCGGTTAGCAAGGCAGCCCCGGCTATCTGCCCCTCCCTGATAGTTGTCTCCGTTCTGGTTTTGTCTCCTTTTAATTAGCCGCGTTTTCCAATTAGCTTCATCACGGTTAGCCGGCTAGCTCGTCCCCCGGTTAGTCGCTCTCTGCAGCAGGCCCCCCCCCCCCCCTTTAGCCTGTTAGCCGGTTAGCTCCTCCCCCGGTTAGCCGTCTGCTTTTACTTAGCACCCCCTCCGGTTAGGTTAGCTTAAGTCTTCTGCCTCGGCTTCGTTGAGGAAACGTGTGGTTTTGTTCCCGGAAAATCTGCCTTAAACAGTAAGTTAACTGGTATCCAACTCGCCTAGTCACGTTTAGATGACTGCACTCGTGGAGGTTGTGCGTGATGCCGGTGTCGCGTAACAGGAGCGGTCGGCCAGCTTTAAATCGTCTTTCTCACGCTGCGCCTCGACTGCGGCTGCTGTTTGCTCTTTCTGCTGCAAACTGTCCGGACGCTCCGGGTCACCAAGCGCTTTACATAAGGATACGTGGAAAGAACAGCTTGGAAGTGAGCAAATCGTCCAGTTTGAATGAGCAGAAACGTCTAAATGCTCCGGTCCGCATCAGTTATGTCGTGTCCTGCTGAGATCTTTCCCTTAATAGCTAAATTACAGGGTGTTGCTTTGGCTGAGAAGAGTTTGCGGGCGAGGTTGTATAATCTGCTTGTTGGCATCAATGCATGATCTGTAAAAACCTGAATCAATGTCTGATTTGCTTTCTGTTTGCAGACAGTGGGCCAGAGCGTTGGAGGCGGCGTGATCCAACCTGTGACTTGGGAATAGACTTGTCGGAGTGGCAGATTCAAAATGGAAGACATGAAGTAAGAAAAGTGTAAAATACTCTTTTTACAGAGTCAGATTATTAAGATTATCCTTGCATGATATTCCCCTCTGTGTATGAAGCAGGCATCCTAGATATCAACTCAAGTTTCCAACTCTCCAAATCACCTCTCAGCAATGTTTCAATGAGCAGTTTAGGAAACAGATGACCGCCTCTTCAGTTTGGCCCATAAAGTTGTCACTGCGTCAAAGTCCATCTCCCGGTTGCCACACCCTTCAGTGGATGAGGGTCGTCTAAGCTTAGAGAAACTGCTTCCAGTGCTCCTTCACTCATTTGAGCCCTGGTTTTAACACAATTACACTTGGCCTATTTTAATAATAGAAACCTGCTTCGGTCACTTACGGCTTCCCTATAAAGTATAAACATGATTTAATTAAAAATAAAGCAGACCAGTGGAGCTAACCCGTGGATCATTGATCATTGTGTGATTTTGGCTCGCTCTGAGTTATGATAGTCTTCTGTCTTTACTCCTCGTGGTTTGAAGGTAAGACGGGAAATAGGTAACTCTTCTTCTAGCCGCTTCCCTTGTACCACAAAGGTTGTCTAAGCCTCCCTGGCAGAGGCCTGCCACGTTTACTAGTAACAGTCACAGGCCGTGTGTCAAGAGCGTTCAAAGCCCCGTCTCATCTAGAGGATGAGCGTTAGCCCTGTGGGCGGGCCCAGCGAGCCGGGCGGAGAAGATCGCTGAGCTCCTCGCTCGCCCAGCAGTGTTGTCCATGTCGGTGTCGTGAGCGATGGGGTCGGGGCCGTCGGCGTCCGGCCCCGGCGTCTCCTGTGCCAAAGCCGGCAGAGCGCGGTGAGATGCCGGTCTTTTTCCCGCCTCCGACCTTGATCCGTTGTCCTCACGTCCCGACGCTCTCTTTCAGGAACGCGGAACGCACATTCATCGCCATCAAGCCCGACGGCGTCCAGCGCGGCCTCATCGGGGAGATCATCAAGAGGTTCGAGTTGAAAGGCTTCAAGCTGGTTGGCATGAAGATGCTCTCCGTGAGTCCGCCGCCGTATCTTCTTTGGTAACGGCAGCCTAGCATGTGATCCCGGTGTGTGCCAAGGAGCCGCTAAGACCTGCGGTGATCTGATTAGCTGCTATTCCTGAGGGGCTATTGTGGTCTGTTGTGATCCTCCTATACTAAGCTGCGGCCGCTGCTTCAGTCATAACATCCGGCGAGTCGCAATTCGTGGCCTGACAAGGCCTTCCTGCTCCGAAGGCTGCAAAATGCTCTTCTGGCTGCCCGGTCCGTCCTCCCGGCTCGGTTCCGACTCCGCGGACTCCGGAGGCGGCTCTCCGTCTCAGACCGCGGCTCTGCGGAGGCCTTTGCTTCAAACACTAGAACGTTGAGAAACACCCGTGGTTGTCTTGGGCGTCGACCTGGTTCTCCGAAGGGTGCTTTCACCGTGGTCTCATCTGCTCGGCCGCGCACGCAACTCCATCACATATCGTCCAGATCCAGACTTTTCTTATTTCATGGTCCACCGACGGCCCCGCGGTCTCCTGACGGGTGCCTGAACATTTCCTTTTTCCAGAAGAGGAACCTCCGAATGCGCCAATGGCGAAGTGTCCCCTGACGTCCGCTTTAGAGCCGAGCCCTCGTTCTGCACCGAGGCCCGGCTCCACGAGCGGGGGAGGGCTGCGGTTTCTCCTTGACAACCCGAGTCCAACAGGAACTGGTGCCGAGTTTGGAAGGGAAGGGAGCTTCTGTCCGCCATCCTGCGGCGATGAGCTGAGCGGCTCCGCTCAGGGCTTCAATCAGGCCTTTTCAGCCGGTTAATACCGGAAGATCTGGAGCCGCAACTATAGATGGATGTTATCTGCAAAATCTCAGATTATAGTAATCCAGGAGACAACAGAAAGCACGCCATTAACGTGGTGTCATTTCTCAGGGCGGGGATTTAGAGTCTGCACAGATGAGCCGGAGAGCGTCAGTGTCTAAAAATAAAAGACTTCCCTCTTCGGGTCGGATCCAGATCTCCGACCGGTCCGGTAGTAGGAGGTCCGGATTGAAAGCCGGGAGCCGACCGGTTTTATCCCTCCTGGGATTGTTTACGGAGGCGTCCTTTCTGCTGCGGCGGGGTTCTCTCCTCTCGCTTCAATGTGTCTGGAGACCCTCGACGGGAAGAGCAGCCCTGGCGGGACGAGCCGGCGTCGCTCCTGCAGGGAAAGCGGAGCGGAACCCGCAGACCCTTAACTGTGTCTGGTGTCCCTCAGGCCCCCGACGCCCTCCTGAGGAACCACTACATCGACCTGAAGGACAGACCCTTCTTCAAAGACCTCATCGCGTACATGAGCTCCGGACCCGTGGTCGCCATGGTGAGACGCCCGCTCGAACATCTACGGCTTCCGTGTCACCGAGGTTCCGTTGGTCCCTCTGCTCCGTAAGTGTGACTGACTGGCACTTTTCAAGACCTCCGTCTCCTCCGTGTGACGCTCCAGGTGTGGGAGGGAAAGGGTGCCGTGAAGACGGGCAGGGTGATGCTGGGCGCCACCAACCCTGCAGACTCTGCTCCCGGGACCATCAGAGGAGACATGTGCATCGACGTCTCCAAGTCAGTGCTGCCTCCTGCCTGCGCCGCTTGGCCTCCAGGCTGGCTGCTCAGTGTGTTGACTGTGTGTGTATGTGTGTGTGTGTGTCACAGGAACATCATCCATGGCAGTGACTCAGAGGAGAGTGCCAACAAGGAGATCTCCCTGTGGTTCCAGGACAGCGAGCTGGTGGACTACGAGAGCTGTGCCAAGAGCTGGATCTACTAAGCTCTGGCCCCCCGCAGCCAGGGAGACCCTCTAACATTTGCCTGACTCGGTATTGTGTTTGCAGCCGGGGGTCTCCGGACCCTCCTCCTGGAACGTTGTCATGCGGCGCTCGGACCGGGAGAACCTCATTCCTGTAGAAACATTCCCGCAGTTCCGGACCCGACATTGTCTGACTGTTGCTTTCCAATAAAATTCCACACGACCCAGCTTCGCCTCTGTCGTTTTTGCTCGACGGGACCGGCTTTCTACGGCGGCCAGGAGGCGGTCCGACCCTCAGAGGCTCCGGCGAGCGTGGAGTTTCCTCCGCAGCTCATTTCCATAAAGACCAGCTGGCCACTTCCTGGAAAGAACTCTGAATGATTTTGGAAGCAGTGTTGGATGTGAAGCGTCTTCTGATAAGTCACTTTGTCCGGGAGCCGCAGGAGCTCCAACTGATTCCAAGAAAGCTCTTGTGTTCAAGTACTTTCAAAGTGAACTCAACTATTTGTCAAAAACTACTGCCATTAAAACAGTGAAAACTACTTTTCAAAAATAAGTTGATCAATTAATGGATTGATAAACCATTGATGTGCTAGTGTCTTCAAACACTTCCACCTCCGGCTGCTGACCCTCCTTGTCTCTAGAAAGGCCTCTTTGGCAGCGAAGTGGCTACTTGGGGCGTTTTAGCCTGATGTTTTCTGCTGCTCCGATGCCTCGGGTCTGTCCTGGACCGACGAGGTCACCTGCAGCTCTGCATCCAGACTTCCGTCCTCCCTACAGGCCACCTTTGAAACAATACGGATGCCTCGCTCGCGCTCTGCGTTCCCGTCATTCCTGAGCTTCGCGCTTCGCACGTTCAAGCGACCGAAGACAAAACCGTGAACGGAGCGGCAGGAAATGCGGCCTCCGCACCGAGCTGCGGTCAGACGCCGGGTCCCCGGTTCGAACCTTAGACGAGACCCTCTCGGTCTACAACTTGTACAGGTCTTCCTCCTCTGGACAACCACGCCTCTGCAAGATGTGCCAGGAGCAATTAGGAATTAGTTTCTAATCTGCAGAAAAGAGCAATCGGAAGGTAGGGAAAGCCTGGATCCTCAGGGCTTCCTGCAGCCCTTAGAAGATAGAAGTAACAGAAGACCGTTCATCTCCAGGGTGAGAGTTAAGCACAAAACTACAATGGGAAAAATATTAATATAAATCTGTTAGAAAGCAGCAGTGCAGCGGAGCAGGTTGGTGTGTTAGTTTATGTGTGCGGTGTTCTGTCCTCGGCCAGCTTCTCCAGGAGGACGAGCCCAGAGCCGCAGCAGAACGTGGCTTTGCCCGGATGGCAGAACACCGCAACAGCGGACCGACCCGACGTCTGGAGCCCCCACTACAGACACCGGAGGACCGAGGGACACCATGCGGACCCAGGTGTTGGGTCTGTCCACAGAGCGGGAGGCTTCTGCAGCCGATAAGAAGAAAAAGACAGATCCTTGATGTCACACGGACAACTCCCTGAGCCTCACCAAAAACGTGTTACAGCACCATCCTCGCCTCCGTGGGGCTGGTTTGCGAGCCGCAGGGGGTCCGAGGCGAACCGGACCACCATCTCCATCGCCTCAGTGAGATGAGGTCAGTGCTTCTCGCTCGTTTGGTGTCCCGGCGTGTCCTTTGTGCAGCCCTGGACCAGCCAGGATGTTCTCCACTGCTGTGGATGTTCTCCACTGCTGTGGATGTTCTCCACTGCTGTGGAGCCGCTGGTTGGAGAGCTGCTGGAGCAACATTTAAACCCAAACATTCTTTAAACCCGCCTTCCACGCCTGCTGGAGCTCCGAGGTTCATGGATTTCTAGTCTGACATTTCAAACCAATTTAGATTTTAAATATTTTCATGATTGATTTTAGATGGTCAAATGTTTCCAATTTCTTGGAAACATTTGAGAAAAAAAAAAGTTTCCTAAAATCCCAGCCAGAGTGTGAGGAAGAACAGGAGGAGCACAGGCGGCTCCAAGCTTGTAAACACTACATCCTGGAAGGGTGGGATCCTCTAACATCATGTTTATATAAGAGTGGGCTCCATCCAGGTCCTGAAGACTCACAGAGAACAGAGAAGGTGCCAGAGGGCGGAGATCTACTCGCAGGGGAACCGAGGAAGCGCCGCCCTCCAAAGACTCCACGGCTATGGGTTAAAGTCATAAGCCATTTTATTCAGTGTAAAAGTTGAATTGAAAAAAAAAAAAAAAAAAGAAAAAAAAAATCACCAGATAAAGTTTCACAGCCATGCAGAAACAGTTTGCGATGCCTGTAAACAGAGAAGCCATCCATCAAAACAATATATTGATCCAAACATCTGGCTTTATTTACAAAGTCTATCAAAGCTTGATCACAGCACAAATCGACCATTAGAAAGAAAATCGCTTTCACTATCAAAAGATGTACAAACTTTAAACTGCAATCTAATAATGTACCTCAAGGGTCAGTGTTAATATCAATAGATTTATAACTATTAACATAGATTTGTTTTGTATTTGTATCCAAAATAAAATTTGCACCATAACCCTCTCAACTCACAATTATTTTCAGACAATAGTAATCCCAATACATTTTTATCAAATATATATAGCACCACGATATAATGGTTTAATATACGGGGAGGGGGAGGGGGCTATCACATACAAAAGACCCGTGTTAGTATCCAAGAAAATACAATAAAACCGACCGCGGCCTCCTCCGGGTCGGCGCTCGGGAGGAGGAGCCCGGCGCAGAAGCACATCCATGCCAGGGAGAGAAGGAGTCGCGGCACGTTCACAGTGGCCTCGGCGCCGGGGCCCGACGGGGCCCGACGGGGCCCGACGGGAGCGCCGGGGTCCCGAGGCTCCGCCCCCACGCCGCTGGGATTTGGGTTTTTAGCTAGAAAAGGTGAATCTGGTGGGAAAAAGCCGGATTCACTTCAGGTCGGAGGACCTTCTCCTCGTCTGCGCCGACGCCGCGGCTCTCCGGACGTGGCCGTGATTGACAGGTGCGGGAAAGATGACGGAGAACGGACGCGAAGGACCGCCGTCGTCCCGCTCGGCCTCTGGTGGCCCACCTGAGAGTTACAGGTCTACAAAAAGATCCTGCCCGAGTTTCATCGAAAATCAAAAGCGCGTCCTTTTCTTCGACGCGACACTTTCTAAATGCGCGGCGTCTTTCGACTGAGGTTTCTTCCCGTGGCAGAAATCAGAAATGGGCTTCCGCGCCTCCGCGCCTCCCTCCGAGCCGGCGAGAACCCGCGACCTCGGCCGAACCCCGAGCGCGCCGCCTCCTCTTCCACGTGCGCGCACGCCGGGGCGGGGCGAGCGCCAGATGGTGAGGAGGTTTCAGATCTCAGTGAGGAACAGTGTAGATTGTGCATGTGATTGTGGGGTTACTCTCGGGGTGTAGCAGCAGTTAGTTGGCGAACAGTCTTTTCTCTACTAAGATTCTGATGCAGTTGGTCTTGCGGCTTCATCCCTGCCGGATCTGCTTCCCGGGATGCGACGGACCCGTCTGTTATTGCTCATTTGGTCTCGAGAGGCTCGGCGCCGGCGCCCGGGGGACGGGCGGGGGGCGGAGCTACAAACGGACCGCCGTTTGTAGCGAGCGTCAACACGAGGAGAAGCCGCAGCCGACAAACATCGCGTCCGGACACGACGGCGCCAAGGAGTGGCGGCTTCGGCGCTCCCTCTTGGGACGCTCGCACGAGACCGGAGAAGTTCTCCAAGGCCTTCCCGGCCCGTCGCACGAACCGCACGCGCCGCACATCCGCTCCGTCCCAAGAGCTTCAGGAGGAACGCCGCCTTCTGGCCCATTTCTCGCCAGCTTACGGGAAACGGAGAGCTCCTCGGCCCGCCGACCCGCCGACGGCGGCGCGAGCTCCGCTTCCCGTCCCGTGGTCTGCTGCTGCCCGGTCTGGCCTTCCTGAGAGGGGCGGCGAAGCTTCCCGGCAGGAGGAGCCGAGAAGCTTCTCGGCTGATAAATCACAGTCATAAAATAGGTTTCTGTTAAATCTTCTGATATCTTCTTCTGTAACCTCGGTCTGCGGGCGCTATAGCTTTATCTAAAGTAGTAAAATAATCTGGGATCTCTTATTGCATATGGTGGGGCCGCAGACGCCCTCGCCGCGCTCCCACGCTTCCGCGTTTGGTTTTTCTGGGTGGCTTCCAACGGGTCGTTGTGTTTGCATACGCTAACGCACTGCCAGGCTACGTGACTCTGGGTTAGCTAAAGAAGTGGCTAGCACGAGGAGGTAGTAGAGGATCAGCTGCGAGGAGTCACGCCTTGTCTTTCGGGGGTCGATAGAAATCTGTCTGTACAACCAGAAGCAGTGCATCGTTCACCGGGACAGAGGGCTCGCTCTGTGGCTCAGGGAGGGACCAGCTTGCATACAGACCGACGGGGGAGGACACACACACACACACACACACACACACACACACACACACACACTCACACACACATTGCATATGGACCAGCACACTCCACAGCACACCTGGGAACATGAGGAGGAGGTTAAGTCAAAGCCGCTGTTGTCTAGACGAGGTTCCCGCCTCCGGGCGTTCGCCCTCGCCGAGCTCCAGACCCTGGAGACGTTTGGCTCGGAGAACCAAAGCATCCGCGGAGGGTGTGATGGAGGTCACATCACCCGGCGGGGGGTTCGAGGGAACGAGAGGGAGAAACAATCCGGGGGTCACTTCCTGCTCCGAAACACCTCTGCGGTGGAGACGCGCCTCCAAGGGGCCTCCAGAAGGTCCCGGAGGACCATCGGGAAGCTCAGCAGAGAGCTGAGGTCCACCTCGGAGTCCCACAGGACGTGTGTCCAGACGGTGGGAGAGACTTTCTGCCGAACGGCGGGAGCGCCAAGGAACAGACGGAGCTTCCAAATCACAGCTGCAGTTCATCAGAACATCTGGACAAGCGAAGCCCTTAAAGCCTCACCGGAGCTGAGAAGGACCAGAGCTTCCAGAAGAGGAGGGCAAAGAGGAGAAAGGCCTCCGGCACATTCCTCCATGGATTTAGGAGGAATCTTCTCGGGAGGAGACGAAGGTCCGATGGCATCTGGGCATCAGAGCAGAGTACGGCTCCGGAGGCATGGAGGAGACGGCGCGTGACCTTTGCCCCTTTGACCTTTGACCCGGGCAGGGCGGCGGAGGGTCGGACTCTTGCTCGGTCGCCCTGCGCTCGGACAAGAAGGACCTCCTCCTCCTCCTCCTCCTCCTCCTCCTCATCATCTCCTCGGCCCATCTGAAGCCTCGGCCACGACACAAAGCCCCCGACCGACGCCTCGCTCCTCCGGTCCCTCAAAGACTCCCAGGACATTCTCATCTCGGCCCGGAAGCGGCGCTGCCTCCAGGCGTCTCCGCCGCTCATCCGTCTCAAGCTCAATCGCTTCACGCGCCGGCCGGTCCAATGCGACCCCGTCGTCCTCGGACCCGCGGCCGAGACGGAGAGAACGGCCGCCGCCGCCGAGATCTCACAGGCTATCAGCGGGAAAGAAGTGGTCGGGGAAGCGTGACGCGGCTGCGGGAGGAAGGACCGGCCGGAGCGGCCGGAGCGGCCGGAGCGGCGGGGCCTCGGCGGCGCCGCCGGAGGAGACGCGCCTCCGGACGTCCTCGGAAACACGAGTCACCAGCAAACGCAGAGAACATTGAGACCCAACAACTGCAAATCATACAAAACAAAATATTCAAGTACTAGTACAAAGTAAACGTCCGCCTGCCAGAGGAAACTAATATACACAGCTCTTCTCCCGCTCGCCCGGGTCCCGACCCGGACCTTCGGGACCCGGACCTTCAGGACCTGGACCTTAAGGGCCGGTTCTCACAGTTAGTTCAGGTCTCTGCCGGGGCGGGAGGGACGATGCCCCGAGATGCGGGACCCCGACCGGATCCCCCGGGCCTCCCGGTCCGAGCCGCTCCGACCCGGGAGCCCCCGCCTCGGGGACCCGCCTCAGGGCTCCTGCTTGATGTAGTAGCTGCCCGAGCCGTTGCTCTCCTGGTCGGAGGTCCCCTGCGAGAAGGTGAACTCGTCGGCCTCGGGGGCCTCCTCCTTCATCCGCAGGAGAGAGTCTGAGAGCCGGAGGGACAGAAGAGGCAGAGACAGAAGAGACAGAAGAGACAGAAGAGGGAGATGTTGTGGAGGCGGTGAGTCATCGGGAGGTTCTGCTCGACATGCATCTGAGAAGGTTCCTCCGGCCGGCAGGACGGGTGAGGTGAGACGGGTGAACGTGCAGCGTCGGCGGCTCTGGCCTCGGCAGCGCCGGCTCCTCGGTGAACGTTAGTGCGACGTTACCTGATGGGCGGGTCGGGCGGAGGTGGGTTCGGGGCCGGGGCCGAGCCGGCCCCTGGACCGGGTAAGGGGGCGGGCTCTGCTCTTCGTCCCCCGAGAAGCTCCTCCTCCTGCCCGCCTGACCGAAGGGCCGCCGGCCGACTGGAATCCTCCTCTCTAAACACCAAGCCAGACTGGGGTCAGCTCCCGGGGCCCGACACACACGGGGTCATTCAGTGCTCAGAACGGATCAGAAGGAAGGTTAAACAGGCCCCAGATCAGGCCGCCACCGCGCCGCCCGCGTCTCAACAGGCCCGGGGGGGCTGCCGGGGCCCCACCTCAGGGGTGGAGCTACGGGGGCCCCGCACCTCAGGGGGCAGAGCTAACGGGGGGCCCGGACCTCAGGGGCGGAGCTACAGATGGCCCAGGCCTCAGGGGGCGGAGCTACAGAAGCCCCAGACCTCAGGAGGCGGAGCTCCAGAGGGCCCGGGCCTCAGGAGGCGGAGCTCCAGAGGGCCCGGGCCTCAGGGGGCGGAGCTCCAGAGGGCCCAGGCCTCAGGAGGCGGAGCTCCAGAGGGCCCGGGCCTCAGGGGGCGGAGCTCCAGAGGCCCCAGGCGGCGAGCGGACCTCTGAGCCAAACCCCTGTGATGGCCAGTCTTAGCAGGGCTTCCAGTCCAGCTCTCCGACTGCATCCACAGCACGGTCTGGTTAGCATAGCAACCAGCATAGCAACCAGCATAGCAACCAGCATAGCGCTGCCCCTCAATCTGCCAGTTAAATGAAGAATAATCTGCAATGAAAGGGAGACTTTATCACCTGTGCTTCTCAGACATTGCCGCATCTCAACTTAAGAAGAGAGAGAATTCTGTGAATGTTCCTTTCAGCTCCTGTCCACCTCCTGGATCTTCTTCATCTAGCCAATTAAATCACTGTGTTCCACTTTCTCGTGCCTGCCGTTCTTCAAATTCATAAACTCTATCTGCCCCCTGGGGGTGGAAGCCGGTCCCCCGGTGCAGAGCAGAAGGCGGCTTCCGGAACAACCCGCCTCCAGAATGCTTGGGACTTCTGGTCGGCATCTGCTGGGGTCATCGCACTCCCGGCCCGCGAGGAGGCCCCTCAAACACCTGCCGGCTTCACAATGATCTCCTGCGGACGCTCGAGAGCGCTCTCCGAGGGGACGCCCAGGAGAGCCTGGAAGACTGTCGGCTCCAGAAGGTCCACCGGGGCCCCGATGTGGAGATCAAACTCCATGAAACAGACCGGCGAGCGCGTCAGATCCTCCATCTCCACCGACAGGACTCGCCTTAAACATCTGAAGATAAGTGTGTGTCTGAGACACGACGGCAGAAAACAGCTGCAAACAACAAGCTTAGGATGGAAACATCCGGAGATCTACCAAACACCTGCACGCTCCAGAGAGCTTTTGGAGGAAGAAAGAAGGAAACACCTCCATCACACAAACATCTACCAACGCGCCATCTAACTGACACAGGAGGCAGCTGCTTCCTGCTTCAGATGAGAGAACATCAGAGGAACATCATGAAGACACAAGCCTTCCTCCACCAGAAGATCTGTGCATTTCAAAGGAGTAAAGAAACGTCCCTGGATCTCCTTCTCAGGTTCTCGACAACAACCTTTTACATTCCCAGGGCCGGAACCTCTTCACGCTGCCGTTTGTGCGGGAGCAGACTTGAATCTGCCTCAGAAGGTTTCAGAAGGTTCTGCTCTTGAAGCTGTGGCCCAGCGCAGGTTAAGAGGGCAGATGGATGAGGATCTGTCTCACCCTGAGAAACACCCCAGACCCTCCACAGGGTCCAGGTCCCCGAAAGCTGCCCCAACAGCACTCCTTATGTCCTGGAGAACATCTCCCGGGAACAACGTCCGGAAACGTGTCGACCCAACAACCAAGCTCTGCTGTCTGAAGGCCCTCGGCCCGGCCGGCGTTTTATCTAAGCTACCCGCGTGTGGACGTCGCCGTGGCGACCCTCGAAGCATTCTGGGGTTCTTCTAGCAGGAGGACAGGAGGAGTTGGACCGAGGTATCGGCACAAGCAGCGCAGGAGGCCAGGCGGAGAAGAGCACAGCACCGAACCACCAGAGCAGCAGGAGAGGAGGAGGAGGAAGAGGAGGAAGAGGAGGAGGAACAGGGTGACTCACTTTTCTTTTGACCTTTGTATTGCTGGGCCTTTTTCTTCTGCTTGGGTACCGACTGAGGCATTTCTCTGTTACCTGGCAACCGACAGAACACAAGGCTCGTTTAGCTGCGTCTCCGCCATTAAATATCAACATTTCTAATTCTTCTGCTCATTTCTGGTTCCCGGCTCCTCTCCGAGATCTCATCGCCTCCTCGGCTAATTTGAAAGCCACTCTTGCTGAGGTTCCCGGGAGTCTACCCGCCGGCAGACACCTCATTTATCAGCGTCGGGTGGCGTCCGCGTCTCGCGTAAAATAGTTGGACGGACGGAGGCGACGGAGGCGGACGGAGGCGTCCCTTCGGTGGGACGGACTCTTACTCTGAGAGGCCGGAGGTTGGAGCTGGTAGCCCGTCAGCTGACACCAGCCCACGGGGTAGAGGTCCGGAGACTCGCAGTCCACCCACTGGTCGTACTCGTCCTCCCAGCCGTCGAAGTGGATCCTCAGTAGCCGGTGCACGATCCGTGTCACCGTGGCGACGCACACCAGCCGCGGCTCCATCAGGTCGACGGCCTCCAGCTTCATGCCTTGCTGGAAGCCGTGGTTGGGAACCTCCTGGTGGACGGGAGGGCGAGCGAGGTGAGGCGGCGGCGGCGCTCTGGGGACCTTTGGAGCGACGGGGCGAGGAGGACCTACCTTGTTGAAGAGCTTGACGGGGGCAGCTACGGACCCCGTTTCTCTGAGGTAGTCGAACCATCTGAATGGCAGCTTAGCGTACCCTGTGGAGCGGCACGGCAACTTCAGCACGACACCTTCACCGGCCTCACCGGCCTCGGGACGCTCGTCTATAACCGCGCAGCGACGGTCACCTCTGGGGGGCGTGAGCTCGATGTTGTTGATTTCACAGAAGCCGACGGGGAAGATGGAGGGGGAGGTGCCATGGTAGCAGAACCAGTCCGATCCATCCACCGCCTCGGAGCCGTCGATCCCGATCATTAGATACCCGTCTGCCAACACCTGCGGAGCGAAGGTCGCCGTCAGCGTGGACGCCGTCGGGCGCCTCCCGGCGAGGCCCCGCTAACACACTCACCTTTCTTACAGTGGCTACACATATAGCTGAGAGGTTGAGGGGATCTATCGCTTCCAGCTTCATGCCGTCCTTGAACCAGTCCCCGCTCTGATCCACCTCTTTCACCTTCACAAGGGTTGGAACACAAGCAGCATCTCAACGTACTTTCACCTTGGCCTTCTATCTCCTGGGATGTGCAGCCCCCCTAAACCCCGACTTCCCTTAACCCTCACGCCCACCCGTCAGGACCCAGCCATCTACTCGCGCCAGGTCCGACCCCCCCCCCCCCGGCGGAGGGCTCGCCTCAGTTGTCCCGTACCTTCTGGAAGATCTGCGGAGGAGCGTCCATCTGACCCTCGATTTTCTTTGCGATGTCTGGCGAAAGAGAAAGGTCCAAATTAAGAGGCGGCGAAGGCGCCGGAGGTGCGAAGGTCTGAGCCGGTTCCCCGGCCTCACCGGATCTTTTGAAGCGATGTCCGATGCTGCGCGACCAGCCGATGTTGTGGATGAGGGGGCTGTACATGTGACACCAGAAGTCGTCCGAGCCGTCCTGGCTCTCCTCGTACACCAGCCTGAGGCGACCCCCGATCACCTGCTCCACCAGCGCCACCCGTGTCCGGCACAGGTAGTTCTTGTCCACCACCTCCACCCGCATCAGCTTCTTGAACGGGAACTGTGTGTTCTCATGTACCTGCGGAGGAACAGCGTCCGGTTCAGAGCGAGAGCGCCGATCCTGCGGGACGCCAGGGGTCCCGGCTGGGGGGTCGACCCGGGACGCCCGCCGAGGACCCGCACCACAAACATACGGGCCCGTACGCCCGGCACGTTCACCGTCGACGCTTCATTTTGCAGGACGGTCCCACCTTAGCGTTGAAGTCAGGCGGTAGTGTTTTAGCTCCAGTGAGACGCTTGACCAGAAAGGCTTTCCAGTTTGTGTACTTATGCTGAATGCCTGGAGGAGACGGGGAAGAACGGTTGAAGCTGGAGCTGAGGCGGCCCGCCCACGCCGCCCTCCGCCCTCCGCCCTCGCCCGGACTTACTTTTGGGAGGCACGAGAGGTTTGCCGCTGGACGCGCACCAGCCCACCGGGTGGACCTCCGGGATGCAGAGGTTGCACCAGAAGTCCTTGCTGCTGTCGGAGTCAAACCCCTCGTATCGCAGGAGAGCCTTGAATCCTGGGGGAGCGAAGGCAGACGGTCGGTGAGCGTGGCGAGGAGCGCGTACCCTCAGAGCGCAGCCGTCCCTCCGGAGGAACGATGCGGGCGCAGCTCTCGTACGACTCGGTCCAGCTCGACCCGGAGCTTCCCTCGAAGCGGCGCTCCTACCTGCTAGCTTAACGATCTCTGCGATCCAGTACACCTTGGTGGAGTGGTTCGTGTCCGAGTTGAGGACTTCTACCCTGACTCCTTCCTCGATGCCCCCCCAGCACATCCCCATGGGGGCCTGGAGCACAGCACAGGGGGGTTACAGAGCCACCGAGTCCAAAAACAAATAAAAAAAAAAAAAAGCAGACTATGCGGGCGTGTTCTCTACTCACATGCTTGAAGCAGCTGACCGGAGCTCCAGCTGTGTTATTGCTACAGATATAGCGGCCCCAGTCGAAGCTTTCAGCAGGGACCACTGGAGGAATGGCACAACGTCAGGTCGGGTTTCAGCTCAACGCGGAGCCTAAAGCAGCATTTCCACCACCCTTACATACCGGCTTTAGATTTGGCCTGGCTCTGCTGACTGGCCTGGTACTGGGCGTAAGCTGCCAACTTTGCCACCAGAGGTTGTTTCTGTAGGACCTTAGCCTTTTTCGTTGGAGGTTTGCCCTTGGAAAAGCAGAACACAGCAGTCCGTCAGTCCCCGGGGGCCGCGGCAAAGACGCCGCCGTCGGAAACTTGCGAACGGGTCGGGCTCGCGATCGACCGCTCGTTCCCCCGCCGCCTCTACCTGCAGTCTGGCCAGGATGCTGGCCTTTTTGGAATTGGAGGAGTAGCTCCTGGAGCAGGACACGCTGCAGAACCTCTTGGTTTTGGAGTAAAAAGCATCCCGCACTCCGACCATCCCACACATTTCACACGTCGCTGTGAAAGAACGGGAGACAGAAGAACAGCCCGTTAGAGTGCGCGAGGCCTCGTCGTGCCGCCGACACCGACCGCGTGCGCGTGCACAGACCCATTCCAGCTTTGCCGTCCGGGTAGGTGTAGACCTGGCCATTGTTCTTGATGATGGGCAGGCTGGCGGGGATGGAGGGCACCGCCTCGTCCTCGCTGTCCTCGGAGCTGGAGCTGCTGGTGGACTCCTCGCTGCAGCTGTCGTAGCCATCGAACATCCCGAACGAATCCCTCCGCTTTCGCTCCGAACGTGGGGTGCGTTCAGCCTTGACAGCCAACGACACGACACGGGATCAGCTTCCGCAAACACCGACGGGCCGCCGCTTCCCTTTTCAAGTCAAATCTGCAGACCGGGATGCGATTACACCTTCGGTACATCTCAAGTTCTGTCCGTGTCAAGAGGTCCTCCCGTCCTCCCCGTGTTTTTAGCAAAGACGGCGTAACTCGGCGCGCAGGCTAGCAGCGTCGTCGACGAAATAAAGACCTCAGGAGCGGCTTTGGAGAATAGCTAGTATTCGGACATTTTCAAGCGTGACGAAACAGGCCGCGGGTGCGAGAACGCCGTCAAATTGAAAAGTCCGATACCGACGCAAGTCAAAGTAACACCGAAGAGATTATCTTAGGTCCAACTGGGATCTAGCACAGATCTACTCAGCCAGCTTGGGCCACCTGCACACCAACACAGGAGCCGTCACTGAGCTTCTGATCCGTGGACACACAAGGTTGGGAACGTGCGAGCGAGCGGCCGCTCCGATACTCCGGGGATGGATTCCTTATCAGATGCGCTAACAATCCAGACGACAGAGAGCTTAGAGGTGTTACAATGTTTGAAAAATACATCTGCGTCGCTTCCTTTCACGGGAAGCTTGTCCCCCAGGATGAGTCTTCACAGATCCAACTGGTGTCCCACAGAGGGACTCACACCAAAGGACGCACGCAACGGTTGAAAATTCAGTGAGCTACAAGCGGTTAGATCTGAGCCTGGTGGTCCGTAAGAACGCCGGCTTCTGAAGCAGAGCCGCTGGCATGCTCTGACGGACGCTTCGACAATATTACAGTGGCTCCGCCGTCGCTTCCATCATCTAAAAGAGCTTGTCCAAGTGTCACGGACTGCAAACCTGCAGGAGGTCAGAGGTCGCCCCCGGATGACGGACTTGTCTTTTTCCACAGTTTGTAGAAACATCAGAGACCAAAACCACCATGTAGAATAACATGAGGAATTCATTTTCCATGACGTGGGACATTTACATGATGTAACTTTGCACCGTAATCAACGGTCTTAACAGGTTAAACATTCATTTGTTCATTCATTCACGATCTAGAATGCTTATCCTGCCTTCGGGCTCACAGGGGCCTGGAGCCCGGATTCACACGGGACAAAACCAACTCGCACATGTGATGCTCCCATCCCGCCCCAAGAGTTATTCTTCTCCTAAATTCAGAATACCATAAATGCAGCATTCTTCATAGTTCCGGAGGAGGTTCACTAACAAATGTAGCCGTGATACTGAATACGAAACAAGGACTGGAAAACGTGGACATCGCAATAACTTCACTCTTATTGGACTCCTATTGAGTCAAAAAGCACACTTGAAGCATCAAAAAGAGACAGACACTAGGTTCATGCACACGCACACACACACACACACACACACACACACACACACACACACACACACACACACACACACACACACACACACACACACACACGCACACACAGAGCTACTAAAGCGGTTTCAACAAAACATCAGCATGTTCTGTCTGCAGAGCTGGTGAATAGTCTTCCACTCTGCGGTGACAGAAGGCGAACGTGCACATGGCGTGTGCTTGAATGCACTCCCATGCAGATAACTTTGCTTTTTTTACCACTACAAATAAGAATAAGAACAACTTTATTAATCCCGAAGGAAATTGCAGTGCCAGAGTTACAGAAAATATAACAGTAATAAATAATAAAAGAAAGGCAGAATTAGAAATAAAAATAAACTATAAACTATAAAGTGTTTCAGTGAAACTATAAAGTGTCTTAGTAAGCAGTGATAAAACTATAAGTGTCTTAGTATCAATCAATCAATCTGGTTGACCAAATCAACCAATATTATCTAAATACTCCTTAAATTCACAAAATATTACATTCTTAATGTCTTGCAAATCTAAAAAGACATCTGTCATCCACAGTACTGTTCAGCTGTGTGTGATGGTACAATGTTTACAAATGCTTCTTTAAAGAACTCGTTCTCGCCGACCGGCATCAGACTCTTTAACAGCTGATACTCATTTGTCTCCTTGCACATTTAAAGTCTACTGCCACTTAAACTGCACTCATCCTTGCACCTGCACTTTGTGAGTTGCATTCAAACCTCTTATTGCACTGCCACTGTTCATATTCATATCTATAATCATATTTAGAATAATGTTGACGTGCTTTCTATCAGCACATATCTAACAGCACTGCAGCCAGCAAAGTTCAGGGAAACACGTTTCTACACTGTACATGCAACAATAAACGCTTGAATCTTTACACACTTTTCATACACGGGAGTGTTTAAGACACATGCACGGGGTACATGGGAGTATTTAAGACAAATAGACGGGGTATATGGTAGTAGTTGGGGCAAGTACACGGGGTACGCGGTATAGTTAAATGATGGAACAGGTTGTGTCTATAGTGACAAACACGGTTTTCATTCAATGAAATCACAAAGAAACTGCAAGTTGTAGAATAACGGAGGTACCGTGACATTCTCGGCTCTTTCTCTCCCCCCGGTCCCCGGTACTCTCTCCCCGGTACCTCAGCCTCTTCCCCGCCTGTAAGCTCCACCAGCTGGAGTGTAAACAGTCGCGTTCTGACCGTTTGAAACGACCCTTTGCCCGAGGAGCAAGTTGTTTCTAGTTCGGCCTGCTTCCTGGTCCCGGAGCGCAGCTCGCTGCGTTTCCGTCAAATGTGTTTTAAATCCCGGGCGGAAAGAGGCCGGGGCTCCGGCGGCTCCCAGCCGCCGAGGCGGCGCTCTGAGCGGAGGCGGTCCGGCGGAGCGGCCTTCTGCGCGGAGCTCCTATGCTAGCAGCCGTTAGCACAGCCGCCGAGCGGAAACCTGTTTACCCGCTCCCGAGAGCACCGCCACGGGCAGCGGACGCGACCCGCGGCCTCGCCCGGGCCGCGACCGGACGAGGCCGCGACGGCTCTCCCCTCCCGGCCTTCCGGGGAGCTCCGAGCCGCGGTTAGCGCCGCCGGAGCCCAGCTAGCTAGCGTAAACAGATAACAACAAAGGAGCAGAGCAGCCCGCAGCAAAGCCTCCCGAAGCGGGGCTCCGGGCCCCGCTGCTCCGCGGAGGACTCACCAGGTCCCGAGTGTCCTCCATCAGCCCTTCATGCAGATACCCGTCGACTGAAGCTCACTGCCCGGGCCGAACCGGACCGGACCCCCGCTGCGCCTCGGCTCGGCTCGGAAGGACTCCGTCTAAATGAATACTACTAAGCAGGATATCAACATGGTGCCACTGCGCATGTGCGAACGTAACCTACTTTCACCTGATTGGTCCGCCTGGAATGGAGGTCATCGACCCACTCCCAAACAAAACACCGGGGCTGGACGGCGGCGCGGCGGGTCCGGGGTCCGGGGAGGGTCCGGGGAGGGTCCCGGGGAGGGTCCGGGGAGGGTCCGGGGAGGGTCCGGGGCCCGGTCTCAGGGCCGTACCTGCAATGATTAGTCGGAGGTCAACTGGAAGAGACAACTGCCCGTTAGTATGGAGGACACTTTGTGCAACACACACGCATAAACACACACACTTACTCTTATAGTCAGATAGATGTTTTGCTGTTTGGGATTTTGATGTGTAGTTGTTTCAGGAAGGTTTTCTTGACATTCTGGTGAATCCCTGTATGAATATGTGATAAACATTTATCCCGGTGCCAGTAGTCGACCCGTACAGGCTCGGTCACTGTCGTCTTCGTCTCCTTTGGACCTCGGCAAGTCGCCTGCGTCCATCTAACCCTCTCATCTCACACCAATAAATCTACCGTCCTCTTCCCCCTGCCCTTAAAGTTCCTCTCTGGTCCCCCTCTAGACCTCCGACCTCAGCATCCTTCTACCCGGATCTTCCCTCCTCTGCCCCTTTGCACGCAGGTGTTCCGTATTCTTGCGGGAAGAAAGGAGCGGGATGCAAGTTAGACCGATTTTCTCGTCAGCGTTCTGAGAAGGGTTCTTACTTTGACCCAAGTCGGTCTGTTACTTTGTGCGGGGCTTTGCTGAATCGCTGACGTGCGATAACAAGATGGGCCGGACGACCTTCTGGGTGCGGGAGAACACTCCGGAGGCAGACAGACGGACAAACCTGGTCACACAAAATAAATCCTTTATTCTTTAACACTGAAATAATTTCCACCTCTGGGCTCAGGCTACAGCTTCCCTTCTGTCTTCAGCCAAAACAAAACCGATATCGACGGAGAACACAATCCCTCAGGCCCTTCGGTAACACTTGACATTTGCATTTCCAAAACACGACGTCGACATCGGGCCCGAGACGCGGGCCTTCGATTCATTACATGGAAGGAAAAGAAGAGAAACGGCTGGTTGCAGCATTGGGGTTCTGAGCACAGTGCTTTCCACTCACAAGACCGGCCACTCTGCGTTTGGCTCTTTAACCTCCAAACCCAGCGGCAACACGTGAGGGCAAAGGCAGGAGGCTCAAAGCCAGCAAGGGTTCCTACATGGAGGGAATGTCAGCAAAGGGGCAGGAGAGGCAGAGCGGCCGCCCCGAGTCCTCGGCGCGGCGAGAGGATGGAGGGTCGGTGCTGAAGGACGGGAAGAGAACATTACGTTACAATAACACAAGCGAGCGTTCCACGCAACGTCGGGAACCGGAGTACCTTCAGGCGTGCTTCTTTGGTCTCACGGCATCTCGTCCTCTACGCCGTCGTCGACGCTTCCTGAGATGGAGGCGGCTTCTGAGGTCACACAGAGACAGGCGAGGTCACCTCCCGTCCCCGGAGCCGAGCACCCGCGAGCGACTTAAAGGAACAAGCCGGGAGTTGGTGGACGTGCGGACGACCCGGTGAAAGATCGCCCGTTCGCTCGGATCGTCCGAGGCGGAGCCGCTGACCTCCGACTGTTACTGACCTGACAGACTGATGCAGGAGAGGCTGAGCTCCGACGACGCTCCGATGACGTCGTCCTTCAGGAGCAGAAGACATGAGTGTCAGGCAGGAGGAGATGCGTACGAGACGGGCAGCGGTTCTCAACCTCCCTACAAACATCTCTGAACCATCACATGAATTAGAAGCTGGGCAACTCCAAGAGGTTCGTGCTTCCCCCTGCCGCCACCGAGCAACCGGAAGACGACAAACTTCACCTCTCTAGCTAACGGAGTGGGGAAGAACCCCCCAACCGAGACAAGGAGCCTTTTGTCGGCCCCAAAGCTCCTGCACGGGAAACCGAAGCGAGTCCGAGCAGAGCGGCCGGGAGGAGGAGGGACTCGGCGGCATCACGCCGTGAGTCCAGCGCACGGCAGGAACAACGGGAGTCTTCATAAGACTTCCGAAAGTCCGACGGCAAACGAGAGGGAGGCGAGACCGGGCCGGGAACGTCACCGTTCCACGGCTTCTGCTTCCAAAGAGAAGGTCCTGAGGTCCTTTCCGCTATGCAGAGAGGGCAGTTCTCCCAGGACGACATCCAGTCTGCAGCGCCTCAAAGAATGGAAGAAAGTCCGCTCTCGATGGTCCGCTGCCTGAGGCCCGGAGGCTCCCCTGGATGAAAGATCTACCTCAGAGGGCCCGGGGCCCGCCAGCTCCCGCCAGCCCTGGGAAAGAGGATTTCAGGAAGCCTGCCAGTCCCAGAAGACTCTCAACCAAGTGAGGAGCCTTCAAGCTCTACGCCTGCAGCCACTTGATTCAATCCGGTGATCGACGGCCCGGTTCCTCCTGGAGCATCAACTGCTGCCCACCTTCTGTCTTCTAACAGCTGCACAATTCAACGAGGGAGGCTGCAGTCACCTTCAGGGACCTCCACAGAGCCCTCACCTTCATCCTTCTTGAGTGTGTGTGTGAGTGTGTGTTCTGCTCAAATACTGATCGCTGTAACCCGCCATGAAGCACAGGGAGTGTGTGGGCCGTGTGTGATGCCTTACCAGCATCTTCTGCAGGGAGCCGGGGTCTCCACCTCCTGCCGTCCTCACACTCACAGCGTGGCCCAGCCTCACCAGCTCCTCACCAACATCTACGGCCTGGATGGACACGGAGGTTCACATGACGTGCACATGGAGACCACACACACACACACAGTGTGAGCCACCTGGTCGTAGAGCCGGACGCTGGGAGAGGAGGAGATCTCTGAGTGAGAGTAGCTGCAGAGTTTGGCCTGTAGGGGGCGCCAGCAGGCACAGTGAGTCAGACGCTCAAAGTCATTCAAGGCCTCCTCGGTCCACTCCTCCCCTGCACAGGGGACACACACACACACACACACACACATACACAGCTGTGACCTGAGAAGAACACTCACCTGTCAGCCCGTGTTTGTGTGTGTGTGTGTGTGTGTGTGTGTGTGTGTGTCAGAGCTGAAGGCCTCACCTGTGGGTCTCACTCCTGCCAAGGTGCACTCGATGGCCTGGAACGGCAGACTCAGGAAGTCACTCCTGGAAGGTGGACAGGTGGACACAACAGCAGAGCAGTGAGAACCAAGGCTGTGCTGACTCACACACACACACACACACACGCACACACAGCAGATGAAGGTCTTCAGCTGGAAAATGCTGAAGACCCTTCAACTTTATGCACAAGGCAGAAACCACCATGATCCCTGGACCTTCAGGAGGCTCTAAGAGACCCAGGACATCCCGTCTCTGGTCTCCTGAAGGCACGGTCGGACCCGAGGTCGGACTGATAGGACGTCCGAGGTGCGTGGGTCAGACGTGGCAGCCCGTCAAGCAGACGGGCCAGGTGCAGAGGGATCTGTCCTGATATCTATTCAGAGTGTGTCCACAGCTCACAGAAGATGTGGCCATCTTGAGGACCACCCTGGAGTTCCTCTGGTCTCTGTCTGAGATTCATGGAGCGAGCAACCTTCTCAGAGCACAGCGCGTCCCGCTCCTGCGTCTCACCTCAGGTGGCGGAGGCCGTCCCTGGGCAGCTCCCCGTTGTCCCCAAAGTCCACGTAGTAGAGATCCACCAGCCCGGAGGTCAGGAGCCCCAGGACGCGGGCCCGGTTCCACGTGCCGTTGTCCCGGTACGGGGCGGCCACGATGTCCCCCACCACCATCATCTCCACCGCCTCCTCCTGCAGGGGGAGAAGGGGCTGAGCTCCGGACCGGAGGAGAACACCTCCGGCCGACGGTGGGCCTGCAGGTCCCGTCGGCGGGTCCCTTACCGGGCCGCCGCTGCTGTAGAACTGGGTCATCTCCTGTGTCAGTTTGTCCAGCTGGAGCGAGCGGACCCCCAGAATCTGGATCCAGAAGTGGTTGGGGTGCTCCGACGCAGAGACGTAGACCTCCAGATGTTCGTCGGGCTGGAAGCTCAGGTCTGGGCTGGGGACTGGATGAAAACACCAGGTGACGGGAGGCGTCGACCGCCAAACGCCTGGATGCACTCAGAGACAACGGACACCTACTTTCAAACTTGGAGACTTCAGGGATGGACTCTGTGGAGGTGGTGGTCTCCTCCTCCTCCTCCTCCTCCTCCTCCTCCTCCTCCTCCTCTTCTTCTGCTTCCTCTGGCTGATGGTCTTCACTCTCCGCCGGGGCTACCGGTCGCTCCTCGAGCTTCTCCCGTCCCCCCTCGGCCGCCCCTGCGCTCTCAGAGGTCGGATCTTCTCGGAGACGGGGGCCGTCGTGGTCCAGGCCTGCCGGAGGTCCAGCCCTGGCGCCGTCCGGCGCCTGCTTGGAGACGGCCTGGCCACGTTTCTGACGCAGGGCGGACGACTGGGAGATCTTTATTCTCACCAGCGTGTCTTCTCTGACTTTCTCCAGAATCAGCTCCTGCAAACAGGTGAGGAGCAGCAGCAGGTTGGCTGGAGGAGCTGAAGGGTCTGGAACTCCCCGGTCCAAGGGGACAACCATTCCCTGTCCATCTGGCGTCACGGAGAGGGTAAAAGATACACAAGTATGGGCGCAAACGCCTAAAGAGCACGTCTTCTCGCTGCTAGCTTAGCCATTAGCTCGGTCCGCTTCTCCTTGGTCTCTGGGACCTCACTCCGCTCCTACAGCAGGTCCTACAGCAGGTCCTCCACCGGCCCCGGTGCCGCAGACCGGACCCCGGTCCTGCCGACAGAAGCATCTTCTGGAGAGCGTCGGCAGAGGACGGCCTGCCAGGACTCCGGTCCGGCTGCTTCTCAGAGGGACGGATCCATCAAAGCCTCAGGACAGACGTGGAGGCCACGTACCTTGGCCTGGTTCACCTCCTGCCTGGTCCCACTGATGGAGACGGTGGCCTTTGACCCCGGGTCCTGCACCTTCTCTTTAGAACAAGCCACTTTGGCTCCTGTTGACATGGTGATCAGTTTCAGGCTCTCCCCACCACGACCTGCAACACACACACACACTTTCCGTCAGTAACCAAGGCTCTAGACCTTTTTCCTAGCTGTTGGGAGCGACCTTCTGCTGAGGATCATCAGGGTTAGGAGCTGGTGATGGTGAGTAGGATCCGGTCACGGGGGTTCCTGTCAGCTGGTTACTGGCCAAGCGTTTTAAAAGGACAGAATGGAGCGACGCTGTGCTTGAGCGCCGGAAGAGGCGCCCGAAATGAAAGGTATTATTATCACACCATCGTTATCTACCTATGATGCGGCCGACGGAGGTCTGAGGAACCTCCAGGGTCTCCTTGACGGGTTCACTGTCGGCGACCAGGTTCTCCAGCAGGCAGTGGGCCAGCAGGACCTGCTCCTCCGAGCCCTGCAGCCGGATGCACACCGAGGGCTGCCGGCCCGGCTCCTCCGAGTCCGGGAGGACCCTCACCTGGGCCCCGGACTCCTGCGTCACCTACGGGAGAGGAGGTCCGCGCGTTCATGTCGGATCACCTCCCGTCCTTCTGGATCCCGGAGGCCGGACTCGCGCCGCTCACCGTGTCCAGGAACTTGGCCCGGTACCTGCACAGGTTGGCGTAGACCTCCACGGGGAGGGTCATCTTGGACAGCCGGACGGCGGGACCTTCACCTGCTGGGTCGGGAGGCCAAGGTGTCAGAGCGTGAAGGTGAGAAGCGAGCGACGCCCCGGAGGTCGGCTCACCGCTGCTGGAGCTGACGTGCCGATAGACCATGTATCCCACGGTGACGCCCACAGACAGCCCCGCCGCCAGGGCCGCCATCCGGGAGCTCAGGGAGCTCCTGGGAGCCTCCTTCAGGACCTCCATGAGGCGATCGGCTCCCAGCGCCACACTCCAGCTGCAAACACACACACACACAGGTCTGCTGCTGCTGCTGCTGCTGCTACGTTCACCTTCACGCGCACACACTCTTTCTGGGAAGCCCTAAATTACAGCAGACTTCTCCAGACACCATCTGGCCTGGGCTGAAGCACCATCGGACGGGGATCCGGTGGATTCCACCGCGGCCCCCCCATGCAGCGCAGCAGCTGAAGCAGCAGCCAGCAGGAGACGAGATGATGGGCTTCTCAAAGCCCTCCTCTGTCCACAGGCCTGCAGGCCACCAGAGGAACCTTCCAATATTTGGGAATCTCACTGACACTTGAGGAACCTTCTTCCAAAAGCAGCCTCTCTCTGGGTCCCTCTGTGGATCCTCAGGAGATGGATCCATCCTCGGTGGACTCTCATCTCCCGCAAACAAGGTTTGTGCGTGCACTGACGCGCACACACACACACATACACACACACACACACACACACACACACCTCCTGACCAACACTCAACCTTTCCACTTTGCACGCCATGATCCTCTGCGAAACTCCTGCTGAATCCCTCCGGGTGGAAGATCTCTGCTGGTGGACGGCGAGGCCGTGCACCTCTGGGCTTCTATCGCGTTGTTTGAAAATCTCAGTGGATCATCATCATCAGACTGATCTTCTCCAGACGCAGGTCCTCATGGAGCGTGTCAGCAGGCCTTCCAAGAGAAGACCACTTTAATGTGTCCTTCTCTCTGAGTGTGTCTTCTCAATCCCACCGACCCCTGAACCTTCTCCACTGGCCAAAACCCCCTGGAGATCTCGAGGGCTTCTGACAGACCACAATAACCAGCTCCGGGGTTCGATCCGGTTAGAATCGTCTCCTCCTCAGTCTCCGCGAGGCTCCGACTAGAAGACAGGCGGTGATGTTACAGCAGTGGTGAGAACATGGAGCCCTTGGAGCTGCGGGTGGAGAAGCGGCAGGACCTTCAGCCGACGTCCGAGACCGAGCGGGACTCTCCTCTGATTGTAGCTCAGCAGAAAGAAGATGTCCACGTTAATCTAAAAACCTGAGTGAGCCTCCTTCCCCGGAGCGGCGGCGGTGGACTGGTCTCTCCACACCCATCTGAAGGTCCTCGGCCTCTGCGGCCTGACAGGAGGACCTGCTCCACCTGGTCCGCCTGCTCCACCTGGTCCACCTGGTCCGCCTGGTCCACCTGGTCCGCCTGCTCCACCGCCACCGACCTATTGCTCAGTACCATCCACACCGAACCCACGTCCCTGCTTTGGACCCAGCTCAGCCGGTGAACACTTCCGAGTTCTTCAACCCAAAGACGTGTGAGGTTGTTCTCTGCAAAGCCACCCGACCTTTGGGACGGAGATCCAACCGGCCTGGAGCTCAGAGGCTGAGGGAGGTCCAAACTTCTCCAGGACTTTCAGTCCAACCTCTGAGATCGACGCGGCCTCCTCAGCTGCTCCCACAATTCACAGGGCAAACCTGCGGCCAGCGACGCACATGCACAAGCAATCTGACACACACACACACACACACACACACACACACACACACACACAGCAGCCTTTGTGTGTCAGTGCACACAAACAGCGGTTTGAATCTGCGCAAAGCGCCAAGGCCCGAACCCGTCAAGCTCAAGCTGCTGCACACCCACGACCCACGACCCACGACCCGCACACCTCCACGCAAAGGTGTGTGTGAGGAGGAGGAGGAGGAGGAGGCGACGGCAGCAGCATGCCGGTGTGTCTCACTGGGAGAGGAGGGCCCGGGGGCCGTAGGAGACAAACACTTGGGACCTGGACACTCCAACGTCCATCTTGGAAGGACGGTGACAAGAACACACACGTCTTCTCCAGCCCCGGAGCTCCGGTATCACGGGAGGACGGAGGAGAGCCCAGCGCCTACAGCAGCCGATCACAAGTACAGGTCATTAACCGGATTCCGGTGCGCGTCTCGGGGTGGCGGGACGCGCACCGATCCCCGCCGGGAAAACCCCGGAACTCCCGGCGGCGGACGAACCCGAACAACCGACGTCGATTGGGGGGGAGGGACCGGCGCCCATCGGCGGGGAGGAGGCCCGGCCCGGCCCGGCCCGGCCCGGGGACCGGAGAGCCGGGCGTCGCCCCCCAGCCGCCGCCGCCGCCGCCGCCGCCCCCTGGGACGGCCGCCGACGTCACAGGCTCCCACGTTATATGTGGGTGTTTCCAGCCGGAGTTCGGCGGCGTCCGTCCGTCCGTCCGGGCGGGACCGGGACCGGGACCCACCCTGCCGGCCTCGGCGAGCACCGGCGGGATGAAACACGACGGGGGTTCGTTCATGACAACGTTTCATCCAGTTCCCGCCGGCCGTCAGGACGCGGTGCCCTCGGCGCCCGTCAAGCTAACCTCCGGTAGCGTCTGCGGAGCGACCCGCGGAACCCCACGGAACCCCGCGGAGCCCCGCGTCCCGGGAGGCCCACGGACGGACGGACGTCCGGCGCCGACACGCGTCTCAGCCCAGGCGGGGTCGGAGAGGCGCCTCTCGTCCGGGTTCCATCTCAGGACCTCCACCCGCGTCCTCCTTCCTGCCGACCTCGTGTGAAGGTGCTGCCCAACTCCCTGGCAGGAGCACTTCCGGTGGATACCGGAAACCGCGGCCACGTTCACGAACCACCAAATAAAAGAATCATAACAATCATAGCAACGACGACGATAGTAGTCCTCGTCATCCCGATCATCATCTTCATCACCTTCACTCTTCCACTCTGTTTTACTGCGATACGTGACGACCACAGCGTGAAGCTTTTACTTTGGCGGTCCGAGTGCACGTTCGCTAGCTTGACTAACGGAGGACCGGCTACGGGTCGCCGGAAGGGACAAACCGTGCGGAGCGCGTCCCGGCGCCTTCCACGGCCCTCGGAGAACTCGTTCTGCACATTTCTGGGCGATTGCAAGTAACGACGACAGAACAACGTCATGCTGACATGCGGAATTTAAACATATCATATTTGAGCGCCCAATTTATTGCTGACTTTTCCCAAACGACCCACTCAGAGCCGATCCTTATCCGGGGGTAAAAACAGAGGTGGGACGTTTGACGTCTCTGTGAAGACGTTCAGCCGCTCGTCTTCCCGCCTGAAGGCAAACACAGGAGTCTTTTCTCCTTTGGGCTTCTGCAGGGCCACGACGCAACTGTTCACAATAGCCCTTTCAACTTGCAAAATACATATTATATTGCCTGTTTATATATTGTATAGTTATTTTATTGCCTATCTGTATATTTTATATACATTGTCTATTTTGTGCAGTTTTATATTTGTATTGTCCAGGACTACAGTTGGAAATTAGCTATGAGCTATAATCTGGTACAAACATCTCTGCCTCTGCTCAATGTAATTGTATACTGTCCTAATAAACTTCTAAACAAACAAACAAACAAACCTCGCCGACACAGCAGCTCCTTTGCACGGTCATCAAAAGACAAGCTGTTAGGCTTTTACATTTTGTATCCTAAAGATATCTTCTGATTTGAAAGTGTGCCTGGAGCACAAACACATCTCACTGCGCTGCGTGTGTGTGACCAATACACCTCGTCTTATCGACGGATCGAACGCGCTTTCGGGGAAATAAAAAAGTATGAATAACGGTTGTTGATATCCTCTCCCCCTACTGCCTCAAGTCATTATCTGCGACGCTATTTCCAACAGTCTTATAAATAGACATTTATTTTCATGGCATAATCAATACACAAATAAAATTGGTCAAAAAAGGAACATAGACACTTTTAAAAAATTCAAAATATACATTTATGTATTTTGTGAACAGCTTTAGAATAGTCCATCACCCTGCAAACAGAGAGGTTACAGCATAGTCACACGCGCACGTGTGCGTGTGATTGTGTGCACGTAAACTGCAGGCTGCACGAGGAGGATGCCGTGCATGCTCGGGCGTGAACTCAACAGAAGAAGAACAGTAAGGACAGAACATTCACCGTATGCATGCAGCCTATTCTGGGTGTGAGGCCCCGCGCCGCTCCCTCCTCACACTGGAACATCCGGGCGGCCTTCTTCAAACACCAGCACGCCGCGCCGCCACGCCACCCTCCACCCGTCGACAATTAAACCCCAGGGCGAGCGCGACAGGTCGGCGTAGCAACGGAAGGACCAAAGAGAACCTCACGGGAGGAGGAGGAGGATCTGAATAACGTTTGGAGAAGATTGCTTTTTCATTTCCTGCTCATCTTCCACCCCGGCGGGTCGGACCAGAAGCACGCAGGACTCCATCTACAGCACAGACACTTGCCATGGTCGACCAGCCTTGTGTGAACACACACACACACACACACACACACACACACACACACACACACACACACACACACACACACACACACACACACACACACACACACACACACACACACACACACACACACACAGGGGTATACACTTCATGGAAAAAGCAGATCAAATGCCACCATTCTCCAATTTTCAAAAGACAACGTCCATTCCATCGCCACGGGGGAGCCGAGCTGCTGTGGCGAGGTCACGCCCGCACGGGCGTGTGACCTCGCCATCCAGCCCCGGCTCTGCAGAACCTGCCGGTTCACAGATTCCAGAACAGGACCGGCAGCGGCCGGGAGAGGAAATAAATAAGTTATGGGGAGCTTCAGAGGTGAACCTGATGGCCACGTTCTGGAGAAGGACTGGGAGCTTGGGGAGGGGGGGGGGGGGGCATCACATTCATCATCATCAAATAAATACTTTTATATGATGTATACAGTAAATGTATTCACACAAATATATTGAAAAGATATTTGCCTCAGAGTGTGTGTGTGTGTTGATGTGAACATTACTGAGCAGCTCTGGAGAAGACAAGTGAGTGGTAGCGCCCCCTGCTGGCGGGAGGAGGCCCGGGGTGACCAGGTGACGGGGTGACCAGGTGACCAGGTGACCAGGTGACCGGGTGACCAGGTGAGGTCCGGGGGGTCCTGAGCTGCTGCGGGATGAAGCGGAGGAGGTCCGGGGGAAGGCAGCACCATTCAGGAGGAGCTAAGGCTGCAGCGGCTGGAGGGCCGGGGCTTCAGACAGGGTTCCAGCAGGACAGTCAGGATGAGAATCCTCGGACCGGTGGAACAAATGTTTGCGGAGACGAGGGAGGAGCCGTGAGGACCAGGAGGAGCGTCGGCGCAGACGGGCTCTATCCTCTTCTACCTTGCATGTGAAGGAGCTGGATGCTTCAGGAGGCTCCGGTCAGACGAGCTGAAGGAGGTTCTTGCGGGGCGTCTCCTCCGAGGCCTTCAGAGGAGCTCTGCAGCTCCTCTGGTGCTTCTGTCCTGCAGACCTCTGACGGCTGGAGATCGGTGGAGAAGGTCTCTCTTTGAATCTGCTTTTCGTTCTGGGCTGATCTTTGAGGTGAGCGTCCAGAGGATGGGACTCACACCCTGCCTCCTCCAGAAACACACACACACACACACACACACACACACACACCCTGACAATTCTCCAGGAAACATGTCCATCATCCAGGAGTGTGTGTGTGTGTTTGCCCTCTGAGGTGTGAGGACAACCCCAGGAGCTCTGTGAGAAGAAGGTCGGAGGTGATGGAGCCCGGAGGGTTTTTGGGGGGTTCTAGAAGGTTCTGCGGCGTTCCCACCGGCCGTCTGGACCTCCAGGTGACGCTCTGCTGCCTCGCGGTGGTCACATCTCCTTTCTGCCAGGAGAGGCTTCAGAACGGAGAGTTCATCCCCAGCTTGGTCTCAAACTGCAGCTTCTGCCTCTTCTGGTAGCGAACACGGACCCTGCAGGGGGCAGCAGGCACACAGGAGCGTGCGTGAGAGCGTGTGTGTGTGTGTGTCTGTGTGTGTGTGTGTGTGTGTGTGTGTGTGTGTGTGTGTGTGTGTGTGTGAGAGAGTGCGTTCTACAGGTAGAATCATCTGAACACCTCAGACACTGTCTGACATTAATCACACAGTCAACAGACTCCTGCTTCTGAAAGCCTCTCTGAAGGTGTGTGTGTGTGTGTGTGTGTGTGTGTGTGTGTGTGTGTGTGTGTGTGTGTGATGCAAAGCAGCTAGCAAGTCTCCACCATGGTGGCAGACGTCTAGTTCTCCACCAGTGCATGGAGACTGTGGTCTTCTTCCCTGCTCAGCTTCTGGCCTCCAAAGCTGGAAAGCTCAGTCTGATCTTCTGAGTTCCTGCAGGTGATCTCTGCCGGTCCTTCTCAGGGGTCAGAGGTTCAAGGGTCCATGATCCGGCACCAGGTGTGCAGGGGTTCTTCCCTCCAGCTGGAGCGGCGCGTGACCTTTGACCCGCCGGTTCCCTCAAAGGCCGGCGGAGGAAGGAGAAACCTCTGACCGAGACCACGCGAGCGCCTTCGGGTCATTGGATTTTTTTCTGTTTGCAAGACCGGAGATGCGCGGCGGGCGTGTTACCGTATCTCATGGAGCTTCACCACCTCGTTGACCAGCACCACCAGCAGCGGGGACAGGGACACCAGCAGCCAGGACAGCAGCGGGATGTCCTCCAGGCTGAAGGCCAGGAGACTGGCCCGGTCACGCCACAGGTGGTAGTCCAGCGTGGCCTGGATGACCTGACTGAGCAGACTGAGAGCGGGAGAGCCCCGTTACCTTCGCGGCTTCGCGGCTCGCCGCCGCCACGCACGGCGGGAGGAGGACACGTGCTCCTCAGAGGACCGACTTACACCACAGGCACCGTCAGACACCACCAGGTGTTGCTGAACGGACTCTTCCTCCAGAGAGGCTGCGAGCGATGGACGTAGCTGAGGGAGATCACCACTGAAGACAGCGACAGAGACCACACTGAGAACCACATGGCGCCGGGCAGGAGGCTCCGAGCTCCGGGCGGGAGGTTCTTACCCGTGTGCAGGACCAGGAACGCCGCCGTGACCTTCTGAGTCAGCAGCAGGCCGTCCGACAGCTCGCCGAACCAGCGGGGAGCTCCGTCCGATGAGCTGCGGTCACACGCGGCGAGCCAGACCTCAGATCAGTCGGTTTTTCTTTAGGCATTAACGTCTTTGTCATCTCCGTCCTGAGCGCAGAGCGGCGCGAGGAGGATGTCGGTCCCTACCTGGGGGAGAGGATGTGGAGGCACGAGCTGCCGCTGTTGTCGGCCAGGGTGAGGTTTCCTCCTCGCAGGCAGACCGCCTGCAGCGTGAAGCCGAAGGCCACCAGGTAGGTGCACATGGTCAGGCCGAACTTCAACAGGAAGCAGCCCAGGAAGTAGTTCTGCGTCTGAGGAGAGCAAGGAGGACCAGGAGAACGTGAGCCTCGGAGGAGGGAGGAGGTTCTGCTGCTGCTGAGCTCCACGGAGGGGTGACCTCCAGGTCAGGTGAGCGGGTGTTTAGCGGAGAACCGCGGTCACATCATCAGCCTCGCTGATGAGGGGTTCCCCGGAGGAACCCCACGTCCTTCACGCTTCCATCTTCTGCTGAGAGGACCTACCTTCCTCGGGATGGCGTCCAGGTTCTTCCCCGTGGCCACGGTCATGACCGAGCTGTCGGGAGGCTTCCCCAGGAGGGACACGCTGCAGACCAGGACACACCCGTCAACCGCCATGTTTGGTGTGTGTGTGTGTGTGTGTGTGTGTGTGTGTGTGTGTGTGTGTGTGTGTGTGCGTGTGTGTGTGCGTGTGTGTGTGGACCTGAGCAGCGGGCAGCTGAAGCAGGACAGCCATAGGATGTCGGTGGTGTTGAGGGGCGGAGGCAGCTGAGCCAGGCAGGCCAGGAACTGCAGACAGCAGAGGAGGCGTTACTTCCTCCAGGTGAAGGACGCCGGACAAACATCTGGCCGGTGAAGGTCCTCAGCCGCGCAGAGGCCGGGAGGCGGCGTGAACCCCGACGTAACGGAGACACCGAACGCTCCCGCGACTCGTGTTTGAGAAAAGCAGCTCCCGGAGACCCAGAGAAGCTCGGTGGTTCTGCTCCGACCACCTGGTTCAGGTCCGCCGTCACCGCACGCCACTTTCCTTCACCATAACGCGTCACGCCGCGGACGGGCCGCACGGGACGCGCCACGCCTCGACTTACACCGTACACTTCCATATCACCTGCTTTCCAAAATAAAAGCTTTCATAAAAACAAATTGTTCAGGGACACCTTTGTCTTATTTAGAAAAATACACTAGATGTGCGTGTGTGTGTGTGTGTGTGTGTGTGTGTGTGTGTGTGTGAGACAGTCCCCCACCTGAATGATGACCAGGCTCAGCTGGCACTGCAGCAGGAACAGGAAGCATTTCCGAATGCCGTAGGTTGTGTGTCGAGCCTGGGACGGACACACACACACACACACACACACACACACACACACACACACGACTGGCTCTCACTAACAGTTTGCAGACAGTCTTATTGGCATCTAAATACTGTCTCGTGACCCCCCCTCATATTCATTCATTATCTCCAGCACAGGTCACGGGGTCACAGGGGGCGGAGCCTATCCCCGCTGACATCACGGGGACGCCGCTGTGAGGAGGACCTTCACACCACTGCAACTCTTCTAATGAAGTCATGAAACTACAATACAAGGTGTGTGTGTGTGTGTGTGTGTGTGTGTGTGTGTGTGTGTCACCTGCTCTATGAGGCGGACCATGCTCACACTCTCCCCCTGGTGGAAGGTGACGGAGCAGCCCAGGGTGTTGAGCTGGCCCGAGAGGCGCAGGGGCGTCAGGCCCTCCGAGTCCCCGGTGAAGCCTCCTCCGGTGGCGTAGCCGAAGGTCTCCCAGGAGCACTGCGAGGGGTAGAGGGGGTCCAGGGCGATGCTGGGGGGACGGAGAGCTCGGGTTCAAACACACTGAACTCCGACCCGGGACTGAACGTCCTAGGACGATGGACGCCGTTGTTCCTTCGCAGGTGCGGCCATGTGGTTTTCAGCCACTTCCTGCGCCTCTAGGGTGGCTTCCTCTCGGCTTAGACTGCGTCTTCTTCTTCTTCTTCTTCTTTCGGCTTTTCCCTTCAGGTGTCGCCACAGCGAGTCAACCTACTCCATCTAACCCTATTCTCTGGATCCTCCTCTCTCACTCCAACTACCTTCATATCCTCTCTCACGACGTCCATAAATCTTCTCTTTGGTCTTCCTCCAGACCTCTTGCCTGGCAGCTCCAATTCCAGCATCCGTCTACCAATATATTCTCTATCCCTCCTCTGTCCATGACCCGACCATCTCCGTCTGGCTTCTCTGACCTTCTCTCCAAAACATCTAACATGTGCCGTTCCTCTGATAGACTCATTCCTGATCCTCTCCATCCTGGTCACTCCCAAAGAGAACCTCAACATCTTCATCTCTGCAACCTCTAGTTCTGCCTGCTGTCTTTTGGTCATTGGAACAATTTCTAGTCCAAACATCATCGCTGGTCTCACCACTGTCTTGTACACCTTTCCTTTCCTTCTGGCTGATGTTCTTCTATCTCTTGGTACCCCTGACACTTTTCTCCACCCATTCCAACCTGCTTGGACCGTCTCTTCACCTCTTTTCCACACTCTCCTACGCTCTGGACTGTGGACCCCAAGTACCTGAAATCCTCCAGCTTCTTGATCTTCAGCTTAGACTTCATCGTAAAACATTCACCTCCTCGAGTCTAGCCTGAGCTCAGTGGCACCTTCTCTACGCCTCCACCCCTTGGTCTCTCTAACACAGCTCATTAGCCCCTGGTCAGTTGGTCATCTCCTGGAGGAGATGCTCCACAGAACCGGCTGAGGAGGGTTTCTCACACGAGCCACAAAGGAGGTGAGCCCAGATGAGCCGGAGGCGGCCGGAGATACCTGAGGTCGCTCTGCAGGAAGAGGCGGCTGTTGCGGAAGTTGGCTGAGCTCCCCAGGCAGCAAGTGACCTCCCTGTTCTCCTGCATGATCTTGATCATCTCGCACATGGCTGCGGAGAACCACCACTCACTTAAGTTCACCCGAGATCCCGAGGGCAGCGGAAGATCTCCGACGCTTCGGACCAGAGGAGGACTCACTGTCGGGGGTGCAGTCGGTGAAGAGCGGCACCAGCAGAGGCACGTTGTCGATGTTCTTCAGATGAGGACGAACCTGGTGTATTCCACGAGGTAGCTTTGCCTGGGACACAGACGAAACGGCCGTCATCTCTGAGGAAATGGCCTCGAGACCTTCCTCGACAGGCTCCGTGCAGGAGGACCACGGCTGGTCGGCGCCGGCTCCGCTACCCTGTTGCAGTCCTCCAGGAAGCTGGGAACATCACTGTCTGTGGGCTGGAAGCTGGCCAGGTCTGAGTGGGCCTCCTCCTCGGGCAGCAGCGGACCTTCTGCTTCATCTCGGGAGTCTGGAACACAAGGAGAAAGACCTTCAGAGGGGGAGGCCCCACAGTCAGACTGAGGATAAGAAAACTGAAAGGACTGACTCCTTGGTCCTGTGAGATTCATGATAGAGGAGAAACCATGAAGGTCTGACGTGACACTCCAGGTTCACCTCCAGTGTCAAACATACTTTCAACAACATCCTGAATCATAACCCTGTTTCCTGCCGCGCCATGGAGGAATCATCTGATCCTGTGTCTAGAGGTCCAGTCCGACCGGAGGTGTGTGTGTGTGTGTGTGTGTGTGTGTCTGCCACTGTGGTGGATCCAGTGCAGGCTAGCAGATGCAGTCCAGCAGGAGGCTGCACCACGAAGCACCAGAGGTCCTACAGAGCTGCTGAGGAGCAAGAAGCACCTGGGTTGAGGTCCTCGTTGAGGGAACCCTGGCAGGGGCTGGATGGAGCTGCGTCACAGGGACTATCTCCGTTTGGAGTCAGGGAGATGTGACAGTTCCAGCCTGTCTCTAAGCCCATCTTCTCTGCAAACACCTGAAGGACGGCGCAAACACACACACACGCACGCACACACACGCACTGCTCTATGATAAACATAGTGAATACACACATTACTGATGTGACATTTACAAACGTTAGGAACAGCTAAGTATTTTTGGTGTGTGTGTGTGTGTGTGTGTGTGTGTGTGTGTGTGTGTGTGTGTGTGTGTGTGTGTGCGCGCTCACCTTGCTGCGGAGCTCATCCTCCATGGAGAAGTAAACGAAGCGGATGCAGGCGGTGACCAGTGCGTCGATGAGCCGCACCGTGTCCAGCCTGGCCTGGAACTGAGAGGACACCATGCCCATGAAGATCTGGCCGCTGAGGGCCTGGACGCAGTCCTCGCGCTCCACGCCCTCCCCGATCCCCTCTGAGAGACAGCAGACAGACGGAGGCCGTCAGCACGCCGCCGCCGCCGCCGCCCGCCCGGCGGCCCGCGGCTGCGGATGCGGTCGGTACCGTCTGAGCTCCAGCTGTTCCTGCAGGAGTTGTGCTTGATGGGCGTGGTGAAGGGCAGCTCCAGGCCGGAGAAGAGGCAGGGCCCGGGGAGCAGCTCCATGCACTTCCCGTTGAGCTGGCCCGACAGCGACACCTGCATGGGCTTGTAGGCGAAGGCCGAGCAGTAGCCCGAGAGGCAGGCCCGCTGGTAGAAATCCAGAACCTTCTTCCTGGAACACATGCATCACACCTCATCAGTGAGAGCGACAGAAGGTCTTACTCCATGACCTGAGGGGACGATGACCCCTGTAAAGGTCAGCCGTTTGACCTCTGACCCGGTCATTCGGTGCTCTTTTCATGCAACACCGGAAGGTCACGTGACGTAAGGCTCTGGAACATCTTTTGGAGATTCGTGGAATCATGATTCTCCAGGACCTCTGACCTTACTCCTGGTCTCCTCTGACTGAAGAGACTAAGACCACCAGGGACACTATGGACCGGTGAGGACTGGGTGAAGCACCTACAAGAAGCCCCGCGTGGCTGAATTTTCCCCTCCAGAGGAGCGTGTGGAGGCGCTGCTCTCACCTGTCTGAGCCGGAGAGCGGGTAAATGTCCGTCCCGTCCCAGAAGTCAGTGCAGGACTCCAGGATGAGGTCAGCCGAACCGTGCGACAGCATCTGGACGTTATCTGCGACAGGGACGGCGAGCGAGAGACTCAACCACGGCTGGAAGGATCCACGGCGAGAAGGATCCACGGCTGGAAGGATCCACGGGCCGGCGGCGGGAGCAACTCACTGGAGGAGGAGTCCCGGACGAACAGGGAGATGAGGTGGGACATGGGCGGCTGGCGGCGCGTGAAGTAGTGCAGACGGCGGGTGGGCATCTCCTTGGTCTTCTCCCCCGACGGCAGCTGGTACAGAGCCAGGTGGTTCTCCTGCTTGAAGAGCTCCCGGGCTCCTGGAGTGAACCCTGACACGGAGAGCCGACCCACACACCTCCCGTAAACCGCTCATACACGGGAACTGACTGGGGTCTGGGGTCAAGGGTCAGGTCTGGGGTCAAGGGTCAGGTCTGGGGTCGCTCACCGATGAGCCTGGAGAGCTCGCAGAGCCCCCAGGGCACGTAGACGGGCAGCACGGAGCCGTGGCTCTCCTGCAGAGCCAGGTTGGACAGGTGGTCGGAGAAGCGGCAGAGCTGCTGGGTGGCGCTGGCGTTGCACAGGTTGAGCATGATGTTGAGGCCGAGCGGCTTGAGGGACGGCAGGTGGCACTGCCAGGAGAGGTCGTCGAACTGGATGCTGGCCGGGTTCTGCTGGTCCTGGGACAGGCTGAGCATCTCCAGGTGGTAGTCGCACACAAAGTCCTCCGCCTCGGCGTCTGGACAGCCCAGGGCAAAGTCCTGCAGGCGACACACACACACACACACACACACACACACACACACACACACGGATGTCATCCAGGAGACACAGCTGCGGTCCAGGAGCTCCGTGCACCCGCAGCTTGCAGTCATTTCTTCATCTACAGATCCAATCGTCCCACCATGATCTTCACGGCTGGAGACAAAGACCTGCCCCGCCCATGTGTGAGGAGGTGTCTCTGGAGCTCAGAGATCTCACCTGGGTCTGATCCTCCTCCCCTCCCTCCGTGTCGCGGCTGAAGCTCACGTTGGAGCCGGAGTGGTGTTTGATGCGAGCGTGCGGGGGCGGGCAGGGCCGGCGGGGCCGGAGCGCGTCGCCGGACATCTCGCCGGGCTCGGGGCCTTCGCCCAGCTGAGCGCAGGCCTCCGCGGGCAGGCAGAGCAGGGCCTCCCCCTCCTGGGCCTGAGAGCAGCAAAGGAACGGCTCAGTGACAACAACCTCCGCGGCGGCTCCGCCGGCCTCGGAGCCGGGCCCGACTCCAGGCGGTTCCTGCCGCGCCACAGAAGGTCCGCGCGGTGGCGAAGCTGGCGAGACGAATCATTCATGAGATAAAAGTTAAGAGAAGAGCCTCGATCCTGGAAATGAGCCACAGACTGCATTCCCCTTCGGTCTCCTCTGCGTCAAACATCTCACTCGGCCACTCTGCCTACGACGGCGTGACCACGCCTGCGGAGAGCCTGGAGAACATGGAGACTCCACCCATCCACGCAGAGAGGACCCAGAGGTAAGAGTGAACCCCGGCGCCGCTCGTCCTTTCACCTTCAGCTTGTATTCTAACCAATGCTATGACAACCAAAGACCGGATGAACGTAAACAATCGTTAATCATTGACATGGACGTGTAATAATAACTGACACACACCTCATCGCGGTCGTCGTCAGTTTCCAGCCTGCAGAAGGAGTTGATGGACAGGTCGTCCCTCAGGTCGTCCTGGCTGCCGTGAGGAGGCTCCACCCTCCCGCTGAAGAACAGCACCGTCTCCGGACTGGGGTTCGGCCATGACAGGACGCCCTGCTTGTCCACGCAGCACAACACCTACACACACACACACACACACACATAGGGGTCAGACAGGGGTCAGGGGTGAAGGCGGGGCCAGTGAGCTCTGAGTAAACTGGACTCACGGTGACAGAGCCCAGGGTGTGCAGCAGGCTGGAGGTGTAGCACAGGGTCTGGGACTCCCCTCTCAGCACACCGACCATGTGCCTCCACACGCAACGCAACATCTCCTGCACAGGAAACAACACGCACGTGTGAGGTTACGCCGTGCACGGCTCACGGCGGAGGTGGAAGAGTATGAGCCGTGGATGGACGCGAGGTCTGACACGCTAACCAGCAGAGGCCCGACGAGGACCCCGAGGAGTTCCTCACAGCTGTGAATCCAACTAGTAAAGCCGGGACTTTGCGTCCGCTTGCGAACGGACGGCACAGAAGCTTGAAACTAAGGTCAGGACACACAGTAAGGAGACGCCCAGAGGCAGCGGGGTTTTCAGGACATCCTCTGTGGCTCTCCATCATGCAGTCCACAGTATCCTTACCAAACCCCGCAGAGTTATTCTACCGAAAAAAACCCGGAGGATTGGTCGAGGGTAGAGGAGCTCTCCAGGTCCACGGCCTTCAGGAAACTACAGAACACTCAGCGCAAATGGAGAGGCTTCCAAAGACGGCATTGAATACGAGGACTTATTATGACTGAAGGAACAACAACTGAGCATGACTTGGTTCTGGCCCGACAGGGCCTCCTTTGCATTCATCTGGGTCTCCGCGGACCCGGCATGGAGCAGCTGGAGAAAAGGCGTCCCGGCTGCGTCTGCAAGCCCAGGCCTCCAAAGGAGCTCAAACCCAGTGCGGAGTGCCCGTAACTCATGACGCCACCTGGACTCCTGACCTGGGAGCAGGTAGCGGAGCCCCTGGCGTTGGGCTCAGAGGAACACGCTTGCACGTCTGCAGCAGGAACACCTGGACTTTGTTCATCACTCAGGAGTGAAACCTGATCTCATCTAAATATCCGATTTGACGTTGAGCTTTTCAGCCGGCGCCAGCAGGACTCCGCGTCACCGTCACAGCCGATCCGCTCGGACCGGCACGGATCGGAACACCCGGCGTTGTCCGGAAGCTGAACCCGCGTGCAGATCTGAGATCGACCAGCTCCAGGTTGAAGCTACCGAGCAAAACGCAACCTTTTGCAGCCGAACGAGGGGCGGCAAGGACCCGTCCAGGTCACAGCGGCCGACCTCTGGACATCCACGCGGGTCCCGGATCACCTCCAAACACTCGTGGTCGTTCTCAAGTCGACACGCCCGGCAGCCATGAAGGACGGATCGGGTTAGATCAGGAGCCGAACGGGGTCAGAGGAGCACCGGGGGGGGGGGGGGCCAGGAGAAAGGTAGGACGTCCAGAGATGTCAAAGACGTCGGCGGAACTCACGTCCAGAAGCGGGCGGACCGAGGATCCGAAGACGCAGAGAGAAAACAACACGTCGTGCAACACGGACAGAACAACTGAAGAGCAGGCATGGCACCCAGACCCAGACCCAGACCCAGACCCAGACCCAGATCCAGATCCAGGCCCAGGCCTAGATCCAGACCCAGGCCCAGACCCAGATCCAGACCCAGGCCCAGACCCAGACCCAGATCCAGATCCAGACCCAGACCCAGACCCAGATCCAGATCCAGGCCCAGGCCCAGACCCAGATCCAGATCCAGACCCAGGCCTAGATCCAGACCCAGGCCCAGACCCAGATCCAGACCCAGGCCCAGGCCCAGACCCAAAGCACAGGCAGTGAGCACATGGAGAAGCAGCTCCATGGAGGCATCAGCAGCTGCAGACAGCGGGGGTGGGGGGGGCAGGGGGGGCACGGGGGGGCGAGGGTGGTGAGTGGGGGGGCGCAGGCAAGGCGGGGGAAGCTGGTGCAGTGAGCAGAGCGGAGCGGGGGGGAGGCGAGCGGTTATACCTGGGAGGAAACCACTTCCGTGTAGCTGCTTAGAGTGTCCTCAGAGAACTTAGCAAGCTGGGGCAAGAGAAGAGGAGTTAAAACCCAGAGGGAGGCTCTGCCTGCTCTGCTCCTCTGTGTGTGTGTGAGTGTGTGTGTGTGTGTGTGTGTGTGTGTGTGCGAGAGAGTGAGCGAGCGTCTTCCTCACCAGGCCAGCTGGAGATGCGCGGCTGAACTCTGCGAGAACCCGGGCCTCTCCGAAGGCATTGACCAGCACCCACATGACGGGGAAGAGCAGGGGCAGGATGGGCAGGACCCCCATGACCTGCACACACAGGGGTAGGTTTCATCTGCGTCACACGGACCACACACACACACTCTGCCACGGGGCGGCGGCCCGAGCCAATGCTCGAGGTGGTCGGAGCGCTCGGGCTCCTCCGCCGCCCCCGGAGGGAAGCCGAGGGACGCCGGCTCCTCCACAACCACCTCAGAAGAATCTGGTCTCACTTTACCTGAAGCTGGAAAAAGTTGTAGCAGGAGGGGGTGAGGCTGGGCGCGTCGCAGAAGTAGCGCACGGTGTTGACGAGCAGGAACGCCACCTAGAGGCGATGAGGAGAAACCGCGGCGTCAGCGTCAACCGCGGCTTCTCCTCACCGATCTTCTCGTCGGAGCTCATTATTAGAGGCAGAGGAGCACCAATGAACATCTAACGCCGGTCCCGTCCAGAACATGCAAACACAAACAAAGGTCCAGACCGCGGCCCTCACCAGCACCACGGGACACACCAGCTTGGTGATGACCGACTGCACCGTGAACCTCTCGTTGTCCAGCACTGTGATGGGTCGAGACCGCGCCAGCTCCAAGCTGTTCCTGTTAGACGAGAAGAAAGCATCTTTGGCAGATACTTTGAACGCCCGCACTGGAGCACAGCTGACGGGCTCCTCCCCCTACATGGTAAGGTGGAGACCAGGGTGGAGATGAACCCAAGGTGACCTGGATCCAAACCACTGGTCATCAGAGGGTAGGAGTGGAGCCACCACTCTGACTGACCCTCATCACCTTCACCACTGTCAGACGACCCCTTCTTCCAGCGGTCTAACATCTGGAGAAGGAGCTGCTGTGACCAGGAAGAGCCAGGAAGGACCAGGCAGAACCTCTCCCTGGTCCTTCCTGGCTCCAGGTCCCAGCAAAAACTTTCTGGCATGTCCTTGCAGTGAGGGGTGGAGCAGGGAGACCGCAGGCTCAGGAGATCAGGGGTCAGACAGGAGGAATGAAACCCGGCGTCGTGATCACCCGACCTCGACTCCACAGATTCCTCCTCCTCTTCCTCCTCCTCCGCTGCAAATGTGGGTCACAGAGTCCGTCTGGCGCTCTGCCGTATTTAGACCGGCCCTGGGAACCGCCAGCGTTCCCGACCCCGCCGACCCCAGCGGCAGACAGATTAGCGTCCTGGACCCGAGCCACCGAGCCACCGAGCCGCCGAGCCGCCGCGGACCGGCAGGAAAACAGCGGATGCTTCTGCAGAGCCGGAGATGTTCAAGGCCCTCCACGGCCACGGCAGCGGGGTGGAGACCGCGGCGTCTACGTGAAGCGCTGAGCCTACCTGACCGAGTCCAGGACCGGGGTTCGGACCACCCTGAAGAGCCGGTGCTGCTGGGGGCTCTGGGGGCCCCTTTTCTCGTTGGCCCTCGGGGAGGAGGTGGGGGAGAACGGGGGGAACAAATCTCCGGGCTCCAAAACGATGTGCTCATCATCCTGAAGATGGAAACACACCGGGACATTTAGGACACACCAGGTAAAGAGCTGAAGATGGAAGTCCACACGCAGCTCGAGGTGACCGCCCATCGGCACGGTAGGCCGGGTCACGGGCTCGGAGGCGCTCTCAGAGTGTGTGTGTGGGTGTGTGTGTGTGTGTGTGTGTGTGTGTGTGTGTGTGTGTGTGTGATGTTTGCTCTCAGCCTTCCTCCCTGTCACGGCGTCAGATCGAGCGGGAGCTCAACGCCAATCCTCCGCAGACCCACCTTGATTCCCCTGAGGGACACGAAGGCCTCCTGGCCGGGTCTCAGAGCGATGACGTCCCCTTCCACCAGCAGGCTGACGGGCAGGTTCACCAGCTGGGAGTCACGGTACGTCCAGTGGAGCGACCACGACGGCGAGGACGGGGTGTACAGGTCGGGGTAGAGAGCGGACGACCACTGCACGTCCCCCGCCCACCCCGACAGGTAGTCTGAAAGCACAGGACAGGACCTTCAGACCTCCGCGCCCCTACAGCCGTCCAGTCCTGAGTCACTTCTACGCCCATTCGAACCATCGCCGATGCCCACGGGAGGCCTGGACCGTGCAGCTCACTTCCTGCCGTCATCTAACGCCACGCATAGGAAACATTCACCGACGCAAACGTCTGTCGGAGTTCCACTCAGTCGGTTACTGTCCAAACACCGACGCTCAGAGGTGACCACCTGGTCCTAACGGTGTCAGCTGGAGACTCGGACATCTCCGATGTTTGCTGGAGTTGTCAGAAGAAACAGGCTCTAAGTGACCGGAGAAGGTTTCATCTCCCAGGTGAGGTAAGCAGCCGTGAATAGATGGAAGACACAGATCTTCTTTGGACTGAGATGTTCTTATGTTCTTAGGGGTTTGGGTCCCTGGGAGACACATCCTCGTCTACGCCGTGTCCCGCCAGGATCGGTGCTACCGGGTCTACACGGACACTCACCGTTGAGCTGAGTGATGATGCTCCGGAGGCGGCGGACCATCTCGCTCCTCTTCAGCTTCTCCTGACGTCCCACCAGCATCAGGTTCAGCAGGAAGAGCAGAAGGAGAGCCGTGGCGTTCACCAGCTCGATCCCGAAGCTGCGGCGGGAACAGGAAGACTGCCGTTACATGGAGGGTTCCTGGAAGGTGGGGGGGGGGGCAGGGGGACCTTCTCAGAGCTTCCCCAAGACTGGTGCTCGGTGGCGTCCACGTTCACTGCGGCTGAAGGGACCTGGGATTTTCCAGCACGTCAGCAAAGACGGACAGCAGAGACCGAGGAGACGCACCCAGAGCTGGGGGGGGGTCGGTGTTTGAACGGCGATCAGGAGATCTTCCAAACACACCATAATCATTGCAAAATACCGCAAGTGAGGGAAAGTGAAGCTGGAAATGAAGAGAAATCAAACATCTCCTTGTAAAGTGTCATCAGACAACTCTGGTGTGAAGAGCTTCTGAACAGATGACCCTGACCTGACCTCCCTTCAGATCAGCAGGAACACCGACAAGAGGTCAGGCGGAGTCAAAGTGGGGTGTGTGTGTGTGTGTGTGTGTGTGTGTGTGTGTGTGTGTTCAGGTCGGTCAGGTGATCGACGATAAGGTCGGGTGATCTTTGGAACGCTCGGGTGATCTTCCAAACACTCCGGATGTGATTTATACTAGCACCCTTCACCATGGGGTTGTAGGCCTTCAAGCAGAGGAGCCTCAAGAAACATCCACCTACCTGCCCTTGGGCTGGCTGCCATGGCAACAGAAGAGTCCCAGCACCACCAGGAGAGTGAGCGCCGCTCCTGGCCAATGGAGGCAGGAGTGGCGGTTGCCATGGTAAAGGAAGCTGCTGACCCACTGCTCCTGAGGACACATGAGCATCGACGGCATCCGTCAACCCGACCGGACGGACAGCAGCTTCCACGCAAACATCACGGAGAACATAGATCTTCAGAGATCTTCAGAGATCTTCGGCGGCACAGACTAGCTTCAGAGAGGAGATATGGCTGGACAGTAACACACAGGGCAGAGGTGAGACAAAGTGAAGGAGCACTAGGACACAACGGAGACGATGAAGCCGCACACGAGAGCAGTGACCCACACCAGGAGGTGGACCTGGTGGACCAGAAAGCTGAAGCCCTGAGCGGACGTCGCTGCTCCGTCTCCAACCTGTGCAGAGGCCCGGCGGCGAGCTCCTCTCTGGTGCTGCTCCAGCAGGCCGCTCAGCTGGTCCCGCAGCCTCCCCAGGGCCTGGCCCGTGGACAGGCCCAGAGACACGCCGTCACCCTCCTGCAGCACAGCAGAACATCACACGGGGTTAGCGCCGCCGGGGGACGCCGTGGCGACCGTCACACATCTTCGTCAGGAGGCTGCTTCTGGCTCGAGGCGAGTCTGCTCCGTGGTCCAGGAGCACGGCTAGGACTCCCACCGGACCTCTCTGGTTCCCGCAGTGGAGGTCCGATCGTTTCCTCTGCCCACGTATCGGACACCAACACTCACTGCTCGAGAACATAGCACCTACTCCGTCAAATCAAAGCTCGCTGGTCTGCTGCAGATACATCTGGAGATGTGAGGTGCAGTTAGCAGCTCCACCAGCAGATGGCAGACCTACCTGCTCTGGAGGCCTGGTTGCCAGACCTTGCATAGGCACCTGTTTCAATGAGACCTGTTGAGAAGATGGGTGTTTGTGGTTCATACTGGGTGTTATCTTCAGAGATGTTCCCACTGAGGACCAGAAGCCCACAGAACAGCGGAGATACCTCAGGAGTGACATGACTCTCCCTCCTGCTGGATCTGCGGCTGCTCAGGAGATAACATCTCACCCGTCCCAGGGATCGGGTTTCAGGGTTCCTTCTCAGAAGAAGGGGGGAACGATCAGACAGAGCCGCCTCCGGAGAAGTTGACAGTTTTCTTCTGCCTTTGTGAACGTGCGTGAACAACCGTCATGCGGCGCTGCCTGGAGGTCAAAGGTCAGGGCTTCTGAGCGCTGCCGCTCAGCTCGGTCCCATAAGCTCGCTCACGTCCTCTGCTCCTCCAAAGTATAGGCTGGAGACGGAGAAACCCACACATTTCTCACCCCTGCATGCTGAGCGAAGTCCTCCTGAAGCTGTCAGATGATTTGCCCCACTGTAATGTTGCAACTTCTCCAGGAAGACCCAGGGAGAGAAACACTCAGAGCTGAAAACTCTGTTTGGGTCTGCTGGATCCACAGCAGAGGACTTCCATCAACAGGAGGGACAGTAACAGGTCAAATCAGTTTCTCGCAGCGACGTCATCGACCAACTTCTCATGCTAAAGGATGGACGAAAGAGAAGATCTAAAAGCCCAAAGGATGGACGAAGGAGAAGATCTGGTGTTTTTCAAAAGACCGTCTGTCCCGACGTGGTTCATTGACTTTTATTTCTAAAGTCCAGAAGAGCCACGAGAAAAAATGCTTTCACTTCCATTCAGAGTCTGGGCTGAACAGGATGTGAGCAGAAGGATTCTCAGATCTTCTCGCTCTCTGGACTCGCCTCCCTGGAGACCGAAGCTGGATGTTTGTGAGCCAGGCTTTCACGGAAGGCATTGGAGGCCCCGCCTCTGACTCCGTGCCCCGTCCAATCACGTGGGCCCACGGCGCCGGCGACAGGATGGCGGCCCAGGAGCGGCGTGTGTGTGTGTGTGTGTGTGTGCCACCACGTGACATCCAAACACACAGCGGGCTGGGTTTCCAGGCCATAAACATCTGCCCCGCTCCCAGAGGAGCCGGCCTCCGACCCCTGGAGAGGCAGACCGGCAGCAGCCTGGGAAGGAGGCTGCAGACGGAGACCTGCAGACCTTTGCATCTCCGCTCCCGGCCTCCAACCACCCGCCCGCTATCTTCACGTCCGAGCCTCGCCGAGGACACCGTGTTCTCCGACGAGCGACGGCCAAACTCACTCTGCTCCTCTTCCTCGGGCGGAGCCCCTCTCCCATCCTCAGCACCATGACGACTGTGGCTGCCACCCGGTCCTCGCTCAGGAGGGACTGGCGCTGCTGCAAAGCCTCGCCCTAAACCCCCCGACCCCCCCGACCCCCCGCCTCCCAGCCCGGCAGCAGCCGCGCTGCCAGCTGGACTCCACGCAGCCGGTCCAGACCTGCCTCGCTCTGCCCGACACACACACACACACACACACACACACACACACACACACACACACACACACACACACACACACACGTCTGGGAATGTGCCGCCTGAAGAAGCACACATCTGCGACCCACGCTGCGGTCCTCCTGTCCTGCAGTCTGTCCACTCTCAGTAAGATATTAGAAACAGAAACTGCTGCAGCACTGCTGTCTGTGGACATCTCCCAGCCAGTGTGTGTGTGTGTGTGTGTGTGTGTGTGTGTGTGTGTGTGTGTGTGTGTGTGTGTGTGAGGGAGAGTGAGAGATAGAGCGAAAGCCACTTCTCTCACTACACCACGCAAAGGCTGACAGTTGGTGCTCAAACACAGGTTATGTGTGTGTGTGTGTGTGTGTGTGTGTGTGTGTGTGTGTGTGTGTGTGTGTGTGTGTGTGTGTGTGTGTGTGTGTGTGTCCTCTGGAAGTCCTGTCTCATGGGCCGTGAGTCATTCACCTCTTCACCTCTGCCTCCGAGGACTTTCAAATCCACTGATGTTCCCGATCCTTCCAGAGACACTCTTCACCAAACGTCGCCTCCAGATCCTTCCGTCTTTTTCCCGTCTCTGTGCTTCCACTTCAAAGTTAGCCTCGTCCCCCCAATGCTATGCTAACATGTTCTCCACAGAAAGGACGGCCCGTACGTGCACAGGAGTGTGTGATGGCAAACGCCGGAACACAAGCGAGCGGCGGGCCGTCCCATCCAAGACCCCGTCTCTGATTTATCTACTGAGATCCAGCTCATTAAGACGGGCCGGGGCGTCGACGCCATGTCTGAGCCGACACACGGTTCCCATGGCGATCACGTGAAGGCCACGTGTACGGGACCGTGTGTGGCCCGTGAGCTGCTTCCTGGCAGTGTCACGCCGTGGACTTTGGATTGCGCAAGCAGTCTAAGTCGCCCGGTGGAGGCCAGGGTCTGAGCCGGGGGCCGAAGCGGGGGGCCGGGGCCGGGGGCCGGGGCCGGGGGCCGGGGTCAGGGCCCGGGGCCCGGGGGCAAAGGTTTGGGTTGTACACTCACCCTGGACTGCGAGGAGTTAATGGTTATGTAAGGTAGGAGCACTCAGGTGGGGATGAGGAGGCAGCAGGGGAAAAACAAGGCTCTTGAGCAACAGATCGGCCATGTTTCCATTTCTACCAACGGTGTGTTTACTTTCTGACAGCTCCCCTTTTGTCTCACACACACACACACACACACACACACACACACACACACACACACACACACACACACACACACACAAACACACATACAAACACTTATGTTTAACCAGAAAGGGTTGACCTTTTCACCTTTCAGATGGTGGAAAGAACGCTCAGGCCTAGACTGTCCAGAAGACCGTAAACTAGAGCAATAAACACCTGATGTGAGGATGACCACACACTCCATCCATCTGCCCGTGGGATCCCACCAAGCAGCACCAGAGACGGGGATGTGTCCTCACAGAGGACCCGGGTCGCTCTCCACCTGCTCCAGGGTGGTTTATTGACTCCGCTGCTGGTTAAAAATTTGCGCCAAAGCTTTTACTCAGGTGACTTTCCACCACATTCATCCAGCAGCTCCAGGACATCGGCTGCTCCTCTGCACCGCTTAGATCCCCACCATAGTGTTCCAATATCCTGGCCGACACCGTAGGCCAATGTAACCATGGGCCAATGTGAACGTGTAGCTCAGTGGTAGAGCTCCTGCTTCATATGGATGAGGTCCTGGGTTCAATCCCTGGCATCTCCACTGCAAGTTGCTTTGGATAAAAGCATCTGACAAATGACTGTATTCTGCCTGAACATCTGGGCTGTGCAGAAGCTTGTGATGTTCCATCAGCGCTGTAAACAACCCCTCCCCCTGAGGCATTTTTGCCGTCGACCAGACAAACTCACCTGCTTCTTATCCTGCGGCTCCATGGCAACCACAGCCACTCCGCATGCTCTGTTCCCGGAGCAGTCCGCAGAGCCGCTCTGCCGGGTCCGGGCGCCGAGCCGGAGGAAGGCGGAGAAGGCAGGCGGCGCAGCCTCGGTCCTCCACCCGGCGACGCTTCCTGTGCCAGCGTGACGGGGGCCGGCCTACACCTGCAGGGGTCGGGACAGGGATGGACGTCAAGATCATTCTAGGCTCGCCGGAGTCCTCCCTGCAGCCGCCAGGGACGGATGTGACGCACATCATCTCATCGTCGCAGACGTTGAGACATCCTGTGGTATTGGACACACAACCCACCAGAGAACCAACCGCCTGCCTTTTATTCAAGCGTGCGCCTTTCGCTTCCACTGGGAAAAAAACCCCAAAGTACCAGCAACAAATGATCTTCATCCGACAGGAGGTCTTCCAAAAGGAACCTAGGTTTGGTCCGTGCCTTAACTCCCGTTATCATCCCTTCCAAACCTGGGATCCACGATTCACTCAGACTTCAAGCAAACGTGTCGAGAAGAAGGAAGCTGATGAGATCCTGGCTTACGGAAGTTATAAACAGGTGATAACGCTTCACTACTCCTTTTGATGTCATGTTCTTTTCAAAGTCTGTGTCTAAATTCTGAAAGGAATCTGTTTTTCTACGTCCCTAAAGTGCAAGGGGTCCTAACTCAAGGCCTGATGGGGACGGACACTTTTATTCCCATCTCTCTCGACGTGAAGACTGGTCCTGTTAAATGCAAATAATGATAATGATGATCACACCAAAATGAATGGTGCCGTTGTACGTCAAAGGAGCCCACGACCCCAAATACAGCCTCCAGGAGGGTCGAGGGCGCCGGTTCCTCCGTCCGACCGACAGATCGAGCCCCGTCGCGAAGGTCCCGAGAAGTTTGGAACCGCCAAGTTCTTTTTGTGTGTTTCCGCTGAGACGTTCTCCCGGAGGCCCGGCTCCCGGTCACACCAGCTCCAGCAGTCAACGGGCCTCGGATCTCCTGACGCCGGCTCTGACCACATAAGCAACTTCCTCTGGCACAAAGACCCCCGCCCTCCCGAAGCCCCGAGTCAGCGGTCTGCATTGGCAGAGCGTTGTTGTCCCGCTCAGCCAAACACCAGACAGCTCACAGCTCACCCTCCACCCTGCAGGTGCAGAGGAGACCTGTGGACAAGGAGCTCAGGTCCTGACCAGGGTCCTGCTTCAAGCATCTTCACCCCAACTCTCTGCTCATCCTCCTCCTCAGCAGAACCTCTTCCACTGAACGTCATCGAACTGACGGGTCGACCAAAACTCAACCCAACAACAAGAACCACTGCTATAACAGAATTACTACTAGTGAAATATACTCTATAAAAGCAATATTAGAGCAGTGTCTCCTCCTTCTGCTCCTTCAGCCTGAGGACCATCTCACCCTGGTGCAACCCTGGAGTTCCTCTGTTTTAATCCCTGACTGTTGTTGCCTCTAGGTATTCTTACTGTTTAATGTCTTTTGAAAGCTGTCCTCTGCCCTGTCCTCATTTGTAAGTCGCTTTGGATGAAAGCGTCTGCCAAATGATTGTAATGTAATGTAATGTAAATGTAATGTAAATGCTGCCACACCCCGATTTCCCCGATGGGGATCAATAAAGTATGATCTTATGTTATCTGTGTTATCCTATCTAATAATGGTGTTGGTGTTCTAAGGTCATCTGAGTGGTGCTGCTCCTGGAGAAGACAAGACAAGACAAGACAAGAAGAGCTCCGGGAGACGCCGACACCGGTGACCAGCCCGGGGACCTGCGTTTCCACCGGGTGAACTGGGAACTCTCCCCGCAAGGGATCACGTCGGCTCCGCCGGGGATGGACCCGGTACCGGGAGTGGACCCGGTACCGGAAGTGGACCCGTTGCCGGGACCGGCACCGGCACACGGGGGAGGGGAGCCGACGGTGCCGGCGTGTATCCGGACCGGTCGGTGCTTCCGCCCGGGAACAGGCAGCTTAGCTTGACATCCCCGTCCCTCGTAGCAGCCGGATGCTAGCAGCCCGCCCTCCGCCCTCCGCCGTCCGTCCCCCGGTTCTCTACCGAATCTGCCTCCGGACCACAGAGCCTCCGAACCGTTCCACTCACCTTCTCTCTCTCGGAGGGCGCCATTAAAACCGGGTCGATCGTTCTTTCCCTCCCTCGCTCGAAGAACAGCTCGGTGACTCTACTCTACCGCGGCGGCCATGTTGGGCTGGGGGCGGGGCTCTGTATCGCGGACCGGCCGATAGTGAGTCGTGATTGGACAAGCACAGGGCCAGGTCTCCTGTGATTGGCTGGGGGTGAAGGCGCGACGTCCAGCGCTGGGAGTCAACATCCTGTCAAGAGTGTGTCAGGTTGTAGTCCAAACATTGGCCTCGGCCAAAGATGGCGGCCTCACCTGTGTGAAGGTGTGTCTGAGGCTCAGCGGCGGCTCAGGGAGGGAGGCAGGGATTCGCTTCCAGCGCACGGCTTTTGTATTCAATGTTTTTCATTTGTTCCCAAGTTGATGTAATTCCCGGCCTATTCATTTGTTTCACCCTGGATGGGTCTACAGAGGTTCTCAGTCACCCAGGTCAAGGTTCATCCATTTCAAACGTTATCGTGGCAACTCAATTTCTTCTCGTGTCGCTGTTCCTCCTCTTTCCTGAGAGGCTTCCTCAGCTCCGATGGACTGTGGAGTGTCAGCTATACAACCGGTCGGTTGGGCGTCGGTCTAAGTTGAGATGGCTTGCTATGTTCATGAGAGTTGGTTTGCACAAACTAGGTTGACTAGGTTTTTTGTTAGTGTGGGTGTGGTTAGGGGTAACAAAGGTTACCACTTCTGAGGACGTACAACAGCTAGCTGTGCATTGTGTGAGTGTAACTGCTGGTTGCGACTTATTTGGTCAGGATCAGTTGGAACATTGCGATTTATCAGCTGTTGTCTGGAATCTATAACACAGTTTTTAAAGACAGCAGCCTTCCGTGCTGCGTAACAGTGATAATACAGTGACTGAGATAACGCACTTGAATTTGGGTTCAGAACATCAACGCACTATCACATATTGACCAGTTGAGTAGCTGAGACATGAGCACAGCACACTCCTCTCTTTACTGTTGTCATATTCACAGTCTGGAAATCTTCCCTGCACAACTGCCGTCTGCAGTGAAGCTGTTCTACGCTCACAGGAACAATATTTTGTCAGAGAATGTAAAGTCAGCGGCAGATTTCAGAGACGACAAATAAAGAGGTTCTCTATCCTGATAGACAGACTCGCTTTCAGAAAAAGTGCCGGGTAAATCATACAGCCGCTTCAATCCAACACTGCTCAGAGCCCCTGACCTTTGACCCCCTCAGGCAGCGCCGCATTATCACACGGTCCCAGGAACACTCTGGAAAACTGTGCTCGGCACGCTCCGAAACACAGTGGACCTGCAGTCTCCGGACCCGCGTGGCCGTCCAAGATGGCCCGGCCAGTCCATAGCACCCCTGGGTAGAGCCACTACGGATGAGCGCACCGTCTCCGCTGGTCCAGAGCATCCATGAGGTTCACCAGAGAGGGCTGTGGGTGATCCACCTCGGTCCAAAAACATCTGTCGCCTCTCCTTCCCAGCTTCCATTCTTCTTGCATTTGACCCATATTTACAATTCTCAATCCTAACTGCTGATATCCTGCACTTCAGAAAGAGGTGTTGAAATAATGTGCACGCTTATTCTCTAGTACTACACCATCAGCGGCTGTCCTGTGCTGCCCTCTGTCGGGTTCCAACGCAACACCATTATTCAAGAATTCCAGGATTTTAATTAGCATTCCACTCTGAGAGAGTGGAACTAAATTAATGTCCTGAGGCCCGGAGACAGCCCGCAGCAGCGATACAGATATGAGATGTGCACAGTAGACCGATAACAAAGATAGATAAATAAAAGAAGAATGCAACAAAAACTCTTTGAACAATACCCAGGGAATGATACAAAGTGAGTATAGCGGATGAAGGTGCTTTGCACACACAAGTCAGGTATATCGGGTGATGTGCTAAGTTTGGATTGTGCAAAATTGCACGAGGGAAAATAGTCTGTGGCTGTGCTGAGCAGTCTCACTGCCGGGGGAAGAAGCTGCTCCTCGGACCGCTGGTCCTGCTCCGGATGCTCCGGATGCCCTGTAGCCCCTTGCGGAGAGGAGGACAGAAGCGCGCCGGGTGGGTGGGCTCCTTCGTGATGTGTCCAGCCCTGCTTCAGCGTCCAGCGGTGAAGTAAAGATGTCCTTGATGCTGTGAAAGCTGCTCCCAAAAATCTTCTGTGCAGCTTTAACCACTCTGTGGAGGTCCTTCTCCGATGCAGAGTAGCTGCTGTGCCACACAGTGATGTTTCATAGCCTGCTTGCTTTCTGGGTTTAACAGTGAATTTGACATGAGAGAGCTGCAAAAAGTTGTGTCTACAAGAGAGGTAATGTTCCTAGGTCTTTTTTTCTGTGAAAAACTTAAAAAGGGCTATTTGGTTGTTATTATTTATGTCATTAATAATGTTATCATTTATTTTCTGATTTTTTTTCCTGTCAAGATCCCAGAAAGGTTTAATTTTTGGTTATGAATGGCTTTCTGGAAAACAATAAATATTTATGTTTAGACACCTCTGCGATCGTCACACTTTTTGTTACAAACCTGCCCGGCCTCCTGTCAGAGAAGGGAAAAGTTATTAGGAGTTATTATCTTTGCAGGAAAAAGTTTGGGCAGCCCTGGTTTACATCTTCTGTTTGTTCATACTTTAACGTCAATAAAGATAAAAAAAAAACAGAGCCTCTCGTCTTACACGTGATTCCATTCCACCAATCGCAAGATGCACTCCCCCCCTCCGTCACAGGCCAGGAGCTGGCCTTTGCTCGGTCACGTGACTCAATTCTACCAATCACATGTTAGGCTCTCGCAGCACCCGGAAGCAGCCCGGAGGGAGCCCGGAAGTCCCGTGTTGTCCGCCGTTGTTTCCGGAGCCGCCGCGCCTGTCCTTTTCCTCTCCGGCCGCGGCAGACGGACCGGATAGACCGACAGAATCCCAAGAACCGGGGGCCGCTCCATGGCGAGTCCCGTCCCGGAGGTGTCGGAGCTGGTGGCGGAGGCGCAGCGGCTGTTCGGCCGGCTGTTTGGCGGGGCGGCTGCGGTGGCGGTTTGCGCGCCCGGGAGGGTCAACCTGATCGGGGAACACACCGACTACAACCAGGGATTCGTCCTGCCCATGGTAACCCGACACGGCGCGTGGAAAATCCACGGTCACAGCCGCCGAGTGACGTGTTCCGTCACGCCGCTTGTCCCGACTGGACCCGCACAATGTCGCCCTCTAGTGGTGTAGACGGAGACATTCCTCGTGGGCCGGCAGAGGATAATTCAATATTATAATAAATTATGATAATGGCCCCTTTGCCCCTGTCACTATATTTAACCGTTCAGGAAAACTATTAAACAAGTATTGATCGATCGCACAATCACAGGAGACATATTCAAGATTGTGTCCCATCTTATTCTGGTGACCTAGTTTGGACGTTCCTCCACCCTTCCCAGAGGGTCTTCACTTCTAGCAGAAGCTCACCGACCGCCCAGGGGTGTTCACACGTTCACCCCTCGAGTACGCTCTTAAAGAGGTGAACCGTCAAAAATATAAGGTGTGGAGTGCAAAGTCTGCCTCGGTAATACACCGCTGATCATCTCCATCCTGGCGCGTCGCTCCCTGCTGCGGCACAGCTTTCAGGTCGGCCGGCTTTGTTATATTATTGATATGCTCGATATCGATATGCTCTCCATCATGTCCAGCTTCTCCGCTAGGGAGAAACTCACCAACCTGCTCATGAACTTAACAAACCCCATTCAACTTGGACTTAAAGTAATCAGGCAACATTTGAACTTGGAAAAATCACTGGTGGAATGCATTTCCAGGTGTATTTTCTGTGTGTGTGTGTCAGGCTTTGCCCCTGGTGACGGTGGTGGTGGGCAGCGAGGCGCCTGGACATGAGATTAGCGTCGTAACGACGTCCCAGGATGCGGACGAGCCGCGCAGGGTGGACCTGGAGCTGCAGACGAAGGAGGGGCTGGCCCCGGGGGCCCCCGGCTGGGCCAACTACGTGAAGGGGGTCCTTCATCACTACAGAGGTACAGTTGGAAGCGTCTGTTCACGGCTGCATGGATGACCTGCCTGGCCGAGCCAGGATGGGTCTTCATCAGGACCATTTTTATCTTCAGGACCCTCACTTTATTTTAGAGGTGTTTCCTCTCCAAAATAAAAGCTACATCTTCGTTGGCAGCCAGAAGAACTGCGATATGTTTTACCCTTTCAAAGAATATTATGTCACTTCAATTTCACAGAGGAAAAAAAAATGAAAATTGCATGAAAACACATTATAGCCACCCTGTTAGTTTTATCTTTGAAATACCGTTTTCAATCAGTCACCAATTTGGTCCTCGCAGAGTGCCGGTGATCTGTCGTGACTTTTCATGTCGTCCTCCACATGTTGTCATTGACCATGCTGAAGAAGTAAAGTCCTCCCCCTCGGGTCTGTCCTCAGCCCCCCCTGTTCCAGGCTTCAGGGCGGTCATAGCCAGCAGCGTTCCCCTGGGAGGAGGCCTCTCCAGCTCCGCCTCCCTGGAAGTGGCCTTCTACACATTCCTGCAGCAGCTCCGTCCAGGTCAGCCCGCCCTCGGCGGACACGCCGTCGAACATTCGCTCCGAGGCCAAGGATACAAGGAGGTTTGAGGGCAGTGATGCTCAGAACCGTCACCCTGCAGATCCGTCTTCATGCGTCCACAGAAGCTAAATGGCGTCTAGCGGCAGAGTCTGCCCTCTGTTGGAGGGACGTGAGCGAGGGATGATTTAGGTCGAGCTTTTAGAAGGTCTGATTATCTACTAGCTTACTGGAGACAGAATCATCTAGTTCTTCTGGACGTTCTCTCCGCTGTCCTTCACTCAGGCCACGGCCGTTCTTCGGTCTGCCGGTGGTCACCCGGCTCCTCGAGGCCGTCAAAGCCAATGAGCCTCCGTCTTTGTGTGTGTCCTCCACCAGATGATGGAGACCGGGTGGCCAAAGCCCTGGCCTGCCAGCGGGCCGAGCACAGCCACGCCGGGGTCCCCTGCGGCGTCATGGACCAGTTTGTGTCCGTCCTGGGGAGGGAGGGCCACGCCCTGCTCATCGACTGCAGGTAGCGCGGGCGTGGAGATGCTAAGGAGGTGCGGTGTCCGTCACCCGCGGGTCCTCGGCCGGACGCGGCCCGGCGGCTTCCACGACGGTCCTAAGTAGAAGATCCCACGCCCCGCGGAATCCCAGACGCAGAGCGGCCGATGGACATGAGCGCCCACCTGCTGCCGATGCGGCCCCTGTCCGACAACTTCTGCTCTCCTACACGAATCAATGCACTGATGATAAACCCGGCTGGGGGCGCTGCTCTTCTTCTTCTTCTTCTTCTTCTTCTTCTTCTTCTTCTTCTTCTTCTTCTTCTTCTTCTTCTTCTTCTTCTTCTTCTTCTACTTCTTCTTCTTCTCCTCCTCAGAGACAGTCAGCCTGTGCTTTCCCATCTCTGTCGACCCCAGGTCCCTGGAAGCCCTCCCCCTCCCCCTGTCCGACCCGGACCTGCTCATCCTCATCACCAACTCCAACGTGAGGCACTCTCTGGCCAGCTCCGAGTACTCCAGCAGGCGGCAGCAGTGTGAGGAGGCCGCCCGCGTCCTGCAGAAGGCCAGCCTGAGAGACTGCACCTTGAAGGACCTGGACGGTGGGAAACACAGATTTTATAGTTTATCTTCTTGCCTCTGAGCCTGGAAGCATCTTCCCGCTCTTCCACCACCTTGTATCCGTCACGAGCCTCCCGCCTTTTCCTCGGGGACGGCGGCTTCAGCTCTTCTAAAAGTTCTGGACCTCTGGTCTGAGAAGCTCCGGTCCTGGCACCGGCTCTGGGTGTAAAGGTGGTGTCTGAGGATCCTCGTGAGGATCCTGGGCGGGGAGGCTCGGCGGTGTGCCGGGAGCCCTCTGCGCTTCCACGGCAACCACAGGGAACTCTGCGGGGAACAGTCCCGCCACCCAGGAGAGGTGGTTGCCGGAGTCGTCGTCGTGGGACACACACTTAGGGAGACCATGCGAGAACGTGAGCGAACACCAGGCAGAAGAGCGACGATGGGCTCCACAGCTCTGTCCTGAGGTCTTCAGCCGCGGGCCTCAAATCACAGGACCACTCCTGACGGTGACCTGGACACGGCTTGGACCTGGTGACCTGGCAGCGGGTGGAGGAGGACCCTCTGCTGGGCTCCAGGGAGATGGAGTCCACATTCAGAGGAGGGTCAGGACAAACGTGTGTGATCAGAAACCTTCTCCACACTTGTCTCAGGCTTAGGGACATATTATGCGTAGCATCAGGCACCGCAAGCCAGGCCATTCCTTAGAACCTGGGCCGATGCTCCTCAGGATGTTCTTGGCCACCTGAGGAGAACACCAGCAGCCTCCCAGAGAAGCAGTCCCTCCTAACAGGAACCTGGAGGCCGGGGCCGCGAGCACCACCCTGACCTCTCATACCGAACAAGAAACAACAAAATATGAATGTATCGGCGGCGGTCTGACCTTATTCGGACCATGTCTTCTTCTCAGGGGCGAGGGAGCTCCTGGATGACGTCGCCTATCGGAGAGCTCGTCACGTGATCGAGGAGATCGACAGGACCGTCCGGGCCGCCGAAGCCCTGAAGAAAGGGGCCTACAAAGAGTTTGGGCGGCTGATGACGGAGAGCCACCGCTCACTCAGGTAGCTTCTTCAAGAAGCTTCACACAATGTCCTCACAGCAGATGGTGGAGCTGTGTGTGTGTGTGTGTGTGTGTGTGTGTGTGTGTGTGTGTGTGTGTGTGTGTGTGTGTGTGTGCGCGTGTGCGTGTGTGTGTGAGCAGAGATCTGTACGAGGTGAGCTGCGAGGAGCTGGATGAGCTGGTGTCTGCTGCCATGGAGGTGGAGGGCGTGTTTGGCAGCAGGATGACGGGCGGGGGGTTCGGAGGCTGCACCGTGACCTTGGTGGAGTCCACCGCCGTGGAGAGGACCATTCACCACATCCAGGTGAGCGCCCTCGTCCAGGAGCTCCTCAGGGAGACAGCGGTCTAAGCAGCGTGTTCGTCCCAAAGCGGGAGGAGAATCCAGGGTCGTGCTCCTGCAGATGCCTCCTCACCCCCAGCAGAGAGCATGGCAGCTCCTCGGGAGCCGCCGCTCCTCGCCAATACCTCGTATACTTAACTGCCGATGTTGTCGGCGGCCCGTTCTCCTCGAGGTGTCGGACCGAGAACCCCTTCCTGTCAGAGAGCCTCCACCTGAAGGACACTTTAGGTGAAATACCTCCGGCGGGTCTGGTCAGGAGCGGCCATCAGCCGTCCTCCGGAGGCGTCGGCGTGGAGCCGAAGGCCTGGAGCTGGCGGCGACTCGCCCGTCAGACAGCGAGCCTCCCGCCCGGCAGGCACACACTCGGCCCTTTGTCCCAAGCCAGGCAGAAACACCGGATATTTGATATCTGGAGAGTAAAGCCCGTGGCGAGGCTCGGTAGAACCTCCGAGAGCTCCGGCAGCCTCCCAGAGGCTCCCAGAGGCTCTGCAGCCTCACAGGTCCTTCACAGGGGCAGAAAAACACTTTGTGTCCCTTTAAGGGGGCATTTCAGGCAGATGCCCCCCCCCCCCCTCCACCCCCAGCCATCACCGTGTCTTGCTCAGGCAGCTCCAGTGTGTGTGTGTGTGTGTGTGTGTGTGTGTGTGTGTGTGTGTGTGTGAGAGTCAGACCAGGGGGGGTCTGAGCTGAGAATAAAAGACAGAGCCAGTGTCCAGTGATTAGCATGCCGGTCTGCTCGCGGCGCTCCTGCATGAGACACGGCGGTGGCGTTGAAGGCCTCACATCTCAGAATCAGAGGAGGAGCAGAGCCATGGCCGCGGGACGCTCCACAAAGGTGGAGCTCTGGAAGCACAGCGGGCACGTGTGTCCCGGGTCCCGGCAAGGCCGTCTCCTGGCTACTGCTCTGGCGTGGTGACCACAGCGAGGAAAACAGAAGCTCTTCCTGCTCCCTCCGCTCGCCGTCCCGACCCGCCCGAAGGAACCTTCCGGATCACGGGGCTCGATCTCCAGGATGCCGAACCTGGACTCTCTGGATGACAACAGCAACAGGAGCTCGCCGCAGGACCCGGTGTCCCTGAACGTGGGCGGGGAGATCTACACCACCACCGTCGACACCCTGACCCGCTGCCGCGACTCCATGCTGGGGGCCATGTTTACGGGCCGGATGCCTCTGCTCAGGGACGCCCACGGACACGTCTTCATCGACCGCGACGGGAAGGTCTTCAGGTACATCCTCAACTACCTGCGCTCCAGCTCCCTGGACCTGCCGGACGGCTTCACGGAGCTGGGCCTGCTGCTGAGGGAGGCCGACTTCTTCCAGATCCACCCTCTTCTGGAGGAGATCCGCCGGTACGAGGCCACCGTGCCTCTGGGCCTTCGAGGAGGACCGCTGGGAGCCATGCTGCTCCTCGACGTCGACTCCAAGGTAGGTTTGGGGCGGCGGCGTCTCGAGTACTTTAGCGGGTGTTCCAGAAAAGTCCCTGGACAGAAAACCCCCTGCTGGTCCACGATGAGATCCCCTCAGAACCCAGCGGGCGTCCAGTCAGCCGCGCGGGATTCCAGCCCTGCACCGGACTCTACGTGGACCCTTTCCCTGCTGACAGACGCCCGTCAGCTTTGGGTTCTGGGGAGAAACGCTGGGTTTGGTCTTAAGAGATAAAGCAGCTCCGTACGAGGCTGGACCTACAGAGGCTCCCGTCGCTCCGACTGAGGAGAGCCAGCTTTAGTAAGGATACCGAACAGGCGGCCCGATGGAAGCCGTCAGACAGGTTCTGTCCGGGACGCCGGGCAAAGCCACGTCCGCTCGCCCCTCGGGCTGCTCTGCAGCTCAGAGCCGGGTCACCGTGGAAACCATCGTATCCAGGCAAACGTTCGACTCGGTCCGTAAATTCATCCGGCGCTAATATTTCAGTGGAGCTGAATCCGAGTGCAGGGCCGGATGGCGGCGGAGAGTTAGCGCCATCCGGTGTCCGGTTCCGTTCTCTCGCTCGCTCGCGGTCCTTGTCATGCAGGAGGTTCTCCGGAGACCCTGACCTTCCAGATGCGTGACTGAGCGGTGAAGTGTAGCGTGTGCGATCCATGTGGCTGTAGAATTTGCAGTGTACTCCACCGACCTGCAGAACGTCTCGGTGTGTTAGTAGACCGTGAGCAGGTTAGCGTGCGCGTTAGTGTTGCGGTTTGAAAACGTGGACCACCTTAGAGAAGGCGTAGTCCTGATTCTGTACCTCCTCGTTCCAGGTGCGCGTCCTCCACTTCAACCTGCGCCACGGCCCCGAAAACTACGAGTTGCGCACCTGCTCGGTGCGAGCCTTCACCGCCGATCTCTTCTGCACCTGGAGAGCCTTCGTAGCCTTGCTCTGCGAGCGCTTCTCCTACAGAAGCTCCCAGGGCCTGAGCGGCCCCCGGCCCTGCGGCCCCCGGCAGTGCAGGCTGAGGCTGGAGTGGGTGCCGAGGCCGGAGGAGCTGCCGCAGGAGCAGTACGACAAGCAGCGCTACAGAGGGCTCGCCGTGTACGACCCCGAGCTCAGGCACCCGGAAGACGCCGCGGGTCCCTGGGAAGTCCCCGACATGCAGACCTTCATGGAGGAGCTGCTGAAGGTGTCTCTGTCCGAGGGCTTCAGGGTGGACCTGGTGAAGCCGGACCCGGCGCAGATCCTGACCTGCACCTCTCTGCGTCTTGTAAAGGGCTGACTTCGGAAGAAGCGCCTCACGTAGTGTCAGCGTCCGACCCGGCGTCTAACAGTGACCGGACCGTAGTCGTCTCCACTACCATGTTCGAGGTGTGATCAGTAGATTTTCCACAAGTGCCTAACCCGTCATACACGTCTTCATCCACCCGCCGGATGTCACTGGCACAAACATCCACGTTAACTCCATGGTATTCACCGCATCCAGAAGCCGTACGCCACGGCTGGCGCAGCACCGCCTCCTCCGACCGGCGCCGGTTCACACCCGCAACCCTTTGAGGGTTTTCCTTCTCCCTGTGATACTGCAGCCGCACCGGCAGATGGCACATCTACGGCACGCTACATCTACGGCCGGACTTTTTCTAACATCACGTCTTCTTCGCCTCAAACGCACAGGAAACAAGTGGACAGGAAAGCATAAGCTCAGCAGTGACGGTCGGTTTTCACAGCGTGGACCGCGGAGGGATTTCTCACCGGATGACGACCCGGGACTCTGGGTAGATACATCTACCACGCTGAGTGTGCGAGCAACTTGCCATCTGAAGGAATCATTGTGAAGACCTTATGACACAAAGGTGCCACGATGGTGGCCGTCAGCCGGCCTTATCTTCCGAATCGTTCGTGAACGAGCGACAAATGAGGGACATTCCCCACGCTGCCGCCTCATGCCAGGGAGTTCAGTGACCTGCTGGACATCTGGTGGATTCTCTGATTCCAAGGGCTTGAGAGAGGACTCCAGCCGGCGCCGTCCCTCCCCATCCGTCAGGCCATGATGAAGAAGCTCCGCAGGAATCTCAACTGACCGTCCAGAAGAAGTTCAGCCGGACGACTTTCACCCCTCCCTGAACACGACCGTCTGCAAGCCTCCAATCAGTTGTACCTCTGAACAGTTCCAGTGTGAGGAACCTGAGGTCTGAGGAACACACCGCAGAGCCTGGCTCACCCCTGAACACCCCAACTGCTCCTGAGAACTTCCACCAGAACTACCAGTGCTTACCCTCAAAACCACCACCGCTTACCTTCTCCACACACCATGATATTTGCAGATGCCACTGATCTGTAGTAAGGCCAGGGAGCAGGTGGAGGAACATCTAGGGAGGTTCAGGTATGACCTGGAAAGTAGAGGAACGAAGGCTAGCAGCAGAACACACACAGGATCTAAGTACGGTTTGATGAGCGAAGCTCTAGAGGAGCAGCGGAAGGCCTGCCGTCTCCATTCTTTTCACAAAGCTGAAATGGTGATCGTTAGCAAAGATCTGCCTGGTGGGGGTTCAGGAGGACAGCTGCACCCGTGCTTTACTTCCACCGGAGGAGTCATTGTGACCGGAGTGTGTTTGCCGGGGGGGCGGGGGGTGCGGGTGGGGGGGGGTTCAGTGCTGCAGGAAGTCTGAAGGAGGAAGAGACGCATGGTGGCCGTCAGACGGCCTTCGTGGCTCTGAGGACGACACGCTGGTGTGGTCTTCAAGCCACACCAGCGGCTTTTCTGTTCCAGATCCACACGCTCTTCATCTGATTTTGTGTGTGTGTGTGTGTGTGTGTGTGTGTGTGTTTCTTCTCCTCCAACAGGAGCGATACAGTGGACGCCCCAGTTTCTACATCACAACCCCCTCGGAGGGAGCCCGGGCTCTCCTCCTGCCCTGACCCGGCCCGTCGGTCTCCACCCTTTGCGACGCCACCTCCTGCATTCCTCCGGGTCTCCAGACCCGCCTCACACATTCACTTGTCTCAGAGAAGATGTGCGTCTGTACCGGGCCGTCTACTGGTTTGGCTCTTTGTGTTCAGTGACAGCAGCAATAAACAGACTAACGCCCGCCTCCGTCTCGGGTCAGTCCCTGCTCGGCCCGACGGGGAGGAGGACGCCGGGAAGTAAAGGTTATTATTATTATTATTATTATTATTATTATTAAACGCCAGCCATAAAAAGAAATGGGGGGGCCATGAAAGGTTTTCAGAGTGCAGGATGTAAGTGGTGTTCTCTGAGTGTTCCCCTCTGTTGGGCCGAGCCGCTCTTCTCGTTCACTCATCCCCTAGATTGTGGGGTGGGGTTTCTGCGGAGGAGCTCCTGGCTTTGGATGCTGTGGCGGGAACGCCGAGGGTCGAGGGGATCGCGGCGCCGGCTGACCCACGGCACCGTTTAGAGCAGGTCTGAGGGGCCGCGCTGCAAAGATGAGCGCAGGATACACACCGCCTGAGGGCTGGAGGATTGATCCGTGCACGGCAAAGACGGCTCTGCACGCCTGTGACGCACACGCTGGAAACAAGCTAATTAACGATTACATCATCAGTGTGACAACACGCTTACTAACACACGCACACACGACACGTCACAGAAAAGCTGCGGATGCCGTCCGACAACCTCAGACACGTTTCAGGAGGGGGTTTTTATTCTGCCCCGGGACCCAAGGCGTTGGCCGGCCCCCAGATGTAGATCCCCGTCTACAGGGAAGGGTTTCTGCCCCACGGGGAGATGAGCAGCAGGCCACGGGTTCCTGCAGTTCTTGACATTTTCCAAATCACAAATCATCCCTGGACCCACGGTTGGGTTTCCTTCGTCATTCATTCACTGTGCTCCTCGCAGGGGCAAAAGGGGAACAAATCCCCGCAGACATGAGTCGGGAGGTGAGTCCAGACCTGGACCAGTCACTCGAAAATGGAGGGCCGTTCGCACCGTTGAACAACTTGACTGATCCCGGCTTTTAGACTGCAGGACGAAGAACCTGGAACAGGGAGAACCTATTGGACGCCGCTGTATCTGCCATTATCACCGCTTCTGGTGCAGAATTGGGGTTGCATGTGGGTCGGCAGAAAAGCTGCTCTGTCTTACTTCTCTTACACCGTCGGATGAGGAGAACACGCCCGACCGTTCCTTCCTACCGACCCGCCGAGCCTCCGTCACAGGCGGCTGGAGGGACGTGTCTCCTCCCCGGGCCTTCTTCTCCTACACGTCGGCCGTCATACCTCAGCGCCTGAGCAGCGGAGGGATCTGACACTGCGGGGGGGGAAGTGTTACTGCGCGCTTCGTGAGAGGACGCCTTCTGCCCCGGGCTGACCGTCCGGCTCGGCTCGGCTCGGCTCGGCCAGACTCGGCTCGGTCCGGCCAGACTCGGCTCTACTCGGCTCGGCCAGACTCGACTCAGCTCAGGAGGAGGAGCCGCTTAGGCCCCGCCCCCGCTGCAAACGCGGAAGTGGGGAGAGACGTTATCTGGGTGTCGGAGTTTCCGAGGTGTCCGTGAAGGCAGCGCGGAGGCGGGGCCAGCGGAGCGGTACAGTTGAGCCGAGCAGGAAACGCCGAGGCTTCCACCGCCGCCGCCGACCGACCGACCGACCGACACGGAGACCGAAATCAGCGCTCCTCCCCGGGCTCGATAGTTACCCGGAAAACCCGTCCTCGCGTGGAATCAAGGAGCGCCCGTCCGCCCTCTTTGTTTCTCTTCTTTTCCTACTTTTCCGGAGGGGACCCGCTCCGAGACAACCGCACACCGGACACTGGCCCGCGGTGGAGGCGTACTCGGCGGCCGGGGCGGTGAACCGTGGAGAGCGCTCCAGAAACGGACGTGTTTCATCAGGTGAGTTGGGGGGTCTCCGGGGGTCTCCGAGGCGCCGGAGCCCGCCGCCCGCGGCCCGGGGGCCGGTCAGCTCACCGCGGAAGTCGGCTCCCCTTCGCAGCCACCTGTTTTCCGACCCACACCTGAACGCTCCCCGCCCAGCTAGCTTAGGTCGCGGGGCTGCTAGCGCTAGCCGGCCGGCGGCAGCCCTTTATTCCCCGGAAAGCTGCCGCTTCACCGGAGCCCCGACACGCCCGGCGGCCGCGGGGAAGGAACCACCTGCCGGCCTCCATGGACTCCCCGCCGCCACGGAGAGAAAACAGATTATGTGCGTTGAACGTGAACACACACACACACACACACACACACACACACACTCAGCCCGGGGCTGGAATTGTGTGTCAGCTTCCCCTCTGGACGTCCAGCAGATGCAGCGTGAACACGGAAACACCTTCCCAAGGTGTGTCCTCCAGCAGGTATGTCAGCAGGGCCTGAGTCAACGGTCTGGTTTCAGCCTTGAGTAACGTGTGTGTGTGTGTTTGTGTGTGTGTGTGTGTCTGCGCGTGGGGGGAGCAGGAGTCTCACCAGTTTTTCGGGTTTGGGGGAGCTTCACCACTTGTTTACTATAACCAGGGTATAGAATTACCATTTTAACTACGTAGATGACCTTGTTTACCAAACAAGGACATAGCAGTAATGCTCACACACACACACCTGTCGAAGGTGGTGTGCTCATACTAGATACGTCTCTCCAGGTGCTTTCAGTTCAGTTGCAGGTTAACAGGTATAGAAGACCTCCTGCCATTGGCCCTTCCAAATGAGAAGACCCGTAAGAAGTGCTGCGGGATGTGTTGTGTAACGTTTCTGTGCGAGCTCTCCGTTAATGCTGGATAAACTCAGTGCGGGCCAGCCTGTGTCAGAGGACACAGATGAATGTAGCAGGAGGGGTGTGATGGCTTCTGGATGGAAGCCTCACAGGCACCTGGAGCAGACTGTGCCGGCCCTCCTCCGGGGCCAGCCGGTCTCCTTCGGTCCTCCGTCTGCTGTCGAGCGGCGACGAAGACGTGACCCGTGGTCCGGCGCGGCCCTATGAAGGCCCGCTCCCTCGCAGCCATCACCATTGGACTGCATGTTTGGTGTCCGGTTTACAACGTGCCGTCACATGATGCACCCTCCAAAGGTGTGCGCGCTCAAGTCAGATAGCGTGAAACGTTCGAACCAGACGTGGACAGGATCTGGCTCCAGGCTCCACCTGCCGCTGTGCGAGGGTCACCGAACAGAAGGCCTTTGTTCTCTGCACCTGCACCTCCACCCGAAACCACCGTGGGGGCAAAATAAAGGCCCTCCCAGGCCCCAGGGACCCGCCTCAGCTCAGCACGCATTTCCAGCTCTTTACATGCAGAGGAACCTCGCCGCCTCCTCGGGAGACCAGATACCGAGCCGGTTCACGAGCGGGAGCTGTCACCGAGCGCTTCTCGGAGGAAAACAAACAGAACCCAACGGTAGAGTCTTCTCGTGGGACGTCCCGGGGGCGTAACGTGCCGCTTGACTTCAGGCGGCGCTCGGCTTGTTTAGCCGGTAACCGTCCGTCGGCCCCACCCGGACCAGACAGCAGCAGATCCCCACCTGCGGCGGCCGGGACCCCGTTCGCGTGTCCAAGCGTTATGTCAGAAATGACAGCGAGTGGAATCTGACGGTGACGGACGGAACGTTCTTCTGTGACACCTGTGATAGGAAGCTCTTCACGCAGGAATGCAGGCGTCCGCTGAGATGACAGGGCGCCGCATTCCAGCACCGCTCGGGCCGTCTCTGAGCCCGGCTGCGACGTTTCAGGGGAGCGTTTCACTCGGGGCCAAACGCTGGGTGGAGGCCACAGCCGGAGGGGGCTCTGGTGTACAGACAATGTGTGGGCTGCAGGCCGGAGACAGGGAAGGTGGAGGAACGCGAGCGCCGAGGGTCAGCCGTCCGGAGCGGCCGCAGAAACATGTGCAAACAGGTCGGAACGGGCGGAGAAAATTGTCGGGGGTTGAAAGCAGGCGGAGATGAGAGCAGCCGTGGTGTTTGCTTCTGAGACACTGAGGAGAAGACAGGAGGCAGAGCCGGAGATGTGGAGGTTCCTCTTTGGGAGCCAGGAGGGTGGAGAGGATCAGGAGGGAGTCTTTCAGAGGGACGGCACCTGGTAGATGTTCTGGGGACGCTGAGGTTGGAGCCGCCAGGCAGGAGGTCTAGAGGAGGACCAGGGAGGAGGTTTATGGATGGACAGACAGGACAGGAAGGTCGTTGGTGTGAGAAGAGGCAGATGGTCATCTGTGGTGAGAAGAAGAAATGTTCTCAGGGTGTCTGGGATGCAAATAGAATATCTGTGAAACACCATCCACTATATTTGCACTTACAGAAAATAATGGAAATATGCTGAAGATGTGACACCTGGCTTCATGTCAGCGGAGCTCTGCAGTGAGGAGCCTCTCAGGAGCGTTTGGATCACAGTGCAGAAGAAGAGCTTCACATTGGTTTTTGTGGTGGCGGGCTGGGCTCCCAGATGTCCACAGTGTGGAGAAGGTTCTTCAGTGACCTCCCCCAATCTGCTGCTGGGCTTGCAAAGTATTCCGCCGTGCAACGTGTTTGTGAAAGGCCGGAGGTTGATCTTCGATGGCTGCCGAGATCCCCCGCTGACCTGCTCGGGGCCGGGATTTCTCTCAGATTTGTCCTTTCGCTCGTTCGTGCCTTTCTCTCTCCGTCTCAGAGGCTTTTCTTCTGTCCGGTTCTCCTGCCCTGCCTCATTTTGAAACACCGCCTTCTCATTTCCTGAGGGAGATATGTTGCTTGTTCCGACGCAGCAGATGTTCCTCTTGAAACCGGGGCCGTTCGGAGAGGCGGCAGCGCCGAGGTGAGAGCCTGCAGAAGGCCTGTGGTCCACCGCCGCTGTTGCTAAGTAATTGTGAGTTTTATTTTGGATGATTTCACTTGGAAACCCTGAGCAGAGGAGCTGCCGACGAGAAGCGGTGCGCTCAGAGGGTTCCTCGCCGCCGGGTCGGATCTGCTGCGGTCCGTCCCTGCTCGGGAGACGGGCCTCTGTTCGCCGCTCGTGGATCCCGTCCGCCTGCCGGTGTTTGCAGGGACGATTGGCGGGTATGTTGTACCCGCCGTGCTCAGGAGAACGCAGCCTGCCGGCGGTGAAGGCAGCGCGGTCAGTTGCAGGTGAATCTCAGACGTGGCTCCCGTCTCTCAAACATCTCCACCCTCTGTGTCGACCCCCTTGTGTTTACATCGTGGACTTAATCTGCGGTGGTTGGCCTGGACGCGGCGGGTCGGCCGTTAGCGGGTCCGAGGGTGTCTGAGCGCAGCGTGGAGCTCAGAGCAGAGTTAGCGCTCCTGGTCCTCCTGCCCCTCTGCGTCCCCCCGGTTCTGATTACAGGAAGGAGGTAGTGAGCATCGGGAGATATGATATCCTGTGGGCCACACCCAGGACGGAGAAGATCTCATCTGTGTTCTTCAGGACGCTGGAAGGAAGCATCTCTGCAATGTGAGCGTCTCCTCCTCCGGACGCCTTCTTGTCGGTGCAAACACAGGAAGAGCGGCTCCTGTCGGACGACTCCGGCGGCCCGGCCCGTTCACGCATGGATCGCTGCCGCCTGGAGGTCCGGCTCGCAACGAGGTGATCGTTCACGGGCGATACTGTGAGCGGATGTTGCTCGGAGAGCGCCGGGCAGCTCGCGGCGGCCGTGGTCTCAGCAGGCAGATGTGGTGTTGCCGAGGAAGGGGACGGTCCACGCCGTGGCCGCCGCTCCTCCGCCCGGGCCGCTGTCACATTAGCAGATGCTTTCCCGCTCTGGAGCCGCGAGCCTACAAATCCCCCCCGGCTAACCAGAGGAAAGTCATTGGCGGACAAAGGCCACGTCAGCCGGAGGTGTGGATGTTTGACGAGCTCAGCTGGTTACGGAAGGTAAACAGCGCCGACATCCGCTGATGAAAACCACTCCCGGTCCGTCTCCTGGCGACGATCAGGAAACGGCGTCAGCCGTCTGAGCGGGAGGCTGCGGGCGAGCCGGGGCTCGGAGCGTCCTTTCTCATCGCTGCCTTTTCTAAATATTTCAACCTGCGAGATACCGCAGGCTTCCTGCAGACCCCGTGTGACCGGGAGAACCGGGAGAACCTCCGGACGGCCTTCGGCGCTCGTCTCCCAGTCACGGTGAGCCGGGCGCTACGAGCCAAGGTGTTCACATCCAGAAGGTTCTGCTGCTCTCCTGCCTCGCCCAGACAGGAGGTGGTTTTCATGCACGTGGAAGCTGCTGCCGCCACGGGCGCAGAAGATCCGGGGCTCTGCAGTTCATCTGGGTGGTAGATGCTCTGCTTACCTGGTCACGCCGTCTGTCATGGAAGCTGTGCGTGCGTGCGTGCGTGCGTGCGTGCGTGTGTGCGTGCGTGTGTGTGCGTGCGTGTGTGTGTGTACACACCTGATCTCCATCAGAGCGTCTCCTAGCGCTGCTTCCTTCTTACTCGACCTTTTACCGCGTTTGGATTTTAACGTCTGGACGATTCCTCCGGCGGGTGCAGATGGGTCAATGTCCTGAGATGGATCATCCATCTGCACTCTGAACGTGAACTAATGAAGACGCTTTGTGTGTTCCGCTGCCGGAGAGACTTCCATAAATGTTTGCTCTGTGTAAAAATAGTGCCTGAGTCAGCCCAGGGCCGCCAGCACGCTTTACGTGGCACTTCTGATGGGGGTTTGTTCCCTCCGTGGTTTTGATGCTCGCCTCTCTTGTCAGGCCCATCTAACCCTGCTTGTGTGTGTGTGTGTGTGTGTGTGTGTGTGTGTGTGTGTGTGTGTGTGTGTGTGTGTGTGTAAAAACTGATGGCGTTTGGTGTCCGTGCGCACGAATCCGTTGTGTTGTTGATCTGCCATCCGCCTGCTTTGGCCTAGAAAGGTTGGTCCTTTGGTCTAGAAATAACAGCGGCTGCATTTAATGGAGGGTGTTTGGTGTCTAATGTCTGTCAGGTTCCTTCCAAGGCTGCCATTCAGCCAAGAACCTCCATGTTTAGGACGTCTACTCACCTATGACACATCTACCATACACCCTGTGTGTGTGTGTGTGTGTGTGTGTGTGTGTGTGTGTGTGTGTGTGTGTGTGTGTGTGTGTGTGTGTGTGTGTTGCCTCTGGTTTTCCATCAGCAGATTCCTCTCCCAGCCCTCAGAAGGTGGGACCTCCCAGCCAGCCTTTGTTAGCGTTGCTCTCAGCCTGGAGCTCTGCAGCTCCTCGAGGCCACGTTCTCTGACAGCCTCTGTCTGCAAGGACGGCACAGGAGGACATGAATGGATCAATAACTCCTGCTGTCAATTACTGTCCAAATGCTGTAAAGTAGAATCTTAGATTTGCTCAGTGGAGCTCATGCCTGGGTCACTTTGACTTTAGCGTCCTTTAAAAACCACCAAAAACAACTCCCGGGTCTTTCTGCCTGACATGATGTTTGCCTGAATCCCCTGGAGCCGGACCACATCCAGACCCAACCCGCCGTTTCCCTCCGGACGCCAGCCAGCAGTCACGTGACCAGCGAATGTCACCTATGATGTGAATGATGATTTGTCACACACACACACACACACACACACACACCTCCGTACACTACGTACCCCGCCAGTACTCGGCCTCTTTCTTGTCCGCCGGAGCCGAGACGGAAACGTGCGGTGAAAACGGGTCTGATCCGCCGGTCCCGCTGGTGGACGCGTCATCGCGGGTCGACACGAAACCGTGTTTTCATTTGTCCCGGGTTTGGTCCAGGACTCCAGCTCTCCTGACAGAAGTCTACCTTTCCCAGAATCTGAAAGGGATCTTTATTTGGGTCTGTTTAAATCCGATCTGTTTGATTCAGGCTTTGTGTGCGAGGAGCCTCTGCAGAGAAGGTATCTGCTCCGGCTCCAAAATACTCAGCATGTCGTTCTCAGTGGCCGACGCCAAAGTTTAGCGTAGAAACTTAGCGCAGTGGCTTAATGAGGGCTTGAACTTTGATCCGCTGGCTTTCGGTTGTCGGAGTATTTTCGGACCGCAGTAATCATACGTTTAGTGAAGTGAAAATGATCTGCGTACTTCACCGCCGGATAACGCTAAGCAAATATTTCGATACGCCCGCGCCAAAAATGTGTCTTCTCGATATAGTGATGGGAATTTTTTTTCCATATAGCCCCTCCGGTGGCGTGCACGGGAATAGTGTGAGGAAGCCTGAGTCGGAAACATGTGACCGGGCCGGCGGCGGGTCCAGACGGCTCTGCCGATGCGAGGGTAATAACACAACTATGTCTGGATTTGGACGCGGACAAACGAGCTGCTTCTGAAGGAAAAATGTGACTCATGGCGAAGGTCTTTGTCACGGACTCGCGACGGCGCGGATCACGTGTCCGCCTGCAGTCGAGAGGCGGCCGAGACGTCCGGAGCTCAGCGGCGGCCGGGAGCGCAGGACCGGCGCTGCTGCTTCCCACGGCCGGGGCCAGAGGCCTCCCGCTCAGGCGGCACCTCTTCACACCACTAATATGGCACAGACTCCGCTTTCAGAGGCGCCCTTCTATCGGACAGCGTTTCCTCCCACCCGGGAGTGAGCGGGAGTGAGCGGGAGTGAGAGGAGTGAGCAGGAGTGCTCTCGGGCTGCCGCTGGTGTCCTGACTGACCCCGGGCAGCAGCACGGAGGACGGGCCGGGCCAGACTCCGGCTTCTAAATCCCTCTCATTTCTTCATGGCTGCCGAACTGTAGCGAGCAGCCGCCGTGGCCGCGGCCCGCTTTTAGTGTGCGCTTCCCCCGCCGGAGAGGAAGGAGCCCTTTCCCGGTGTAGGAACTACTGAGACAGGGGGAAAAGTGTGATGGAGGAAGGCCTGTCTGTCCAGTCGAAGGATGGGACGGGCTCCGGGCCGGACGTGGGTCCGGGCGACCCGCCAGAGGAAACGCCTTCTGTGCATTTGATCTGTCCGCCGATGCTTTGCCGGTAACCCCGGCGGCGGCGGTCCGGCGTTCACCCTGCCGTTGTCCTTCCTCCGCAGCGAGCGTCGCCGGGCCGGCAGGCTCCACGCTGCCGCTGAGACGAGATGAAGAGGTTCAGGCGGCACGGCCAGGAGTCCCACAGAGATCGGCTCAAACAGGAACTCTACCACTTCAACAAGGCGAGAGAGCTTCACCTGTCTGTCCCTGTATTTCACCGCCGGTCGTCCCGCCGTCACCTTCTCACTCCTCTGTTCCCTCCTCAGACGGTGGAGCACGGCTTCCCCCATCAGCCCAGCGCTCTGGGCTACAGCCCGTCCCTGCAGCTGCTGGCCATCGGCACCCGCTCCGGAGCCATCAAACTGTATCCTCCCCTCTTCTCCGTCCTTCCCTCCGGTAGGAATCGCGCTCGTGTTTGGACTTGAAGTCGGCGGCGCTGCGCCTCACGCGGGCGCCGCCCTCAGGTGTTGGATTTTCCCACGGTGTTGCTCAATCGCCCCGGCGAACACACAAGCCTGTGTTGGCGCGGGACAATCCATCTCATTGACGGCGAGGAAGAGCCGGGCCGTGCGTTCTGCCCTCTGACACGCACGCACACTCCGGTTTGGATAGCGGCGGCGCCGCCTCCGTCGCCGTCGGCCCGCCGTACAATGCGGCGGATTGTTCCGGGCCGCCGTGGCGGGACGGGGGGAGAAGCCATGAATGAGTTTGTGTCAGCTGGCCTCCGTCCTATTTGTGCTCCTCACAAATCAGCTGTGACAGTTTGATAGGGGAAAGCACGGAGAACAAACAGCTCCGACCCCCCGGCCGGGCAACGGCTCGTTTATCTCCCCCGCCCCCCCGGCCGAGACGCCACAGTGGCCGGCGAACGCAAAGGGATTGTAGCCAAATGCTGCGCCGCTACGACTTGAATCGACCCCGCGGCTGATTTGTTTCTGAACTGTAAGAACGGCTCCGGCCTCCGCTAGGGGGGCGCAGGTCTAAGCTGACACCGATCACCCCGTCTTAGCTAACACCTAAAGTAGCAACACCCCCTTTAAAGCTTCACATTTATGTTTGCACAATCCTCTTCCTTCAACCCTAAACCGTCACGGGTCCCTCGAGGAGAGACGTCTTCGTCCGAAACGAGCGTGACCTCCTCGCGTGCGTGGAAACGAGTTGGAAAAAGGCTTCTATTGAAAACCTAATGAGCCCAACACAGAAGGCAAACACAGCCGGCAGACAATTATCAGTTCTGATCAAAACATCAGTTTTCTTGTCAAGCCGGAGAGCAGCTCTGGCACACGTTACATGTGAGTGGAAGCCGGCCGAAGCTGGAAACTGTGGTGAGATGCTCTGAATCCCTGCTGTGAAGCTGCCCCGGTGCTGGCAAAGAGCCCCGGGCCGCCCCGGGCCGCCCCGGGCCGGACGCCATCCATCCATGTCTAGTGCGGCGTGTCCTTGACCCGGGTCAGATACGGAGCCCCGGGCGTGGAGTTCATGGGTCTGCACGACGAGAACGCCGCCGTCACTCAGGTTCACTTCCTGCCCCACCAGGTACGCTAAGACCTGTGCCGTCCACGTCCGACCTACACGGCCTCTGGCGCCGTCCACCGACCGGTATCTCCGTGTTTAGGTTGAGCTGGTGACCCTGCTGGACGACAACAGTTTGCACATGTGGACGTTGAGGGCCCACACGGGACTGTCGGAGCTGCTGGAAATAGGACGCTTCACGCTCACTGGACCGCCGGGGTAAGACACACACCTTCCACACACACACACACATACACACACACACACCGGAGTCCATGCCGCCCGTGAAGGTTCTAGTCATGATGAAGGTGAAATACACGGCCCATGTAATGAACTGTTCCTCTAAAAAATACATGACAAATTAATATTAAAAGAGAATTGATGAAATTATACCGTAAAAATATTCTTGAGTTAAATAGAAAATCTTTGTCACTGTGGGAAAATCTACTGCTAGAATGGATTGGAACATGGATTGGAAGCATGCAGAGGAGGAGCTATGATGTTTGCAAGGCTAATAGTCGCTATTCTGGTTATTAAATCAATCTTTTTAATTTTGCCTTTTTTCGCTATCGTTTCTGTGTTTTTTTTTCGATGTTTTTTCATCAAAAAATCATTTTGTTTTCAAATTTTGAAGCAAAAAATACATTGTAAAGTTACTTTTTTATGTTTCCCTGCCCGTTTTTTATTTTTTAATTTTTTTTGAAACCCGCTGTATACAACTGTAAAAATGCACGGGCTGCACTAGCACAAAGATTTTATTTCAGTCAGTTGGCCACAAAATATTGTTCCGAGGGCCACGATTGGCCCGCGGGCCGCGAGTGCCCAGACTGCACTCGTCAAGCAGCGACGCACCCCTGGGTTCAAATCACAATCTTTAAAAAATAACAATTCTTTGTACTTTTCCAAAGAACACATTTTAGTCTGAGACAAATACATATTTTCGCCTCTCTGTCGTCCCAGAAGCCAAACCTTAGTAAAGTGTGATTGTGCGCGTCCACTGGTTCTGCCTCTGAAGTCTTAGCGTTCCTCCCACGCTCTTGCGTTCTCCACCTTCGGAGGCCTTTAGCTCGTCAATAGAAGCGAACGGTGTTGTGATTGACGGGTGATCAGCCTCTCAGGAGGTGTAAAGAGTGCAGATAATGAATGGTGGTGGCTCCTCAGGGCGCCTCCCAGCGTGACCAGAGTGACGGCCGTGCTGGCCCACACCTCTGGAGAGCTTCTGCTGCTGGGGACGGAAGGAGGACACGTCTTTATAGTGGAAGTGCCTGGTTTCAGAGAGCTGGAGGAGAGGAACATCAGCCTGGAGCAGATCTCCAGCAGGTAACGGGCTTCGAGTCACGGGCTCCCGGAAAGAGCGCCGGCGCATCTCTGCGCGTCTTGGTCGCCGCGGCGCCCCGTCCTCCGTCACCTCCCGTCCCTCGTGTCCGTCTCCTCCAGCGTTCCGGAGAGCTACGTCGGCCGCAGGAACCTGGAGCACGTGGAGGCCTTGCAGGAGAACCCGGTGGACAGAAACCAGGTGGTCATCGGTTACGGGCGAGGCCTGATGGTCATCTGGGACCTGGAGAGGCAGCGAGTCGTCCAGCACGTCCCGGCCACTCAGGTGAACCGGGGACAAAGACGAAGATAACCGCGGCATTCTGGTCTCCTCTCTAATCTCCGTTCCCGTCGTCCTCCTAGCAACTGGAGAGCGTGTGCTGGGCCGAGGACGGCGGCTCCATCCTCAGCTCGCACAGCGACGGGAGCTACTGCCGGTGGACGGTCGGGGAGGACGACGACCCCGACGACGACGAGGAGAAGGCGGACATTCCTTACGGTGAGACGGAAAGAGTCCCTCCTTCAAAAGCGGTCACGAGACCCCATGTTCTCCTGGAGGCTGACGTCTTCTCTCCGCAGGACACTTCCCCTGCAAGGCCATCTCCAAGATCCTGCAGCTGCCAACGAAGGAGGGGTACGTGGACGCACTGTTGGAAAACTCACATTTTCCTGCTGCTGCACATTCAACTCTTGGTAAACTCGTGTGTCTGTGTGTGCGTGTGTGTGTGTGTGTGTGTGTGTGTGCAGGCCTCCGTTCCTGCTGTTCAGCGGTGGCATGCCCAGAGCCAGCTACGGCGACAGACACTGTATCACGGTTATCCACAACAAGACTCATGTGGCTTTGGACTTCACCTCCAGGATCATTGACTTCTATGTCATCAGGGACGGGCAGCAACACACAGGCAAGCGGCACACACACACACACACACACACACACACACACACACAGTGGGGCTGAGCTAATGAAGCAGGCATAAAAGTGCGGAGTGAACGATGAGTGCAGCTCCTTATTGCACAGTCTGACCTCAGAATGTTCCCTTCGTCTTGTCGAATCATTCCAAGTGTCAGTTTCTGCACAAACATTTTTCTGAGGTGACGCTGGAACACCCAGTGTTTGGTCCCGTCACTCAGAAGGTTTCCGCCAGAGCCCAGACTTTGTTTCCCGCCGCTCACGGAAAGGGCGGTGCGGTGCTGTTCTGTAGGCCGGCCTGTGCTGAAGCCCGGCGCTGCGTTCCACTCCCACGCCTTCCTGGCGGTGTTGCGATCCACGCGTGTCGCCGCAGGCCGGCAGGTCCTGTGTTTACACGACCCGGTCGAAGCGTTTGCCACCAGTGGACTAAGACCCGGGCCGGATCACGCAGTCCGAACCGGCCAATAGGCGCCGCTATCGCTAGCACGGCACGGCGCCGCTGTCATTGCCACAGGCTTTGGGTGTTGGTGTGATCGCAGCTGCCCGGGGCGTCCGGGAGGCGGGAAAACCTTCTCCATGAAGCAGCTGATGCACGTTTGTCTCAGAGGAGAGGTCTGAGGGATAGCGGTCGAAAGCAAATGTACTGTTTTGTCTGACGGCTCTTCACCCAGGAGACCCCCGAGCGCTGGTGGTGCTGGTGGAGGAGGAACTGGTCGTGATCGACCTGCAGACGGAGGGCTGGCCCGTCATCCAGACGCCGTACCTGGTACCCCTCCACAGCTCGGCCATCACCTGCTCCCACCACGTCTCCGCCATCCCCCTGAAGCTGTGGGAGAGGGTCCTCGCCGCCGGAGAGCTGCAGAACACGCACTACTCCAAGAAGGTAGCCACGCCTCGGGAGCTCCTCGTCCAGTTTAGACACAAACGGCGTCTCCGTCGGTTTGGACTCCCTGGTCCTGCTTATACAGCCCTCGGTCACAAGGAGGTGGGAAGGAGCAGCTGCGCAAGAACACATACACTGCTCAAAAAAATAAAGGGAACACTTAAAAAACACATCCTAGATCTAAATGAATGAAATATTCTTATGAAATACTTTGCTCTTTACACAGTCGAATGTGCTGACAACAAAATCACACCAAAATGATCAATGGAAATCAAATGTATCAACCCATGGAGGTCTGGATTAGGAATCACACTCCAAATTAAAGTGTAAAAACAAACTCCAGGCTGATCCAACTTTGATGTAATGTCCTTAAAACAAGTCCAAATGAATCTGTGTTGCTTCCTGAGTGGACACTATGATTTCACACAAGTGGGATTGACTTGGAGTTACATTGTGTTGTTCAAGCGTTCCCTTTATTTTTTTGAGCAGTATACCTTAAAACCAGAAGCACCGGAGAAACCCTTGTATTTTAAAGCTCCATGAGACTCGAACCCCGGCTGGAAAACAAACAGAGAGCGAGTTCTCACTGAAATGCTGACCGTTAGCCACCGTTAGCTGTGGATGGCTACACCGAGAGAAGCTGTAAATCAGCTGCAGGTCACGGGTCACTTCCACACAGGGAGGTGCATCTCTTCCAGACGAGCCAAGCAGCTGCAGTCTTGATAACATGGCCACACACACACACCTTCCTGTGTGTGTGTGTGATCTGATCTTCTGTGTTGTCCTGGAAGACATTGCGTGTGTGCTGATCTTCCCTCCCTCCGCAGCCCTGGCCGATAACCGGAGGTCAGAACTTGGCTCCAGACCCCCTGCAGCGAGACCTCCTCCTCACAGGGTCAGTCCACTTTCAATAAGGACACACACACACACACACTTGTGTGTATTTTTCTGGCTTTGCAACTGCAAGGTGTATGTGTGTGTGTGTAGGCACGAGGATGGAACCGTGCGTTTCTGGGACGCGTCGGGAGTGTGTCTGTATCCCATGTACAAGCTGAGCACGGCGGGGGTTTTCCACACGGACGCCGACCCCAACGACAACATGAACCCGAGCAGCGAGGGGGAGTGGCCGCCCTTCAGGAAGGTGCGTCGGGGTTCGGGGGGAGCGGTCGCACGTGCACTCTTTCACCGGGCGTTCTCAGAGCTTCAGGCTCCGTCCCTCTGCCGCAGGTGGGCTGTTTTGACCCCTACAGCGACGACCCCCGGCTGGGCGTTCAGAAGATCCATCTCTGTAAATACAGTGGTTATCTGACGGTGGCCGGGACGGCTGGCCAGGTAGGACCTGAATCGCTGCCATCCTGCAACTCTTGGCGGAGCTTCTCCAACAAGGGTCCCGTCCCACCTTGAGAAGGATGCTAGAAAGGTTTCTGGACATTGTTTCCAGTGGAGGACGGGTCGGGCCGAGCAGTTTGTCTCTGCCGTCCTGCGTGCCGTCCTTAGACGTCCGTTAGTGGACACGATCGCGCGGTTTATGATTCGTTAATATGGACGCCCGTCCATATCTTTGAAGATCCTGGTGCTGGAGCTGAACGACGAGGCGGCCGAGCAGACGGTGGAGGCCAAGGTGGTGGACCTGCTGCAGGGCCAGGAGGGCTTCCGCTGGAAGGTGAGGCTCGGCGGCTTCCGCCCGACTCCTCCGTCTCCCCGCGTGGATCTGCGGTCCGTCTGAACACGTGACCTTCTCCCAGGGTCACGCTCGGCTGGATGTGCGAGAGGAGCCGGTGATGTTCCCCGCGGGCTTCCAGCCCTTCGCCCTGGTGCAGTGCCAGCCTCCCGCCGTGATCACGGCCCTCACGCTGCACTCGGAGTGGAAGCTGGTGGCCTTCGGGACCAGCCACGGCTTCGGCCTGTACGACTACCAACAGAAGAACAACGTCCTTGTCAAGTAAGGACGCACGCCGGCCCTGGGTACATCTGGGTACATCTGGGTACATCTGGGTGGATCTCAGTGTCCACGCAGAGGCTGAGAGGGACTCGGCGATGTAGCTTCCATGTATCTCCCTGTTCGTCTCCGGAAGCCTCCACAGATCTGGGGCGGCGCAGGAGGTAGAGCGATGGCACGTTCTCCTCCTGGTGTGTCCAAGCAGGACACCGAAGCCCCGAGCGCTGCCCTGGAAGCCTGCTGATGGTTCATCCAGGATGGATTCATTGCAGAAAACAAATTTCCCCGCGGGGATTGATAAAGGATTAGACCATTTAAAAAGGATTGGCTGATCTGGTGGCACATATCCATGAGGAGAAGACCTCCAGGATTCTTCTCTCCATTACTTACCAATGAGCAGGGAGGAACCCCAGCTAGCTTCACTGCATATGGAGATAAGCATGCATGTTAGACAGACCTCCAATCCAAGGGGTCTGAGGAGCCTTTGAGGTCCACGTTCCTCGCAGGTATACCCGAGGAGCCTGTGAAAGCCGTGTTCCTCGCATGTTCTTCGCACGTATCAGGAGGAGCCTGTGAGGTCCGTGTTCCTCCCAGGTGCCGCCGAGGATGTTCCTTGCAGGCGTCCGCAAACATGTCAGGTTATGATCCGACCACACAGGAAGAAACGCCAGGCATTCATCTTCTTCTGCAGGTGCACCCTGAACCCCAGCGACCAGCTGGCCATGGAAGGTCCTCTGTCCAGAGTGAAGAGCATTAAGAAGTCCCTCCGCCAGTCCTTCAGGAGAATCCGGCGCAGCAGAGTCTCGCTGAGGAAACACCACGTCACCAACGCCGCCAAGGTAGGTTCGGGGCTCTCGTGCCGTATCTTCTGAAGGCTCCTCGCCAAAGGGCGTGCAGAACGGACGCCGCCACCTTCTGGCAGGAGCTCCGTCGCCATCGAGCGGCGAGACTTTTACGATGGCGAAGGTTTCCGTCCGAGCGCTGGAGCCGCTGTGTTCCTCCCAGCTCCAGGAGGCCAACGCTCGTCTGGAGGCCGAGCTGGCGGAGATGGAACTGGCTCCCGTCCAAAGGAAGATCGAGGCGCGTTCCTCCGACGACTCCTTCACCGGCCTGGTCCGGATCCTGTACTTCGCCGACACCTTCCTGTCGGACAGTAGGTCTTCCTCCGGCCACGCCGCCCCGTGTCCGGGCGAGCGCCGCCCTCACGCCTCCCGCTGTCTCGCAGGTTCTCACAACACGCCGTCGCTGTGGGCCGGGACCAACGGCGGCTGCGTCTACGCCTTCATGCTGCACCTGCCGGCCATCGAGCGCCGAGCCGACGAGCCCGTGGCCGCCCAGCCAGGTGAGGAAGCGCTCCTCCGTCCGGCCAGGAAGGATGAAGGTCGCCGGGACGTTTTGAAAACACACCTTAACGCAGACGTCGCTTTGCGCATTTTCTTGTTACGGTTCTATCGTTCCCGCTCGCGTGGCAGCTCCCGCCACATGTTTCCTACCGAGTCCCGCTGTGAGGTGACGTTTGGCGCTCTGCTCGTCCTCAGCCAAGGAGATCCAGCTGATGCACCGCGCTCCCGTGGTGGGTATCGTGGTGTTGGATGGTCACGGAGCTCCTCTCCCCGAGCCCCTGGAGGTGGCCCACGACCTGGCCCGCTCGCCGGACATGCAGGGCTCCCACCATCTGCTGGTGATCTCGGAGGAGCAGTTCAAGGTGAGGACCGGGACCTCCATGATGGACCTCTGTCTGCCAGTTTGAGGAAGAGGACCTGCTCCCTGTGCGGCTTTAGATGACTCAAGTTATTTTCGAGCGAATGTCCGAACCGTGTCCGAGCCGGAGGTGAACGTGGTTATGAAGACGTGTCCTGGAGGAGGACGTGTCCTGCACCTCATGAGTCCACCATGAGACCGGCCCCCCCTCCAGAGCACCAGAGGGCGCCGCAGGTTCTCGCTGTGCCTCCAGGGACTCGCCGGTGTGCAGATGGGAGCGGTATTCTGTGGCAGGGTTTGGTTCTCACCACAGGAGGGAGAAGATGACTGCTAGTCTCACCTTCAGAACAAGGAACCGCAGACAAGTTTTCCTTCTCAGTAGAAACATCTAGCGGCGGCCTTCGGCCTGAGCCCTGGGAGTGTGGATGCTCCTGAGGTCTGTGGTGTCCAAAGCTGGTTCTCCTGAAGAGCAGGCTCCTCGTGCAGACCCCTGCTGCGCCGACCAGCGTTCTCCGTCCGCTCTAAATGACGTCCTGCCGTGTGTCCAGGTCTTCACGCTCCCCAAGGTGAGCGCCAAGATGAAGCTGAAGCTGACGGCGGTGGACGGCTCCCGGGTCCGCCGCGTGGGCGTGGCCTGGTTCGGCAGCAACCGCTCGGAGGACTACGGCGAGAGCGGCCTGCTGGTCCTCACCAACCAAGGAGACGTCCACGTGGTGTCTCTGCCCGGAGTGAAGATGCAGGTTCAGCACCCCTGCATTCGAAGAGAAGACGTCAGCGGCATCGCCTCCTGTGTCTTCACCAAACATGGCCAAGGTAACACACACACACACACACACACACACACACGCTGGCTTTCTCTCAGACGTCATGAAGGGTTCCTTTTTATCTGCTCTGTGACCTCAAGCCTGATGGAGGTCAGATATGAGAGCAGCACCTGGTCCAGGCAGTCCAGACCAACAGAAGCCGCTATCAGTCCAGTGTTAGCTGTTCCGTGTTTGTCTTTCCCGGTTCCTTCCCTTGGAGACCTTCTCTCCTGAGCTCCAAGGTCACCTGCTCATTCCCTCCCAGGTCCTGCTCACCTCAGACCTCCTGGGCGTCCGCCAGGCTCCGGAGATCTCAGGATGTCCTTGACTTTCTGGCAAAGTTGCCTCTGCTACACCTTCCCCTCAGTATTTGCCCGGTCCAAGCCGTAACCTGGTCTGGAGCCGCTCCTCCCTGAAAGCAGCTCTGGACGTCCAGGAGATCCTCGGACTCCAAATGTATTCCTCCGGGTGTCTGGGGTCGGTCCGGTGCGTAGTTGCCTTCCGCTTCTCAGATGTTCCTGCTTGTGTGGTTCCTTCCTCAGGGTTCTACCTGATCTCTCCCTCCGAGTTTGAGCGCTTCTCCATGTCCACCCGCTTCCTGGTGGAGCCTCGCTGTCTGGTGGAGGCTCCTCTCCGTCCCAGCCAGAAGAGGCAGCAGCGGGACGGAGACGCTCACAGGTCGGTCCCGCCTCGGCAGAACCTCCTCAACATCGCGAGCTCCTCGAGGTGTTGAGCTCCAGGGCGCTTGAACCCTCTGCCTTCCTCACCTCCTGACTCTGTGCTCCTCTGCTTCCAGAAACACCCAGCAGCTCCAGGACGACGCAGGTAGGACGGCTTCGTGGACCTTCTCCACACCTCACATCTCCAACATATGCATGTACCCTTGGCTGAACAGAACTACATGCCATCATGTGGCCTTTGGATTGTTGATGCTTGTACTAATGTGCTCACACACACACACACACACACACACATACTGTGGCTGACATGTTCTCCGCCTCCTGTTCCAGAAAGTGCAGCTAGACGTGTTATGGAGCATGCTTTGCTGAATGACGAGAGTGAGTACTAGTCTGTGTGTGTGTGTGTGTGTGTGTGTGTGTGTGTGTGTGTGTGTGTTCCTTGAGGTGCACCCTGTTCTGCCTGTCCATCCTGGTATGTCAGCTTCCCCCAGTCCTCCTCATGTTCACCCGGTCAGGCCGAACCCTGACGTGGTCCTGCATGATCTCAGCTGGGCCTGTTGGAAGCAGGTCCATGTGAAGGCCACTTCGGGACTCATCCTGTTCTCTCCCTCTTACAGAAGTTCTCCAGGAGATCCAGAAGTCTCTAGAAGGCGACCAGACGTAAGTCACTCTTGGCGGTGGAGTTTTGGCCTCCTGCCGGTGTCCGTCCGTTGTCTTGGACGAGGCGGTTCGGATGTGGTCTCAGGGAGGTCCGAGCAGAGACCTCTGACCAAAACCTTCTCAGGCGGACTGGGGTGAGAACGCTGTGTTTCTGTTGCCGGCAGGTCTTTCCTGGAGAACAACGTGAAGAACGCTGTCGCCTGATGGAGATGCTGGACAGCGGAGGTGAGCGGCGTCGATGGCGTCCGGTGCCGAGTTTGTCCGCAGGGAGATCTTCCGCAATGTTCTTGACCGTTTCCTGTCTTCTGTCCAGAGTAAACGGAGGCGTGGAGATGGAAGCACACCGCAGTCCTGATCGGCTGCCAAAACAAACCACTACTGACCCCTGACCCCTGTGGAGCGACCCCACGGAGGAGGAGGAGACACCGCCCGTGCCTGAAGACCAAACACTGTACCCACCCGGCGCCTCCGACCCGTCCCTCTGCGCCGCAGCAGCTTCTCCGGAGCGCCGTGCCGGAAGCTCCGCCCCCCGACCCGGCATCCCGGCCGCCGCTTTCTATCTCGGACGGTTTCCCCCGACCCGTCGAGTCCGCCCGGACCCAGAACCCGGGTTTTAATCTGATCCCGGAATCCGTCAGGAGGAGCCGACCCTTCTCCGCGCGTTCTTATCAGAACGTCCTCGGCGGCGGAGGTTCCTCTCCGGGGACCGAGGCCGTTTCTCACCCTTTTAATGCCAGCAGTGTACATTGTAATTGAGGAATGTAATTGTAAGCTATTGTAGTCAAATGTTTTTAATATATACAGGAAGTGACGGTTGTACCTGTGGGCCTGTTACCGGGTGGCTGCTACTTACATCCAACAGGAAATATTTTGGTACTGGCTCTTTTAGAATCTGCCTAGAATATATTTTTGTAGCAAACTGATTAAGAACCTGATTTTTTTTTTTTTTTTAATTTTTAATGTCACACTACAGTTTCATGTGGGTAATTATTACAGGTTTTGCCAAGAATGAGCGTCCGTCTGTGTGTCTGTGTCTTCTGAGCGCTCGCCGGGGAGGATCTCTGGTCCTGCACGTCCGTCGTGCTGTGGGCGGCTTTGGTAGATGATCGTCTGGCCGTGGACCTGCTGGCCGCCCTGATGGTGGCCGGGGGCCACGTGGAGGTGTCCAGGTTGAAGAGCTCCTGGATTCTACCTACACCCACAGTCATTTATGGAGTGAAGATGATCCAGCAGGGGCCTTGCTGAGAAGGACCCTCAAGAGGACCGGGAAGAGGAGATTACGAACAGCCTGACCTTCAGGGAACACCAGAAGTGCTCTGAGATGGAAAGCCTTCGGGGTCCGCGGTCCAGCAGCGACCGGCAGACCTGGAATCGGACCTTCAGCCACGCCGCCTCGCACCTGTGAGGGTCTCCAAGCTGGAAAGGAGAGCCGGCTCTGGGTTAGAAGAAGCGGGGCGAGGCCCGGTCCGGTCCGTGCAGAAGAACCTCCTCTGTGTTCCGAAGCTCTCCGAGCAAATCCTGGCAAAGCCGACGTCTCCTGACAGATCCGACCGACACGTTTGCCGCGGACGTGAAAGAGCGGCTGCATGTTATTCACTGGAACCAGAACTCTGGACCGGGACCTCGGGTCCTCTGCCCTCGCGGGCCCTCACGCTGGTCCGAGGAGATCCGCGGCGGCGGCGGTGGGTTTAGCTCGCGGCCGCTCCTCGACGCAAAAACCTCCATGGCGGCGGCGGCGGCCTGAGCCTGCAGACGTGTTTCCACCACAGGTGTAGATGTTTCCTGGTCCTGAGGAAAATGTCATGTGTTTAAGGGGTCGGAGGAGAAATCGAATATGTGCAGGAGAGCGCCGGCGTCCTCCGGGAAGGAGGCGGCCGCCCCTCCATCAGCACCCATTGTGGTCGGCGGCGAGCAGCAGCGGCTCACCTTTCCCCGCCGCATTCACCAGCTGGAGGAACGTGCACGGCCTGCCAGATGCAGCTCAATTATTCAGACGCCACTTTGTGTTTTTGTGCACGGGAATGGGTGCGCACGCCCTCCCTCTGTGCCCGCCATTGTGTGCACCGAGCATCATATGCAAATTGTTTGGGGGTAAAAGGTGTGTGTGTGTGTGTGTGTGTGTGTGTGTGTGTGTGTGTGTGTTTGCGCGCCCTCGGCCCTCCAGAGCGCCGCCGCATCTTTGTATGAGTGACGGCGGCTCTGGAGGACGAGTGGAGCGTCCGTCTGTCCGTCCGTCCGTCCGTCCGTGCCGAGGTTCACCGGGTAAGATACACTTCACTGCTTCACACACACACACACACACACACACACATATACACTACACAGTTCCATTTTCCCGCCTCTGCAGAGCTCCAAGGTGTTTTCTTCAGCCCATGCTTGGATGCCGCCCTCTGCTTCGCTTCCTCTCGTCTCTCAGATGTGAACATCTCTGCTTGTTTTCTGGACTGCCGGTCGTTTCCGGAACAAAACTTTTCCGCTGCTCCACGAAACTTTCTGCTGCTTTCCAAAGAAACCAATTTATTTCATTTTTTATTTTGTTTTTTTTATTTCCCTCGGTTGAAGTTGCGTTCTACTTTAGTCCCAGGAGCTGTCGAGCAGCGGCGATGCCTGCTTCTTCCCCAGAGCTGCTTCTCCCACGGAGCTCCAACGTTCCTCAAACCTTTGAGGGACGGTCCTCTTTGAGCAGCGATGGCTGGAGATGGCCTCTCCTCCAGAACAAGCTCCAACGGGTCTCCTGGATTATCCTGATAAGATGGAGCACGAGTGCCGGAAATGATTGGCCATTATTTTGTGTTCCTGTAGAAGAACCTTGATGATTTCAAAACTCCCATCTGCTTCTTCCCTCTACATCATAGCTTTCCACAGATGACATGTTTGTTGTCTTCTTCTATGGGGTGGAAGTGTGTCTTCAGCCTCCCACACACTGTTTGTCTAGGATGTGTCCGACAACACAACGCTCAGTGGTTGGTTGTTTTTTTTTAATTTTTTTTGCAGATGACTTCAGATCTCTGGAACTGAAGGCAATGTCTCCAGGCAGGTCCCTGGTCGGAGGACACAAACAGAATGCGGGCACGGCTAAAGGAGAACTTATCAGACGTGGAGGTTCTTCTGGGTCCCGGACGACCGGGAGAACCAGGAGAGGAAACCAAACGGGGAGCGGCTCTGTGTCAGAGGACAAAGCAACACGAGTCGCAAAGCGTAGCGGCAGAAGCAAAGCCGCTCAGGGGAAGGAGACAAGTTTGGAAGCAAGGAAACAAAGAGGATTGCGACTCGGAGCCGGGAAAACCTCTGGGCAGAAACCAGCCGAGAGGGTGAGCGGAGGGAGAAAAACCACGGGCCGGCGGCTGAAAGAAGCCGCCGTGGAGAAGGTCGAGCCCGAGGACAAGAGTAGACAAAGGACTGATGGCGACAAGGGGACGGACAGCGAGGAAGAGGAGGAATCGGAGAGCCAATCGGAGGAGGAGCCTGGTAACCGTGAGGAAGAGGAGGAGCCGCAGAGTCACGATGAGCCGTCCGAGACGCCGGGGAGCCAGGAGAGCGCAGAGGAAGACACCGAGGCGTCGGACACTCAGAGAACCACCGAACACCTCACAGACCAGGAGTCTCGCGGAGATCTTCCGGAGGAGGCAAACCCAAAAGGGGTATCTGGGGAAGAAATAGACTCGTCCAGTGAGGAAGAAGAGGACAAGAAGAGAGAATCTGAAGCATCCGTCGATACGGACGCTGGAGACGACGATCGGATAACAGAGTTGGCGGCGTCTGGAAAGCCGTCCACTGCAGGACCGCAGGGAGAACCCAGAGCGACCAGGAGGACAGAAAAACCTGCCAAAGAGTCCAAATTCAGGATGTTCAGAGGAACGACACGGTCAGAGAGGAAGGCTCTGAAGGTGGAGAAGCAGAGGATAAAGGCAGAGAAGAGGAGGCTCGGCAAAGAAGCCAAACTGAAGGCAAAGGAAGAAAAGAAGAAGAAAACAAAGACCCCAAAAGAGGAGGAGAAGCCTCCTGCAGTGGGTGAAGGTCAAACACCACAGGGTCCTTCCTCAAAGGAAGAGGAAGACGTTTCTGCAGATGCAGATTCAGAGGAGGGCGAATCAATCTTGACTCGTGCCATCAAAGGCCAGAACAAATTGGTGCTTGTCAAAACTAGAAGCCAAGACCTCAGAGCCCTGGTGAAGCCTGAAGGAGGAGCTCAGAGGGCTCAGCAGGCCAGGGAGGGGCCTCAGAGTAAACTCCCGGAGAAGACCCAGACCGAGCCCAGCCCACTCAGAGAAAACATGTCCGTTTCACCCAAAGACGAAGTGTTAGCCAACGGCAGAGATTCTGACGAACCCAAAGAACATTTGAGGGTGAGCAGGAAAGGTGCAAAGACCTTCGGCAGAGTGTCTGGGTGGTTCCAGAGAAACATGCCCAGGGGGCTCAACTTGAGGAAAAAACTGTCCTCTTGGACCAAAGCCCTGGGGATCTCAAGATGGCTCTCCCATCAAGCCCATAAACGGAAACAGGGCTCCAGAAGTGCAAAGAGGAACATCTTGAAGAACAGAATGGCCATGAAGATGGCCAGTAGAACCAGCGTGGCCAGTCAGAAATCAGGTAGCTCCTCTGAGGATGAAACATCCAAACAGAATGCCGATGAACCCCAAGAGACACAAGAGGCACCGGACGAGGAGAAGGCCGGGGGTAAAGAGGTGGAGGCCAGGTATGCCGTCGTGCTCCCCAGGATGAAGAAACTAGCGAAGGGAAAGGCCGTGCAGATTCCCCAGGAACCTCCTGGTTCTCCTGAAGCATCAACAGCCACCCCACACGGAGAACCCGGTACTTCTCAGGCCAAGCCACCAAAGCCTGGCGCTAGGCTTGTACTGCCTGTAAAACCAGATCTCAATCTGCTCAAGTCCATCAAGAAGCCCATTCAAAGTCAGCTCTTATCTGGAGGTTTGTCCGTGAGGAGTCCAGAGGCCAGCGTTGGAACACCAGCAGCAGAAATAACGGCAAGCGCTGACGACGCAAACATGAAAGATGGAGTCCGTGTGCCGCAGGCCGCGCGGGGGAAGCCGACCTCCTCCTACATCGACGTGAACAAGATGATGCTGTCGGGCAGGAAGATCGGTACCAGAGTGGCTCAGGCCGGCGGGGCCGGACCCGAGGGAGAAGCCGCGTCCCAGGAAACCCGGTCCGTTTCGCGGCCTCTGCCAAACGGCGAGGCGGGTGACGTGACGTCAGGGGCTCGGTCCATGTATGAAGAAGAGGCAGATCGAGAGGTGGCCCAGTTGATGGGCGAAGGCCTGCACTGGGCCGGGAAGCCAAGGATGAGCGGAGACCCTCAGGTATTTCACAGATTCGGCCGATCCGTCTTTAACACGCTCACGTGACCTTCTCTTGTGCCACTTTCTGGTCTCCCAGGACTGGCTGCGGGCCGAGAACCTGCTGCCTCACCAAACTGTTGAGAAACTAACCAAGTGGACCGTCTACGACGAAGGGGGCCAAGCCAGTATTCTTCCTGCCAATAACGGTAGGGGCCCCTGGGAGTCAGAGGATCCCACCCAACAGATGCTGGAGAGTCGCCTAGTTAGTACACAGGTAGTAAAATTCAGTACAAAACGCTCTTCTATTAAATTGCAGGAACTAACCAAATCGTCGCGAGGTAGCCTACGAACCGGACTCGACCCAAGTCGCAGACGTCGTCTCGTGTTTCAAAAACTAGGGTGAAACCCACATCAGCCTGGAACCGTGTCCTCTAGCCGACGGCTTTTATGGTGTCTGATGTAAAAGTCAGAGGACCCGGGCAGTAGCCGCGGCACCTGACCGACCAGAAGCAGTTTACGGTCCGGCAAAGACTGCAATCCACGTTCTTTCTCTGATCAGATTCATCTTGCCGTGGCGGCTGGAGTTAGTTCCTTTCCCTGAAGACCTTTCAAAGGACCGGGCTATTCGGTTGGCGTTAGAGGAGCTGCATCATCCTGCGCCAAGCTGTATCCGTCTGACTTCTCAATGTACACGTGTAAACAAAGCGTCCTCTGCGTGCAAACGAACTACGGTGTTCCACAAGGTTCTGTGCTCGGACCCAATCTGTTCACTCTATGGACGCGTCCTCGGCGAACAGCTTCAGGGAGCTCTATTAATGTCCCCTGCGGTGCAGATGATGCCCAGTTGTGCCTCTCATGGAAGCCAAATGGAAAGCAGTGGCTTCACTAAACTCGAGACGCATCCTCAGGGCATAAAAAATGTTTTTGTTGTTTAAATCTGACCAAGCAGAAGTCATCGCCCTGGGTTCTAAACCTCGTAGGAACACCTCACCTGATGGTGTGCATCGGCTTCCAGTGCCACTGTTAGACACCTGGACGCATCTCTGACCAGGAGTTGTCCTTTAGCTGCCACAAATAACACACACCGAGGACTGCCTACGTTGTCTTCGGTGATACCGGCACTGACCAAACGCCCCGAGCCTCTGAAGGGTTTGTCCCAGGCGTACCGAGGACGAGGACGTGAGCGCCACAGTTCTACTTCATCACTTTAGCCCGTGTTTCCCAGACAATAGGATAGAATGGGAGGCTGCTGATTTATTTATTTCCTGGTCTTTGCAGACACAATAGCGCAAGCGACACACTCGCTATGGAGCTGCTCTGCCGTGGCAAGTGGATTGGTTACCTATCGTGGTGAAAGAGGAGTGGGGGTGGGGGGTGCAAGGAGGTGAAGTATTGAAGAATGAAAGCACATCTTAAACCAGGATGGGCTTTGTTACTTGAGACGGTCATTTGGTTGAATGTCTGGCGCTCCGGATGGAAGGATGAGGGTGGAGGAACAGGAGCCATGACTCACATCTCTACTCTTTCAGGTGTTGATGCCGGGAAGCTCCAGTGCTGTCGAGGTGGATGTAGTGGATGATTTGTCCCAGCTGGAGTAAGAACATGCACACGCACACGCACACGCACGCACGCACGCACGCACACACACACACACACACACACACACACACACACACACACACACGACGACCATATCACCATCCGCCTGTCCATCCATTGTCCTCAGGGAAGTGTGCGAGAGCTCTGTGCTTCTGAGTCTGAGGAAGAGGTTCCAGCGTGACTGCATCTATGTAAGTGTTTCCAGATCTGCTGTCCACGTACGTCAACTCAGCCAGGCTGGAGCTCCGGTTGGTGAGGGAGGTGATCTGGGTGGTCCAACCCCTGAGTAATGCCTGGCCCCCGTTCTCCAACACTGTTGCCTGACTTACTGTTAGCACAACAGTGTTCCAGCAGAGATCCATCACGATATGTAGGCACGTGCACTTTGCCTCAAAGGTCAACTCACCATAGAAATCCTACCACAAAGGGCAGCGGCTGAGTATCCAGCGAATACTTGTGACTTCATCTCGAACAAAGATCTCGGTCCTTCAGGACTCCAGATAGATTCCAAGAGTTCTACCAAACCCAAAAGTTTGGAAGGTTTCCTCCGAAAATGTGTCGCTCTTTTCCCAGACTTACATTGGAAACATACTGCTGTCCATCAACCCCTTCAAACACCTGGACATCTACACCGAGGAGCTGAGGTGCAGGTATCGGGGCCGGGAGCTGCAGAGGAACCCACCGTGAGCAAAGCGCTCTTCTACGTCTGGGCGTCCGGTGCCTTTCAGGGAAGCAAATGTTTTTAAATCAGTTCTGCTTCCCGCCGTCCTCTGACGCAGCCACGTGTACGCCATCGCAGACACAGCCTTCAGAAGGTCCCAGGCCTCCAGCCAGGAGCAGTGCATCATCATCAGGTTCTGACCCAAACGCCGGCCCGGCTTCGGCACCTTCACTGGGCTCTGTTCACGTCAGCGGTCGCCTGGTCGGCTGTTATTCTGAGGCAGATCTCGGCTATTTGACGACCGAAGTGCAACGTCAGCAGGGACGTGCACGTTGAAAAAGTGTACGTTGTTAGTGACCAGTGGAGTACAGTTGGTTGTCCTGAGGTCAGAACAGCAGGGTCACTGCCCGTCTTTCACTGTGAGCTGAAAACATACCTCCTCACCAAGCACTACCCTACTAATCACTCTTAGCCTTCAACCAACCCCCGATGAACGAATGTATGTATATGGTTCCAAGATAAGATAAGAACAACTTTATTTATCCCAAAGGAAATTGTTGTGCCAGAGTTTCAAGCAAAAACATAAGAATAATAGATAATAGTGGGAAGGAGGGAGAATAAGAAATACAATTCTGAGGTGGCTATCTGGTTGAGTGGTCACGTCTGACTTCCGACTACTGGTACTTTGGATCTTCGGTGACTGAATTACACTTGGCTTTGGATAAAAGTGTCTGCCAAATTACAGCAATGTAATGTAATTAATGTCCATGATTGTAAACTCCTGTCCGCTGTTCAGGAGTTCAGGAGTTCTCCTACATCTCACATAGCTGTACCTCCCTGCTGACGTAGGAGTGACGGGTCCATGTTGGGGGTCGATGATCCTTGATGGAGGCAGCTCTCCTGAGGGCACATGGGTCAACACACAGTTACTGGATCTGCTGAAATGACTGCTTCAGTGTTTTATCAGGCTCGTTCTACCGAAGCTTTGCAGGCTGTCAAGCGTGTCTTGTTCTTGCAGTGGCCAGAGCGGTTCAGGAAAGACCGAAGCCACCAAGCTGATCGTCCATTACCTCGGCTCCTTCTATCAGGGCTCAGAGCAGGTGCTACGCCAGGTAATACAGAGGCAGAGGTGGAGTTTGAACAGTTGCTTGAGGAGCAGCAAGTCAAAGGGACTGCGAGGGTTCGGTCCTCGTGACCGGTGGGGGGGTACGTTCCTGACCTGGGCTGGAATGAACCTCAGCCCGGCCGTGATTTTACAAACATTTTGGAAAGAAGCCGTTTTGTTCAAAGACGGTGAAATAAGAGCAGGCCGGTGCAAAAGAGGACTGGCTTCCACCCTCTTTCTGCCTCTCAGGTGAATGACGCACCAACAAGGACATTTTAGGAAGGTATCTGTGTCATTAATGAATTGTTGGCTACAGTTAGCCAGCATTCTGGGCCATCAAACGATACTATGACTCTGCGACTGAGGACCGCGGTCTCTATATCTGCTTTGACTCTGCAGGGTCAGGATTGATTTATGTACGTTTCATTTTTGAAATCACTTTTGAACCCAGTAATGACAGACTTGGTCGTATAAAAGCACTGGTGGGGTTTTTCACAAGCCTCTCCCTGTCTTGGTTTTCTTCTCCTTAAGCCCATGGAGGTCTTCCCCATCCTGGAGAGCTTCGGTAATGCCAAGACCATCCTTAACGACAACTCCAGCCGCTTTGGCAAGTACCTCCACATTCACATCCTCCAGTGAGTCAGACGGATTTGGTTTCGTCTCAGCCGATGTTCTGCTCATACAAGTCGTAGGAGAAGAATTGGTGTTGACTTTGTGCGCTTTGGTTGACAGCGGCGCTGTTGTGGGGACATCGTTGTCCAAATATCTCCTGGAGAAATCTAGGGTGGTCTTCCAGGTGAGAACATTATGGGGGCCGGGTTGTCCGCAAAACACACAAGTTGTTCCCTTGGGGAGAAATGTCCTTTTGGCGAACTCCAAAGCTACTGTGAAAGCAAGCTTGGAGACCGAGGCGACGGTCGTGCTGTTTGAACGCACACCGGAGGTGCAGCTGTTCTACTTTATCTGCCCCTCAGCCTTTGGATCCCGGCTGATGCCGACCCAGTAATGCCCCCCTCGCCTTTTCTATTTTTTCGCTGACAGATAGGACTGGTGGAGACGCAAAGCACAAACAATGGAGAACGATGAATCACCTTCCTAGCTCAGGTTCTTTCTCCCGCAGGCCAATGAAGAGAGGAACTACCACGTATTCTATGAGCTGCTGGAAGGCCTGAATGACTGGGACAAACAGGAACTCTACCTGCAGGGAGCCGAGACCTACTACTACCTCAACCAAGTACGTCACAACCCGGTGAAACCGATCATTTCGTCGAGCTGCTTCCCTCGACCTCCAACCCTCATTGTCGATGCACATGTGTCCCATGAGTAGGGCGGAGCCTGTGAGCTCAAGGGGAAACGGGACAAACAGGACTTCCAGCTTTTGGTTCACTGCTTCGAAACCATCGGGCTCCATGCTGATCAGACCACCACCGTCTGGGCCGTCCTCTCCTCCATCCTACAGCTCGGCAACATCTGCTTCAGTTCTTATGAGGTGCGTGGAAAGGAATGACCCGAGTACGGAGGTGACGATCTCTGCCGTCAAACATCGGGCGGTGATGTGGTTTCAGAGCGAGTCCTTCGAGGTGGCTCGTATCTTCAGCGAGACAGAGGTCAGGAGGGTCGGCGCCCTGCTTCAGATTTCCTCCGAGGCTCTGCAGACGGTCATCACACACAGAGTCACGGTCAGTGTCCGTGGCTCGGCCACAACTCGTACGTCGGCGTGAGCCGGCATGCGCGGTGATCACCTGTTTCCAAAAACAGGAGACGATCTACGACAGGATCTACTGCCCTCTGTCTGTGGAGAGCGCCATCGAGTCCAGGTGAGAGCAAAAGAGGGAGCCTCAAAATCTTAAGAATCTCTTCAAACATTGCTGCCTCTGGGTAAGCGGGAGGAAGATGGATGGACCTTCAAACGTTTCAGCAAGCATGAAAGGGTTCTCCTCCTGTAATGCAGAGATGCCATTGCCAAAGCCTTGTACTCAGTGCTGTTCGACTGGCTAATGGAGCAGATCAACGACTGGCTGAGCCCCTCAGAAATGGACAGCACCGTGGGGATCGTAGACATCTACGGATTTGAGGTACATAGCCTGCTGCCCTGCTAACCCTAGCTGGTCTCCCGGTACTGAGTGAAAAAAACAAAAAAAAACTGGACCAAGAGGGCTTCAGTTCTTTGCAGGTCAAGAACCAAGAACCTTTTGGTGCTGGGGGGGGGTTGGTTTGACCAACAGTACAAGCTAACACTTTATAGCCTGTAGACAAATAGAAAGAACATAATGTCAATATTTAGCAAATGTGCACATCTGTTTTTGGACAGACACAATGCTAGCTTGTCCTCGCTGAGCCATCACTGTTCCATCCCTGTGAGCTTCCAGTGGTAGAGCGTGTTGGTTCCATGACTGCTGGATAAGGAATGTAGTCCTCAGATGGCTCTAAAGTCCGGCCACCTTCGACTCTGACCTGCTGTGAACCTATTCTCTCTGCAGGACCTGGGCGTGAACAGCTTCGAGCAGCTGTGCATCAACTTTGCCAACGAGCAGCTGCAGCAATTCGTCAACCAGGCCGTGATCTCCCAGGAGCAGGTGAGCCGGATGAGCAACAGGATCACCTGGCCTTCAGACACAGGCCACATTTACATGACAACACTTGAAGACACAAAACTTTGAGGGCGTTTTATCCTTCTGTCCTTAGCCAAAAAAAAAACCCAAAACAAACAAACAAAGAAATGAATGTACAGTATGTCTGTATATGGTTCTGAGATGGCTATTTGGTAGTGATCACTTCTGACTTCTGACTACTGGTACTTTGGATTTTTGGTGACTGAATTGTAAGTCGCTTTGGATGAAAGTGTCTGCCGAATGACTGGGATGTGATGTAACAACAGCGTTTGCAGTGCCTGGAAATGAAACCGTATGGGTACGTGATCCAACAGGACAGACTTGTGACACTTGGGTATGTGGTCTGAGGCTTCAGTCCATGGACACATTTGGCTGGGTCGACATACCAACACCAGGGGTGAGACAAGAAGTGTCTCATACCTTTGATTGTTTGAGTTAATCCCACAGCGCCAACTATCGGCCAGACATCTGCACTGCAGAGTCTGCTGCGGTCCGGTGAGCACCGAGACCCGTTTCAAAACGTTGTCCGGTGTGTGTCCAGGAGGAGTACAATGCCGAGCAGATCCCCTGGTACCCGGTCTCAGTCAAGGACTTCCACTCATGCCTGGAGCTAATTTCCCTCAGGCCTCATGGCATTCTCCGCATCCTGGACGACCAGACGTGGCTTCCTCAGGTACGCAGCCCGACAGCAGGGTTAGCAGGAAACATGAAGTAAGAATGATGATTAGTCAGTGGTTCAGTGGGGACGATGAGTGAATTTTGAGTTGTGGGCTGAGGTCGGATGAGTAGATCAGATATTTTTCCCAACCTCCAGGCTACTGACCACACGTTCCTCCAGAAGTGCCACTATCACCACGGTTCCAGCCCCTTCTACGCCAAGCCCAAGAACCCTTTACCCGTCTTCACCATCTACCACTACGCCGGACCCGTCACCTACCAGGTGTGACACCAAAGTGTAACGACGCACAGAAGCACCCGTCGGCCTGTTGAAGTGACACCTCCTCCTTCTCCAGGTCCATAACTTTCTGAACAAGAACCATGACCAGTTCAGGACCGAGGTGGTGGAGCTGTTCGCCAGGAGTCGGGTGAAGGTGAGCAAAGTGTGGTTTACTGGGTAATTTACAGAGAAACATGTAGTTCCTCATGTCCCTTCTCTTGGTGTTCCTCAGATGGTATCAGAGCTGTTCCGGAAGGTTCAAGATAGCTACATTCAGCAGAGGGAGCTGGGCTGGAGGGGCAAAGGCCTCCGCCAGCTGCCCTCCACCGCCGCCTCACACTTCCTGCAGTCACTGACTGAACTGACCGGCCGCCTGGAGAGGTACCAGCACCGTGACTCTGGTAGAACCCCATCTGGGCCGTTCAGAAATCAGACAGAAGAGAATTGTGGGGGGGTGAAGCTTCGTTGAGTGTTGATAGATGTTGAACCGTTGGCGAGGATCATCACAGGAGGGGCTGCTGTGGCTCGGTTGGTAAGGAGGGCGTCTGATTGCTCTTATCCCCCTCATGTGTCCATCTCCTCCCTTCAACTCAGGTGCAGAACCACCTTTATCCGTTGTCTGAAGCCAAACTACCTCAAGGTACCAGCAGGTGTTCCAAGCAGCAGCTCCAAAAGGGCCATTATGAATGACCTGCCTTTTCCTGGTGTCCACAGCTTCCCGGGATGTTTGACCTGGACTATGTGTCCGCACAGCTGAAGCACGCTGGGATGATGGAGACCATCCACATCCGGAAAGAGGGCTTCCCTGTGCGCATCCCGTACTCCATCTTCACCGAGAGGTGCCGGCTGATGCCACGTCTCCGGCTCCCCGCATCTTCACTCATAGCTTTATCACCACCTGCTTGGTGTCCTCCAGGTACGGGCTGTTGCTGATCCAGAAGCCCACCGAGACCACAGACCGACGCAGCACGGTGGCTTTGTTGGACCAAGTTGGTGCAGATAAGGGACAATACCAGCTGGGACTCACCAAGGTGCCCTTGGAGCGTGCTCACATTGATACACAACATCCAGGGGTATGTCAGTGTGTGTGTGTGTGTGTGTGTGTGTGTGTGTTTCAGGTGTTCCTTAAGGATCCTCTGTACCAGCAGCTGGAGGAGAAGTGGAACAACACTCAGACCTGGGCCGCCATCACCATCCAGAGGAACATCCGGGGCTTTCTCTGCAGGAGGAACTTCAGGTTCTTCAAACAGAAAGCCATCATCATCCAGAGCCACATCCGAGGACACCAGGCCCGGTAACAATTCCCAATGGGCTCCTGAAGGCTGCATTGGACCCATCTTTAGGTGTCGTATGCATGAAGTCCTCCCTAGTCTTCCCGCAGGATGTCAGCAGTTCACACATATTTGGTCTTTGACAACATGCACAGATCTTCATTTGTCCTCATGTGTGACCTTTGTCCCGCTCTGCCGGTGATGCCACCAAAGCTCTGTCGGAAGAGCCAGATACAACTTGTCAAGTCCTGTCCACTTCCGTCTGGCCTCCAGCAGCACACCGGACCCCCGGAAGACCGTCTAACACCTTCTAGAAGGGACGCCTCACTAGCTCCCGCATCAGGTTGAAGCACACAGGGGTTTGATTCCATGGGCAGAGAAGACCTTTGTATCCAACTTCAACTTGCCTGTTGCCTTCTACATGAAGGATGTCACGTCCTTTTGATTGGTGCGCAGTTGTGGAGGTACCTCTGGGAGGGATGCGGACGTGACCCTTCATTCGGCATCAAGATGGATCATTCAGCACACAGGGTCAGGGGGCGGGACCTATCCCCGCTGACCCCGGGTCAGGGGGCGGAGCTTATCCTAGATGGGTCACCTGTCAGTCACGGGACCACAAATGGAGAAACTCAAATCCAGGACATCCACATCTCCAGTGGAATTACTGCTGGGGGGAGACAGAGTGCCAGAAGACAACCCCTGCAGGCACAGGGAATACATAGAAAGAAACAGAAGGTGGTTTGGACCTGTGCAGAGGAGGGATAGTGAAGGACGCTGAGGTTGGAGGTCCCAGGTAGGAGGTCTGGAGGAAGACCAGAGAGGTTGTTCATGGACGGAGAAGAAGAGGACAGGAAGTCGGTTGGTGTGAGAGGAGAGGGTTAGATGGAGGCAGGTGATTGGCTGTGCTGACCCCTGAATGGAGCAGCTCACAGAAGAAGATACCAGCCCCCCCCAGCCCCACTCCTTCCTCCAACCCTCCATCATTCTCCTGCCAAGCCAGATTAGCTCTGGTAGCCAGATAGACTTCATCATCTCCAGAAGATGAAGAATGTTTTGTAACGTCTACAACCTGGAATCCACGACTTTGCTTCTGTTTATCTCATCCTGCCTTGATCTCCTGAATCGTCGGCGCTCCACTGCTCTGTCCACCTCATCTTGCCACTGTGGTCACCAAGCATTCTCTTCATCTCATCTGGTCTTTGCAGTGAAACCCATCATTTGGAGAAGTCCATTTCTGAATATGGATCAGACATCTTCTCTGCGGTATTATGGGATGTCAAACGGCCGTCAGGCAGTATAGAGGTTGTGCGTGACTGTCTTCTCGTCTTTCAGGAAGTACTACAAGAGGCTGAAGCAGTCCTTCACCCAGTTCTGGGCGGTGATGATAATAAACCGAAGCACCATCAAGAGACACCACTGGAGGAAGGTATGTTGTCCACCGGCAGGCGTCCATGGAACGTCACGCCGGTCCGGTTTGTGGTTGCAATCGTCCCCAAATCAATCTAAATAGTCGAAGACAACAACCCGTCGGGTGTGAACCTTTCAATGACGGCCAGTCATCCATGGAGAAGGTCAAAGTTCATTCCAACAACATCCCTGTCCTCTTCCTGCACCGACATGGTGGCAGCTGGAGCTCCAGGTCCTGGTGGGCCCTGCAGGAAGTCCAAGTCATGACCTACCAGTACCTGACAGAATCACTGCCAGTGGTGAAGAGTGTGTCCTGCACACACACACACACCTGTACATCGAGCTACATGCCCCAAGGTGTGTGTTCAGCATTCTTCAGCTTGAATGGTCAATTCCATGACATTGCTGGGCTTTCTTATCTTCTAAACAATTCAAGCGCACACACACACACACACACACACACACACACACACACAGCGATCCTGGACTTTACCCCCTGCTCTGCTTTAGTGCCTCTCCTTCCTGGGAGGTGTCTCAGACTTGGCTCCTCAGCTCCCACAGGTAGGCTTCTTCTGTGCTTCTCCTCTGTCTTCATCTCAGACAGCAATGTCCTGATGGTGGTCTTCCTTCGGTCCGCGGAGCTCCGGCACCATCATCCTCGGGATGTATGTCACCGTGCGGTGTGGAGGTGTTTGTGTTGTTGACTATCTGCTGTGGACATTGGAGGTTCCACCTTCTGCTCGCTGGCGGCTGCTAAAGCTAATCACGGTGACGTCCTGGCCGTCTCAAAGAAACCAGAGCTGGTAGTTTTTCTGAAAAACCTCCCGGAAGATGACCGGCGTGTCCCGACTCAGAGGGGCGTCTGCCAATCCTGCAGGATCCGCAGGGACATCGGACGGCTTCATTCCTTATCGGCCTCAGATCGATCGGCCAGAGAAGTTAATGATCCGACAGACACATCTTCACCGGAAGCCTCCATGTTCTGTACCTGAGGTGTTTCATGGTTCTGTCTCCTGGTGGCGGCGCTGGTCGGAGGGGCAAACACAGGTTTCATCAGATAAACCGAACGTTGCCGGAACAGTAAGCAGAAGACACTCCTTTAAGTCGGAGTGCTTCGCAACTTTGCTTTGTCCCACTGAAAAGGGAAACTTGGATTTTGCCCCAAAGGTTGGCGTTTCCTTAAATTCCATTTAAAAATACCATCAGCTCTTTCTCTCAAAGACGATCCCAGAGTATTTCTACTCCTTGTCCCTCGGCTGATCGGGCTGCCCGGTGGTTTGCATTCAGGCGGTGTGTGTTTACCAGTGTGTGTCGGAAGGCGAGTCCACGGAGCTGCGTGACGGAACATTCAGTGCATCTGAATCGTCACGGGAAGGTGGAGCCCGGCGCGTTTTATGCCCTGATTCTCCGAGTTATTTGATAACCCAAGGGCAATAATGAGAACACACATACGAATGTGTGTGTCGGTGTGTATGGTGTGAACCCCTGACACACACACACACACACACACACTCTCTGTCACTCAAGAGTCACTTGTTGGGACACCCAGTGAAACAGCAGCCTGATTCTGGGGCTACAAGTCCAGGACTACATGGCAACACAGTAAAAAACAGTCCTCGTCGGACGGTAATAGCCTGAGGTGACGGGGCGACTCCCAAACCATAAAACTCACTGATAAAACAAAGCTGGACCTTTGGAACGAGGTGGTGGAGGCGGGGCGTGGACCTGCTGGAGGAGGAGGATATAAAGACAGGTGCGTCTAAGAATAGAGCAGAGAGGAAGCCTGCTGAGATGCAGCAGAACGGAGGACAACCGGCCTGAGAAGGAGGAGAAGAAGGCGCCGTCAGACAGAGTGAAGTGAACCGAGGTGGTCGGATGGGAAAGACTCACGTTTGCTCGGGTTTGTCTTCGCTTTCAGGAGATTCAAGAGAGAAACGACGTGAGGACGCTGTCGACCGCGAAGTCTGCTTCTCCGGAAATGGTAAGCATCCCCCGAACCCCAGCCGGGGCGCCGGCCTGCCTCGGTGTCTTCCTTCCCCGCCGTAACTCTGCTGATCCCTGGCAGGATGTGGGGATGCTGGAGATCCCTGCCGAGCTGTCGGCCAGGCTTCGCAGCGTCGAAGGTAAACAGCCCGTTTCCTCTTATCCGATGGACTCGGAGGCTCGGCCGGTGAGCTGATGATTCCGTCCTCCGAGCAGGTAAGAAGCAGGTGTCCGGAGTCCGAGAGGCGGCGCATCCACAGGTGAAGGCCAAGCACCGTCTCAGCCTGCCTCCAGATGTCGACCAACACCCGTTCTCCCACTACGCTCAGTCCGTCCTAAAGGTAAGAACATGACAAGGAACATCTGCTCTGTTTCTGGAGCGTTTTGGAGTGCATATACTGGAGGTACTGGAGGTATCAGATGACTCATTGCCTACAAGCTCTCAAACCAAATCCCATTTTTTGCACGACCCTGAGAAGCAGGACAGATGAGGCTCGTTTTGCAGGAGGACACAACTTACTGGATACGACACGTTCCTCATGAAGTTAGGTGGTCCAGGCCCATAGCGGACCTCGGCTGCGAGGTTGTCCACTCCCTTCTACTAGCTGCCTTCAGCAGCCGCTGGTTTCTGGTTGTTCTAGTCAGAGGTTTGCGGCCTCCTAAGGTGGATCACTGACAGGAACATAGGGAAGTGGAGTAGTTATGATCCATGTTCTGGTTGTGGATCCTCCCCCAGATGTGATCACGATGATGATGATGACGACTTAGCCTGTGTATGTTTGCTGGAGGCCTCGGCCACCAGGAACTTTGACGTCAGTGAACATGAGCAGAAACAAAGACATTGATGAGTAACAGGAAAACAAACGTTGATTTTTAAACATTTTTTTCCACATCTGACCCCAGGACACATGGATCCAGCCCCAGGGATACCCCCTCCAAAGACCACTCACCTCCCTGGAGCCAGAAGATGCCAGGACAGCTGTGGAGATACATAAACTGGTACATGGGAGCAATGAGGTTCTCCTCTGTCAGCTCACGTTTCTTCTCTGTCACCTCGCTCACGGCGCTCCATCCTGCTCCCCTCAGATCCTGAGGTTCACAGGAGAGTGGGACCTCAGCGGCCGGCAGGAGCAGATGCTGGGCAACTATATCATCGAAAAGGGCCAGAGCCGACCGGCCCTGAGAGACGAGATCCTGGCCCAGCTGGTGCACCACACCTGGGGTCTGAGTGAGGAGCAGAGCCAGCAGAGGGCGTGGCTGCTGACGGCCTGCTGCCTCAGTGCCTTCACTCCTTCTCCGACTCTGGAAAAACCCCTGATCAAGTAGGTGCCACCTGGGACCTCCAACTCCAACACCTCACACAAGACATACAACTTGTTTTAAAAAGCAAAGTCTACTTGACGGAATGATGTTTGGCTGTGAGATAGCATTCTGCTGTAGTTTGCTAACAGCAGTGCGGCAACTACTTCAGCTACCTGCAGAGGCACGCTAGCGGTTTGCAGGATGCTCAGTTTCTTGACAGCAGGGCCTGGATTTGATTTTGCCACAGAACTCTAAAAAGAGGGGAAATCAAGGGGCAGATGAGACGTAGACTGAAGGTTGCTAGATAACATGCTGTGTCCCTGTAGAGTTCAAGCATCTTGATGCAGGACTCACCGCAAGCAGACCCAGTTTAACCATCCAGGTTTGTCAGGAACATTACCGGTCCGGTGAGAGCTCTTTGTGCTTCTGTCTGGGTTGGAGCATGAGGTTCTTGAGAACCTGGACGACAGAAACCAGAAAACAAGGCAACCGAGACCCTGCTTGTAGATGTGGTGTTTCTGTGTTGGTTTTACGCCAGTTCGTGATGTCTCCGGTGCAGGTACGTGTCCGACCAGGGGCCGGCGAGCCACCGATCACTCTGCCAGCACAAACTGCTAACGTCCCTGCAGCTGCCGGCCCCCGTGGCCAGGGTCTACCCTCCCGGCCAGCTGGAGTGGACCACCAATCAGAGGAGGGGCACCGTGGCCCTGGAGGTGAACACCTTCAACGGTGAGACGGGCAGAGGCTTTGGTCCTCCTTCTTCTTTGGTGGCATCCTCTAAAACCTCCCGGTTCACAGATGAGATCCTGACAACGGAGGTGGAGTCCTGGACCACAGGAGAGCAGCTGGCTTCTTGGCTTCTCCAATCCAGGTGTTCGTCTAATCTCACTCACCCGGTCACCTGTCAAGGCTTCTGTTTGTGCGCACGTGGGCGTGCATGTGTGTGCGCGTGGGCTCATTAACCTCTTCATGCGCCGCCCTTGTGGCAGAGGTGTTCCAGAAGCAGCCCTGGGCTGGTCCGTGTCTCTTCTGACCGATGACGGTTGGTCCGATCTGGCCGGCTCTGACTTTGTGATGGACCTGCTGGCCGGAGCAGAAGCTGAAGATCTGCCCCCAGCGGGAACCCACTCCACCACCAACACAGACTACCTGTTCAGCAGCCAGGGAGACCGGTAGGACGAGTCCTGCATGCGAGGTGCCGGGAAGGAGTTTGCTCCACCCGGTCAACATCTGTGCGTATCTGTCCTCCAAAGGATGCAGTTTGAAGACGCAGATGACTTCATCCCACCGGCCCCGGCCACGCAGGCTCCTCAGCTGCCCCGGTTTGAGGGGAACCCCTGGGGCAGGGAGTATCCACAGGAAGGTACTGGACCGGAGCTGAACCACGTCTGATGACCTGAGGATACCTTTGGTCCTCGGAGATATAGTGATCAAGTTTAGCTTCAGATCTAGCTGCTTCTCTGCAGGCGACTTCTCCAAGAACTCTGTGCCGAGCTTCTCACCTGATGACCATGATTAACCCTTTTGCTCTCCTGATCCCAGGTCGAGGGCAGCAGGTGGACGCCTATGTGGATGACCTGCTGGACACCGTGGGGGATCAGGGACCCGGGAGTCAGGTGACCCATTCAGTCACTGATCGATGATCAGAGGATCTGTGACCATCGACACCAGCAGCACTGGTCACGTGATGGTGCAGTAACGTATCGTGTGTGTGTGTGTGTGTGTGTGTGTGTGTGTGTGTGTGTGTGTGTGTGTGTGTGTGTGTGTGTGTGTGTGTGTGTGTGTGTGTGTGTGTGTCTAGGACATGGAGAAAATAGCCGGGCTTACTCGCAGGATTCGTGGCGGCGGAGGGATTGGTCCCATGCACCCTGGCATGTATGGAGCCGGTAAGAACGTGTCCTCTTCAACCCATCAAACTCACCTCAGATGTTTTGATCTTCTTATAAAAGAATAAAACCTCTAAACATCTAGAACTAAGCGGGGCATCACGGTGGTCTGCTGGTCAGAGCCTCGTCTCCCAGCAGGAAAGGCCTGATCACCACCTGGATCACACTGTCCCATTTCCAGATGTGACCTCCTGGAGGTTCAGTGGGGACAAACCCAATCTTCAGATGTACCGATAGGAATCCTATGATTGACAATTGGCTATCGGAGTGAAGAACTCAACCAAAACTGCGGTTGCGTGTCTTGATGTCCACCAAACAGCCAGATGTTTGTGGACAATCACAGCATACCCTCTGAGAGCAGAGAACACCTACTTCCTGTGACGATAACGGGGAAACAGTGACATCGCAAATTGTTGTGGTGGCCGTTCCTTTCTCCTCCTGCATCTCAGCCAACCGTGTGTCTTTCAGGGATGCCGATGACCATGCCAGCCTATCCGATGGGTAAGACAACGACCTTCTCTCCATCATGAACTCACACCTTCACCTGTCTCGCATCAAAGCAGGAGGCAGCTAGAACATTTCTTATAGACCGGCCTATCTGCTTCTGGAGCTCGGCCTCTGAACGTGGCGCGGGTGGCGATCTTTGCCGATGATCTGATCCCAGTGACCCGGAAAGGCCCGGTACGGTTCAGTGCAGTTTTCAGGCAAGCCGCGAACACCTTCAGAAGGTCAGTCTGGAGCGGAGCTCAGAGCAGCGGCGGCTGCTCAAGGACTCCAGGTGGAGGAGAAGCCTTCGGTCCACGCTCGGTCCTGCGGGCCGGTGTGTGCAGATAGGACTCAGATGTTTGACTCCGTGTGACTCGTCCATCCGTGTTCCCGTGTGCTCCCGCAGGGATGCCCATGAGCCCAGGGATGCCCATGAGCCCCGCCATGCCGGCCTACGGCGCGGCTCCCATGATGGCGCCGATGCAAGGTCCCTTTCTTTACCTTCTTCTGAAACCTGTCTCGGATCCCGTCCCGCTCCGTGGGGTCTGATTGCCTTCCTCCCCCTGCAGCCATGATGATGCCGCAGCCCCAAATGATGGCGCCCTCCATGGCCGACCCCATGCAGATGGCAGCGTCTCAGCAGGCCTTCATCAACCAGCAGGCCGCTATCATGGTGGTGCCCGTGGAATTCCTCCTCCGATTCCACGTGCGTCGGCGTCCTGCGTTAAACACGTCCCTCCTCCTCGGCCTCCTCAGGCGCAGCAGATGACCACGCAGGCCTTGAACCTGTCCGAGAAGCAGACCCAGGAAGAGCAGAAGAAGCGCCAGTCTGAGAGGAGGAGCGTGCGGCGCTCGCCTTCGCCCCACGACCCCCGACCCCGGACCCCTCCCCCACCCAAACACACACCCCAACCTAAACACACACCCCATCCTAAACACACCCAGCCTGAGGTAATACTATTACTACTACTGTTACTACTACTACTACTATTACTACTACTGTTACTACTACTGTTACTACTACTACTACTACTACTATTACTGTTACTACTACTACTACTGCTATTGTTACTACTACTACTACTGTTACTACTACTACTACTACTACTATTACTGTTACTACTACTACTACTGCTATTGTTACTACTACCACTACTACTACTCCGACTACTACTGTTACTACTACTACTACTACTACTATTACTGTTACTACTACCACTACTACTATTACCACTACCACTACAACTACTGTTACTACTACTTTTACTACTACTACTATTGCTACTACCACTACTACTACTGTTGCTACTAGTACTACCACTACTACTACTGTTACTGCTACTACTGCTACCACTACTGCTACTACTGTTGCTAATACTACTACTACTACTACCACTACTACAACTACTACTACTACTACTACTGTTACTACTACTACGACTACTACTACTATTACTGTTACTACTACTACTACCACTACTACTACTGCTACTACTACTACTACTGTTACTACTATTGCTACCACTACTACTACTACCACTACTACTACTACTACTGTTGCTAATACTACTACTACTAACACTACTACTACTACTGTTGCTAATACTACTACTACTAACACTACTACTACTACTGTTGCTAATACTACTACTACTAACACTACTACTACTACTGTTGCTAATACTACTACTACTAACATTACTGTTTCTACTACCACTACTACTGCTACTGTTACTACTACTACTACTATTACTACTACAACTAATGTTACTACTTCTTCTACTACTACTACTACCACTACTACTACTGTTACTACTACTACTACTAATGTTACTACTTCTTCTACTACTACCACTACTACTACTACTACTATTACCACTACCACTACTACTTTTACTACTACTACTACTACTACTGTTACTACTACTACTACTACTGTTACTACTACTACTCCCACTACTACTACTACTCCCACTACTACTGCTACTACATGTAATTCTACCATTGCCACTGCCACTACTTCTATTACGATTACAATTGTGATTCCAAAGACAAGGACAATCTTCATGAGGGAGATGAATGATGTCATCGTTACCTTCAGGTGTTCTTCTCCTCTGGACTACTTCCTTCAGGGGTCTCCACAGCCAATCACCTGCCTCCATTTAACCTTCAGCCAATCACCTGCCTCCATCTCGCCCTCTCCTCTTCCTGTCCTCTCCCCCTCCATGCATCAACCTCCTCTCAGGTCTTCCTCCAACCTCAGCATCCTTCTACCCGGAGTTTCTCCATCCCTCTTCTGTCCATGTCCAAACTATCTCAGTGTGACTTCATCTCCAGAACATCTAACACGATCCTCTCCATCCTCCTCGCTCCCAAGGAGGATCCCTCACATCTTCATCTGTGCCTCCTGTCTTCTCCATGGTGTCTGCAAACCAGACACCACGGCTGCTCTGGCCTTTCCTTTCCGTCATGGGCTGGTACTCTCGTCTCACCCGGACACTTTTCTCCACCCGTTCTAACTTGCTTGCACAAGTTCCTCCAGTTCTTCTCCACCCTCTCCATTGCTCTGGACTGTTGACCGTCGCTACTGAACGATTGGATTTAAAAGGATTTAAAGGCACTAGCGAGCTCTTCATGTTTTCCTCCAACAGACGGCGAGAGAAGCAGAGCAGGAAGATCCGGGCGACCTGCAGTCCTTCAAACACAAGAAGGAGTACTTCCAGAAGATAGGTGGGCCTTCACATCATCTCTCTGAGTTCTGGAAGGAGCAGGTTTTAGGAAATAGATGGACAGTAAGAAAGTGTCCTGAAGTCTTGAGTTCTTATTGTTTCTCAGCCCTTGTGTCTGCAGGAGGCAGCGGCGTCTGCACCAATCCTTGCCCTGCGTCTGTTGGAGTCAACCATTCACCGTTATTGATCAGCCTTCTTCTCTGCTCCTGGTCCTCCAGGTCTGTCACCTCAGGGACCTTCTGCCTCCACCCAGCAGAACCCTCCCCCCCGGGCCTCGCAGCCGCCACCTCCGCCCACTGCACCCAAACCTGAAGGTGAGCGAATCCCTGGAAAGATCACCAGCTCCCAGACCACCTCCATGAACGGACGACTGATTGACTGATTATCAATGCTTCCCCGTCCTACACACACACACACACACACACACACACACACACACACACACACACACCCTACCCTCAGTGAGGCGGCCTCGGTCTCCACCGGCCCGGTGCCCCGACCCGCCCAAACCGGTAGCATCCGGGGCTCCAGAGTCCGAGTCGTCGGCCGAGCCCACCTCCAGCATCCGGGAGATCATCAAGCTGTTCAACAGCCGCCCGCCGCCTGAGCCCAAGGCCTTCGAGCCCGTCAGGTCAGTGTTTGCACGTCCAGAGACCAACGTGGAAATACCACTTTTACTTTAGCATCTCCTCACAGTAGATGAGTACTCTGGCTCCGAGGTATCCGGGGGCCACCAGCCACTCTGAGCCTCGGACTCAAACAGGCTTCTTCTATCCTCACAGGCATCCTGCGAAACAATTTGTCAAGAAGATCGACCACAAAGAGGAGGCCTTGGCCAAACTCAGAAACCAGGGCCCGGTGTCTCCACAGAAGGTCAGGGGTCAACATGTTCAGGACCTGCAAATTCTAGTACCCCGTCCAAGACTGAGCACCTGTACGTCCTGAACCCCGCAGAGGCAGTGGGCTCCGCCGCCGTGCAAGGAGCCGCCTCCGATGGGGACGTCTTCCCCCAAGTCTTCTCCCTCGTCCAGCAGGAGGTCTCGTGTCATTTCCAACTCCATGAGGCAGAAGCAGCGTTCCCTGGCGGACCTGTTTGGCGCCCAGCGCTCCAGGCCGCATCAACCGCCTCCTCCCAGCTCACCGCTGCCTCCCGCCCCCCCACCGCCGCCGCCCGAGAGCATCCCCGAGCCTCCGGACATGGCGGCCCCCTTACTGGGTGAGTGAAGTTCTCAAATCTTCAGCTTCTGTCCTCTTCTCATGGCTTTGACAGGGGTTCCCTTGAAGATCTTTAGCTTTGCTGATTGCGAATAAGTGTACCCTCCTCAGGAGGAGAAGCATCCCGGGACCTCCTGAGAGAGGGATGGAGGGGTTCGGGTCGGTGGCATTGATGACACTGTTGAAGAAACGTGATTCATCATGGATCTCTGAGAAGTGACCCCGCCTTTGATTGGTCTATTTTGTTCGTCTGTCACAAAGATGTCTGTCACATGATCCAGGAACAGATGGAAGTCGTCTGAAACGTGTCTCCAAAATGTCGAGCGTCAGGGTGGAGGACCTCTTCTCGCTCCCTTCAAATAAGAGTGAAACTGACGAATGACCTCTCCTTCCAAACAGCAGATGCTCTGTCAGCAGAGGAGAACCTTCCCTCTCAGCTGCACCGCTTCTCCACCTTCGTCCACTTGTCCTACTCCAGAATGCCAGGGAAACTCTTCCTGCGCAAAGAGGTAAGGGTGGCAGGGACTGTTGAGTTGGTGTGCTACAAGCGGTCTGCGTGAAGCGAACCCGAGGCCGGGGCCGAGTCGTGCCAGAGCTCGGTTCACGTCGCCCACAACGCTCCACAAAGAGGACGATCTGCAGAGGATCCGAATTCAGAAGAGCTCGGTCCGCTCAGCTCGTGTCCCTCACGCCTCCCATTATCAGGAACTCCGCCGGTGCTCCTCTTCCTCCATCAGGAGCTGAGATTGCTGATGTAGCCCGCTGTGACATCCGACGTGTCCGGATGTTCTCGGCAGCTGTTCGGTGGCTGCTTCCCTCGTCAGACACGTCGCAAACGCCGCTCGTGTCAGGAAAGGCTGCGGTGTCGGACGGGGATGTAGCCTGGCGTTGTAGACGATTCCAAACCCCACAAACCCAGATACAGCTCCGTGTTTGAACGCATGTGGTTCAGTCTTCTGTGGCAGCCGCAGCCGTCCGCGGGTTGACGCCCCCGTGAGTCAGCTGCAGAGAAGCCGATCCAACGCCACGTCTTCATCTGAGCGCTGTTCCATCGCGGTGATCGTCTTGTTCCATTGTTTGGCGATCTCACCTCTTTCGCATGGAATCCGGTGTAGCATCATGTAGCTGCTCCACGTAGCTGAAGGTCACACAAAGTTTTGCAGAAGCTAGAAGTTTCACGGTTCACCGGTCACCGTCCTGGTTACCGTAGCCGGTAGTGATTTGTGGCATGAAGCCCACAGCGGAGACGAAACGTCAGGATGTGCTGATCTCTGGAGAAAATGTGACGAAGGATTCGATTTCTGCTCCAGGAAAGGTTGGTGAATCCTGACACCAGTGTGGAGCAGGAGCTTCCGGCCACAAACAGCGGCTCAGCACTTTAATGCCTGGCTTAACGGCACTAACCCCGAAACCCACCGGCGGTTTGGAGAGGCATGTTTTCTTTAAGAATTTGCCCAAATCTCGGCGAGAGTGTGAGTGTGAGGCTGGAAAATCCCCATACGGTCAGAGAGAGGTGGCTGGCGGACTGACTGGATCACGAGCTGCACCTCCAGCAGCTTCCGGACGTCCACATCCACCGCCCGCGAGGCTCGCCAACGTCTCCGTCGGGGGGATTTGACAGAGCGTCTGAAAACGGACGTTAAAGTGACAGAAATCTCGTCCGATCTCAAACAGCTCTACTTCGTCACGGTTGCACACGGATTTCACTTTCCGTCCTCTGCCTTCATCGCAGCGCAGCAGGATCCAGATGCTTTTCTGGCTTCACCACCGTCCCGGGAACCTTCTAAGCTCTTGTGCACTTCTGAGTCAGGAGTTAAGGTTACTGTGTAAAACGAGTAACTCGAGTTAGTGGGAGAAAAAAAATTGCATGCGGTTTGCGATAAGTTACCACCTGCAGCTCCAAGATGTCAAAAAGCCAAACGGCCAAAATGCCTGGAAGGGTTGAGGAGATACAGACCTTCTGGGCTCACCTTAACTTTGGTCGTCGTCCTCTGCAGGTGTTTTACCCCAAAGACGTCTTCAACCGACCCTACGTCCTGAATTTGCTGTGCGAGCAGGTCAGTGTCTCCGCAGCGTCTGGAAGTCAGAGCTTTTTCTCCGGCAGAAGCGATCGAGCCCTTGATGCCGTCCACTGTATGATTACCTGCTACTGTCTCAGATCATGAGGGACACCTACTCCGACAGCTGCATAAAGATCAGCAAGGAGGAGCGGAGGAACATGAAGGACCTGCTGGGTGGGTCCTAACAGTCCTGGCTGCTCATTGGCAGGAAGAACGGCGTCTGGGGGAATGCGACCATTAAACTAACTCAATTTCTGCACGTCTCTCGGCCTCTTCGTGGTCCTGGAACAGCTAATTTCAACGTGGGGACCACGATAAGCACCATCCAGGACGACAACATGAAGCGGAGGATCGTCATCGCCGCCCGGGACAACTGGGAGAACTACTTCACTCGCCTCTTTCCCGTGAAGGTGAGCATGATGGGAGGAGAAAAGGCTGACGGGCTCTGAGGAGACCCTGAACGTATCGCACATCTTTGTCTGCCGTGCAGACGGACAGCGGCGACGCTCATCTGCTGGGCGTGTCTCATCGCGGCCTTCGTCTCCTCAACCTGGTCAGAGCTTCGGGCATCAACCCCAAACACCTCCACCTGCTCAGAAACCACAGGTCGGCCCCTCCAGCCTCCAAACTCCATCAATAAAATGTTCCTCAAACAAGAAGATGAAACCCTGTCGAACCTCAGGCTATCTTCATCCGGTGTTTTTCTCCTCGGCCTCATCCAGTTTCGCGGAGCTGCTGTCGCTCCGGCTCCTCGGTGGCGACACGGTGGAGCTGCAGCTGACCAAGGAAACCATCACGCTGCGCTCGTCCAAAGCCCCGCAGATCACCGCCATGGTGCGGCTCTTCCTCCAGGAGCTCATCAAGGTACATGTCTGATCCTCCTCCTCCTCCTCCTCCTCGGCCCCGTCGGCCGGCTCCCTCTGATCGGCCTCCACCTCCGGCCCCAGGACTCCGGTCACGTCGTGGCACTGAAGAGCTTCATAACGGACGACAAGAGTCTGCTGAGCTTCAGTCGAGGCGACATCATCAAACTGCTGCCCATGGAGGTTCTGAAATCAGGTGGGAAACCCGTCTCTGGTCTCCTGCAGGTCTTGCTAGCTGGAGGAGATGTTATTTCAGTCATGTCCAGCTCCAAACTGCCTCAGATGCTCTTTCACAGAAGATGAGCTGCTCCTTCTGATCAGCACGTCTCTGTTGGAGAGAAGATGGACCTGGAAGCTCCACTGTTTGGATTGTGACATTTATTTTTTCACCGAAATGAAGCATTGACCCTGCTGTGCCCGCTTTTATCAGGCTGGTGTTTCGGCAGCACGGGAGGCCGTTCCGGTCTTTTCCCAGAAGACGCCACCCAGCCGTCTCCTGCGCCAGACTACCACCACCTCCACCTGGACCGCAGGGACAACAGGAGGAAGAGCATGAGGGGGGCCGGCCGACGCCCGGCCCCGTCCTCCAGTCCCGGCAGAGGCACGGAGTCCGAGCGGCCCGCCAGCATCGTCTCCGGACGCGCTTCGACCCTGGACTCGGAGCTCCCCTCAGCAATGGCGGAATTTGCCATGAAGTACTTCAGGTACGAGCGCCGAGCGGTGGTGCCGGCCGAGCGCCCCAAGGACGTTTGGTCCCCCCTGATCTCCGGGCTGTTTGTCACAGAATGGAGACCACGGGCCAGCCGTCCGACGAGAGGAGCTTCTCGGAAGCGGTTCAGTTCACGCAGGTAACGCCCACACCGGTGGTCGCCGCTCCCGCATCACCTGCTCACTCACGCATGTTCTTTGCTTCATCCCATCAGACACCAATCCAGGAGTCCCTCATCCTCTACAGTGACCCTGAAATCAACGAGCTCTCGGTGCGCTGCTTCCTGAGTAAGTCCAACACAAATCCTGCGCTAGCGGTCTGGATCAGGGGACCAGCAGCTGCCTTCCTGGGTTCTGAACCCAAGAGAATCATGGAAAGCCCCTCAAAGAACTGCCTCCTTGGTCACGTCAGAAACCTCCCGGCGTTCTTGGCCGAGAGACAAACGTTTGTTTTTCCCGAGGACTCAGGCATCCTTTGGTGATTGTAGCCTCACCTCAGGTTGTTCCCAAACACCCCATCAAAACAGCCTGTGGGAACGCTGCTCATAGCCAATGAGAATATTGGCTATGAGCAGCGTTCCAACGGGACTACACAAGACCTTGGAATGTTGGTAGAATCACACGGCTGGCTGATTTATTTTGAAATCAGCGTAGTTTTGTTTTTGTAACGATGAACCAATTTGAGCCGTGTCAGTAGAAAGAAAGATAAGCCAAACCCCAGAGAGACGAGGGCGCAAGCAATGGAAGCTCTTGGCAGTTGGTCCAAAGGGATACATGGGTTAATACGGAACTCAAACTCCTGCTTCCATGTCTGTGGTTCCTGGCTTGGGTCGTATGTTCTTCTGATGGGGCTGCAAATCCAGTATGGCGGGCTGCCGCCGGAGCCCTGCAGCCTTGCTGTTCATACACTCCTCACACCGGACCACATACGGGTGACGCCGTGAACGTAGTCTGCACTGCCATCTTCTGACCAAACTGTTTTCTCCGGGGGAGCTGCTCAGGGGAATATAATTCAAGTGTTATTTTCCTGATAAAATACGCACATCGGCCAATGGAACCGTTGCGAGGGGCACGATCAGCAGAGCGGCTGCTTTGGGCCGAAGCCCTCCGAAGGTCCGGTCGGTCGATGGCACATCCCCCTTGCAGAGGCCCCTTTCCCCTTTGTGGCGGGAAAGGGGCCTCTCTGGTTACTCTCCGGTTGGTCTGACAGATGAAGAACCCTACTTCTCTGACTTCCATTGGCTCTCCTTCCAGACTTGCTTAAATTCATGGGAGAAGCTCCGGGGGAGGACGGCAGTCAGTCCGGCTGCCTGAGTGAGATCTTACTGGTGAGTGTGCTCGCCGGTGCCAGCTGTGGAGAACTTCCAGGGACTCCAGGCCAAATAAAGGGGTGATTTTTTTTTTTGTCCCGGTCCAGCTGGGGAAAGAGAGGGAGCTGCTGAGAGACGAGATTTACTGCCAAGTCATCAAGCAAACCACCAACAACCCGGTCAAGTCAGTGTGCTCTAACCTGGTTACTGAGGACCCGTCTTCAGAACGCTACCATTACCATCAGGCAGTCTGCTAAGTCTTGTGCACCTTGTGGACTCGTACAGATGCAGCTGTGCCCTCGGATGGAGGCTGCTGAACTTGACCACCGGCTTCTTCCTGTGTTCTGCCACCCTGCTGCCTTATGTCTCCCGCCACCTTGATGACATCTGCCAGGACTACAGCCACCCTCATCACGGTGGAGTTTGACCGCTATATCCGCAGCCACGCAAGAGCATGTTTGGTGGTGTGGAGTTGGTTTCATCTGGTGGTGTTGACCGAACATTGTCCTACCTGGAGATGGTCTTGTGGAGTTAATGTTGCACTAAGTGCAGTTTCTGATGTCTTGCAGCATCCTTGCATCCAGATAGGACTTATTTCAAAATGTCAATCTGCTCTTCAATTTTCCAAAACATGGATTATGAATTCATTATAAATTGGGCACTGAACCTCCATGAGAACCTCCTCCACCAAGCAAGCGTTGTGATGGGACAGCGTGGTACTCCAGGTGTGCTAAAGTTGTCTGTGTGCTCAGAGATGGCGTTGATGTGCCAGGAGAACCTTCAACGTTCCCTGGCGTTCGGCAGCCGTCGCAGCGTTCCGTCACCCGCCGAGTTGGACGCCATCCTGGCAAGTCGACCTTCTCGCCAGCGCGCACGAATACATGCTCCTCGGGATCCCTCAGACCTCACGCCCCGCCTCTCGGTTTTCTGCAGGCCGGAAAGACCAGTCGGCGCGTTCCCGTCCAGCTGCCCGGAGGCGCCGAGTTCCCCATCAGGATCCGCAGTTTCACCGTGAGATCCGTCTCCGACCTCTCAAGGGATCTGCTGGTGCGGCTTCACCTGATGAGGTATCTCTGCTGGTGTCTCCCTCCAGATGTCAGCAGATGCGCTGAAAGAGTTCTGCAAGGAGATGGGCGTCTCCGACGTCTCAGAAGTGAAGGAGTTCTCCCTCTTGTGCACCCGCCATCAGGGTAAATCGGCCCGTCCTTCCAGCAGCTTCCACTGCGTTCCAGTCTCTACGTAGAAGAAGAATACAAAGTCACTTCTCCTCCGGCTTCCACCGCTTTGTCCTCTTCTGTTCATCTGCTGCCGCGAGGTTTATCTGGACACTGATGCAGAAGATTCATGACTGACTGTCTCTTCCTCCTCTGTCAGATGGGCTGGTACGTCCTCTCCATCCTGAGGAGTATGTGATGGACTTCCTGCTGGATGACGCCTCCATCTTCTTGTCCCTGAGGAGGTTGATGTGGTTGAGCCCTCTGAACTTCACCAGTGACCTCTATGTGGACGTCCACTACCAGCAGGTGACCGGAGGTGCAGAAGAACATCCCGGTCCTGTTTTACAGTACACCTAATGTGTGTGTGTGTGTGTGTGTGTGTGTGTGTGTGTGTGTGTGTGTGTGTGTGTGTGTGTGTGTGTGCGCAGCTGCTTGGTGACTATCTGAATGGGAGGCTCCCCCTGCCTCCTGCTGCAGGAGGCTCCTCACCTGTGCAGCAGATGGCGGAGCTGTGGGCCCTCCAGCATCAGGCTCAGGGCCTGGAGAACCAGCCCTCTCTGTAAGTGGACCTCACAGTTTTACATCTTCATCCTGAGCGCTAGCAGCCGTCTCACTTCTGCATAGCGCTTCTAACTCTTCTACTCTGCTAACTCTGTTCCTTCTGTCTGGAAAATCCCTGGTGTCTCCAGGAAGCAGGCCCGGGAGTACGTGCCGTCGCAGGAGGGGCTCGGCCGTAAGGCGGAGGAGGTGCACACCTTCTGCCTGGGCCAGATCGCCGCCATGGAAGGCCTCAGCCCGCGAGATGCCAAAATCAGATTCATCGGTAGGTCCGGTCGGACGGTCCGCCCCCCGTCCCCCGCCCGACTGTAAGGAGGTTTGTCTGGTTGTCCTCCAGAGGTGCTGAGCGCGCTGCCTCTGTTCGGCTCCAACACCTTCATGGCCAAGAAGGTCAGCCAGCGGAGCTGCCCCTCCCCCTGCATGGTCAGCGTCAGCCCAGAGGGGGTGCTCTTCCTCCACCCCAAAACTCAGGTACGTCCGTGCGCTCGCCGTCCCAATCAGGGCGAATCTGGAGTCGGAGTCGGAGTTGGAGCACAGGTCCGGAAGGTGGAGGTGAAGGCTGGTTGCAGATGCTTGCAAACATGCTGGGATGTCCACCCTCCATAGTGCAGCGTCCCTGGATCCAGCATCTTCTTCATCTTCACCACTCCACCAGGCTGCTTTCCACCTAGAACCTGTCCCACTGTTGGGTGCTGTTTCCGTCCGATACATACGTCTTGGACCGCTCCAACGAGCTTCTTCTGGCCACCTTCTTCAGCTCTCTGTCCTCCACTTTCAGCTGAATGCCCACGGAGGCAGCGCCTCCTCTGGGCTTCTCCTTCAGGATCAGACCGATCCGCCCGGCATGTTCACGCTTACAAGGGCCTTCAGAATCAGAAACACTGTCATTCGTACTTCGGCCCCAGTTTCCACTTTCACCCCATGTGGACCCTCGGTGTCTTTATATGTAGCCCTGTGATTGGTCCAGGGTCAACCCCTCCCCTCGGCCAATCAGAGCGGGGATAGGCTCCGGACCCCAGCGACCCTGATTAGCCATGTAGAGAATGAATGAATGAATGAATGAATGAATGAAGCATCCCGACTGAAACCTGTGATGTGTGTGATGTTGCTGCCGACCAGGAGCGAGTCTTCCACATCTCCCTGACGGACATCCAGTCCATGAACACCGTCCGGCCCAAGAAGAAGGGCAAGATTCCCTCCATGGACCTCCAGTACAACAAGCCAGGCCGCACCAAGAAGGTCACCCTGCACCTTCAGCAGGTAGCAACGCTTCTTACTGCTAATATTAGCAAGTGTCCTTTCTGAAGAATGCATGCAGTCACTAGTTAAACTGGAGATCAATGAAAGGTGCTTCACGCTGCCTACAATATGTGCGTGTGTGTGCGTGTGTGTGCGTGTGTGTGCGTGTGTGCGTGTGTGCGTGTGTGCGTGTGTGCGTGTGTGCGTGTGTGTGTGTGTGTGTGTGTTCATGTCCAGGCCAAGGAGCTGTGCCACATCCTGGCCCGCATCATGGGAGAGCTGATTCGGCCGGCTGTCAACAGCTCCATCAAACAGGACTGACGTGTGTGTGTGTGTGTGTGTGTGTGTGTGTGTGTGTGTGTGTGTGTGTGTGTGTGTGTGTGTGTGTGTGTGTTCATGTCCAGGCCAAGGAGCTGTGCCACATCCTGGCTCGCATCATGGGAGAGCTGATTCGGCCGGCTGTCAACAGCTCCATCAAACAGGACTGACGTGTGTGTGTGTGTGTGTGTGTGTGTGTGTGTGTGTGTGTGTGTGTGTGTGTGTGTGTGTGTGTGTGTGTGTGTGTGTGTGTGTGTGTGTGTGTGTGTGTGTGTGATGGTAAATGATGTGCTGACAAGTGATCACAGCTGGAAGGAATCTCAGCTCAACACAAATCAACGAGTCCTGAGTGACGCCTCTGCTTTAATGTAAAGTTATTATCAATAATATTGTTATAAGATTAATTAACAAAAGCAAATAATCAATAAAAGTATCAGAAATATATGTTGATCAATATATGGGTTTCCCCTAAATTAATTTATAACAATAAAAGAAAGTCCTGGTATACTAAGGAATTGGCTTCTATTTATTATTATTATTGTTATTATTATTATAATTATTCCTGTTTTAATCATTCTTATTCATGTTATCCTAATAATTACTTTAATTATTCCTGTTTTAATCATTCTTATTCATGTTATCCTAATAATTACTTTAATTATTCCTGTTTTAATCATTCTTATTCATGTTATCCTAATAATTACTATAATTATTCCTGTTTTAATCATTCTTATTCATGTTATCCTAATAATTACTTTAATTATTCCTGTTTTAATCATTCTTATTCATGTTATCCTAATAATTACTATAATTATTCCTGTTTTAATCATTCTTATTCATGTTATCCTAATAATTACTTTAATTATTCCTGTTTTAATCATTCTTATTCATGTTATCCTAATAATTACTTTAATTATTCCTGTTTTAATCATTCTTATTCATGTTATCCTAATAATTACTTTAATTATTCCTGTTTTAATCATTCTTATTCATGTTATCCTAATAATTACTATAATTACTCCTGTAAGAAGTGATTGGGGAAGCCGGCGCAGCCGCCAGCAGGGGGCAGCACCCTCTGCTGCCTCTGCAGACCTTCGTTTGCACCTGATGATTGTGACGGTTGTTACGGTTCAAAGCTCCTGGATCCAGTCGTGGACTAGATGTCTCTCCAGGTTCTCCTGCCTGGCTTCTCTCCAGGATCGCCATCTTCCTCCTGCAGTCCAGACGCAGCCCGAGTTCATAGAAGGCTTGTTTGTCTGAATGCGTGGGTGAGAAGGTGAATGGCCGGACCTCCGTGAGGTCCTGTGGGCAACAGGTGGTCCTGGCTGAGCCTCGCCTCTCGCCGGGACCAGCCGGTGCTGAAGAACCAGGTCTGAGGCAGAAGATGATCTCCTGAGACTTGGTGCTCAAGGGTTATTTATTGATCATGGGAGAAGGTTACATGAACATTTAGAAAATACAAAGACACGGCAGAAGATTGCCGAGACAAATGTGAGGTTTGAGTCCGAACCGGGACGGCCGGAGGTTTTATTGCGTTCCTCCCGGTGGACTCTCAGCTACACATGTTCTACCATCACTTCAACTAAAAGCCAGCGGACGGACAGTGGAGGCCACGCTCACACAGGGGCTGCATGCTACTGGTGGACCAACTATGTCCACCTCAGAGGGTGCAACACTGGCTTCGAGGACTTCGGGGACCAACACTGGTTGGGAGTTTTCAAGAACCCTGATTTGAAAACCTTTGAGTCCTGGCTGAAGATGGACTTGACACCAAGTCCATTCTTCCCCTTCAGAAACCCAATGGTGAACCGGCGTCGACCCGATCTGTCCGAGTCTGAGCTGCTCCGACACCGGGGACCTCCGGTACCCGAGGAGACGGGCGGATGGCAGGTAACCATCACAGAGAAGTGCATTTGGCTCTGGAGACCCTAAACCAGATGAAGGTCTGAAGGTTGAAGGTAAAGCTACTATTCAAAGTGAGAAGCAGGAATCCATCTTCAAGCTGGAGCTGCTGCAAACCCGGCGAAGACGAGTCTCGGCTAAGACTCGTCTTCAGCGGGTTTCTCAGCGTCCGGTTTCAATGTGACGCCAAAGCAGGGGAGATTCAACCCAGACCACATCCATGTCAGGAAGGGGTTTGGGTTGGGGTCCCTCTCCTGCATCCTGCTGGTGTCCCAGATCTTTGGCAGGTTTCTTCTCAACATAAAAACACATTTATAAAATACTAAAAGTTACTAAGGTCTACAGCATCAGTCAGACAGGCAGGAACAACAGCTCTACTGGTCTATAAACAAACATCTAAGAAAGTCACTTTTGTCCTGTATGGCTTTTGATGGACCACTGGAACCTGGACTCAGGTAGAACCTGGACTCCAGTAGGACCTGATCTCTGGTAGAACCTGATCTCTGGTAGAACCTGGAGTCCAGTAGAACCCGGACTCCGGTAGAATCTGGTCTCGGGTCGGCCTTCGTCGGCTCAAACGTGGGTTTGAGTCTTCTTCATTTATTGCTGTTTCTCTCAGCCGTGTTTCCATCCATCCTCGTCTTCCTGGCTCTCCTCCAGGAGAGCAGAAGATCAACAAAGAAGGACCATCTAACACTGGGGAGAACATTTGAAAATGTCCTGTGGATATGTCTTCTGGTGCAGATGGAAACACGTCTGCTGCGGGACAAGGCCGGAGGTCCAGGTGGACAAGGGACTCTTCGCTGGTTTGATCAGTCGGGTGGATCTTCTCGGTCCACCTGCTGAAATATTGGGTTTAGGACCAGCCTCTGGCAGGGGTTGGTTTGTCTCAGAGGATGAAGATCACGCCAACCTTCCTGCTAGGTGAAATATTAAACGCATGCGGCAACATTTGGAGGAGCACGTCAGAAGCTAGCGGTGGACCTGAGCTGATCCATGAACATGCTGCCTGTAGGGTGAAGGTCAAGGCTTCTGGGTGGAGGACATGGACGGAGATTTGGACGAAGATCTGGAGGGACTGCTCTCACAGGGGGCCACCTTGATGTGGACGAAGAGCGAGGACGGAGAAAGGCTGGAGCCGTCCATCTTCAGCAGCCGCACGTGCCGATAACCTGCGGGGACCAGAAGGAGGAGGGTCAGCGGCGGTTCCTCAGTTCCTTCCTGGACCAGAGGACGATGTCACACACCTGTGCGGAGACTGGTGAACGGCAGGGTGTACTGTCCCAGGAAGTCGTTCCTGGAGGCGTAGTCGTAGTCTTCCACCATGAAGCGCACCAGAGCCAGATCGGGGACGTGGACGGTGAAGTTAAAGGAACAGTCCCACCGAGGGTTAAAGCCTGGAACACATGGAGACACGTCCTGACCAGGCTTCCAAGGAGGACACTTCTGCGGACAAATCTAAGTGTGTGTCTGTTGGGGCCTCATCTATCTTCTCATCTTCTCCGTGTGAAGCTCGGTGAATGTAAAATGTCCTCAGCCGCTTCCTCCTGGAACGTCAGGTCAGGAGACACAAGTTCTCATCTCCTGATTCAGACAAACTTCTGTGTTTTGAATGTGGGATGAGTCTGTCCTTCTTGGAAGATGTTCTCACCAACCACCAGAGACCATGAACCCTTTGCACTGCAGAAGTCTTCACACACACACACACACACACACACACACAGAGTCCATGCAGGTCTCACCGTTGTTGTCCACGTGATGTGTTTTCTTCTTGTCGTTGTCAATGGGAACCCCATGGACCTCCACCCACACCTGGGGGTCCACGATGGAGCTGGGCTTGTCCCACTCCGGCTTGGGAAGCTGCTGAGCCGAGATGATCTGGAGGAACCGCAGAAACGTGGCCTGAATGTGATTGGCTGAGAGGCGGGTTCACCTGGACGGTCGCCTGCCAATCACGGGGCCGTGTTCACCCGGTCATGTGACAGAGGGTGGAAGGCGGGGACTCTTTCATCCATGTCAACACCAGAGGTGGTTCTCTTGAACTCCACAGCAGGAGAAGACACCCCATCACCTTACCTTGATGGTGAGGAGCACCGGGGAGTGGGCGGGGCCTCCGCCGACGTTCTCCGGGTTGAAGGTGGTGTCGGGCCGGACCATGAAGGGAGGCTTCAGCACGTAGCCACACCGACCGTTCTGCAGGAACTTCCCCTGGTTCAGGTCCATCTGCTCACCCAGCGTTTGGAAATTCAGAGCGACTGCGGGGAAAGCAACAGGGGGAGAAGGCGGCCATTATGGGATGTTCTCATGCTTTATTGAGAGCTTTGAGGACCCCTGGACACGATCTCCGATGGAGCTGTGGATCAGATGCCCTCTGGGCCTGGAGACATTTGGTCCACGGGTGAGGTGCAGGACGCTTTCACAGACACCTTTGCTTTAAAACCCAATGTCAGCTGGAGCTCGAATCACAAACCCTGGTCCGGATCCATCAGTACCTCGGTGCCTCCTGCGTCAGTGAGATGTTACAGGGGGATTAGAAGGTTGCGCTCAGCCGTTGGGCAGAGGAGAGCAGGAGGCGACCAGGTGCTGCTCTCGCTCACCACCGGAGTTAATAGTGTGATGTTGAAGAACTTTCTGTGGACCAATCAGAGCCGGACGGGTGGCGAGCACTGAACCAGAAGAACAGACCCGTGAAGATCTGTGTTCGATGGGGTAAAGCGTAGTCCCTGGTTCAGAAGAGACGTGGCCCTCACCTATCTGGCAGCCCGCGTTCCACATCTCCTGAGGGTTGTAGTTGGATGACTGCAGCCGCTGGCCTGAAGGGTAGATCCTGCTGAGCTGGTGGCTGTTGTGTCGCACAAAATACATCCCTGTGGAGGGACACGGGAAGTCAGGAACCTGCACTGTGGAAAGTACATGAAGCTGCTGACCGTCACCCCACCTGAGTCCTTAGCGAGCCTGAGGGCCTCGCTCTCGGAGAAGGACGACATGTCGGTGGACGGATTCTTGGCGGCCTCCTCGAAGGTCTTGAAGGAAACGCTGCGGGTGTAGACCACCAGGTCCGACAGCTCCGGGCTCATCTTAGACACACCTGGCTAAGGGGACACAACCACGCACAGCCTTTAGCGTCTGATAAGAGGTTCTGCCAGAGGTCAGAGGGACAGCTGGTTCAGTCCGGCAGCACCAAACGGAGTGCAGATCATGCTATCAGGGTAACTGTTAGCTGGGCTAGCGCTGCCGACCGTCGGCTCCTTCCTCGCTCTGGCTCTGGCTTCAGCCCGGCCGGCTTCCTCGTCTGATGAGGTCAGGTCTGAGGAGCTGGACGAGTGCTCCTCCACCGCCATCTCCTTCTTTGCCTTCACCAGGATTTTGCCCTTGAGGTCCTGAAAACACACAAAACAGCCTTGAAGCATCCTTTGAGTCAAAACGGCTCCAATAACTCACAGCGGCAGTTGAAAAAGACCAGGTCCCAAGACATGCCGACACCAGAAAGGACAAAGACATGGATTTCTACAAATACTGTCATACTTGGTGTACCTTGCATGGCCGGTTCGGGCAAAAAAAGATTCAGTACACCAATGGTCAGGACCTGCTCTGAGCTTCAAACAGGTTTCCAAATGGTCATCAGCCAAGATGGGACTGGTATTTGGACTTGATTTGGACTCGGCTCCCTCACCCTACTCATCCTCAGCTTGCTTTTTGGAGGGAAGTCCATGTCATCATTTTCTGAGCGATTCTAAAGCACCACTCCACCTTTTCCGTCTTTAGAGTCGCAATGATTGATCAGACAAACACAACTCCAACATGACGCGGAGGAACAAACTGGAGGGCTCAGGGAGGAATGTGAAGCGAGCCTTGAGTTTGATGAGCTCTCACATCCCTGAGGTACCTGTTCAGACTCCAACTCAGGTGAGTCGACTGAATTCCCGCTTATGTTCCCCAAACACGCATGGTGGCACACGCATTGACATAACGAATCCTTGCAACGTCCGATACCCAACCCAGCGGTCATACCTGAACTCCCCACAGCCTGTTCCAAGTGAAGAACCACCAGGACGTCTTCAAGGAAAGAAACCAAGTCTAGTTGCCACAATAAGATCTCTCAATTTACGTATACTTTTATTTTACCATCCACCAGGTGACAACTTGGAGCCAAATACAGAGTAAAGCTTCAGAGCCCACGTGCTCGGCAACCATGCGTGAAACCACCGAAGGACCCAGAATGTAAGAACTCCAGTAAGAGGAAGGACCCCGACACCGGACACCGATTGGGTGGTTACCTCAAATCCGTCCCGTCCAAAGGGTCGTGACGGGGAAGGCTCCGATTCCAGCTGTGGCCTGGAAACAGGCGTCAGGGCTCAGACACCGGTGATGTGAACAGAGGGTGCATTTTAATCAAAACGGCCTCTAATCTAAATCCCCGGCTCTCCTGCGGAGCGGCTCATTCACGGAAGTGGCAAAGGCTCATAATGAGAAGCAGTTTTTACAGGTCAGTGAGGTAACGCCAGGATCTACCTGCACCCTCTCCACCCTGCTGCTCTCTGACTCCTCCAGGGGAACTGGAGAAGAGACTCTCAGAGAACATCTGGTCCAGAACACACAGGACATCTTGGTCTGAGAGGTTGGGCTGCATGCTTCCATTCAATCATTACACCCAATATCTCACTGTTTGTCCGACTCATGGCAGCTCGTCCCGACGGACACCAGGACTGGTCGCCTGCAGACATCTCATATTTTGGAGTATTTTCGAGTATCAAAGAGAAACTGGCAGACCACAAAGGTATGCGAGAAGCCCCGCTGTGGACATGGACAGGGAAAGCCGGTGGCCGCACTAATAATACGTTACGGGTTTACGCAGAATATTACGCAGCTCACGCTGCTCGGAGAAATCCCTGCCTGCAGCAGAACAGCTGCCGTCCACAAGGAGAAGCCCCTTACAAAGGCCTTCAGGAGCCCTGGAGACTCAGAGAGCTGCTTCCGACCTGTTTCCCTTCAAGTCCAATTTAACAAGGACTCCACGAGTACCGATCTGAAACTCCATTTGATCCTGCTTCTCGATTTCCCCGCAAACAACTTTGAATTGTTCAACGTGAGGAGCAAACTCATCAACCACTTCATGCCTTTCAGTACCTCTGGAGAAGGCAGGCGGTGCGGATCCAGCTCACTGAGGGCCTTGGTGAGCAGCTTGCTGCCCAGGATGGACCGCAGGTGTCGGGCCATCACTGCCTGCTGCTCCACAGAGCAGTGGTTCTCCAAGGACAGGATCAGAGGGTAAGGAGATGCCTGGGACAGAGGACGAGAAGGTGCAGAGGGAGGAAGAAGAACTCATGGAACATCGTTTGGAAGGATGACCCTAAAACTGTAAACATGAAACTGACATTCATTCAGTCGTACCTCTGATATTAGTGTGTGTGTGTGTGTGTGTGTGTGTGTGTGTGTACACTTCTAACAGACACCATGCTCTACCTCAGATCTACAGGCCTTCACCGATTACACCTGAGGGGTAAAGCGAGCGCACATCTCCAGGCTGTTTGGGAGGACTCACCTTGAAGGCGTACTCACTGATGGTCTCAATGACTTCCACAAACGGCACTTTGGAGGTGAGAGTGTATCCGTGGTAGATGACCGGCTCCCCTTTGTCTCCGTCCCAGCAGTCCAGCTCCACGCAGCGGCAGCCATGATTCAGGGCTCTGTGAGGGGACGCATCCATGGCGGGGTTTGTTAGTGTAGAGCCTGCGGTAGCTTTCAGCCCCCTTCAGAGTTTGTCTACTGGTAATCCACACCAGAAGAAAGGTCCGCACCGATCCGACATGCGGCTTCCGGTCCAGACTCTTTCCAAAGCCTTTACCAACGATCATCATCTACCATTTTCCACCTGAACAGCCACCATACACAACAACTCAGAAATGCTCTTCAGAGTTTGGGCTGCTGAAATGAGATGCAGAGAGACAAGCTCTTGTCAGAGTCCGACCCTCAGCTTCTGTCCGTCTTACGGTGAACTCGTGTCATCAGGTATGATGATCACATGACCCGATGCAGTGATGATGTCATGTGACTGAGGGAAAAGTTATTCCCCTTTAAAACTGTAACACTGATCTCAGGCCGTCCTTCTGACCCGACCTTGACATCCCAGCTCCCGCCAGGTGATTAGCGCGTCGCCTTGCAGCCAGAGTATCTCTGTAGTAGGCAGTCCAGCCAGGTGATCTCCAGGGTGCGATGAAGGCAGCGCATGCAGAAAAGTCCCTGGGTCTCTTTGTGCGGCTGCATGATAGCCAGGCTCCGGCTGCACAGAAAGGTGACGCATTGGCGTGGAGCCCTCGTGCAGAGGTATCCCTCTAAATTTGTCAGTGCCAGGAGGCTCAGTGCTCCTCAGGGAACGGATTACTAGTAGAGCTTCCAGGAATCTAACTGGGGGCCGGCTGAGGTCCTCAGTCTGAGGATGTTCAGGCCTTTCATTGAGGACGGCGTGGTCTGATTTAGTCATGATACAACATTCAGCTGAACTTTCTGGGCCGAGACTGTCCGCTGATCTCAGAGCAGGGATGGTGAACCTGGAAGGACTGCAGATAAATGTGACTGCTTTGGAAAAGTTTTCCATATTGTCTGGAGGACTGGATTTACTGTCCCTGTATGTTTCGCGGAGTCCTCTGCACACGCACATCCTTGAACCCCCTCAGCCCCACCACCTCTAGGCGCCGTGCCCACTTTTGACATTCCAAATTTATATATGTCTATATTTTTTGTTTGTTTTTAATGATGCGGTCGTGAAGATCTGAACTCCACCTACTGACAACTTTGAAGACACGACGAGCCGAGAGGGGAGGGTTCAGAGAGTCGGGGATCAGGCTGAAAATGAAAAGGGGCACACAACCCCTGTTCAAGAAGCACTGGTAGAACTGGATTGTATGTTCTTACCTGCACCAGGGGAGCCCTTGGTCTGGCTCTCCAACAAGCAACTCAGATAATAACAACATTGATGCTAATCATAATTTGTGAATGTGTGTTCTGGTCATACCGGATATACGGCTCCGTGCTGCTGTCTCCGGTCAGCTGGTCCTTGGTGAGGTAGGTGTTGTGGGACGAGGAGATGAAGTAGTGCGCCAGCGGGTGTTTCATGTTCTGGTAAACCCTGGCGTGGTCTGGGTTCAGCACACAGTTCTCCTTGGACAGCATGTACATGGTGAACCCGTTGGGGGTCATGAAGCGGTTCTTCTGGGCTGTGGGGAGAAAGCAGGTCGTTGGTTTGGCGTGGTATCGGTACTCCTCAGAGCGCAAAGATCAATGTAGTCAACGTGAGGCTGTCAAGGAATGTCTGTACACTTTCAGATGTCCAGAACTCGAAAGGACTTTCATGCCGCTCTAATCACGTCGGAAAATTTAGCTTCGACGAGCTCAAAACTTGACTGTTTGCACAGCGAAGCCTGGGCAGGGCTGCCAGAGGAAGGGACAGGTGGGTAGTTCAGTACTACAGTGCTGGGTGGTTGGTCACCCTGGGACTCCAGAAGAGAGACAGAACCATAAAAGCTGTTGACTCCGCCTCTAAGTTCAGATGTATTCTATTCTACTGTCCTTCATGGCAAACTCCTTGAAGCAGGGACCCAACAGTGTAATGGGATCTCATCGCCCTTCGGCCTAAAGCCAGCAGTGGAACCACTTGTGGCTTAGCAACGTACCCCACTCATTTAGCTCATAGGACAGAATGAGGCTCTGGGCGTGAGTGAGCGAGGCGTCCTCCCCCTGGTCCTTCAAGAAATCCTGCAGATCGATGGTTGAGAGCACGCAGCCGTTGGAAGAGTACCGGATGAAGACGGCGTCCAGCTCGGGCCGGCGTAGCAGCTCCCTGCAGAAAACCTCGATCTCTCCGTGGTCCAGACGGCCGTCCGCCGAGCGATCACACTTCTACAGGAGAGACGCAGAAGGTCAGCTTTCAACAGCTTGCCGAAGATCTCTACTTTTTGGGCCGTAAAGCAGCACAATCCCACGGTGTGACCACGATGAACGTTGGCATCTACACTTGGTTCTCCGCCTGCTCAATGTTCCGTGTGCCGGTCCCGTGTGAACCGTGGGATACGGCGTCAGTTAGCATTAAAAAGCGAACATCCCGCCGATGTTAGATATTACGGCACGGTTGTGTGCGGCTGATCGCTGTTCCGGTTTGAACCGTGAAACACCTCAGCCGTGCGGTGGTGTTGGAGCGAGCAGGCTGTGTTCAAACACCTGGAAGAGGCTGCGGGCGTACTGGTCGCTCAGGTCGATGTTGATCATCTGCAGCAGCATCTGCACCTCTTCGTAGCTCATCTTGTCATCGCGGTTCCGGTCAGCCCGACTCAGGTAGGCATGGATCCAGGTAGGAGACGCAAGGTCAAGGAGGCAGGACGGGACACTCGTGAACAGATCACATTTCACATGTAAACTGCGGTGCGGACGATCAACGAAGAGCCAGGCTCGGAAGGATATTGGTCGAGCTTCTCCTTCTGGGTCATGTTCTCCACCCTCTCCTGCAGGGTCCGGATGCCGCGGATCCAGTGCTGAGCCTCCTCCTGGCTCTGGCATAGCAGGTCCAGGCTTTTGCGGGGCCCTTTAAAGACCACGGTCAAACAGCGGCCCTCGGGAACCGAACCCACCATCTGCCGCAGCGTCTCCGACTGGCATCCCTGGCGAACACACTCCACCTCCATCACGGAGACTGAAGGAGTGGAGAGGGAACAGAGGCAGAAGAAGAAAAGATAATCCAGTTGTTCCCGACCACCCGACGACATGAAAAACTCCACGCTGGACCCAGATGTTTGAACAACCGGATCTCCAGAACAAAATGGAACCCGCATTGATCATTTCATCTTCACGGTCCATCACGCAGGCCCCTGTGTTTTAAAACTGGAGATCCAACGGTGTGTCACAACAACCTCCAAGCAGCCGACAACACACTCCATGCTGCCAAGAAGGAGTATCTATTTACAGCAGGAGGACCTATAAGCTGCTCCCTGATTGCTGCTTTGTACCACACACACACACACACACACACACACACACACACACACAGGGAGGGAGAGTAGAAGATGTCGTGCCACATGAGAAGCCTCCAACAATTAGAGGACTGTGTGGTCAGCAGGTTAGCGGTGCTGAGCTGTAAGCTAGCAAACCGCCGAGCTGCTCCTATAATCTCTGCCTTTGAATGGCAGCAGGCTGGAAATAGAAGAGCTCTGTAATCTGTGTGATAGCACAGGGCAAGAGAGGAGCTGTGTGTGTGTATGTGTGTCTGTGTGTGTGTGTGTGTGTGTGTGTGTGTGTGTGTGTCCTTTCTACAGAGAGCACTAAGTAGCATTTAGTCTCCACCAAAATAGGTAGTGAATATCCACGTTCCAGCAAACACACCCAGTGTCTCTGGACCAGGACGGCCCACTCCTTAGAAATGAGCTCCTCAGATGCGTGCAAATGTCAGGGTGGGTCACGGCTGGAGCTCCAGAGGTCCATGTCTGAGGGAGGACCGCTTCCAACATTGTGTCTGCAGACACTGAGAACATCTGCTGTCCTGAATGGGTCAGCGTGACAAGACGGCGCCATGGCAGTCTGTGCTGCACACACACACACACACACACACACACACACACACACACACTCCAGCCAACTTTAGACCCGCAGCCATTCATGTGGATTCTTCACTTCTCTAGCTTTGGAACCTCTCATCATCCAGGACAAGGGTGTCGAACTCATTTTCACCGAGGGCCACATCAGCATGAGGTTGGCCTCAAAGGGCCACATGGAACGGTGACTGTAGAAATGTTATTAAATTGGAACCAAATGTGATGTAAAATAAATGTAACTGCTCCTTAATGTTAAATAACTCTGACTTTATGGCTCAAAATGACTCCAAAATGTTCCATATGCATTCCCATGTGTCTTGAGACAGCCTTCCATCTGCATCGACTGTTCTCTTCCTGACTTCTAGGGATCAATTCCACTTGTTGAAAATGTCATCGATGTGGTTACACTGCGATCTAAAGCCGTCCCGTTGTGGGAAACATGAGCGGCTTGAATTGTGGGGAATGTAGTTTATGTTCAATGCACGTGTTTGACAACAATCAGACCTTTTAAGACGTGGCGGGCCTCATTTGGCCCGCGGGCCTTGAGTTTGACACGTGATCCAGGACAGTGGAACCCAACCTTTTTATCACCGCCGACCGGTCAACGCTTGACAATTTTACTGCAGACCGAGGAGGGGGGGTGCGTAACACGTAGATAGTTTATATTAATCATAAACGTGAAGCCACTGCGTGGATCCACCTTTTCCCCTTCAAAAAGAAAATTTCCGTCTGACTTCTGTTTTTTACTTCCTTTGCTAGATCGCGGTTACATTTTTGGTGCTCAAGTGACCGAGCTGTAGCACATCTCGGTCGACCAGCCATTTTTCAAAATAAAGATTGTTCAGACTCAGATAACAAATCCAATGGAAATACCTATTGATCCACGGACCAGTACCGGTCCACAGCCCGGGGGTTGGGGACCACTGATCCAGGAGATAAAGGGGTTGGATTCCAGGCTCCTCACGGTCTGTCGGAGTAGACAGACCTCTGCTCCGGCACCAGAGGTACTCTAGTCCTGCACCAGAGGACCTCTGCTCCGGCACCAGAGGTACTCTAGTCCTGCACCAGAGGACCTCTGCTCCGGCACCAGAGGTACTCTAGTCCTGCACCAGAGGACCTCTGCTCCGGCACCAGAGGTACTCTAGTCCTGCACCAGAGGGCTTCTACTCCGGCACCAGAGGTACTCTAGTCCTGCACCAGAGGACCTCTGCTCTGGCACCAGAGGTACTCTAGTCCTGCACCAGAGGACTTCTACTCCGGCACCAGAGGTACTCTAGTCCTGCACCAGAGGACCTCTGCTCCTCCAACCACCAGAGCATTGCTAGATTTCTACAAGGTCACGTGAACATCACACACTTACAGGACTGCTGCTCCTTGGCGCGGCTGGAGGTCTTCTGGGACTGACACCAGACGGTGACCCCGTCCTCCAGCAGCTTCAGAGTCCGACGCTTCTGCCAGTGAAGAGATCTGACCTGGGACGTGACAGATTCATGGGGAACCTTTTTAACTTCCCGACCTGGGACATCTGATGACTTCAGCACACTGCAGCACACCGTACCTTCACCATGCTGGAGCCCTTCAACATCCGCTTCACGTCTTCATCGTCCTGCACCCCTGCAAAGACAAACAGACCGATGCAGAAGCTGGGGCCGAACCTGCTCAGGGAAGGATGGCAGATGTTTGGTGGACCAGGGAGGACGGAGGTAATTAGAGGGTGGTGTTTATTTGGTCCAGATGTGGGTCGGCAGCAGCCGCTGAGGCAACGGCTCTGTAATTGTGGAGCAACTTCTGGGTGTGGACGGCGGGGGGGCTAAATATAGTTGTTGATATAACATCAGAAGGACAGATGTTTCACTCCTGCTTCACCCTGCTGGTCCAGCCCTTCCTAGGGTTCCTAGAGACATCCAGCGTTCACCTTCTCATGCACACCTACACACAGTTTAGTCTGCAGTGTGGGAGGAAGATGGGGAACATGGAGAGAACCCAGGCAGAGCAACCTGGAGAGAACATGGTGAGAACCCAGGCAGGAGAACATAGAACCCACAGAGAGAACCTGGTTGATTGTTGGTTCAGGACAAGGAACCTTCTGCTGTGGGTCCACAGCACTTCTTAACCCCACAGATGTTGTTCACTACTTGAAAATAGAGATCTGGTGCCGGCATGTTGTCCACCTCCAGGGTCCAGGACCTCAGCGCACCCTCTCAATCTGCAGCTGTGGTTCGACCAACCGGCACGATGAAGACCAAGACGGTCTTCACCTTCAGCACTGACTTTGCGACTCCATCCGTGGTGGGCCATTGTGGTGACCAGGCGGGGCAGGAAGCACAATCTCTCCGCTCGGCCTGCGAGGGTCCAAGGTGTGTTGGAGGTCCCATGGGAGAAATCAGATCTGCCCTCCAAAGTGTCACCCACACGACGCCTCACATGAAAGCAGTGAAGAAGTGAAGAGCTAACTCCAGGGGTTGAAGCCCCCGTGGAGTCTTCTGCCAGGCAGTCTTCTGCCAGGAGCGAAGCCGGGGAGATGTTGTCCACCTCAAGCCCCGGTAGATGCGGATCGTATTCGTTCCTGGGCCTGAGAAGCTGAGAAGGCAGCCGACAGCAGAGCCTCGGACCCCCTCAGGAGGACACGGGACCACCAGACCCTGGAAAAGGGAGCTTGACCATCTGCGCTCATCCCAGAAGGTGGATGAACGGGTCACGTCCTGAGAGACGGCTGATGACCGCGACCCTGGGGGTCAAAGGTCACAAAGGTCCACAAGGAACCACGAGGTTCCTCTGGAGCTGAATCCAGACCCAGATCCGGCTGCACCGCAGAGGTTCTCCTGTCCACAGGAGCACCGGGCCTGGTTAGCAGAGCTAAACCCTGTCCACCTATGGAGCTTCAAGGTGTCTAATCATTGACTAGATGGTCAATGATTGGAGGCCAGCAGAAGGTCAGCAGAAGGTCAGGAATGCAGGTTATCTGCTTCAAGAGGACCATCCAGGGACGGCGGCTGGAGATCCCACTGCAAGGGGTGGGGGGGCGCTAACATCCTCACACTCACAAAAGGGTGTTTGAGCTGTGGAAAAACACCCTGACTGTGTGTGTGTGTGTGTGTGTGTGTGTGTGTGTGTGTGTGTGTGTGTGTGTGTGTGTGTGTGTGTGTTTTGGACTCTGGTACAAGGAAGCCAAAAGGCCAGAGTAGAATGTATGAAAACACACCACCCCCACACACACCCCTCCGTCTGCTGACTGTAAACACATGCTATCTGAACACACAGACCTTATTAGTGGACACACACACTCCTCGTCAGCGGGCACACACACACACACTCCTCATCACCGGACACGCACACACACACTCCTCATCAGTGGACACACACACACACCGTCTTCATCAGTGAAGGACAGTGACAGTGATGACGCTTCTCTTTTCCCTCCAAACATCTTCAAGTGTCTTTCAGTTGATCAGTTTTCTTCTCCCGTGCGTGGAGGTCAGGCGTGAGCCCTTGGTGCTCAGATGCTGCAGGTCCTCCAGAGACCTTCTGCGGGTCCTGAATGCAGCCTCGGCCAGCTGGACCACAGTCGCAGCGGTCCAGGTCCTGCACCGTCTCCACGCCGGTCCTGCTTCCTGCTCCTCCCTCACATCTTCTCTCCATCCCGGAGGAACCCGCTGACATCATCCACTCTTCTTCTGACCGACGGCGAGGAAACATGGCGGCGGTCGGCTCGAGCATCGGCCAATCAGCCGTCAGACGATGACATCACGGCTCGCGACCTTCAGTGGACAGAAGTTCTCCTTGCAGAGACTGGATGAAGATGGTGGAGAGTCCTCCATCCAGAGGCCAACACACTACTCTGCTACGACTTACATGTGCACTCTACTCTACCTCCTGTGTGTGTGTGTGCGTGTGTGTGTATGTGTGTGTGTGTGTGTGTGTGTGTGTGCGCGTGTGTGTGCGTGTGTGTGTATGTGTGTGTGTGTGTGCGTGTGTGTGTGTGCCACGTTAAGTAGTTACTTGTATGGTTGTGGTGGAGGTTTGCAACTGCTGGAAGTTTATTTTTACTTTTTACTTTTACTACCCCCCCCCCCCCCCCACACACACACACACACATTTCCTGTGTGTGTGAGTCTTGCATCCACACACAGACTCCTGTGTGTGTGTGTGTGTGTGTGTGTGTGTGGATACAGCAGCAGACTGTGAAGTGTGTATGTGGCAGCCTTCAGCCTCAGGCGCTGATTCAAGTGGAAAGAAGTTGCTGCTAAACGTTGGTTCAAGTTTGTTGCAGATGTTTAAAAAGAAAGTTCCTCCTCTTCATCCTCCTGCTCTCATACCAGTGTGTGTGTCAGAGACCTCGGATGTAAACTCACTGACTGATCACATGTATTAATTATCAAATATATTTATATATATATATACTGTGTGTGTGTGTGTGTGTGTGTACTATCATGGGTGTTACTAATGTGTTGTTAAACAAACCAAGGACACAAAGGGTCAACCTTTGACCTCCAGACCTTCATCCTGCAGACCTCCACCCTAACACCCACAACAACCACTGCCTCAGGCTAGCCGACACACACACACACACACACACACACACACACACACACACACACACACACACACTAACACGACTGTGCTCCTGAATTGCTGTATCTCACCAAAAAAAGGTTACACCTGTACGACATGGTGGGAAGCCAAACATCTGGACAGCAATTTATCTGGCCTGTGTGTGTGTGTGTGTGTGTGTGTGTGTGTGTGTGTATGTGTGTGTGTGTGTCAGCTGGACAGCATCTCCTCGCATGTTAGCAGAGGTCACTGTTGTCAGTCCACGTTGTCTATTAGCTGTGTAGAGCAACATCTGCATCTCCAGCGCGGGTCCACTCTGGTGTCCCAGAGATGATGAGGAGAAACATCTTCATGATGTCAAACTGAATCTGCTCTTCCTTCAGGAGACCTCCGGCTGCTCCGGCTGCTTCTCCTCCTGAGGAGGTTGATGTGTCCCGATGGACCGGCAGGAGGTCCACCATCAGGGCTCAGAACTTCCAGGGGATCCGGTCTCAGCTGCCCCGGGTTCCCCGGACGTCCCGCGCATCACAGGTGAAGAAAGAAAAACCGGACCTGGACCTTCTCAGCACCTTGCAGACCCCGTCAGTCCACCCATCGGACACAAGCAGCCCGCGGAGTCCACGGCACGCTCCGTGTCCGTCGCTGTGTGTGTGTTTTTGTGTGTGTGTGTGTGTGTGTGTGTGTGTGTGTGTGTGTGTGTGTGTGTCGGGACACACTCACCCAGGTTCCTGAGCGGGTCTATGGCCTTGGCGGCTCCGGCGCGTCCCGGCGGCTCGTCCCTCCGGCTGCTGCCCAGCATGGTGCCGTCAGAGGCGGCCGCGCTCCGCCGCCGCTCCTCGGGCTCCAGGCGTGTGCGCGGAGGAGGCGCGTCCACGCCTTTAATCCGGAGGTCCGAGCCGCCCCGCTGACGTCACCGTCAGGGAGCACGGGGACAAAGGCGCCGTGGCGCACACCGCACTTCCGGTCGGGACCTTCAGAATAAGTTCCCGCGCCGCCGCTCGGAGGCTCCGGGCGGAAACGAGCGCCCGTCGGTGAGCGCGCGTGACCGTGACGACCGGGTGATCAGCGCACGACACCCGCGCACCTCCGTCACGCACCTCAACATGCACGCGCTCGCCGCGTTTCCTCCGAAGGAAGCCGACTTCCGGTCTGTGCCGCTCAGACACGGCGCGTGGCGGGAGGACGTCACCGGATCAGGACGCCGGGCCGCGAGCGGCCGCTCCATCCTCGCCCACCCGCGGAGGGATCTCAGGATCTACATGACGCCGCGGAGGACCGGGCGAGGCGCGCGTCTCCGCAGAAGATCCGCAGGTCCTGCAGGTGGTCCTGTGGACGCACCCAGCATCTCCAAAGCACGCACGCACGCGCGCACACACGCCGATGTGTAATCACAGAAGCCCGCTGAATGCATGTGTGCGTTTTATTATGAACGTTAACCGTGTCGGTGACGTCACGACCACCCCCTCCCCGGTAGCGCCCCCTGCCGGCGCCGAGCTTCTGCTTCCGTTTGGATCCGAGACCTGCACTTCCGGTGGGTTTGGGATGTGACCCGGGACCTGGGGACCTGGGGACCTGGGGTCCCGGGGTCCCGGGGTCCCGGGGTCCTCGGGTCCCGGGGTCCTTGCGTCCTGGGGTCCGGCCCTCCCGTGGAGGTGTTCAGGTTCTGGACGTCCCGCAAAATCAACCATCAACTTCCGGGAGGAAACATCTTCAACGTCCTCGACGGCACCTGATGTCACTTCCTGCTGCGGATCCACTTGATGGTAAGTTAGCAATCAGCACACACACTCTGATCATCACGTTGTTTAATGTCAGTAGATCTTTTCACGGCGGCTCCTGGTGGACACGTGACCAGTGTCTCCGGGCCTGCTGAGGACCCGCTCCAGTTCAGTATCTGACTTCCCCGCAAAGCAACGTTCATCCCGAAAGGGAAGCTCCGTCCCGATGCTCTCAGGAGGACGGGCGTCCTCTGAAGGTCCTCCCCAGGAGGTGGACCAGGCCCTGGGCGGCAAACGGCCACAGCAGCAGGAGAGCCAGCGTCTGCGGAGAAACGTCCACCGGCCACCACCTCTCCTCCTGGGACAAAGACGAGAAACCCTCTCGGTGACGTTCTGGAGAACCGGCGTGTCATCGCACACATGAACCACCGTTCTGAGCGCCCGCGGCCAAGCAGGCGTCCACGCTTCTTCACTGCTCCTGTCCACATCCCTCAGCTGAAAACCATGGAGCTGTGGAGGTGTGGAAGTGTGGAAGTGTGGAGGTGTGGAAGGTGGAGGTGCGGAGGTGTGGGTCTCAGCAGCAGCTGGAGGCTGTGCAGAGAAGGTGAGGAAGGTCTTACCTGCTGCTGACACTGCAGACAGGGCGTCCAATGGGAGGGCGGCGCCTGTGGAGGAGCAGGTCGTTGTCAGGGCTCAGGTGTGTTTCATCGAGCGAGGCTTTGAATGTGTGAGATATGGAGGTGCCCTGCACGTGCACGGCCACCGGCAGCACAGGGCACGGCGCTCACGTGCGTGGCGGCCAGCCTCTCCACCACCTCCAGGCGTTCCATCACGCTCCTCATGTCCTCCCGCAGCCTCCTGAGAGCCAGGATGATCTGCTGCTGGAGGTGGACGTCGTGCGCTCTCTCCGGCCCCGCCTCCAATCCCTGTCCTCCCCCTCCCGGCCCCCCCCCGCCGTGGCCCGGGCCCCCCCTCCTGGGCCCGGCCGGAGGGACGCCGCCTGCACACAGGGGGGGGGGGGGGGGGGGTCAGTGCCGCCGGACGGCGTGAAGACGGCGTGAGGAGGAGTCTTACCTTCTCTCCAGGCGTGGCGGGACCCGTCCCGTCCGGCGTCCCCGCTCCTCCTGGCCGGACCCGGGCCTTTGCCGTCGTCCCCCCCTTCTCCGCCCCGCCCCGCTCCCGCCTGCCGGGCCTCCGTCCGAGGGCGGTGGCCGTTCGGCAGGCCGTTGCACTTGAAGACCGAACCCTGCGGGCGGGAGAAGAGGCCACGGCCACAATGAAGCCCGGCAGGTGGACCGAGGACCTCCCCGTCTGCAGCCGGACCGCGAGACCTTTGTGGAACTTCAAACCCGCTGAAAGCGGTCGGCGGAGGGACGGAGGGGGCGGAGGGACGGACGGGGCGGAGGGACGGACGGTCAGGTTCTGCTGCTACAGAGGAGGACGAGACCAACCTTGATGCTGCCCAGCTGCTCCACCGAGTCCACCGAGTCACAGAACACCTCGCTCTCCGAGTCGCTGGTCAGCGCCAAGCCTTCGCTCACGCCGGAGTCTGCAGAACACGGAGGCAGCGGTCAGCGCGGGCCGGGCTCGGACGCGTTCGGACCATCATCAAGGAGAACCGGCGACAACCGCCAGTGGATACCGGGGGCCGGCCGAGGTACGCCGTCAGCCGGCAAATGCTAACTTTTACCGTCCAAGGATCTGCCGTCACACCTCCGGACGTTCTCCCCCGCCCCTGACATACCGTCGGGGGCGGCGTCCGCGGTCGGGTCCAGACCCTCAAGCGGGACCGTGTCCTCGGCACCCGGGCCTCCAGGCTCAGGACCTTCCTGCTGCGGCTCCGCTTCTTCTGAGCTTTTCACGCCTGCAGTTGGACACCGTGAGTGAGCAGCAGTTCATGCAAACACCTGCTCAAAGGTCGGCTCTGCATCGAGCGGCCGGACCGGCGGGGCGGCGCAGAACAAGTACGAGCGGCTAAGAGTTAGGAGAGGAAGGACAGACCGTCCCTGAGCAGCAGCAGCGCCTCCGGAGGCCGAGGCATGTCGTCGATCACCAGATACAGAGGCTCGAAGTGGTGCAGCAGGGAGGCCGCCTTCTCGTCCACCGGCATGGTGTCGATCACCTGGGAGGACAGAAGAGACCACCTCTGAAAGCCAGAACACCTCGCTGGGACCAAAGGTCACGTGGTCTGAGCCCGAAGAGGACGGCGACAGCTACGGAGCCTGAATGGACCTCGATGGAAACACCTCCTGCGCACCGACAGCGGGCCGGTCCAGCTGCGACACACACACCAACACACACGCCCTGCTTTCACCCACCTCCTGAGCCACTCGCTTCATCTCCTCCACGTAGGCTGCCATGGCACACTCTGTGCTCATCCCTCCCAGCCGCTGCCAGGCGTCCCTGACACACACACACACACACACACACACACACACACACACACACACACACACACACACACACACACACACACACACACACACACACACACACGGTAAAAATAACATTAAACACAGACAGATGGGATAGTTTTTTCCATGGCAGATGATGATGATGTTATCTTCATTCCTGCCATTTCTTCGGACCGACAACATCTTAGCTAAAACTGTCCACCTTTAAAGGTCTTTCGGGGCCTGAAGACCCCAGAGGAGACTCAGAAGATCTGGCCTGGCCCATCGGGTCATTAGCGGCAAACAGTGGAAAGCAATGATCTCTGGAGGCCATCGTCTGCTCGGAGATGTGAGGAGGGTCAGTGACTCCATCGACAGGTGCAGGTTTGGAGCGCAGGAGGTCAGATCTGATTCCCCGGGTTCCCTCTTTGGGCCGAAGGCTCCCCAACAAAGACAGATATACTAACCACTTGTAGCGCCCCACGGGGTCCCAGAAGCCGGGGCGCGGCGCCGTGCACGGGCCGCACACGGCCTGCTTGTACAGGCTGTAGAAGCGCAGCATCACCTCGTAGGACGGCCGGTACGAGCCTGAGGAGACATGCGGCCGTCAGGTTCTGCTCGAGGCTTCGCCGCCACCTTCTCTTTCTCACATGACAGCCGTGCTGTGATGGCGACAGCCGAAGGATTAGAGATGGCGGAGAACACAGATGGAAATAGAACAGTAAAGAATCAGAGCTCCCGAACGTCTCGGGGGGTGCAGGGGCTCCTTTCATCAGGACCTCCCATATCTCCACCCTGGAAGGCTTCTCAGGGGCTTCACTTTCCCCGCATTTCAAAATCCCGTAGACTAGATTCACGTCGACCCCGGGACTTCTGAGAGGAGAGACGAGGCGTGCACGTCTCAGGTGGACACCGAAGGAGTGCATCTTCATTCGCTCTAGTAGTTGAACACACGGATGTGAGCCCATCATGGCGGGGTCACGGAGGGGTCATGGTAGGGTCACGGTGGGGTCACGGTGGGGTCACGGTGGGGTCACGATAGGGCCCTGCGCTGCAAACGCAGAGGGAGGGGCTTCTCACCGTTCTTTGGAAGGTTGTGAATGACGTCCACCGCGGCCTGGAACCGCCTCCGGTGATCCACGACAGGCTCTGCCATCGCTGGGACGGGCATGACTGCGCCTAACACTGAACACACACACACACACACACACACACACACACACACACACACACACACACACACACACACACACACACACACACACACACACACACACAGAGGGAATCAAGTGACCAAATTCAGTGGAGGAGCTGCATTTCTTGTAGAAGACCCTCCCCTGGTGTTTCCTGGCGTTCAGTCAGTGGTTCTTCCAGACATCAGACGGCGAGGTTCTGACGTCTGCATGGACGACTCGTTCTTCTACTCCTGGTAGGAGGTAAAGCCTGCAGCCGTACTTGGACGCCTGGCGGGGTCAAACCGAAGGTAACCCTGAAATCACCCCACAAGGTGACCCAGCGAGACCCTCGACCCCGATCGTTGAGCTCACAACCTTCATCACCTTCTTCCGCCCCGATTCTCAAATCCTAAATCAATGTCGTAAAAATGACATCTTCGGGACAGAAGTTCCAACAAGCTCCTCCCGAGGGCACTGCAAGTCACACTCTAACCCACGGACGAAGGTCCGATCTGGCAGCCGTGGACTCTTCATGAGAAGACGAAGGTCAAGACTCAGGTCCTGCATCGTCCCTCGGCCCCGCGGTCAACGCGGTCACAATGGATTCAGGATGACGAACACGTGCGTTATCACAACCGCCCTCTGAGAAACCTCACATTCACTGCTTCACTTTATTGAAAGCATATTGTTATGTGGATGTTTCCACAATGATGGTGGATTTGTTTCATTTTTCCAGTGTCTGTTTGCAAGCCTTAGGCTGATTTCTTGCAGGTCGTATTCAGTGCCTTCCGAGGATGTGCAGAGTCAGTGTCCGGCTGCGGGGAGTCTGTCAGGGGCCACCGACACGAAGCAACGCCGCACAGCGCAGTCGTGGAGCGCCCGCAGACTGCGCCGATCACACTGATCAGGTGATCGATCAGGTGGTCAATCGGGGATCGGGCGATCAGTGACGCCCTCCTGTCAGTCACGGTGTCTGACGGGCAGCTCCGAGGAAACATGGCGCACGCCGCCCGCCGGCTCACCTGAGGACCCGCCGGCCCGGGCGGCCGGGAGCCCCGGGGTCCCGCACGGTTCGGAGGGGTGTGCGGGACACCGGCGGGGTCTCATGAGCCCGCACCGGACAGCACGCGGGGCGTCCGTTCAACCCCGCGGACGGGACGGGACGGGGCGGGAGCTAGCCACCGTAGCTCGGCCGGTTAGCTAGTGGACTTACCTCACAGGATGCGGGTCCCGCTTCGGTCCATGACCCGCTCACACTCCCGCTCCTAATGCGGTCCGGTCAGACTGTGCGGGGGCTGCGGTCCGGGCAGCCCGCACTCACCGCAGAACTCCAAAGTCAGGCGGTCCGGAGAGGCTGCCGGGGTTTACACACTACTTCCGCATCTGGTCACATGACCTGCCGTTTGGCCCCGCCCACCAGAGCCGCGGCGCAGGGGCGGCTCTTCAGGCTTCCAGGACCTGGTTCTTCTGCAGCAACCCGGGGGCCTCTATGTGCAGGAGATCACCTTCTGGCCCCGTCCGGGTCCTCCACACGTGAAAACACTTCAATTACATTTGCCTTCTTCCATCTTTTAGAGACACACTCCAGCACAAGCGTTTCCAAAACAAATAATTTAATATATTATGTATAATATTTCTATACACAGGTTAACTTAACAAGGCTTTGTACAGCGGTTACAAAATTGGTCCAAACACAGTCACTCACGTACATAAAGTACATGCACAAGGGCACAGACGGAGAGAGGACACCGGCTTTAGAAGACCAATGCCGAGGGGAGAGCGCCGACCAGGGGAGGTCACTCGGGTAAGACTCTGCGGCTCGGGGTCGGAGGTCGCTGTCGCTCGGTCCAATCGCCCCTTCGTCTCTTGGCTCGTCGGGCCTCGTCGAGAAAACCCGGAGAGGAATTTGGCGTGACTGCGCATAGCTGCCGTCGCTCATGTTCTACAAACTCCGAGCATCCTCCCTAATCACACGCTCACAGGGATGCACGATAGGCACGTGTTGAACACTTAAGGTTTGCATAACTGTCCGTGTGACCGTGGGCGCGCATGCGTTCGGTGTCAGGAGGCCTCGGCGTCCCGCCGGCTCACGGGGCCCGGCGGGTCCGAGGTGCTCCGGGGGATCGGTGGGGTTCCCTGCAGATCCACGAGAGGCTTTGGAAGAGCTGGTCACGGCCGGAGGGGTAAAGCGAGGGTGGATCCAGGCCTGAGGCCGGAGGCAGGACTCCGGAGCTCCTCGTCTCCATCTTCATCTCGTTGGAGAGTTTCATTCCAAAGCAACTGTCAGAGACTCTGGAGCCACTCTGGCACCTCCAGACTTGAAACTCCAATGAAGTTGCCTGATGTGCTGCGCAAATAGCTCCGGGAGTCAGGTGGATTCACCACACGGGGCGACGGGGCCGCTTTGGAGGAGGCGTTGTTTCATAGTGGATTCAAATGCACACAGTGGAAGAATCTTCATCTGGGTGCCAAAGAAAGCCCTTTTTTCCAAATTCGGAAATACATAAAGTCTCTTCTGTTAAAGAACAACTTCAGAAATGGCCGTGGAGAAATCGAGGTGAACTGAAGCGTTCTCTACCTTGGACCCGCAGTCTGGTCGTCAGCTCTGCCGGGGCAGCTCAGGACCACGGGTTCTCCGGGTTCTCCGGGTCCTCCGGGGCCTCCTTAAGCCTCAAGGTGGTTCCTACGTACAGGGCTGTTCCATCTTCTGGCCCCACCGTAGCGCTCTGCTCTGCTCGGCACCTCACGGCCCGGCCCTGGAGCTTTGATTGTTTTAGAATGAAACTCTGCAACGTTGAAGGCGTCTGAGGAGCAGGTCCTCCCGGGTGCCCTCGCAGACCCCGGCCTCGGGGGCCCGGTGCCGGTGAGTAAAGGGAGCGAGCTGTGCCAGGTTAGTAGAAGCAGAGGTTAGACCACCACGGTGTGACGACGCCAGGCTCTGTTCTTGTTCTGCGGGTTGAGGGCGGTCCTCCTCAGGACCACGCTGGGAGAAGCGGCGGGGGGTTGAGCCATCCACCCGGAAGAGGACGAGAAGGGAGACGGAGCCTCGTGGGCCAGTTGAGGAAGCCGGTCCATTTGCTGGACTGAGCCGGGAATGAAAACGGATCCCCGAGGAACCCCGACGCACCCGTGCTGACCCGAAAAGCCCTCGAGGACTCGGATCACCTCGACCTTCTCCGTTCTCCACTTGGTCTCCCCGTCCTCACGCCCGCCCAGCTCCAGGTCTAGATTCATGGACAGGGCTCTGGTCCTGGGGCCCCGGGTCTTCCGGTAGCATACCGGTACCGGATGGCTCCGGTCCTGCTGCCGGGCTCCGTGAAGGCCGGGAGCCTGGTAGTGGTTGGGGAGCCTGCTGGGGGAGATCCAGAAGGGGACGGCGGGCCGCTCCCTGGCCGGGCCGGGGGGCCTCTGGAGCGAAGGCCTCGGAGGTCTCGGGCACGAGGCGCCGACCTGGTGGTGCGAGTAGGAGGAGTGGAAGCTGTGGGGACGAGGCTGAGGAGCAACCTTGGCTCCACCATCCCTTCCAAACCCCCGGAGGACGTCTCCACCCCCCTCCCTCGTCTCCGTGTCTCCGCAACCTTCCCGTTCCTCCGTCGGCTCCGAAGGTTTGCTTCCGTCTCCCGGCTCCTCCATTTTTTCCTTCTCCGGAACCTTCTGTTCTCCCTCGGCTCCGCCCTCCTCTTCTCCTCCTCCTCCCTCCCCATAGTTGCTGGCTTTGACGGGTTCGTGGTCCGAGTCCTCGCCGGCGCCGCTGCCGGCCAGGCGGCCGCTGGGGCTCTTCTTACGTTTGCGGGTCACGGCGGAAATCAACGACTTGGGCAGGAAATCTCTGGCGTTCAGATCTTTCTTGGGACCGGACGAAACCTGGAAGCAGTTCACGGTCAGTCAGCTCTACGGATGAGGGACATCTGCAGAAACATCTGCAAGCAGCTTGGAGCGGGCGGTGAGAAGAATCAGAAGTGGTAAAAGAGCATCAGCCTGAGGGAAAGCAAGGCCGGAGAGGACAGAGGTGGGAGCAGCCACTGCTTTGGAGACACTGAGGAGAGGACAGGAGGCAGAGATGGAGATGTGGAGGACCCTCGAATCGGGACGGAGAGGATCGGGAAGGAGTCCGTCGGAGCGACGGCACATGTTAGATGTTCTGGAGACGAGGTCACACTAAGATGGTTTGGACGTGGACAGAGACGGTCTGGATAGAAGGATGCTGAGGTGGGAAGCTGCCAGGGAGGAGGTCTGGAGGAAGACCAGGGAGGGAGTTTTTTGGACGGAGGAAGTTAGTCAGCGAGAGAAGAGAGGATGCAGAGGGGAGGGTTAGATGGAGGCAGATGATTGGCCAACGCCCCAGAAGGAGGAGGAGAAGAAGACGAGGGGTTCCTTTCCTACCTTGGACTTAAGAGAATCGCTGGTGGTGGAATCTGGTGGGGGGAAGAAGAAGAAGACAGGAGGGAGTCAGAGTGGGAGCTGGAAGAAGCAGAGACGTGACATCTTCTCAGAATATCACACACGACAGGCACGGCAGCCTTTCAGGAAAACTCTGGTCATGGTTTGAGGACTTCGTGGTCAAATTCAGGCCGACGACTTCACTCAACATCACAAGAGTTCACCTTCCAGATCTGCAACACAGATGGCGAAGGTACACGAGCAGATCAGACAGAAGACTGAAGGACAATGAAACACACACACACACACACACACACACGAGGAGGAAGACCTGGTCCTACCGAAGAAGCTGATCCAGTGTCTCAGCTAGAGAAAGCAGTGAAGAAAGATCCAGAAAAGAGAAAGTGAAACACTATGAGTATCCAGAGGTAGGAGAACGCAGAGAGAAGCATAAACAGGCACCAGCTCCTCCAGAGACCTTCACCGCAGCATCTTCAGATCACTATCGATCAGGCGAGCGCCCTACGGGCTCCAAAGCTCCCCCCGTCTCAACGGAGCTTTTCTTGCCCATAAGTTCTTCTCGAGATAAGATGTCAGACCCTCCCTGTGGCTCCTCTGATGCCACTCCTCCCCGTCGAGGTTATGAGATACCTATCTGTCAGATGATCTGCTCCACACTTGGAACTGTTTCAGGCTTGGCTTAAGCATCAAACATCTGCACGCACCCTCAGTGGCAGATGGCCACGCTCACGCAGTAGAAGCAGCTGCCAGCAGCTTCCGGGAGCCTCAGCACAAAGCCTCTTGTCTGTCCTGGTAGCAGAGTCTGCTCCTCCTAAAGTTGACCCAAACACATCTAGCAACCATCAACTCCTCTCCACTGATGAGAAGAGAAACTTGGACCAGAAGGTGGTGCCCCTGACAGGCAGAAGACCAGAAGGGACCTGATGATTGCAGCTTTGCCTTTAATATTGCTGCTCCAAAGTCGAGGCCCTGGTCTTTGCGCGAGGCCCGATGGAGATCAGATGGCGGCCACCTCAGGTGCCTGTGAGAAGGTGAAGCTGCATGCTCAATGCTGCTCACTGCCAGGAAGCCCTGGTGCTCTAAGGGTGTCAGATGATGGAGCAGTGACTTCACTCTAGGAGCTGTCTTACACTCATACCCTAACCACTGACCTACTTAGTGCTATGGTGTCCTATACACACACCCTACATTTGATTAGTAGTCATCCAAATGTGACTGGAAAGACAGGAGCTGTAAAGCAGCACATCCATCCATCTACGATCTTCTCCACCCCCAGAGGCGCAGAGGTTCAGCACCACCACCACTGAGGATCCTTTTTATGGATGAATTCTCAAGATAGGGTGCTGGAGAGACCAGAGTATGGCTGAAACCCCTGGAGAGACCAGACCATGACTGGAACCCCTAAAGACCAGACCATGACTGGAACCCTCTGAGAAACTAGACAATGACTGGAACCCCTGGAGAGACTAGATCATGACTGGAAGTGCTGGAAGTACTAGATCATGACTGGAACCGTTGGAGATACTAGATCATGACTGGAACTACTGGAAGTACTAGATCATGACTGGAACTGCTTGAGATACTAGATCATGACTCGATCACATGGAGATACTAGATCATGACTGGAACCGCTGGAGATACTAGATCATGACTGGAATCGCTGGAGATACTAGATCATGACTGGAACCGCTGGAGATACTAGATCATGACTGGAACTACTGGAAGTACTAGATCATGACTGGAACTGCTTGAGATACTAGATCATGACTCGATCACATGGAGATACTAGATCATGACTGGAACCGCTGGAGATACTAGATCATGACTCGAACACATGGAGATACTAGATCATGACTGGAACTGCTTGAAGTACTAGATCATGACTGGAACTGCTTGAGATACTAGATCATGACTGGAACTGCTTGAGATACTAGATCATGACTCGAACACATGGAGATACTAGATCATGACTGGAACCGCTGGAGATACTAGATCATGACTGGAACTGCTTGAGATACTAGATCATGACTCGAACACATGGAGATACTAGATCATGACTGGAACCGCTGGCTCTCCCGTCCAGCCTCACCTGAAGCCTCTCCTGGCATGCCTGGTCTGCCGATGTTGGGCAACAGATGGTCCAGGCTGGGCACGGGCTGCATGTCATGTTTGTCCTCTGGGGCCTACACACACACACACACACACACACACACACACACACACACACACACACACACACACACACACACAGATAGGCAGGAAGGCATCTCTTTACACCTCCATGTTGCTAGTCTTTGTACTGAAGAAGGAGCTCCCATACCTTCTCCTCCTTATCCAGCTCTCCGTCGCTGAAGAACCAGTCGTACTGAGGAGAAGCAGACACAGGGTCAGCTTGAAAAGCATGGAAACTCTACCTTCTAGCAAGCTGGACCCTCCCAGTTTCAGGGGTGAAACCCCATGGTCTGCCTTTTGAGCTGCCCTGCTACCTCTGACGTGAGCTGGACCACCTGAACCCCAGGAGAAACCCAGCGGACATGAAGGTGCACACTGCTGGCACGCTAACGGGCTCGAGGTGTCGCCCTGAAGATGGAGGCTGCTGGTTCTTACATGCAGGATGAGTGTCTCCACTATCTTGCAGCGGTCGGGCATGTGGGTGACCATGTCTATCATGTTGTCCTCGGAGGTCCTCACCAAGGTGGGGCCGAACACCAGGGCCAGGTTACTGGGCTTCATCTGGAAAGGGTTTCAGAGTCACATCCGTACTGCTGGAAATGCTCTCTTGAACATCGGCCGGTCTAGTGACGGGTTACCTTATTCTTCTCCGAGTTGTCCGCCACCTTCTTCAGGTGGCCCACCAGGAACTGGAGGGTGTGGTAGTAGTGATCTGGGAGGTCGTGGATCTGCAGGAATCAAAGCGTCAGGAGAGCGGAGGACATCGGTCGAGGAAAGGAGCGACACCTTTTGGGCTGAGGTTGGTCAGACACACACCAGCTTCTTCATGGTCTTCAGGCGATCTTCTGTGTCCTTGATCCGGTTGGCATCGATGAAGTCGTTGTACTTGTCTGCAGACAGAGGAGGATCTAATCACGCTTCTGTCGCCGCTTCAGTCGGACACTCACACTGTCAGGCGGACATCTCATCCAGGATCAGTCCAGCTTCACCTCACCATCCATTCAGTCATTCATTCAGATGCAGCTCCTGGAGGGGTTCTCCAGGAGCAGGAAGGGTTTGATCATCAGCCGACCGCCTCACCGTCAGTAAACAAAGGCTCGGGAAGTTTCCGGAAGAAGGACTTGAGGAGGCTGCTGATGACGTTCAGGTCCTGCCATCTCTGGGTTTGGAGGGAGAGTCCCGCACTCATCAGCTGGGACAACAACAACAACAACAACAACAACAACAACAACAACAACAACAACAACAACAACAACAACAATCACTGCAGGCTCCTGTGTCTGACCTCCTCAGCGGAGGTGATGTCCAAGCCCTTGTTGAGATGTTCCTGCAGGTTAGACACCATGGCGTTGTTCCCTGGGACCCGGTATATCCCGGTGTACTCCAGCCCCGTGGACTCCACCACCCCGCAGCACATCTCCACGATCAGGGGGACGAACTATAGCAGGCCCAGGAGGAGGAGAAGGTTCAGGCACACAACCACGACCGTTTGGATGCACATCATGCAAAACCAACAAGAAGCTTAGTGAGACGGAGCTTCCACCAGGGCTTCTGCTGGAAGCATCTCCTGTGAGGACTAGGGATTCTGGTTTGGCATTTGCTCTATGGACTTTGTATTTAGGAGATCCAGGTTGTGCTGAGTTTCTTGTTCTGCAGTACTGTCTGGTTACATGCCTCAACCTGCAGAGATGGCTGGAAGGGGCTGGAGATGGGGATCTGAATAAGGTTCTCAACCACCCAACAGAGGTAGAAGAAGAAGACCAGAACCACCAAGGTTTTCTCCTGAGAACATGGGGGTTTCAACAGCCTTCACATCACTATTCCTGTGTGACCGAAGGCAGGTGAGAACATCCAAACCCTCAGCTGAAGCAGAGACGGGTTCACCTTGTGATTGACAGCAGGCTGACAGTCCTCCAGCCGCACCCCGAAAGCCTTGGGACTGCACGTCTTCTTGGCCTTCTTCATGATGTTGATGCCCCACAGGGCCTTGTTGTCATCTATGTACACACACACACACACACACACACACACACACACGCACAGAACTAGGTCACGCAATACAGTGACATAAACTTCTCCATCTGCTGGCTGGAGCTGAGGAGGCCTGCACTCACCCGTCCTGGAGGGCCTGTTGGTGGAGGTGTTGTCGGTCTTGGCGAGCAGGAAGGGGGCCATCATGCGGTGGCCTCGGGGGGACGAATCCAGCTTGTTCCCCGACAAGCTGAGGGCAGAAGAAGATTCACTCGGTCAGCCATGAACCTCCTGCATCGCGAGGTGAGGTCTCCTTCCAGAAGGTTCATCAAAAGTCTTCAGTCAGAACCAGTCGTTGCTCTACAGGAGATGTCACATCTCCCTCCAGGCGAGATCTTCTCTGGTGTTTCCAGGCCACAGCTCAGGTGAACACCTGGATACAGACCCTGTCCTGGATCGACCTCTGCAGCGTAGATGAAGAGGAGGACCTTGGCCTGAGCTGGTCCCTGAGCGGCACACCCACTCTGAACATGTCCTGCACCCTCAGAGGCTGAAGATGTGGAGGTACCGCCTTCAAAAAACCCACAGGAGCATCTCCTCCAGACCCTCCTCTCCTCTGAGTGCTTCTCAAAGTTCTGATGTCCTTACAGGTACGACTTGCTTCATGTATCTGAGCATGAAGCATCAGGACGTGGCCTCCGGGGCACGGCGTCCTCTCCCAGGTCTCCAGCAGACATCCTGGACGTGTATTAGATCTAATAAATTCAACTGTCTCCTCCCCATTATCTCCCTGAGCAGAACCTCAGATGATGGATGGTGACAGGCCTGCAGACCAGAGCCTGCCTGAAGCACCCAGGAGGGTCAGCGAGGACAAGGAGGAGGACGATGAGGACAAGGAGGAGGACGATGAGGACAAGGAGGAGGAGGACAAGGAGGAGGTGGACAAAGAGGAGGACCACGACGACGTGGAGGAGGAGGTGACAAGATGATGATGAATCTTCTCATCTTCGTCTCCCTGTGTTGGGTCTAATTGGCTCTGATTGGGAGGACAGGTCTGGATCTTGTGTGTTGGTGTGTGTGTGTGTGTGTGTGTGTGTGTGTGTGTGAGCTGTGCAGACCTTTGCTTCCTGTAGTCATTGAGCTTCTTGTTGATGAGGGCGTGTCTGGAGGAGCTGATCTCCTGCAACAGAAGAATCCAGTGAGTGGAGCCTGGCTGAGGGTCAGGCTGATGTGTGTGTGTGTGTGTGTGTGTGTGTGTGTGTGTGTGTGTGTGTGCGTGTGTGTGTGTGTGTGTGTGTGTGTGTGTGTGTGTGTGTGTATGTGTGTGTGTGTATGTGTGTGTGTGTGTGTGTGTGTGTGTGTGTGTGTGTGGTACCTCGTTGTCGGTCTTGCTGTTCTCCCTGATGACCCTGATCCAGGCCAGCATGTCGTCGCGGTCCTCGGCCTGCAGCAGGTACTCGCAGAAGTCCTGCGTGGTGAGCCTGAGCGTGTGCTTCCTCTTGGTCTCGCTGTAGGCGATGTCGATCAGGCACCCCCGGATGCTGATGGGGGGGTGCTCGTCCTGGCCGGGGGGCCCCGGCCCCGCCCCGGGCCCCGACCCCGGCCCCTGCAGGACCGACTCCCGCTTGTCCTTGTAGAGGAACAGCGAGTGCGAGCGGAGCACGGAGAAGACGCGCTTCCACGGACGCATGGCTCCGCCCACTTTCTGAGAAGACACGATGGTCAATGGTTACCTATTGCTTCTTGTCAAACCCTTCAGGTAGTGTTGTCTGCAGGCATCCAGGTCATGGGCAGTTCTGGTCAGAATCTTCTATTTGTGGCATCTGGACTGTATTTTCTTCTCTTGAAGACGTGTCACCGCCTATCTAAGGCTTCTTCAGGCCTGATCCTGGTCTCAACCCTAACCCCAACCCACCAGCTCCAAGGCTATCTGACACTGTGCGTAGTGACAGATGGACCTTCAGAGCGGCCGAACGCAAATGGAAGAAGTTCCTACTCCCTGATGACCTCCAAACCTTCCAATCGCTCTTATCCACCTTCTCCTCCATTCTCTCAAAGACGAAAGCCACCTTCTATCGCTCCAAAATTCAATCTTCTGCATCTCATTCCAAGAAACTCTTTGAAACCTTCACTACACTTCTCCAACCCCCTCCCACCTCTTCCCTTCTGCCCGATGATTTTGCAAACTTCTTTGAAAAGAAAGTACCGTCATTTCTGGACTATTGAGCGCACCTCAATATAAGCCGCACCGGCTGGCCGATCGCTATCTCGGTCTTCCTCCTGCGCACTGAAACCGTCAGTCGTCTTCTTCGGTGTCGGAGTTGAACGGACTCAGAATCTGCCGGTCGTTTCATCGTACCGATGTGACGAGGATAAACGTTTTAGCGGCGTGAAGCTCGTTAGCGTCCCCCACCCAAAGTCCATATATTAGCCGCATCGTTGTTTACGTGAAAAAAGTCGCGGCTTATCGTCTAGAAATTACGGTAAATGACATCAGATCTTCTTTCTCTCACAATCCAACCAGCCGGTAGCCGCCCGCATCAAGTCCAAGACCCTGGTGTTCGCCTACTGGCCGGTGAATGGGACGGCCCGTCTTATCTCCGGGATATGGTCGACCCACTCGTCCCTACCCGTCCCCTCCGATCTACCACCTCTCTGGGACCGTTCACCCCGTCACTCAGAGCCCCGGCTGCCGATCCAACCGGTCTCGGCTCTTCTCGGTCTCGGGGTCCCTGCCCATCTTCCGCCGTGATCTGAAAACGTACCTCTTCACCGAGCACTACCAAGCACTACCCCACTAATCGTACTGAGCCCCCCCCCCCCAAAAAAAAAAGAAGAAATGAATGTATGTACATGGTTTTGAGATGGTTATCTGGCAGAGTGGTGACTTCTGAATAACGACTACTGGTACTTTAGATTTGGTTATTGAATCGCTATTTTTGTAAGTGGCTTTGGATAAAAGCATCTGGTAAATGACTGGGATGTAAAAATGTGATATAATGTGGAGGTACCTTCCCCTTCTCCGTCAGGATCTGCTTGTAGTGGAACCAGCCCTCCTTGCGGACGTCGCTGAAAGTGATGGTCCCCAGCTCTGAGGTGGAGTGGCGCTTGGCTCGGGCATCCTCCTGCGCCCGCAGGCTCTCCAGGGACTGCAGAGAACATAGCAGCGTTACTCCATGAAGTCCTCATGAGGAGCGCCGGAGATGGACACTTACCCCGTCCATGAAAAAGCTCTTCACTCTTTTTGGCAGTTTCCTAGAAGCAGAGAGGCGGAGTTAGAGCAGCCACCCTGGAGGGTTCACTGGTAACAAGGGAGGAATTGTAACTAGGGAGGCTGGAAACCAGGGAGTCTCCTGATAAGGAACCAGACGCCACGGCTGTAGGTCCAATGTTCAGGAGGAACCATCAGCTACATGCTGCTCCAGAGGCCGAGGGCTTTGAAAAGAAGAGCTCTCCGTTCTCCCGGGTGTCCACGCCTCAGAGCGACGGACGGATTCCAACTAACAACCGAGTGCAGAGTGTGTCCGGCGAGGCACTTACGAGAGGACCCGGCCCTCCTCCCTGAAGGTGTTCAGACCTTCGTCGCAGGACTTGGACCTCTCCGTGGTGATGGCCAGCAGGTACGAAGAGCGGCGGCTTTTGATGCTCCCTGAGGATGAGGAGCAGAGGTCAGAGAGGAATCTGTGAGGCGGCGTGAGATGCGAGGTGAGGAGCGCAGAGGTGCGAGATGGTGGGCTTCTGCCTTCTAAAGCACTCAGGGTCTCTTTGGCTTTGACCAAAAATCCACTGAAGACAGTGGTTGGCACGTTCTCCACAACAGTGGGAACCAAGAGAACCGGTCAGAAGTGTAGGGACTCAGAGGAGCACCGAGCAGAACCTGGCAGAGGAGCTCTGAAGGGACGTCATTGCTCTGGACAGACACATGTTCTCCTGTACTCCAAAGCATATTTAACTCTCCTGCTCCTCCAGCTGCTGAAGAAGTCTCCAGTCCTCTGAAGCTCAAAGGTCTACAACACCAACCCCATTTTAGACCGAAGGGGGAGATACTGCAGGTCGGGGGTGAAGGGAGGCGGCCGGTCGAAAACTCAATTTGGAAACGGTGGAGAACATTTGGGAACCTGGCAGCCATTTTGTGAGGAACGTTGCGTAAATTGAGCGATGAGTCGGAGGCCTTTGACGGACAAGAACGTTTCCGACTTCTCCGGCAGAAGGATCCCGAGATCAGCTCCTACTGACACCGTCCTCCCAGAAGGAACCCTAACCCAGGAGACACCTCTGCAGGTCTGCAGTCCAGCAAGCGCAGATGATTCTCACCAACCTATGAAGGGGATGGAGGCCAGGGAGTCGTAGGCCTGCTGCGCCAGGCCGCCGTTGGTCCTGCGGGCGGGGCCTCCGGGGCCGGGGGGCGGTGAGGGTCCGGGGGCCTCCGGGGGGTCGGCGGGCGAGGAGTGGAGTGTGTGCCGGAGGGCCTGAGAAGACGGCCGGCGGGGCTTCTGTCTCAGGACCACCTCCTGGTTCAGAGAGACGGGGGACGCCGGGTCCCGGTCCTGGAGCGGCTCCTCCACGGGCAGGGCGGGGGTGGACTGGGGCCGAGGCCCCGCCCCCTCCCCGGGGCTCCAGTGGGGCCGGGGGCCACACCCGGGCTGGGGCTGCTGCGGCGGGGGGCCGGGGGGGCCGGGAGAGGCGCGGCCCCTGAGCCCCGCCGGGTCTTCGTCTCGGACCCGCCGGGTCTGGGGCTCGGCCACCTGCTGGCCCGGCTGCCGGGCCGGGGGGGGCTCGGCGGAGGGGGGGGTCGGCGGCGGCTGGGGGGGCCCCGCTTTGGGCTTCCGGGGCTGGCCGCAGGGGCGGGGCGGGACCATGGCCGAGGCCCGGGCCAGCGTCTCCACCGAACGGCCGTAGTTGTGCTCGTACTCGGCGTAGGCGGCCAGCAGGTCTTCGGAGCACCGGCGGCCCCCCGGGTCCCCTGGCGCCCACGGGCCCCCCGGGGCCCCCGGACTCCACGGGCACCACGGGCCCCCCGGCCAGGAGGCGCCGTGGAGGGCGGCCGCCCGCTGGTGGTACAGGAGGGCCTCCCGCCTCTGCTGCTCCGCTGAGGGGCCCCCCGGGGGCCCGGGGCTGAGCGCCAGCCCCAGGCCCAGCTCCGCCAGCCGCTCCGGGGACAGGCTGCGGTGTCGGGGCGGCAGCTGCTCCGCGGCCTCCGCCTGGCTGTGGTACCAGTCCGACAGCGCTCGCTGGCACAGCCGGTCGTTGGCCGGCAGGCTGCTCTTCCTGGGGGGGGGCAGGGTCGCCGCCGCCAGCGCCGCGTTGTGGTTGGCGAAGTGGAAGTCCAGCGCGCCGAGGGCCGACGAGGAGCGGCCCCGGGGCCGGCCCGGGCCCCCCGGCTCGTCCGCGAGGGGGCGGTTGTCCAGCGGGGAGGGGGCCGGACCGGGGCGGCACCGCCAGTTGTCCGGGGGGGCCTGGAGACCCGGGCACGGCGGGGCGGCCTTGGGGCCCGGCCTGCCGGGGGGGTAGCAGAGGGCCGGGGGCCGCGGGAGGCTCCGGGTCCCGGCGCCGCACGGATCGCCGCCCGCCAGGTAGGCGTCCTGGGAGTACACCTGGGGAGGGAAGACACACAGCTGAAGGAGCTTCACATCGCCGGAGCGTCCGTCCCTTCACCTGGAGGACAGAAGGTCCCGTCACCCCGACGAACCCAGACGCCACTCAGCTGCCGGACGCCGCCGACGCTCACCTTTACCTTTACCATCATGATTAGCACGATGGACCCGGCTGACCTCCTCGTCTCCAGACTCTTTGTAAAATACTCCAGGGCTTTGGTTGGCTTCGTGGAAGGAACCCAAGGTGGAATAAAAACTTTCATCCCCAAACATCTCCAAACATCTACGTCTTCTACCAGCATCACAGAGGAGAAGAGAAGAAGAAGAAGGACAATACTCACACTTACCAACTGCAGCACGTCCTCATCTTTTGGCATGATGGACAGTTCCAGAACGTTCTCACTGGAAGGAGAGACACGCTGAGAGCTTCTGTGACAGCCAATCACACGCCCAGCTCAGGCCCCGCCCCCTTACCTGTTCTGGATCAGAGCGATCACCTGGGAGTAGGTTCTCCCCAGGATGCTCTCCCCGTTCACCTTCACCAGCCTGTCACCTGGACACACACACATGCACGCACACACACACACACACACACACACACACACACACACACACACACACACACAGGAAGCGCACAATATTTCACAGCAGTCCTCCATGGTAGGAAGTATTGAAGTACATTTCAGACAGTTCCAGTACTGCGTCTGATCTAATATACTGTATATTACAGTGTGTGCGTGTGTGTGTGTGTGTGTGTGTGTGTGTGTGTGTGTGTGTGTACCTGTACACAGCCCAGCCTGGTGAGCTGGCCCATGCTCTTTGACACTCTTCACAAATATAGTATCCATCGGCTCCAAACGCATGCGCTGACATCCTGCAGCACACACACACACACACACACACACACACACACACACACACACATAAGCGCGGGCAGCAGTGATTCAGCAACACCTACACCTGCAGAGCCCGTCTTATACAACACCAGGTTCCTCCTCGGACCCACAAGGTGACCAGCTACTGGGGTACTCCAGGGGGAGTACTCATACTTTACTGCAAGAGGAGTACTCATACTTTACTCCAAGGGGAGTACTCATACTTTACTGCAAGAGGAGTACTCATACTTTACTGCAAGAGGAGTACTCATACTTTACTCCAGGAGTACTCATACTTTACTTCAAGAGGAGTACTCATACTTTACTGCAAGAGGAGTACTCATACTTTACTCCAAGGGGAGTACTCATATTTTACTGCAAGAGGAGTACTCATACTTTACTGCAAGAGGAGTACTCATACTTTACTCCAAGGGGAGTACTCATACTTTACTGCAAGAGGAGTACTCATACTTTACTCCAGGAGTACACATACTTTACTCCAGGAGGAGTACTCATACTTTACTCCAAGAGGAGTACTCATACTTTACTCCAGGAGGAGTACTCATACTTTACTGCAAAAGGAGTACTCATACTTTACTCCAAGAGGAGTACTCATACTTTACTCCAGGAGCAGTACTCATACTTTACTCCAAGGGGAGTACTCATACTTTACCGCAAGAGGAGTACTCATACTTTACGCCAAGGGGAGTACTCATACTTTACTGCAAGAGGAGTACTCATACTTTACTCCAAGAGGAGTACTCATACTTTACTCCAGGAGGAGTACTCATACTTTACTGCAAGAGGAGTACTCACACTTTACTCCAAGAGGAGTACTCATACTTTACTCCAGGAGGAGTACTCATACTTTTTTCCAGTATGGGTACTTAGTGCTTTAGTGCAGTTCATTACCAGTACTCTTACTGGACTAGAGTATATCGGGAGTCCATGAGATGTGTGTGTGTGTGTGTATGTGTGTGTGTGTGTGTGTGTGTGTTTCCTGGATACAGAGTGAAGTACAGAAGTACCTGCAGATTGTACTCGAGTACTACCCCTCCACCCCCCAACACACACACTCACCTTTGCCTGGGGAGTTTCCGTTCTCCTCATCCTGTCAAGGAAACACAAGGAGGGATCAGGACAGGAGTGTTCCCACATCCAACAGTCTGTGTGTGTGTGTGTGTGTGTGTGTGTGTGTCATGGAGTTTAGGCACCAGCACACTGTAGAGGAGTGTGTGTGTCCTTACTGACTAACAGTGTGTTCTGGTCAGAAGAACAACCCTTTTCAGAGGCCCTGCTTCCCTGCTGGGGATCTGAGGTGGCCTGTAGCTGCCTCTGAGGCCTGGAGGTGAAGGTCCTTAGAACATTCCATCATCCAGCCCTGGAGTCCATCTTCAGACCCCTTCTGACTGAAGACATTCCCTGCGATCGCACCCTCGGCTGGCAACCACGGGGTCACGCACGGAGAACCGAGTCCACCGGCGGATCAGACCCGGATCAGACCTCCGACCCTCTGTGACGCCCCGAGAGCAGGTTTTCTTGTCGGCCCCTGTGAAGATGTCGGGCCGCTATTCTGGCCCGGTGTATCATCCGCGCACATCGGAACCTCCTCGGCCGTTTCCATGACGGCAGAGTTTTCCGACGGACTCGGAAGCAGAAGTTCAAGCGCCGACATGGCGTGAGACATGGCGCCCGGCGCAGATCCCGCCACGGGTCCGGGGAGATGGAGGTCTTACCTTGAGGCTGCTGACGGAAGACTCGGGCGGGTAGACGATGAAGTGGCGCAGCGTGAAGCCGAACCCCTGGGAGTTCTTGTGGAGGTAGATGTTCCTCGGGCCCTGCCAGGACACGCCCTCTACCTCGCCCGACGACAGCGGCCGGCGCCGGATCTCATTGGACGACACCGGGCCGTCTCTCCGCCCTTTAGCCTGTCGAGGAGAGCGAGCGGCGTGGATCAGCGAGAGCTCGGCTTCACGAGGAGAAAGAGAACCCGGGTCAGAGGTCACCGTGTCGACCTCGGAGCAGACGCTGTGCCTCCTGAGCGCATGCATGCGAGAGCCCGTCATTTAAGGGGCGAGCCGTCCAATCAGAGCCGGGGACTTCTCCGAGGTTTCCTGACCAGTAAGTCTCCAGCAGGATCCCGGGTCTTACCTTCAACCAACAATGGCCTTCTAAAAATACCCCGTCCACAAATAGAACCGGCACAAAAGCAGGAACCTCTCCGGACCCGCGAACGTGAACGCCGCTCGGAAAAATCACCACGTTTCCCGCCAGGAGCCGAGCGGTTCCCCGGCTCCTGGCGGAGCTCCGAGACCTTCGGCCCGCGTCCGGAGCCACGGGCAGAAGATGGGACGTCCATCGTTCACCGTGTGCTTCGGCTGCTCAGGTGACCTCGGCATTCTCAGAAGAAGATCACGCTCATATCCGGAGACCGAGTGCGGGGAAACTCCGCCTTGTAATTTCCACCAGACAGACATTCATGCATTCATGGCCCGTGAGTCACAAGAGGTTCCTCCCCAAGGAGCCCGAGGAGCTTGGCCCTCCAGGAGGAGCTCAGAGAAGAGCTGCACCTCCGTGTTGTCCAAAGGAGCCAGAGGAGCCAGAGGAGGCTCCTCCTGGTCAGGAGAACGTGGACTCACAGGAAGGAACACCATGTGGACCACGGCGAGGGAGGTATGACACCTTCATTTTTTCAGAAAGTGAAGATAGGAGACGAGCTGGGAACAACCAAGGGATGGAGGTCATGAGGATCAGCCTGCTCAGGTGATTGGTGGAAGTCCTGCTTCTGCTGGGACCTGAAGGGGGATACAGAGCTACTTGAGGTAGCGTATGTATTTGTCAGTGTGCGCACACACACACACACACACACAGACACACACACATGAACACACACAGACACACACACACACACGAACACTGCCATTGGAAAACAACAGGAAATCTGTTTCTTGAAGGAGGAAGTGGAGACCAGGGTTGATTAGGAAACCTTCGCCTCCAAATAGTGGAGGTGCAGGAATGAGTCATGCACACACACACACACACACACACACACACACACACACACACACACACACACACACACACACACACTTTCCAGAGATTGAACCTTTTCCATAGGTTGCCGAATGAGCCAGCCCCCCCCCCGGATGTTTTTGTCCAGTGAGGTCTTGGAGGGCTTTGAGAAGATCCTTCACAGGCTCTGCTCCATCCCAGCATGCATCTCCTGCAGACATCTCAATGGCAACCCCACGCCTGCTCGTCCCATTCTCTAAGCTGGTGTCCTCTGAGTGACAGAAGGAGGCGGAGCTCCGATGGGCCGGACCTCCGGCCCGCAGGTGTGTGACAGCCACGAGTGTGTGACACAATGCTAGGAGTGTGTGTGTGTGTGTGTGTGTATGCGTGTGTGTTGTGTCACCCTATTATTTGATATATCCCTAGGTGACATTTCACACACAAACATAAACACAAAGGTGTGATATGTGCATGCACACACACACACAGCACTAGCCTAGTGTCACATTTTGAGATGCCAGAGTGTGTTTTCCATGCCAGTGTGGTGCCTTCACTGGAGGCTTAGAACCACAGGCCGGCCTCCAAGGTCCGCCTCTGCGTCCAGAAGCTCACCGGAGGTAGAAGATGAAGACAGAGAAATGGACACAGGACTTCCATCTAGACTGTCCTAGACCTTCTCATGGAGCCACCGTGGGCCTCCTGGGCGGGAGAACAAATCATCTGCTGGATTGGCGCGACGTCCTTCATGAGCTGCAGAGTCCATGATGACGTCTCTGACCTGTGCAGAACACAATCTGCTCCCGGCGGCGTCACGGCCGGCGGCCCCGAGCAGACGAGCAGCCGAGCAGCCGAGCAGACGAGCAGACGAGCAGCCGAGCAGCCGAGCAGCCGAGCAGACGAGCAGCCGAGCAGCCGAGCAGACGAGCAGACGAGCAGCCGAGCAGACGTGGCGGCTCCTTGGAGCTCCGGCAGCGAAGGTGTGGCGGCGCGTCGCTCCGAGCACAAGGACACACAGACCCGCGGGTTCGACGCTCGTGATCCGTCATGTTCTTATCCGACGACGTCCGCGTCTCCTCCGGCCTCCACGCCGGGCTGAGCACCGGTCGAACCTTCAGATGAAGCTCCTCGTTAACCCGCGTCTTTGCTCCGCTTCCACAGAGATGTTTGCAGATGTTTTCTGACGCCGACGCCGCCTCGTGCTGCTCGGCTGACATTTGGACGGAGGAGCAGCGCCGGGAGACGCCTCCAACCCACACTCAGCATGAGATCATGCAAAGTGACACATTTGTGTAATGGCAGACACACACTGTGCACTGCATAAACACACACTGTGCACAGCATAAACACACACACACACACACACACAGACACACACACACACACACACACACACACACACACATATACACAGTGTGCACAGCATGAACACACACTGTGCACAGCATAAACACACACACACACACATACACACTGTGCACTGCATAAACACACACTGTGCACAGCATAAACACACACACACACACACATACACACTGTGCACAGCATAACCACACACACACATATACACACTGTGCACTGCATAAACACACACACACACACACACACTGTGCACCGCATAAACACACACACACACACACACACACATCTGCAGTGTGATCCTGGAGGGATCCGGGAAGCAGGCGCACCGGAGGAGGACAGAGCAGCGCATGGACTTCCTGTGCACTGATGGGATCAGACAGGAAAGGTTAACCAGGATGGCAGCAGAAGAACCCCAGAGGAGCTCCACCTGTCCACAGCCATCAGATCACGAGGGAGATGAACCGTGTCGGCCTCTGAAGGAGCTGCGGATCGAGCGAGGAGGACGACCGTCACCTGTGAGCGAACGGAAAGACCGAACTGCAGCGGCGTCTCGGGACGAGCTCAGGGTGAGGAACATCACGGAGCTCCTCGGCCGGCCGGGTCGCCAAACGCGGTCCTGTTTTTCAGGCTCGAGGTGTTTCGAGGAACATTCTAACATCTACGCCTCGCTGCCGGCGACGGCCCAGGCCGCAAACCTTCCCGCCAGAAGATCATCTCCTGCGGGTTGATTTTGAGCACCTCTGAGACGGCAGGTGGACCTGGAACCAGCACAGCCGCTCTGAGGTGGAGGCAGGTCAGATGGACACTGAGACGCCCGGGACCTGAGGACGGGTCCCGCTCTTCCTGGACGTCTGGAAGAGCCGGAATCCAGCTGTCGTCCATTCCTGCTCCGTGCGACGCTGAACATCTGAAGACCTCGGCGACCTCGGCCACACACACACCAGCCCCGCCGCCTCGCTCCGAGGCTCCGCCCCTCAAACCGCTCCGTGATCCCACGTCCCCGTGGCCGACGGGCCGGCGAGCCGCGGGTGCGTGGGACCCCGTGGGACCCCGACGCGTGGCCAGATGCACCTTCAAGACCCGTACGGTTCGTTACCCAGGCCGAGCGCTGGCGCTGCAGGATCCTCCGGGAGCCCCGTCTCCGTGGCGACGCGGCGGGGCTGGGCCTCGGCGAGGACGCCCTCAGCACGGCCAGCCAGATGCAGCGCGGCTCGGCGTCGCTGCAGTCCACCCCCACCGAGCACTGGAAGCGCCATTCGTGGCCCGACGGAGCCGGCGCCGCGCCCGACACCTTCAGCATGGCAGCACGGGATGGGCGCCGCAGGTCCTGGATCTCCTGAGCGGACCATCTGCCGGAGGCCTCCGGAGGGGAGCGCCGCGGCCGAGGGGGAACTCCTCCGCGCTACAAACACTGGCGACGGCGTTTGTGGAGCCCAACCTGGGCCTGAACTCTGATCCCCGTCACGCTCCTCAGGCGAGACCTCCAGGTCTTCATTCCGCCGGAGCTCACCGGCAGGCCTCAAACACCAGAAGTCCACCCGGTCCGACGCCGCCGACCAGATCAGAAGGTCCGGATGGCGGACGCGTTGCTAGGCCAGGGTTTTCCCCGAGTCTGTGATCCCGACGGCGGTCCGAGTCCGGTCCTCCTCTGACCTTCTGACGGGCCTCCCCTGGGTCCGGGTCCGGCCGGGGGACGAATCCCCGATGGCCTCCTGGTCGCCGCGAAACGGGGTTCGCTCCCGGAGCCTCCGAGACCCGGGTCCCCGTCCCGGTCCTGCCGTTCTCCTCCGGGCTCTGGGCCGGCGTCCCCCCGAGCCGGGCCGGACCCCCCGAACGCCAACCCCCGAGACCGGACCGGCGCTGGGAGCCTGGCGTCACTCCCACCGGGCTCAGTCCTCATTGTTCCCGGCCATGTTCTGCTCGCGCTTCCTTCTCCCGCTCTGCTGAGGCTCCCTCTCTTCTATCTCTCTTCTACCGCTCTTCTATCGCTCTTCTATCTCCCTGCTGTGGGTCGGAGCTGACATCCCTGCACTCCTCCTCTCTTTCACTGTCACATTCCTCTCCCGTCATCCTCCATCTACCAGGTCCAGCCCATGGTCAGGAAGCCCTCCCTCCTCTGCTGTCTCCTCCTCTCAGACTCTGGGCCTCAGGACTGACGCTCCCTCTGACGCCGCCGCGCCGCAGCGAGACGCTTCGCCGTTCCGTCACCTGACACCAACGTGCCACCGCCACGGGCTCCCTCACTCCTTCACTCCTTCACTCCCTCACTCCTTCATTCGCTCATACGTCCCGCGGCCGGGGCCGGGGGGCGGAGCCTAGCGCCGCTGTCATCGAGCGGGAGGCGGGGTCACCCTGAACCAATCACAGTCCGCTTAGAATTGGAAGAGACGTGCAACGGCTCTGAGCGACGACAACCATAACTATGACGATGATAATAATAGTAATAATAGTAATAATAGTAATAATAGTGACCATCCTGATGGTAATAATAATAATAATCAGAGGCAGGTTTGGATGCAATGAAGCAGAAACTTCATCACGTCTTCGCTGTGACCAGGGGGTGATGGGTTCGAGAACCCAGAGGAAGACTGGAGCTTTGAGTGTGTGTGTTTGTGTGTGTGTGTGTGTGGGGGGGGGGGGTAAATGTATCCTGAGCAAACTGTCACTGTGGATGACTGAGTGCAGCGTTGAAGCCTCTCCTGGGCTGTCAGGGCTCACAGACACCTGAGCAGAAGAAGGGACAGCCTGAGGAGGAGGAGGACAACGAAGAGGAAGATGAAGGAGGGAGGAAGATGGAGGAGGCAGAGGAAGATGGAGGAGGGAGAGGAAGATGGAGGGAGAGGAAGATGGAGGAGGGAGAGGAAGATGGAGGGAGAGGAAGATGGAGGAGGGAGAGGAAGGCTGCAGAGACGCTGAAAGAGGATGACGTCCATGCAGAATTCACAGCCAGCCATCTCCTGAACCTCCACCTGGTCTTTGCCGGCTGCAGATCCAGACTCCAACCAACAACCTTTGAGACCAAAGGCGTCCCTGATGGAGCGTCACATGACCAGGAGCATCACATGACCAGGAGCAGGACCAGCGTCACGTGACGTGTGAGTCAGAAGGCTGCAGCTTCTGCTCGGCCTCCTCGCGCCTCTGGAGTGACTCTATGAGCTTCTCCATGGACGGTTCTGCATCTGCTGCCGCAGGAGTCGTTAGAATGTGTGTGTGTGTGTGTGTTCGTGTGTGTGATCAGGTGACCGCTGGATGGGCGGGAATTAACCAGCTTCGGCCACCTGTCAATCACAGGTCACACATTAGCTGACCTCCTCACTGGTTCAGAACTACGGAAACACACACACACAAAACCCAAGCCTGGAGGTTGTGTGTGTGTGTATGTATGTGTGTGTGTGTGTGTGTGTGTGTGTGTGTGTGTGTGTGTGTGTAGGTGCAGTGGGAGCAGCAAAGGCAACTGCAGAGAAGCAGAAGATCCAGGTCCAGGTCTTCAGCCCACCGACACCGGCTCTCGTCTGAGTTTCTTACATAAGCGATCGACTTGAGAAGGTCCCTCATCTGAGTCAAGGCCTCCACGGGAGGAAGAGGAGGATGAAGAGCACCGGGCTGAGCGGGAGGACGAGTGGGAAGCCGAGCGGAGAAGAAAGATAAAGATCTATCAAGCGGCATCTCCGTCTCCAGGGAGACACGGAGGAAGAGAGTTGGACAGGAGAAGGTCGGCCAGAGAAGACCTTCGTTCCCTCAGCATCTCAGGTCTGGAGGAGCCTTGTTCTATCCAACATCTCTACCATGTGTTTCGTTATGTTTCCTTCTGCGGCGTGACATATGTGAATGCACCACACACACACACACACATTCACACACACACACACATCCTCCCCCTCAGAGAAGGTCTCCAGTCTGCCCCTCGGAGGTCCCCTTTGGTAGCCTCTTCGTGTCTGTGGACTTCCACACCTACTGAAGGTCCAGGCCGAGAGGACACGTCACCGATTGAACCTTCGTTCTCCGACCCACGAGGAAGACGGTCCCAGCAAAGAGATTTTGGTTTGCTCGGTGGGGAAGACCTTTCCTCAGGAGGTTCTTCTGGCCCAAGGTTCCACAGAACCTCGGCCAGACTCAGGCTCGGGGGGGGCCTTCAGGATCTGACCCCGTCACCGAGGGCGGTCTGGACATCCCAGGTGTCGGCAGAGAGCTTCAACACGCACAGCCGAAGTTCTCTTGGGCAAGGCAGCAGGAGAAGATGGTGCAGCTCCAGCAAACCACCACAGGGTGACAGAAAAGAGCAGCTCATCGGGAACACTGGTGCTGTGTGTGTGTGTGTGTGTGTGTGTGTGTGTGTGTGTGTGTGTGTGTGTGTGTCTGTGAACCCCTTCAGCCCCCCGTCTGCAGCAGATGGGAGCAGAGCTGCTGGACGGCGTGCTCCTCAGCAGATGAAGAAGGTCCACGAGTGCCGGCGGGCTAACGTTGTCGTGAGGTCGCTACATCCGGCCGCGTCGCTCTTCATCAGCGTGATGACTGCGATCGGACCCGGAGCCGGAGCTCCGCCCCCTGGACCCGCGGGTCAGCGGCGCCTCGGAGGAGGACACGTGCGCCGGTCCGTGACGCTGGCGAGATGACCTACTTCTACTCAGCTGTGGAAATTGTTCTTGGCTAAAAATAGC